>NC_068442.1:32695475-33295475 GCF_023373465.1 Oncorhynchus keta | reverse complement strand
GGCTCTATCACATCTGGCTGTGATTGGTAGTCCCATAGGGCAGCACACAATTGACTCTGCATTGGCTGGAGTATGCTGTCATTGTAAATAAGAATGTGTTCTTTACTGACTTACATAGTTAAATAAAGGTTCAATTTAAAAATAACAATACAATTAAATATGTGCTGCCTTGCCATGGTAAATATCTGACTCTAATCTTAATACCAATTTTCTCTTTCCCAGAATTCCAAGTATCCCCATGCTCAGAGATTGTTGGAGGCTCTGTGTCGACCACCCTGCGGGACTCTGTCAGTGATTTGGACAGTCTGGGAGAGGAAGGTGTCTTCAGAAAGGTGAGATCAGCACACTGGAACGAGACATTCCCTTTATAGTCACAACACCGTCAAAGAAGAAGAGTAAGCCTGTGTCTTGAGTGGCTATGACATGATAGCATATGAGTATATTATAAGTCAGTTATCCTATAACACAAACAACATGGTCTATGACTTTATGTTGGATGTTTCTGGTGATATATTTCCATATAATTCCCAGGTCCTCTATTGGTTAGTTTATGTTTTGGCCTCTGGCCCCCACCTCCAGTCCACAGCAGACTGGTCAGCTTGCCTGTTCCATGTAACATCAGCAGCCTCCCATGAGCACTCCTTCCTGGGCCAGCTAACTCATTATGACCTCATCCCCCTCGCTCATTCCTGCCCTGCCCCCCACCCTTTTTTCTGGGCTGCGGCATAATGGCACTCCAATGCAATTTCACATTACAGCCTTGGTCCTCATTTCTTGTTTCTTGTGGATAAATACTGATTTTGGCATTTAATACTAAAGGCCATAGAACCATTGAAGAACATATTAATAAATGGCAAAAAGGACAGTCAAAAAATAAATAATAAGAAACAAGATTTTGTGTCTGTTCTAAATCAGGAAATATATACAGTGCATTTGGAAAGTATTCAGACCCCTTGACTTTTTCCACATTTTGTTACGTTACAGCCATATTCTGAAATTGATTAAATAATTTTTCCCTCATCGATCTACACACAATACCCCGTAATGACAAAGCAGAAACTGTTTTTTAGAATTTTTTGCAAATGTATCAAATAAAATAAAACTGAAATGTAACATTTACATAAGTATTCAGGCCCTTTACTCAGTACTTTGTTGAAGCACCTTTGGCAGCTATTACAGCCTCAAGTCTTCTTGGGTATGACGCTACAAGCTTGGCACACATGTATTTGGGAGTTTCTTCCATTCTTTGCAGATCCTCTCAAGCTCCATCAGGTTGGATGGGGAGCGTCGCTGCACAGCTAATTTCAGGTCTATCCCGAGATGTTAGAACGAGTTCAAGTCTGGGCTCTGGCTGGGCCACTCAAGGACTTGTCCCGAAGTGACTCCTGCATTGTCTTGGCTGTGTGCTAAGGGTCGTTGTCCTGTTGGAAGGTGAACATTCGCCCCAGTCCTGAGCGCTCCAGAGCAGGTTTTCATCAAGGATCTCTCTGTACTTTGCTCTGTTCATCTTTTCCTGGATCCTGACTAGTCTCCCAATCTCTGCCGCTGAAAAACATCCCCACAGCACAATGCTGCCACCACCATGCTTCACCGTAGGGATGGTGCCAGGTTTCCTCCAGACGTGACTTGGAATTCAGGCCAAAGAGTTCAATCTTGGTTCATCAGACCAGAGAATCATTGTTTCTCATGGTCTGAGAGTCCTTTAAATGCCTTTTGGCAAACTCCAAGCGGACTGTCATGTGCCTTTTTCTGAGGAGTGGCTTCCATCTGGTCACTCTAACATACATGCCTGATTGGTGGAGTGCTGCAGAGATGGTTGTCTTTCTGGAAGGTTCTTCCATCTTCACAGAGGAACTCTGGAGCTCAGAATGACCATCAGGTTCTTGAACACCTCCCTGACCCTTCTCCCCCGATTGCTCAGTTTGGCTGGGCGACAAGCTCTAGGAAGAGGCCACTGTGGTCTTTGGGACCTTCAATGCTGCAGAAATGTTTTTGTACCCTTCCCCAGATCTGTGCCTCGACACAATCCTGCCTTGGAGCTCTACGGACAATGCCTCATGGCTTGGTTTTTGCTCTGACATGCACTGTCAACTGTGGACCTTATATAGACAGATGTGTGCCTTTCCAAATCATGTCCAATCAATTGAATTTACCACAGGTGGACTCAAGACTGTATCGTAACAGAATGTGGAAAAGACAAGGGGTCTGAATCCTTTCCGAATGCACTGTATATACAATTTTACACATATTTAACCCCTTTTTTTTGGTTAGTCACAAAACAATCTTCATGCTTCCATTTGTTTTTTTAAACCCGGTACTGGTTACCTTCAGACGAGTTCTGTGACAGTTTTAGGGTCGTAGAACAAAACGGAGAGGTGTTCGTGAGAATCTCCCCTTTCCATAATCTCCCCTTTCCATTACTTTGTGCCCACCCCTCCCCCCCGCAAAAAAAGATATATCTTGCTTGAACTGACAGATTTGGTTGTTATGTCATTTAGATTGACGCACCAGTGCATCAACACTATTATTGCACACAGAGTGAGTCCATGAAACGTATTATGTGACTTTTTAGGAAAAGTTTTACTCTTGAACTTATTTAGGCCATATCAAAGTGGTTGAATACTTATTGACTCAAGACAGTTTCATGTTTTATTCATTTGTAACCATTTCTAAAAATTCCACTTTAACATTCTGGGGTATTGTGTGTAGACCAGTGACACAAAATTTCAATTGAATCCATGTCAAATTCAGGCTGGTCAAGGGGTGTGAATACTCTGAAGGCACTGTATCTCCTCTCTAACTACTCCCAGACCTGTCTCTGCCCCTCCGCCATTATGCAATAGATTTTGAAATTTCGAGTGAACTCAGCACTTTGGACAAACACAGCCAGTCAGTGACCAAAAAAGGGCCTGTTACAATTAGACTTTCACTACTCAAAGGCCCTTTAAAACAATCCTTTAAAGCTAAGTTTTTAGCTGTGTGTGTGTGTGTGTGTGTGTGTGTGTGTGTGTGTGTGTGTGTGTGTGTGTGTGTGTGTGTGTGTGTGTGTGTGTGTGTGTGTGTGTGTGTGTGTGTGTGTGTGTGTGTGTGTGTGTGTGTGTGTGTGTGTGTGTGTGTGACTGCGTGTGTGTGTGACTGCGTGTGGGTCTTGTAGGCAAAATGAGTATAGTGGTTATTACATGTGTTTTCATGTTAGATTTTAACATTTTATTTTAAACTTATTTTAGTTTGTTAGATTTTAGACTTGATTTACTAGTTTTTATTTAGTTTTAGTTTGATAACAACATTTCTATTTAGTTTTATTATTTAATTTCTGTTTTACTGTTAGGGACAGAAAGTAGCCTATGCATGGGAGGCTAGGAGCTATTTATGTGTTGTAGGCCTATAGTCTTTTTGGGGGGGATGCCACTTCTTGCTGCTGAGGGGCAGTAATACATTAGGTGATGGGCCAAGACCATAGACGTGGATAAACATAACATCTCTGTATCTGTGCCATGAGGCAGGCTAATGCAGGGGTTGGATGAAAGTTGGATGCCAGAGGATTCAGTATGCATGTGAAGAGCTCACGCAGTAACTTCAGGAGGACCTGTGCCAACTATTTTGCAACAGTAATTGACTGCAAGTGTGCCTCAAGGCCAGTCGCCACATCAATCAGTGAATGGCTGTCAGTTTGAAGTTGGTTTGGTTGGATTGCGAACGGCTCCATCAACTTCACAAGCAGTTCTAGCTTGGCTCAGTTACTTCCTGTACTCGCCCTCAGATTTCTTGACTGTTAGCTCGTGATAGATAAGGATAGTGATGCACAAGCTACGCCTATTTGAAACATCGGCATCAACTGGCAGTATTTACCGCCAGATTCAGAGGCTCAAAAACCCCATTACCAAAAAAGCTTGAAATCCCCTTTTCGATTTTTGTCCTGAGTGTAGAAGAAAAAAACTAAACTTAATTTATGATGGTTTTTATTTTATTTGAATTAGTTTTACAGTCTCAAAGAGAGTAGTTTCAGTATGGTTTTCTTTTTTCAAATGTTTTAATATCACTTTACTAAATAGTTTTTCCAATTTTAGTTCTTGTTTTAGTTTCAGTTTTCATTTACTATAATAACCTTGCCTATAGGTGTGTGTTTGTGTAGACAGTGTTAGCTGGTTGACTGCTGCTCTTCTGCATGAGCTCAGGAAGGGTGACTCATTTGTTCTGGAAGTTGATATTCTATGGCCTGGTCCTCATAAAGGGGCCTGCATGATTATGCTCTGAGCCACAGTGGCCGTCCGTTAGCTCACCACCCGCTCGACGCCCACTACTGGACAATGTGAAAACTAATGATAAAGTCCCAATGGAAATCATCTGCAGCCTGCCTGCCTGCCGGCCTCCCTAAAGGGTGTGTGTGTGTTTCTGTTGTTATGTAACCTTTTATAGGGCTGGAAAGAACTCTCTCTCCCAGCAGCATGTCTCTCTCTCACTGCCTTGCCCTTTCCCCTCGCCACACTGAAGGCTGCAGTAAGCTCAGACTAAAGGCAGCTCAGACCGGTCATCAGGTCTAACCTCACTGGCATACAAGACAGGACATTAGGTCAAAACTGACTACCTTGACAATAGATTTATTAGATTAGATTAGATTTATTTAGCTTTCACACCTTTAGTATAATTTGTTTTTAGCTTTGTTTTTGGTGTAAAACAAAGTGCCCCTTACCCAAATGTGTTAGCTGAAATGTGCAATTCCAAATCCTTCCACAATGCCATTCAGTTGACTTTGACTGCAGTGGGTAACAGGGTCTTTCTGTATTCTCTCTGTCCAAAGGGAGAGGAGGCTGTGACTAGGCCAAGTGAAAGCAACAGTGGTGTGTCGGTGTCCTTCTCCTCCATAGACGACGTGGCCAGTGTGGGTCCCCTCAGCGCCAGCTCCCAGGGCAGTGTGGGTCCTCTCAGTGTCTCCTCCCAGGGCAGAGTGGGCCCCGCTTGGGCTGGGGCGGGGGCAGGGGTGTTGAGCACTAGGGCCAGTTGGAGTGCCGGAGACGCCTGGCAGACGACAGGGAGGGGGGGAGAGGAGGACGAGAGGAAAGACAAGCTGACAGAGGTGCCTGTGTGCTCCGCTATCCTGCGCTCCTCTATACGCTCGCTCTCTCCATTCCGCCGGCACAGCTGGGGCCCGGGGAAGAATCCTGCAGGAGACACAGACATGAACCAACGCAGGTGAGTCCTCTTAACCCCACACACTGACCTCTAACTCAACACACTCACTACCCTATAGTACATACCCAGGAAGGATAGCTATGGATGAGTGGTGAAAAGTCATAATCTGTGTGAACCATAAGCCTCCAACTCCTACAGTATCCTGACTTGTCCTCGGTATGATGATATCTATTGGAGTCACTTGAGACAGTAGTACCCTGGGAAGTGCAGTCTGCAGGGATGAGACTGACAGAGACTTGCTTTCCGAGGACTGGTCCTCATACGGCCTCAAGTTCAGACACTTTGTGTTTGTGTGACAGTGGGCCACTGTTTGTGTGTGTGAGCGCATGTGTATGTAGATATTTGTCTCTGTGTGTATTTAATCCATGCTTTTCCCTCAGGGGGCCTTATACAGTACAGTTAGATAAGCCTGGAGGCACCTCTGTGTCAGTGGAATTTGTGGGAAAGACCTGGTCCAGGTCAAAGGTTAAACACTGTGATTTTTATTGGCACCATTTTCCTTTTTATTCATTATCACCCATGTGATCATGTTCTGTACTGTCAGTGCTCTCATCTCTCTCTGTTCATCCCATCTTTTCTGTCCTCTCCTCATCTCTCCATCACTTCTCAGTTTATTGCAAGGTCAAGGGGAAAGGAAGCCTCGAAAGCCAACATTTCATAGGAGAAGGTACCACACAGTTATTCCTCACTGTTTCCATTCTGACTCTCCCTGGTGTGTCACTGCCAAGCTGTGTTTTAATTACAGGAAGAAAATGTCAAATGCATTGCTACATATATTGAGCACTCCCTAATCAAATCAAATTGTATTTTATGTGCCTTATGCAATGGAAAAATCATTTCTAAAACATATAAAGAATGAAGACAGTGAAAACTTTATTTCTCTCCAATATCATATGTATCAAGACACCTCAATGGAAAAAAAACCTTCCCCATTAACTCACCCCTTTGATCATCACATCTCACCCTGAAATAACATCACCCTTTCCCTTCTGCTCATGCCTCTCCTCTCCTCTCCTCTCCTCTCCTCTCCTCTCCTCTCCTCTCCTCTCCTCTCCTCTCCTCTCCCTTTCCATCCCTCTCCCTCCCTGGCTTCTCCCTGTCAGTATGAGCTGGTGTCCCTCCAACGTCCCCCCTCCCCACCTGGAACAGATTGATAGCAGAAGGTATGCCATCACCGTGTCAACTAATAGCTTAAGAGGACAAACACACAAACAAAATGAAATAAATAAAAAGAGAGAAAGAGGCCTCTGCATGTTCTCTGTTCTGTGCATGTCTGTGTCTGGCTTGGTGTGTCTCTGGCTTGGTGTGTCTCTGGCTTGGTGTGTCTCTGGCTTGGTGTGTCTCTGACTTGGTGTGTCTCTGGCTTGGTGTGTCTCTGACTTGGTGTGTCTCTGGCTTGGTGTGTCTCTGACTTGGTGTGTCTCTCTGGCTTGGTGTGTCTCTGGCTTGGTGTGTCTCTGGCTTGGTGTGTCTCTGGCTTGGTGTGTCTCTGGCTTGGTGTTTCTCTGACTTGGTGTGTCTCTGGCTTGGTGTGTCTCGGGCTTGGTGTGTCTCTGGCTTGGTGTGTCTCTGGCTTGGTGTGTCTCTGGCTTGGTGTGTCTCTGGCTTGGTGTGTCTCTGACTTGGTGTGTCTCTGGCTTGGTGTGTCTCTGGCTTGGTGTGTCTCTGGCTTGGTGTGTCTCTGGCTTGGTGTGTCTCTGGCTTGGTGTGTCTCTGGCTTGGTGTGTCTCTGACTTGGTGTGTCTCTGGCTTGGTGTGTCTCTGGCTTGGTGTGTCTCTGGCTTGGTGTGTCTCTGGCTTGGTGTGTCTCTGGCTTGGTGTGTCTCTGGCTTGGTGTGTCTCTGGCTTGGTGTGTCTCTGGCTTGGTGTGTCTCTGGCTTGGTGTGTCTCTGGCTTGGTGTGTCTCTGGCTTGGTGTGTCTCTGGCTTGGTGTGTCTCTGGCTTGGTGTGTCTCTGGCTTGGTGCGTCTCTGGCTGTCTGTCTCTGGCTTGGTGTGTCTCTGGTGTGTCTTGGTGTGTCTCTGGCTTGGTGTGTCTCTGGCTTGGTGTGTCTCTGGCTTGGTGTGTCTCTGGCTTGGTGTGTCTCTGGCTTGGTGTGTCTCTGGCTTGGTGTGTCTCTGGCTTGGTGTGTCTCTGGCTTGGTGTGTCTCTGGCTTGGTGTGTCTCTGGCTTGGTGTGTCTCTGGCTTGGTGTGTCTCTGGCTTGGTGTGTCTCTGGCTTGGTGTGTCTCTGGCTTGGTGTGTCTCTGGCTTGGTGTGTCTCTGGCTTGGTGTGTCTCTGGCTTGGTGTGTCTCTGGCTTGGTGTGTCTCTGGCTTGGTGTGTCTCTGGCTTGGTGTGTCTCTGGCTTGGTGTGTCTCTGGCTTGGTGTGTCTCTGGCTTGGTGTGTCTCTGGCTTGGTGTGTCTCTGGCTTGGTGTGTCTCTGGCTGGTGTGTCTCTGGCTGGTGTGTCTCTGGCTTGGTGTGTCTCTGGCTTGGTGTGTCTCTGGCTTGGTGTGTCTCTGGCTTGGTGTGTCTCTGGCTTGGTGTTTCTCTGGCTTGGTGTGTCTCTGGCTTGGTGTGTCTCTGGCTTGGTGTGTCTCTGGCTTGGTGTGTCTCTGGCTTGGTGTGTCTCTGGCTTGGTGTGTCTCTGGCTTGGTGTGTCTCTGGCTTGGTGTGTCTCTGGCTTGGTGTGTCTCTGGCTTGGTGTGTCTCTGGCTTGGTGTGTCTCTGGCTTGGTGTGTCTCTGGCTTGGTGTGTCTCTGGCTTGGTGTGTCTCTGGCTTGGTGTGTCTCTGGCTTGGTGTGTCTCTGGCTTGGTGTGTCTCTGGCTTGGTGTGTCTCTGGCTTGGTGTGTCTCTGGCTTGGTGTGTCTCTGGCTTGGTGTGTCTCTGGCTTGGTGTGTCTCTGGCTTGGTGTGTCTCTGGCTTGGTGTGTCTCTGGCTTGGTGTATGCTTTGTCACTGCTGCCGTTGCTCTCTCTTTGTCTTATTCACCTTGTTGGTCAGTTGTGGTCGGCCTCAGCGATGCACAGTCACTTATCTTCTTCCCCTCTCTCTCTCTCTCTCTCTCTCTCTCTCTCTCTCTCTTCTGAGACAATGAAGCTAGAATTTAGAGAGGAAGCATCAAGCATCTTTAGAACAATAGTATTATACTGCTACACTGCTTGTTAACTATTGCAAAGATTAGAATGACTAATATAGTCATCATCATCATCAGTGAGCCAGACAGGTGAGTTATGGTTTTAGTTCTGTTCATCTCGCTTAGCCAGACTTACAGCTTCAGTGAGAGGATCAATTGACACATATCTAGAATGAGATAATAGATCTGTTGTACTCTAATAGTGAATGCTAATTTTTTATGCATTCATCAATTACATAAGTATGGTCTCAAAGGAGTTTATTTGTCGCCTATTATTTAACATGCTACACTTTTTAATCACGTTAACTAGGTTGTCTAACTGATTTGAAGCTTGTGGAATTGTATTGTTGATGTTTATTTTACTTCAGTTATTTCCCCCCTTACATTTGTGTTTAGGTTTACATGTATGTGTTTCTTCCTGTTTGTGCTGGTGTTCATATGTATTTTCTGTATCTCTCTTTTCTGTATCTTATCATCTCCTCACTGCAGGGATCTAGTTAAAGGACAAATCCACTCAAAAAATATATTTAGTTATTTTTTTCATTAGTTCACTGTCAAGTTTTCAAGATATCAAGATGTGCAAAACGCATCATCATCATGATGTGGCAAGTGACCCTTTGCTTCTTGAAAATCGAATATCTTCAAAACGTAACTGCTGACATGCAAAACATTTTGGGACTGTATCAACAGTGGACTAATTAAAAAAATATATATATTGTTTTGGAGTGGATTTTTCCTTTAACTGTGTATATCTGTATGTACTTGTGCACTCCACTTGTGTGGTTTCAGTTTTGAAATAACTGATTGTGTCATCCTTTCTGGAGCATGAAGATCTGCTGGGTGTGAGTTCACTTCCTGCCAAGGGTTTAAAGATCTCACAGGGTGTTTGTATCTACTGTCCCTAAACAAATGACCACATCTATCACCAGAAACACCAGTGGAGTGTTCTTTCACTTACATGGTATTGTTTTGTCTGCAGTTACAGTTTGGAGGGTCTGGCTGGAGAGGAGGATGCTGGGAAGATCTCCTCTGGTGTGGGAACTGTTGCGCGTCTGGACAGTGAGGAGAGGGGCTCGCTTCTGTCCCTAACAGAGGAGCAGGAGTCAGACCTGGGAGACTACAGCAGCCTCGACAGCCATGTAACCCTCACACACTATACTGTCCAGGCGTATCTTTACCATAGAGGTCCTGTGTTTTGCTTGCACAATGACTTGCACTTGCACTGAATCAATGAATCTTCGTACCATCCCATGTAGACTGGTTCTCTCTATGCACAGTAGTTCCTGTTTTATTTTCAGCTCGCTGATCTCTCTCTCTCTCCTTTATTTCAGAAATCAGGTAGAGTTCTGCCTGTGAGACACAGCTGTTCCTCCATTCCTCACCAAGCACTCACCAAGTCGGTGTCCATGCTGGCCATCAGTCACAGAGACCTGGACGGTGAGGGTCACTTTAACACTCTCTCTCTCTCTCTCTCTCTCTCTCTCTCTCTCTCTCTCTCTCTCTCTCTCTCTCTGGTGACATGGTGGTACACAAGGCCAGGGCATGTACCCACAAAGTGTCTCAGAGTAAGAGTGCCGATCTAGGATCAGTTTAGCCTTTTAGGTCATTATGAATAAGATTATATGGACAGATCCTAGATCAGCACTCCTACTCTGAAATGCTTTGCGGATTCAGGCCCATGCCTCTATCTATCCAACAATCAAGTCTCCTGTCACCTGCTGTTTCAAACCTCGTCCTACAGGTACATTTTCTCTCTGTCCCTCTGCTGTGTTTCCCAGACAGGAATCAGGTGGTTTGTTAACTCTCTCAATCCCAATCTCCTCTGGGGCTAACAGGGGCTACTGTTAGATCTTCTCACTATCACTGGGGTTATTATTTCTGCCTTCTCTTGTTTCCCTGTCCCTTTGTGTAGGGTTCACTCATTTGATCACTTGGAAGGGAATGAGGGACGGCCCGGGTTCTTGTGCTAATTTAACGTGTGGTTTGATATTTTTTGTACCCTTGAACTGGATAGCCAGTGGACGGACTCAACCAAAGAAGCGCATCTCCTTCAGCATCTCTCCGATCTTCCCAAAATCTAGAACATTATTTTCTATTGGCTCTTCCTCCAGTGATGAGGAGGAGGTAGTAAGTAAGTTCTACATTTCCCAGAATGCCCTGAGTGGCCCCTTAGCCCCTGGCTGCTTCCTGTGTAGTGTGCCTCTAGGTCAACCCGTGTCACTAAAGGACGTTACCTCTCTCTAAATCAACTCTTTTAAATCAATTCATCTCTGTTTGGTCCCCTAACCTTAACAAGGTTAACATGGTCAGGCAAATAATTTGGTTTGATAATAATATAATAATATGCCATTTAGCAGACGCTTTTATCCAAAGCGACTTACAGTCATGTGTGCATACATTCTACGTATGGGTGGTCCCGGGAATCGAACCCACTACCCTGGCGTTACAAGCGCCATGCTCTACCAACTGAGCTACAGAAGGACCATCAGTAGAAGTCATTGTTTCTAAAAATGTTTTACTTACATAGGCTTAAATTGCCTCTAGTTACTAATACAAATCTCAACAGGAGATCAAATATGCACTGTTTGCTGTTCTGTTTATGTGAAGTTTCAAGCAAATTCAACTATTTGATCAGTTTCGAAAACCTTGGCTGCCATGAAAATGACTGAAAAAAGTATGAAAGGATGTCAAACCTGCCAAGATGTTCACATGTTTCATAAATGTTTATGAACAGTTAACTTTTTTGTCCTTTTAAGAGCCTTGTATTTCTGAACTATATCTACATTGCTGAAACCCATGCAAGAACAGCAGACTCATTGTGCAGATTTTTTGAAAGAGTAGGGACGCTGTAGCAGAGTGAAAAGCCCTTTTGCAGTCCAGTCAGCCATATGTTACATCTGCTAGAGACACATATAATCCCAGAATCTATTTCCCACTATTGGTATCTAACTGAGACCAAATAATCAGCTTTCTGTTAGCATTGTAGCCCCTTTTCAAAGTAGCCCTTTTTCTATTGTATTTGACATGGCTGACATTCCTATTATGTCTCTCCTGTGAGTTTTACACACATTTCTCCCCTCTCATTCCTCCATCAGTTCCATTTCTTCCCCCTAGCCTCCATTCTTTGGAATCCACATAAACACATGTCAAAGTGTTCCTGTTGGGCTTCACAGCTGCTAGAAAGGATAGGAACATTTCACTGCTGCTTTCACACTCCTTTGAGCCTTGTATATTATTTTGGAGAGAACGATTGCTGAGGGATGATGTTTCAAAGGGCTTTCGCTGCTCTCGCGTGTCATATCTACAGCTTAAGAGCTGTGAGAGATTTTGCCTGGCAGATTTTTGTTGTTGAAAATGTCTCTGTGTTTGTCGTGATATGTGTGTCTTATTGAGCTTTGTTGTAGTTCTGAGGCTGCGATTCAGTGCTGTGTCTGACCCTCAGTAAATCTCTTTATTATTGGCCACCCTTGACTACTACTGTACATCTATGCTGCAAAATCGTCACATTCCTTTGTGTATGTATTTGTTGGTCTTGTTAATTGGCCAAGTCCTTAACCAAATGGCCCAGTGTGCAATTCCACATTTAACCTGGTTCTGTTGGATGTTGTTACTACTACGTGTTATGTGATATCACTTCTGCTTGGAAATGTATTGTAATGGATATGGAATGTATGCTTGTACTGAACCAAAATACTGATAAAAGTACATATACTTTTTTTTTTTTTGGGGATTCCACTCTGTAATCTCTGTTGTTTCAACATGCTTTCATTGCTCGTATTGTATATACATGTACAACTATATTTTGATCATACTTTGATCATCATTTCTCAAACTACACTTACAACTCCCTGTCCCATTCAAGGTGGCAGGTAGCCTACCACGTAGAGTGTGGGCCAGTAACCAAAAGTTAAGGTGACAAGGTGAAAAATCTGTAGATGTGCCCTTGAGCAAGGCACTTAACCCTAATTTGTTCCAGGGGCGCTGTACTTCTATGGCTGACCCTGTAAAACACCACATTTCACTGCACCTATCTGGTGTACCAATAAACAATTATACATGTAAATAAATAAATGACACAATCTGCTGTTCCATTGATCCAGCTCATCACCTCCTCTCTCTATTTCTGCTGCAGGAATGGGATCGGCATCACTAGAGCATAGGTAAGACAGAAACCTTGTCCCGTTTTATATGGGCCTGTTCTTAAAGGCTATTTCTCCAGCAGGGTAATATCTGACAGTATACTGAGTTTGTCTCTCTGTTTCTCCTACTCTTTTTCATCCAGCATCTCTGAGGAGGACCCGGGGCCACTGCGGAGCGACTCTGAGGGGAGACAGGGGACCAAGGTCAGCCGCACCTTCAGTTACCTCAAGAGCAAGATGAGTACTAAGAAGAACAAGGTGAGTCTGTCCATTCAGCCTCTCTTCCTCCTCCTGCACTAGCCAAGCAAATCACATTTTATTGGTCACATGCTTTGTAATCAAAGGTGTACACACAGGTGTAGACTAACAATGAAATAACCGGCATAGGGCCTGGCTCCGAATTGCCCCTCAGGGGATAAATGAAGTATGAAGTGACTTGAATTTAAGAAGATCCAGTAGTACAGTACCTTTTCAGTCTGATCCCAGCGCCATTGTCTGTATTGGTGTTGAATCCAATGGATTATTACGTGTCTAAAGGTTTCTCATTATAGTTCTTTGTATACAAGTTTTCAGGTTATAATTTATGTCCAGGCTAATAGCTGTGTGCAGGCTAATACACATATTGCAATCTCAAAACTGTCGTTTCCAGAATAAGATACTTCTCCCTGGCGCTTATCTGTGCTCTAGGTGTCATAATCAGATTGTAAATGACTGTGAGGGAGTATACAGTATATATCTGCTGGGTAAGTGTATCTGGCTGTGAGTCTGTGAGTTGTGAGAAGCAGAGCGAGGCGCCTGGTCTGCACGCAGTAGGGAAGCCAAACAGGAAATAGAGGCATGCTGTGGTTTGTCTCAAACAGACGTCTGTATGGCATCACTGCTGCTACGAAAACAAACCACAATTATTTCAGACCTAATAACATTAGACTTCCTGATAACATTAAGGGAAATAACAGTAATGCCCAGACCATGCATCAACACAGTTCTCATGTGATTTGATTTCCCTATGTTGTATCCAAAACAATATCTTTCTATGTATTTTATAGCAGGCCTAGTTATTACATAGAAGAACATGCTTATCATCAAAAATGCTACTCAATCCATAACACATGCATACAGACTGAGAAAAATGTCCAATGTTTGTATAGCTTCCAATATGGGTTTTGAAAGTATGTACCCTGTACAGTGCATTCGGGAAGTATTCAGACCCCTTGTCTTTTTCCACATTTTGTTAAAGCCTTATCCTTAAATGTATTAAATAGTTTTTTTCCCTCATCAATCTACACACAATAGCCAATAATGACAAAGTAAAAACAGGTTTTTAGCAATTTTTGCTAATTTATAAAAAATAAACTGAAATATCACATGTACATAAGTATTCAGACCCTTTACTCAGTACTTTGTTGAACCACCTTTGGCAGCGATTACAGCATCGAGTCTTCTTGGGTATGACGCTACAAGCTTGGCACACCTGTATTTGGGGAGTTTCTCACAATCTTCTCTGTAGATCCTCTCAAGCTCTGTCAGGTTGGATGGGGAGCGTCGCTGCACAGTTAATTTCAGGTCTCTCCAGAGATGCTTGATCGGGTTCAAGTCCGGGCTCTGGCTGGGTCACTCATGGACATCCAGAGACTTGTCCCAAAGCCAATCCTGAATTGTCTTGGCTGTGTGCTTAGGGTCATTGTTCTGTTGGAAGGTGAACCTTGACCCCAGAATGAGGTCCTCAGAGCTCTGGGGCAGGTTTTCACTCTGTACTTTGCTCCGTTCATCTTTGCTCGATCCTGATTAGTCTCCCAGTCCCTGCCACTGAAAAACAACCCCACAGCATGATGCTGCCACCACCATGCTTCACTGTAGGGATGGTGCCATGTTTCCTCTAGGCCAAAGAGTTCAATCTTGGCTTCATCAGACCAGAGAATCTTGGTTGTCCTTCTGGAAGGGGTTCTCCCATCTCCACAGATTAACTCTAGAGCTCTGTCAGAGGGACCATCAGGTTCTTGGTCACCTCCCTGACCAAGGCCCTTCTCCCCCAATTGCTCAGTTTGGCTGGGCGGCCAGCTCTAGAAAGAGTCTTGATGGTTTCAAACTTCTTCCATTGAAGAATGATAGAGGCCACTGTGTTCTTGAGGAGCTTCAATGCTGCAGAAATGTTTTGGTACTCTTCTTCAGATATTGCCTTGAAACAATCCTGTCTTGGAGCTCTGCGGACAATTCCTTCGACCTCGTGACTTGGTTTTTTCTCTGACATGCACTGTCAACTGTGGGATCTTATATAGACAGGTGTGCCTTTCCAAATCATGTACAACCAATTGAATTTACCAGAGGTGGACTCCAATCAAGTTGTAGAAACATCTCAAGGATGATCAATGGAAACAGGATATACCTGAGCTCAATTTTGAGTCTAATAGCAAAGGATGTGAATACTTATGTAAATAAGGTATTTCTGTTTTTTTATTTTTAATAAATTATCAAACATTTCTCAACCTGTTTTCACTTTGCCATTATGGGTTATTGTGTGTAGATTGATGAGGAAAAACATGAATCTATTCCATTTTAGAATAATGCTGTAATGTAACAAAAGGGAAGGGGTCTGAGTACTTTCTGAATGCCCTGTACATACTTTACAATAGTTTGCTAAGACTGTGAGCTAGATTATAGGCCGGAAGTTGCAGTGGGGCTGGTGTGTAACGGAGACTGCAAAACAGTCAGCACAGACACTCATGGTACATCCATGGTAGCTCACTTCCTTCTTTTGGGCTGATGGCTGGCAACATGGGAACGCCAGAGTTCCATCTGTAGATTCTGTACTGCCTGTTGTTACAGACCAGCGTACAGACCAGCGTACAGACAGATTGTCACTGTAATAATGTATCAGACAGACTGCCACTGTAATAATGTATCAGACAGACAGACAGACAGACAGACAGACAGACAGACAGACAGACAGACTGTCACTGTAATAATGTATCAGACAGACAGACAGACAGACAGACAGACAGACAGACAGACAGACAGACAGACAGACAGACAGACAGTCACTGTAATAATGTATCAGACAGACAGACAGACTGCCACTGTAATAATGTATCAGACAGACAGACAGACTGTCACTGTAATAATGTATCAGACAGACAGACTGTCACTGTAATAATGTATCAGACAGACAGACAGACACTGTCATTGCAATAATGTATCAGACAGACAGACTGCCACTGTAATAATGTATCAGACAGACAGACAGACTGTCACTGTAATAATGTATCAGACAGACAGACTGCCAATGTAATAATGTATCAAACAGACAGACAGACTGTCACTGTAATAATGTATCAGATAGACAGACAGACAGACTGTCACTGTAATAATGTATCAGACAGACAGACTGCCACTGTAATAATGTATCAGACAGACAGACAGACTGTCACTGTAATAATGTATCAGACAGACAGACAGACTGTCACTGTAATAATGTATCAGACAGACTGTCACTGTAATAATGTATCAGACAGACAGACTGCCACTGTAATAATGTATCAGACAGACAGACAGACAGACTGTCACTGTGATGTTGTGTAGACATGTCCTGGCACACGGTTGCTCCCTGAAGCTGAGGGCTGATACAATACAGGATGAGGTAGGAGATATTGGTTCTTTGTGTTGGCTAACGCCTGTTGCCTGTCTCACGGCTCACTGCTCAGAAAGGAACAGGCTCTGATGCTCTTCTCTAAATACACATTCTTCCCTTTTTCAGGAGGAATTGCTTTAGCAACACATTTAGTTTGAGTCAGAATCATAGGATATTGTTTCATTTCCTGTACTGATTATGAATGAGTGTCTACCTGTACAGTCAACCTGAGAGTGTGTTATCGGCCAGTCCAGTGTATTGTGTCTGTGGTTATATTGATATATTGTAACCTTTTGTCATAATTATGTTTATTTTTGTGAATGAGACTTCTGGATAGAAAATACAGAAATATTGTGAAGGGGTTTTTGACAGCTGTCAAACTTCAGTACATCTTTGGGCAAATGACTCATATCTCTCGGCTTTGGCTAAGTACTATCGAAGTGTGAGATCTATTTGTGAGCCCTTGATTGCTTACAGTATCTACGGAAAGCAAACACAGTGCCATAGTGCTTTGACTAAGAGAATGTATGGTATTCCCTTTGTGTCTCTAACTCTCTGCAGGAGAAAGAGAAGGCTCAGGGGAAGGATAAAGACCCCAAGGAGAAGGAGAAAAAAAACGTGAACGGCCATCTCTTCAGCTCTGTGAACCCAGCCCCATCCTCAACCTGCCACCAATGCAACAAACCCATTATCACTAAAGAAGCCTTCCTCTGCACCAGTAAGACAACAAATCTGAGTGTTTATGAGAAACCAGACTCCACAGAGTTATTTAGTCTCTCTGTTCCATGGTAAGGGACCACTGCTCTAGTTTTAGCACCATTTACCACACCTCAATACCCCTTATTCCTTTACATGGTCATTACATAGGCCTACACTTGGTGCTGCTTTGGACCTGTTTTGTGTGTATTTCTACCTTTGAAACTATGCTGTCTCCGTAAGTCAGTAGATTCAGTACTTTAAGGTATGTTTTCAGGGGCTCAAGCCGTGTTTTCCATCATTGTGTAATGTCTGGTGGTGGAACATCCTACGTCAGCTCCAAGTAATGTGACAAAATGATGACTGGTTATCCTGTTTATTCATTCAGTCTCGTCACTTTACTGAAACTACTCCACATTAAGCAGGACACGGGAAATTCTCCATATCCAGGGTCTATCTGCAGAGAGCTAAAGAGGATGTTGTTTATTCTGGGGCCATCAGAAGTGGACGTATATAGGAACTATGTCGCTGCAGTATATTCATTCCTCCCACCATCTCTGTATGGCCAGCAGCATGCATTAGAAGAGCAGAGTACTTTGTTTGTTGTCTGTCTGTCTGAAGCGTGATGGACCGGGTGGGTCTGTCCCAGTGAGTAGGTGTTGGGTGGTTAGAGGGAACCAGAGACAGGGGAGGGATGTGCCCCTCGGCCCAGTCAGTCCTCTCAACGTTTCAATGGGTTGCATCACTCTGCCCCTGGCCCCTGACGCAGCTGGGAAGATGTCAACTCTACTCTAACTCTACTCATTTCTCAAAAGTGACTTAGTTTTTGTCACACAGATACACAGAATTGTGGCCCACATAGGGTTTGACGAGCAAAGACCTACATTTGAAACAAGCTCTTCATTTTGACAATTGACATAATTATTCAGAAAAAAAATTTTCTTGATCAATGATTTTGATCCTTATCTTATCTAATAGTAAAATAGGGCTTTGTGAAGAGTCAATGAGTTCTTTCTGAAATATTAACTAATGGAGTGTAGTGTCTAATGGAGAGCTGCCTCCTCTCCAGTGGTGGAAAAAGTACTCAGTTGTCTTACTTGAGTAAAAGTAAAGATACCTTAATAGAAAATTACTGAAGTAAAAGTGAAAGTCACCAGGTAAAATACTACTTGAGTAAAAGTTGTAAATTATTTGGTTTATATATACTTAAGTATGAAAAGTAAATGGATTTGCTAAAAATGTACTTAAGTATCAAAAGTAAAAGTACAAACGATTTCAAATTCCTTATATTAAGCAAACCAGACGGCACAAATTTATTGTTTTTATTTATTGGCGGTTAGCCAGGGGCACACTCCAACACACAGACATAATTTACAAACGAAGCATTTGTGTTTAGTGAGTCTGCCAGATCAGAAGCAGTAGGGATGACCTGTGATGTTCTCTTGATAAGTGTGTGAATTAGACTGTTTTCCTATCAAAATGTAAGGAGTACTTTTGGGTGTCAGAGAAAATGTATGGGGTAAAAAGTACATTATTTTCTTTAGAAATGTAGTGAAGTAAAAGTATAAATAGTTAAGTAAAGTACAGATACCCCAAAGTAGTACTTTTAAAGTATTTTTACTTAAGTACTTTACACCACTGCTCCTCTCTCTGTTCTCTCAGACTCATTTTGAGAGATTCAGTCTTGTCATGATCTGTGTTTGACACACAATTTAAAAAATGGACACACACCGTTTTGCACAGCACAGTCCCCACACACTGTTTAAAACCTCCAGCTGGGAGAGAGTAATAGCAGAGTCCCCACACACTGTTTAAAACCTCCAGCTGGGAGAGAGTAATAGCACAGTCCCCACACACTGTTTAAAACCTCCAGCTGGGAGAGAGTAATAGCAGAGTCCCCACACACTGTTTAAAACCTCCAGCTGGGAGAGAGTAATAGCAGAGTCCCCACACACTGTTTAAAACCTCCAGCTGGGAGAGAGTAATAGCAGTCCCCACACACTGTTTAAAACATCCAGCTGGG
This sequence comes from Oncorhynchus keta, assembly GCF_023373465.1. Lineage (NCBI taxonomy): Eukaryota > Metazoa > Chordata > Actinopteri > Salmoniformes > Salmonidae > Oncorhynchus > Oncorhynchus keta. Next base: position 33,276,687 of record NC_068442.1, on the reverse strand, counting down.
AGAGAGTAATAGCACAGTCCCCACACACTGTTTAAAACCTCCAGCTGGGAGAGAGTAATAGCACAGTCCCCACACACTGTTTAAAACCTCCAGCTGGGAGAGAGTAATAGCAGTCCCCACACACTGTTTAAAACCTCCAGCTGGGAGAGAGTAATAGCAGAGTCCCCACACACTGTTTAAAACCTCCAGCTGGGAGAGAGTAATAGCAGTCCCCAAACACTGTTTAAAACCTCCAGCTGGGAGAGTAATAGCAGTCCCCACACACTGTTTAAAACATCCAGCTGGGAGAGAGTAATAGCAGAGTCCCCACACACTGTTTAAAACCTCCAGCTGGGAGAGAGTAATAGCACAGTCCCCACACACTGTTTAAAACCTCCAGCTGGGAGAGAGTAATAGCACAGTCCCCACTCACTGTTTAAAACCTCCAGCTGGGAGAGAGTAATAGCACAGTCCCCTCTCACTGTTTAAAACCTCCAGCTGGGAGAGAGTAATAGCACAGTCCCCTCTCACTGTTTAAAACCTCCAGCTGGGAGAGAGTAATAGCACAGTCCCCACACACTGTTTAAAACCTCCAGCTGGGAGAGAGTAATAGCACAGTCCCCACACACTGTTTAAAACCTCCAGCTGGGAGAGAGTAATAGCACAGTCCCCACACACTGTTTAAAACCTCCAGCTGGGAGAGAGTAATAGCAGTCCCCACACACTGTTTAAAACCTCCAGCTGGGAGAGAGTAATAGCAGAGTCCCCACACACTGTTTAAAACCTCCAGCTGGGAGAGAGTAATAGCAGTCCCCACACACTGTTTAAAACCTCCAGCTGGGAGAGAGTAATAGCACAGTCCCCACACACTGTTTAAAACCTCCAGCTGGGAGAGAGTAATAGCAGTCCCCACACACTGTTTAAAACCTCCAGCTGGGAGAGAGTAATAGCACAGTCCCCACACACTGTTTAAAACCTCCAGCTGGGAGAGAGTAATAGCAGTCCCCACACACTGTTTAAAACCTCCAGCTGGGAGAGAGTAATAGCAGCCCCCACACACTGTTTAAAACCTCCAGCTGGGAGAGAGTAATAGCACAGTCCCCACACACTGTTTAAAACCTCCAGCTGGGAGAGAGTAATAGCAGTCCCCACACACTGTTTAAAACCTCCAGCTGGGAGAGAGTAATAGCAGAGTCCCCACACACTGTTTAAAACCTCCAGCTGGGAGAGAGTAATAGCAGTCCCCACACACTGTTTAAAACCTCCAGCTGGGAGAGAGTAATAGCACAGTCCCCTCTCACTGTTTAAAACCTCCAGCTGGGAGAGAGTAATAGCACAGTCCCCTCTCACTGTTTAAAACCTCCAGCTGGGAGAGAGTAATAGCAGTCCCCACACACTGTTTAAAACCTCCAGCTGGGAGAGAGTAATAGCAGAGTCCCCACACACTGTTTAAAACCTCCAGCTGGGAGAGAGTAATAGCAGTCCCCACACACTGTTTAAAACCTCCAGCTGGGAGAGAGTAATAGCACAGTCCCCTCTCACTGTTTAAAACCTCCAGCTGGGAGAGAGTAATAGCACAGTCCCCTCTCACTGTTTAAAACCTCCAGCTGGGAGAGAGTAATAGCACAGTCCCCTCTCACTGTTTAAAACCTCCAGCTGGGAGAGAGTAATAGCACAGTCCCCTCTCACTGTTTAAAACCTCCAGCTGGGAGAGAGTAATAGCACAGTCCCCTCTCACTGTTTAAAACCTCCAGCTGGGAGAGCTGGGAGAGCCTGCTCATTGTTGTGTTTCTCTCCTCTTCCCAACTCTTTCCTCCCTGAAGTGTTGTTGTGTTGGTGTTGTTTGGATGGGCTTGACTGGAGGTGGAGTGGAACACTTTGAACTCTATGGTCTGTTCCTACTCTACACTCAGTCTTGATTCCTCTGTTTTATGTTTTATGTTGTTAGGTCAACTGTTTATATGGCGCCTGCTCTGAACACCCCTCACCTTAACCTGGGTGTGTCTGCTAACTGTGTTCAGTAAACAAGACTTTGTAGTTGTTCAGAGGTCAGACATGGAGTGCCTGGAGAGGTACTGTAAGACACTGTATCCTGTCTGAAAAGGGAAACTAGGCAGAAACATAGAAAATATGTTTTTCTTTACCATTTTGGGACTTTTTCGAATTCTGTTATGCAGCCTAAAATGGGATGGAATCTGGATGAAGACATTTTCTCAGTGTACAGATTGGAGTTTCCTCTTGCTGCCTGTTTGTTTCTATAGTTCAGGGTGGTTCAGATGAGCAATGTTGATTTGGTATGAGTCACATCACCAAGCTAGCAGGTTTTTTACACTGTTGTGTGATCTTGTTGCATTGAAACAACATTATTTACACTAGTAGCAAGTAGCAACCATGTCACCTGATGAAGGAGGAGAGTGAGATGGGTAGACCATACTACTCTGCTTTTCCTGCAGTCTTAAACAGATGTTTCTACCAAATCTTTGTCCTAATGTTGTTTTTCCTCTGATGATTTCAGACTGCAATGCACAGGTCCATAAGGGCTGCAGAGAGCGTCTTCCTGTGTGTGTCCAGGTCAAAATGAAGGTAAGCTCAAACACACAGGAACAGAATGCATCTGTGCGGGATCAGTCTCTGTCTATCGTGAATGAATGGGTAACAGGCGTGTTAATGGCAGTGATGTATTGTAATACACTACTGTATTTTTCAGCAGCAGAAGCAGCAAACGGTGCCAGATTCTGAGTCCATATCCGGAGTCGTGTTGAGAAGTAAATGTAATATATTTATTTGTGCAGTTCAGATGTACAGTTGAAGTAGGAAGTCTACATACACCTGAGCCAAGTACATTTACAATTCCTGACATTCACAATTCCTGACATTCAATCCTAGTAAAAAGTCCCTGTCATAGGTCAGTTTGGATCACCACTTTATTTTAAGAATGTGAAATGTCAGAATAATAGTAGAGAGATTTTATTTCCTTCATCACATTCCTAGCGTGTCAGAAGTTTACATACACTCAATTAGTATTTGTTAGCATTGCCTTTAAATTGTTTAACTTGGGTCAAATGTTTTGGGTAGCCTTCCACAAGATTCCCACAATAAGTTGGGTGAATTTTGGCCCATTCCTCCTGACAGAGCTGGTGTAACTGAGTCAGGTTTGTAGGCCTCCTTGCTCGCACACGCTTTTTCAGTTCTGCCCACACATTTTCTACAGGGTTGAGGTCAGGGCTTTGTGATTGCCACTCTAATACCTTGACTTTGTTGTCCTTAAGCCGTTTTGCCACAACTTTGGAAGTATGCTTGGAGTCATTGTCCGTTTGGAAGACCATTTGCTTTAACTTCCTGACTGATGTCTTGAGATGTTGCTTCAATATATCCACATAAATTTCCATCCTCATGATGTGAAGTGATGTGATGATGTGAAATTTTGTGAAGTGCACCAGCCCCTCCTGCAGCAAAGCACCCCCACAACATGATGCTGCCACCCCCGTGCTTCACTGTTGGATGGTGTTCTTCGGCTTGCAAGCCTCACACTTTTTCCTCCTCACATAACGATGGTCATTATCGCCATTTTGCAGTTTCCTCCAGCATCTTCACAAGATCCTTTGCTGTTGTCCTGGGATTTATTTGCACTTTTCGCACCAAAGTACGTTCATCTCTAGGAGACAGAACGAGTCTCCTTCCTGAGCGGTATGACGGCTGTGTGGTCCCATGGTGTTTATACGTACGTACTATTGTTTGTTCAGATGAATGTGGTACCTTCAGGCATTTGGAAATTGCTTCCAAGGATGAACCAGACTTGTGGAGGTTTACAATTTTTTCTTCTGGGGTCTTTTGATTTTCCCATGATGTCAAGCAAAGAGGCACTGAGTTTGAAGGTAGGCCTTGAAATACATCCAAAGGTACACCTCCAATTGACTCAAATCATGTCAATTAGCCTAATAGAATCTTCTAAAGCCATGACATAATTTTCTGGAATTTTCCAAGTTGTTTAAATGCACAGTCAACATAGTGTATGTAAGCTTCTGACCCACTGAAATTGTGATTATAAGTTAAATAATCTGTCTGTAAACAATTGTTGGAAAAATGTATTATGTCAAGCACAAAGTAGATGTCCCAACCGACTTGCCAAAACTATAGTTTGTTAACAAGAATTTTCTGGAGTGGTTGAAAAACGTGTTTTAATGACTCCAACCTAAGTGTATGTAAACTTCCGACTTCAACCTTGTCTGTCTCAATCTATGCATTGTTAATATTTCTCCCCCCAAAATCCCAAGTACTGTATATGTTTTTATGTACAGTATTTATTTGACTTTGTGCATGTAGAATTCCTGATATCCTAATGAGCTGTACTACTTTACATGCTAACTGTATTTGTGTGATCAGCTACATCATCGACATCGTCTCGGGAGCGTCCGTGGTCTGCCATCTTGTCCCCTGATGACCAGGCCATGGTTACGGTGGCAGCGGTGGTGCCTCGCAGGAATCACAGCATCCTCCCCTTTAACAAAAGCAACCTGTCCAAGAGCATCTCCATCAGCAACATCGCAGGGTGAGACACAACGCCACTCAATCACCAACCAACTCACTATCGCCCCTTACATACTCGGGTTTTACAAACGGTGTACATTTGCATGCTGACACACATCAACAATACTGTGTACTCACAAGTGTTGTGTCAAATGCATTGTACAACCAGAGTGTATACACAACTTATGTTATCACTGTAACAGTCCCTCCTTCACTAACTCTGTTTCTCTCTTCCACCCTGTCTGTCTGTCTGTCTGTCTGTCTGTCTGTCTGTCTGTCTGTCTGTCTGTCTGTCTGTCTGTCTGTCTGTCTGTCTGTCTGTCTGTCTGTCTGTCTGTCTGTCTGTCTGTCTGTCTGTCTGTCTGTCTGTCTGTCCATGCAGGCCATTGATGGATGAGATGCCACTGAAGGGCCTGAAGTACCTGTCCCAGTCCACAGACTCACTGCACAAGACCTCCAAGGTCAATGAGTCCACTGAGTCTCTCACTGATGAAGGTAAGGTCGTGAGTTGGAGAGTTATCACTGTGACAGAGCCTGTATTTGCTGTACTCTCTTTGTGGGGATCGGTTCAAAGGAGTGAGCAAATGTGACATGTTCGGATTTCCTCTGTTTTCAGCTGTTGTTTTGCATGACTTTGTATTGGTCCAATTTACAGCATATGTGAGTGTAGGAGAGCATATGTATGCTTACAGTACATACTGTTTTGCCACTCCTGCCCTGTCCAAACTAACTGTTCATGTGTGTTTTATGTGTGTTGTCCTAGGGACTGAGATGATGGACAGCCAGCTGATGGGAGAGTTTGAGGCAGAGTCTAAGGATCTTGAGGCAGACTCCTGGACCTTCACTGTGGACAAGAAGTATGTGAAGGGGCTCAAGAAGGAGGTGGTGAAGAGACAGGACGTCATCTATGGTAGGAGGGCAACTCTCCCAATCCCACTCATTCCTTCATATGTTCCCATCCTTAGTTTCAGTCAAACAATTAATTTATTAATTTAATAGGATATCTGTGGGACTAATAGTAAAGATGTGTCCTTTTTACTTTTAAAATGTATTACCTTTTAATGTGGAATAAACACAACCAGTCGTCATGTTCTCATCTGATTGTCAAACAATCACTTCAATATGCTCCTGTAAGCCTGTCTACTCGAAAATCATTCCTACATCCGTACACTGCACTGTGCACCCGCCATTTGATGAGTGGAAAGAGACATCTGTTTAGGCGCCCGCATACTAGGTTCACTTTGTTCTTGTTCTTGCCGAGGAGGTCTTAGTCGCTTAATTTTACATCAAACTAAGATGTTCGGAGCATTATTTCTCATGTGAAAAAATGTGCATGAAAACTAGTCGTCTCTTGCTGAATGACAACAAACACTTAATTGAAGAATCCCGTTCATAGTTCCCACTCCTACTAAGAGTATTACTGTTGAACAATCACCAACGAAGGGGCGTAGACTTCGTCTACCGGACTTCGACTTGCCTGAAGAAAACAAATGGCGTTCGAACAGCCGAAAAAAAACCTGCTGAACACCAAAACCAACAAAAACGCAGTAGTGGAAAAAGTACCCAATTTTCATTCTTGAATAAAAGTAAAGATACCTTAAAAGAAAATGACTCAAGTAAAGGTGAAAGTCACCCAGTAAAATACTACTTGAGTGAAAGTATAAAAATATTTGGTTTTAAATGTACTTATGTATCAAAAGTAAAAGTATAAATCACAAAAAATTCCTTATATTAAGCAAACCAGACGATACAATTTTCTTCTCTTTTTTTGAAAGGCTAGCCAGAGGATAGCCACAGTTCAACACTCATACATCATTTACGAACAAAGCATTTGTGTTTAGTGAGTCTGCCATATCAGAGGCAGTAGGGATGACCAGGGATGTTCTCTTGATATGCGCGTGCATTAGATAATTTTCCTGTCCTGCTAATAAGCATTGAAAATCTAACGAGTATTTTTGGGTGTCAAGGAAAATGTATGGAGTAAAATGTACATTATATTCTTTAGGAATGTAGTGGAGTAAAAGTAAAAGTTGTCAAAAATATTACTAGTAAAGTACAGATACCCCAAAAAATTACTTAAATAGTACGTTAAAGTATTTTTACTTAGGTACTTTACACCACTGCAATAACGACACAAATGTTTTCATAATAAATGCACTGTTTGGACTGGGAAGCATGCGACAGGCTTTACAAAACACCCCAACATGTAATGAATGACATTCAGTGATGGTCATTCATTAGATTTAACCTGAATGGATGGGTCCACTGCTGTCCGCGTGCATCTCCATCTTTGTCGTCAAACCACACCGCATTTCGGAGCGTATTACACATTCGCACATTTTTTTCATGCGACTGACATGTGGTAATGATAAATAAAAGTGTAATAGCTGACAGTTTTATTTGCATCTTTGTTTAATTATTGTGATAGGGCCATGTTTAACCGGTACGGCGTATCCCCACTAGTTATTTTGACGGTACTCTGTACCGGACCTTACCAGCTTACTTTCACCCTGGGGTTAAACACAATGTGAGGGTGTTGTTAATTGGGATTTTGCACTATAACCCACTCTCTACTTCTCCGTCCTACCCTTCCCTTCCTGTCTCTCTGCAGAGCTGGTCCAGACAGAGATGCACCACGTACGGACGCTGAGGATCATGTCTGAGGTGTACAGTAAGGGCCTGCAGAAGGAGTTGCAGCTGGAGGCCCTCACGGTGGAGCGGGTGTTCCCCATGCTGGACGAACTCCTGGACCTACACACAGACTTCTTCACCCACCTCCTGGAGCGCAAGAGGGAGTCTTCAATCGAGGGTCGGGATGACGGGAGCTTCCTCATCCACAAGATAGGGGATGTCCTTGTCTCACAGGTTAGCAGGGGGAGACTGTTTGTCGGCATGAGGGGTTTAGTGATCGTTGTGTAAATGTTGACTAGTAGACTAACCTGTAAGTTAATCTTTGATGGGTTGTCTGGTCTTCAGTTCTCAGGGCCCAATGCGGACCGCATGAAGAAAGTCTACGGGAAATTCTGCAGTCGCCACAACGAGGCGGTTAACTTTTATAAGGAGCTTCACACCAAAGACAAACGCTTCCAAGCCTTCATCAAGGTAACTAACTGCTCTTTGTTGTACATGGTTATACCCTCTACAACCACTGTGATTATTATTATTTGACCCTGCTGGTCATCTATAAAAATTTGATCATCTTGGCCGTGTTCTGTTATGATCTCCACCCGGCACAGCCAGAAGAGGACTGGCCACCCCTCATAGCCTGGTTCATCTCTAGGTTTCTTCTGCTTGCTGTTTGCTTGGTTGCTGTTTGGGGTTTTAGGCTGGGTTTCTGTACAGCACTTTGTGACATCAGCTGATGTAAGAAGGGCTTTATAAATACATTTGATTGATTATAAGCAGTATGAAAAACATAACTTTATCCACCAGGTGGTGCCACTACAATGTTGTAATTTTATTGCATAAATCTGCAGTTGTTTGAAACAGAATATTCATATATCAATTGGATCTGTCTGTTTTTCAGAAAAAGATGAGCAGCACAATCGTCCGACGACTAGGCATTCCAGAGTGTATCTTATTAGTGACACAGCGAATAACCAAGTACCCCGTGCTACTACAGAGGATACTGCATCACACCAAAGGTGAGGCCTGGTATTCTCTATTCCTTGAATGGCACTCGTACACTTACTTTGTGAGAAAGAGTGGTGATGTCTCTCCCTCTGTGTGTGCTGAAGTGACATGCGGGTCTTCTTTCCCTGATGCAGAGAATGAGGAAGACCATGACGATATAACCCAGGCTCTGAGACTGGTGAAGGAGATTCTAAATGCGGTGGACAACAAGGTGAATGAACACGACAAGAAGAAACGGTTGAAAGAAGTGTACAGCCGTACGGACAGCAAGTCCATTCAGAGGATGAAGAGCGGCCAGATGTTTGCACGGGAAGACCTGGTGAGAGGCAGGAGGCTGCTGCATGATGGACCACTGCAGCTCAAGAACTCTGCAGGCAGACTAAAGGGTACGGAGATCAGCCTTGTCTTATCTGTATCATTCGCCTTCTCTGTCTCTCGCTAGGTTTCTCTTTCTTTCTCATTCCCTCCTCTCTCCCTCTCCTTCTAGTTTTTTTTCACTCTTTCTGTCCTCATTCTCCCTCCCTCTCCCTCTCTTGCCCCTCCCTCTCCCCCATTCTCTCTCCCTCTCTTGCCCCTCCCTCTCCCTCTCTTGCCCCTCCCTCTCCCCATTCTCCCTCCCTCTCCCTCTCTTGCCCCTCCCTCTCCCTCTCTTGTCCCTCCCTCTCCCCCATTCTCTCTCCCTCTCTTGCCCCTCCCTCTCCCCCATTCTCCCTCCCTCTCCCTCTCTTGCCCCTCCCTCTCCCTCTCTTGCCCCTCCCTCTCCCCCATTCTCCCTCCCTCTCCTCTCTTGCCCCTCCCTCCCTCCTCCACTGATCCCGACTCTGTTATTTTCCTCAGATGTCCAGGCCATGCTGCTGTCTGACGTGTTTGTGTTCCTCCAGGAGAAAGACCAGAAATATGTCTTTGCCTCACTGGTATGTTATTTTTGTTTTTCCCAGCTCAATGTTTCATATGTACCACACTTTGTAGAGAACCGTGCCCACTTCATGTTACTTTACACCAAGTTTAGCTTTCTGTGCTGTTATAACACCAGTCCTTCAATGTTTATCCAGCTCTATTAATATTGTGCCTCGCAAGGCCGTGGCATTCTAGATGTACATTTTAAAGAAGCAGTATATAAGCTTGGTTACACTCTTTGTATAATCTTATCTTGCAGTTTTTTACCATTCACTTACGTTTGGAGTTTTCATTCAGCTCCCCTTTCCTTGGGCTTTACATTGCATTTCCCTATAGTAGCTTCCATAGAAACTTCCCACTGGTCTATGCATCCTTCAATAGAAACCTGGTCTATACACACTTCAATAGAAACCTGGTCTATACACACTTCAATAGAAACCTGGTCTATACATCCTTCAATAGAAACCTGGTCTATACATCCTTCAATAGAAACCTGGTCTATACACACTTCAATAGAAACCTGGTCTATACAGCCTTCAATAGAAACCTGGTCTATACATCCTTCAATAGAAACCTGGTCTATGCATCCTTCAATAGAAACCTGGTCTATACATCCTTCAATAGAAACCTGGTCTATACATCCTTCAATAGAAACCTGGTCTATACACACTTCAATAGAAACCTGGTCTATACATCCTTCAATAGAAACCTGGTCTATACATCCTTCAATAGAAACCTGGTCTATGCATCCTTCAATAGAAACCTGGTCTATACACACTTCAATAGAAACCTGGTCTATACACACTTCAATAGAAACCTGGTCTATACACACTTCAATAGAAACCTGGTCTATACATCCTTCAATAGAAACCTGGTCTATACACACTTCAATAGAAACCTGGTCTATACACACTTCAATAGAAACCTGGTCTATACACACTTCAATAGAAACCTGGTCTATACACACTTCAATAGAAACCTGGTCTATACACACTTCAATAGAAACCTGGTCTATACACACTTCAATAGAAACCTGGTCGATACACACTTCAATAGAAACCTGGTCTATACACACTTCAATAGAAACCTGGTCTATACACACTTCAATAGAAACCTGGTCGATACACACTTCAATAGAAACCTGGTCTATACATCCTTCAATAGAAACCTGGTCTATACACACTTCAATAGAAACCTGGTCTATACATCCTTCAATAGAAACCTGGTCTATACACACTTCAATAGAAACCTGGTCTATACATCCTTCAATAGAAACCTGGTCTATACACACTTCAATAGAAACCTGGTCTATACATCCTTCAATAGAAACCTGGTCTATACATCCTTCAATAGAAACCTGGTCTATACATCCTTCAATAGAAACCTGGTCTATACACACTTCAATAGAAACCTGGTCGATACACACTTCAATAGAAACCTGGTCTATACACACTTCAATAGAAACCTGGTCTATAAATCCTTCAATAGAAACCTGGTCTATACACCCTTCAATAGAAACCTGGTCTATACATCCTTCAATAGAAACCTGGTCTATACACACTTCAATAGAAACCTGGTCTATACACACTTCAATAGAAACCTGGTCTATACATCCTTCAATAGAAACCTGGTCGATACACACTTCAATAGAAACCTGGTCGATACACACTTCAATAGAAACCTGGTCTATACATCCTTCAATAGAAACCTGGTCTATACATCCTTCAATAGAAACCTGGTCTATACATCCTTCAATAGAAACCTGGTCTATACATCCTTCAATAGAAACCTGGTCTATACATCCTTCAATAGAAACCTGGTCGATACACACTTCAATAGAAACCTGGTCTATAAATCCTTCAATAGAAACCTGGTCTATACATCCTTCAATAGAAACCTGGTCTATACACCCTTCAATAGAAACCTGGTCTATACACACTTCAATAGAAACCTGGTCGATACACACTTCAATAGAAACCTGGTCTATACATCCTTCAATAGAAACCTGGTCTATACATCCTTCAATAGAAACCTGGTCTATACATCCTTCAATAGAAACCTGGTCTATACATCCTTCAATAGAAACCTGGTCTATACATCCTTCAATAGAAACCCGGTCAATACATCCTTTCTTCTCCATTCTCTCTCTCTCTCTCTCTCTCTCTCTCTCTCTCTCTCTCTCTCTCTCTCTCTCTCTCTCTCTCTCTCTCTCTCTCTCTCTCTCTCTCTCTCTCTCTCTCTCTCTCTCTCTCTCTCTCTCTCTCTTTCCTCTCACTCCATCTTCCCTTTTTCTTTCCCCTCCATCCCCGCTCTCCCGTCCCCCAGGATCAGCGGTCCACGGTGATCTCCCTGCAGAAGCTGATTGTCCGTGAGGTGGCTAACGAGGAGAGGGGTCTGTTCCTGATCACAGCGGGGATAGAGAAGCCAGAGATGGTGGAGGTGCTGGCCAGCACCAAGGAGGAACGCAACACCTGGATGCAGCTCATACAGGACGCCATGCACTCCATGTGAGTCAGTTAGACAGGAACACACATAGAAATATAATGACTAGAATGGGGAAAACCCATCAGACCACAGCAATTTGTTTATTATAAAAAATAATCTGGAATTCTATATCAATGGGAACACACACATTGTGTACCCACAGATACACAAATATATACGCAGAACATGTTTGTTTTATACTCCACATGCAGTGTAAATGGTTTGATTGATGGAGGATTGTGTGTGTTAACAGAGAGAAGGATGACGATGAGGGAATCCCCAGTGAGACCGAGGAAGACAAGAGACTGCTAGAGACCAAAGCACGGGAGATTAGAGGTAAAACCTCTTCTGTTTTTTTTTCATCAAATTCTGTATAACCTGATGGATATCCTCTGTCAGTGTTGTGTATGACAGGTATTAACCACAGTGTGTGTCTCTGTTCCTCTCAGAGCTGCTGAGGAAGAAGGATGAGCAGATCATGAGTCTATTGGAGGAGAAGGTGAAGGTGTTCAGGGACATGTGTGAGGGACCAGCAGAGGAGACCAGACCAACCCAGTCTATCAGGACCAAAATGCTGTTTAGAGCCACCCCAGATGACATCACCAAGGGAGAGCCCATCATGAAGGATGCCCTGAGGGAAGGTGAGTCAGAGTGGACAGTCCTCTGGCAGAGACCAAACACAACACAGATGACCCTTTATTCAATCAGTGGTCACCTATTGAATTACCTGGACACATGGCCAACCAGTGATTTGCCCCTAAAGACACAGAGGACCAATCAGAAACAATCAGGAAATTACCCGAAAATACCCTTAATATAATATAATGCCGGTAGCAGCTGAAAGACCAAGGCAGAGAGATTACAGAATAGTGCCGAAAAGTCATTGTTGGCTAAAGCCAGAGTGATATATGGTTACTTGTCATAGTTATTTATATGAGCGTTTTCTCTCTGTAGACAGCGATAGAATCAATGCATAAAGCACACAAATGGATTGCTTTAACGCTGCAGGTTGAGTAATGAGCCAGATATTGATATTTCTTCTCATTTTCTCCTGGTTCCCTTAGAAACCCAGTTTATGGAGGCTTGTCCAGGTTTCTTCAGCTACCTAGAGTAGTGTGTGTAGTCGTTACTGAAATCATACAGGATGCTGTGTGTACATGTAGCCAGTTAAGGGTCACAAGACCTGGCAAATAGTCATAAAAAACAACACACAACTGTGAATGATTTTATGTCATGTTACGGCATGAATACAGAACTAGAGTGCAGGTCCTATCCTTATGTGTGTAATGTGTGTGTGTGTTTCAGTGGAGACTCTCCATGTGCTGGTGAATGGAAGTCTGGGCGGGGCTGTGGGGCAGCAGGTGTCCAGTACCCAAGATGCATCAGGGGGCAGTGTGGGGCCAGTGTGTCTGCCTCGCCGCGCTGAGACCTTCGGTGGCTTTGACAGCCACCAGATGAACATCTCCAAAAGTAAGGTCACATCACTCACTCCTACTCCCTCTCCCTATGTACCCTGACTGCCTGTCATACTGTAGCTGAGCTGTGGGATAAAGGTCTCTTTTTATTCCAGACGGAGAGAAAGAAGAGGGGGATGACTCATTAGACCTTCGGAGGACTGAGTCAGACGGTGTGTTAAAGAAGGTAATTACAGTAACTGTACAACTCAGAGGTCTATGTGTATGAGTCACAGCAAATTAATGAAAGGAACAGAGGAATGCTTGAAGACCAGCTTAGACACACACACACACACACACACACTTTGTTCATTAACTCCTGGCTATTCTTTATAACTATTATTTCCTAACCAATGCCATCAGGAAGGATTTAAACTTGTATGTGTCTCAGTAGGCCTGGTCCGGTCCCCCATCACCACCACTGACATTAACAGACAGACATTATCCCAGCCCGAGGCCCTGGGCTGGCTGAGCTGAGCTGGTCCATATTAATAAGGCTCCATTAGGCTGGGTGATGCCCCCGGGCTGGGCTGAAATGTGTGGGAGCAGTCCTGTGCTTTTAATGCCTACAATCTCCTCTGCTCAGGCCTCCCCGCCAGGCAGGTGGGATCAATCTCTTCCTTTGAGGGGGTGATTAACGTGACCCCTCGCTTCAGCAGCTCTGTTAATATCTCAGTAACTAACTGCAGCTGTACTTGTCTTCTTCCACAGGGGGGCAACAACAACCTATTGCTGCTGCTCAAGAGGAACAGTGAGGTAGGTCTGACTCCAACGCTATGTTACACTACCAGCATACTGTACATCCCTGACTGACTGGATGGCTGACTGACTGGCTGACTGGCTGCGTGAGAGAGGCATCACTACCTGTTCCCACAGACAGGCCTCTAGTTGCCGCTGTACTGTATTATGTTATTTCATAGGAAGTATTTTATTGTGTGTATGTTCCTACTGTGTAACCATACACAGGTACATGTTTATGATCTCTCTTCTCGTCTTATAATGTAGCAGGTCCTCCAGAGTGTCACACACCTCCATGACCTCCTCAGCACACTGCAGGTATATCCACTTCTCCTCTCTTTCATACAATGTTCTCCTCGCTTCTTCACGTTTCCGCTCCTCTTTTATTAGGTAAATCACGCAGAGCTGTTAAAAGCACACTGACATACAAAAACTGTCCATTAGTATGCATGTCAATACAACTTCATGTGTTTATAACCATTGTTACTGTCCTCCTGCAGGCAGTGGTGGTGCAGCAGGACACCTTCATCGAGGACCAGCGTCATGCTCTGGCTGAGCGGCCAGCCTCGCGCCACTCCTCCACCTCCTCCCTGTCCTCCTCCTCCTCGCGGCCCAACTCCCTGATCGAGCAGGAGAAACAGCGCAGCCTGGAGAAGCAGAGGCAGGAGGTGGCCAACCTGCAGCGGCAGCAGGTGGCCCACGCTGATGAGAGGAGGAGGAGGGAGAGGGAGTGGGAGGTGAGGGAGTCGGGGCTGGGCGACAGGGAGGTGCAGGTGAAGGAGCAGGAGGAAGAGACAGTGAAGAGGCGTAGGCAGATGGAGGAGGAGAGGAAGGAGCTTCTAAGGAGGAAGGAGGAGTATCAGAGGGATCTGGAGAGGCTGAGGGATGCCCAGAGGAAGCTGGACAGAGACAAGGAGACGCTGCAGCGGGAGGCTGAGATGGTGGAGCAGATGAAGAAAGCCGAGGTGAGCTGGATCGGCCAACACGGTTCTCAAAGAGGGCTACTGCTCACTGGTCTCTGTCTGTTACCTTACATTACAGAAATCAAATAACTATTATTTAACTAAATGTAACCACAATGGACTGACTACACATGGGCCATGTAATGATGGCCTTTAAATAACCCTTTACCTACTGCTTACCATAATCTGGGCTCAAGTCTGAGCTTCTAATCCTAAAACTAGCTCAACCTTGAATCCTAGACATAATCTCTTCCTTCAAAAGTCAGATTCCATCATTAATTTGTTGTGAGGCTTAAGTGCCTACTTGTTGTTGTATGGTTTGGTTTGATCTGTAGGCAGAGCAGGCACACAGGACCCAGCGGACGCCCTCCACCACCTCAGAGGAGTCCATGAAGTTTCAGAGCTCCACCTCTCTGGATAAAGAGCCTGGAGGAGGGGAGGCAGAGCTGTCTTCCTCCCCCGCCACCAAAGACCCCTTCCTCAGGATGGGCTCCAAGAGGAAAGGGAAGAACCTGAACCCCTTCTCCTCCTCATCCTCTTCCTCCAACGCCAGCTCCAAGGCCCAGAGCAGCACAGAGGGCCAGAACCAAATCCCTAACCGCCTGATGCAGCTGGCCAAGACCAAGGACAAGAAGGAGAAGAAGAAGAAAGGGAAGGGGCAGCAATCACAGCCAGGTACCAGTAGCACCAGCCAGGTACCAGTAGCACCAGCCAGCTACCAGTAGCACCAGCCAGGTACCAGTAGCACCAACCAGCTATCACTAGCACCAGCCATGTACCAGTAGCACCAGCCAGGTACCAGTAGCACCAGCCAGCTACCAGTAGCACCAGCCAGGTACCAGTAGCACCAGCCAGCTACCAGTATCACCAGCTAGGTACCAGTAGCACCAGCCAGGTACCAGTAGCACCAGCCAGGTACCAGTAGCACCAGACAGGTACCAGTAGCACCAGCCAGCTACCAGTAGCACCAGCTAGGTACCAGTAGCACCACACATCTTTGTAAGGAAAAGAGAGCCATGGGAAAAGTTGAGTTACCTGTGCTACGCGCTATACACTGAGTGTACAAAACATTATGAACACCTGCTCTTTTCATGACATAGACTGACCAGGTGAAAACTATGATCCTTTATTGATGTCACTTGTTAAATCCACTTCAATCGGTGTAGATGAAGGGGAGGAGACAGGTTAAAGAAGGATTTGTAAGCCTTGAGACAATTGAGATATGGATTATGTATGTGACATTGTGCCTTTCAGAGGGTGAATGGGCAAGACAAAAGATTTAAGTGCCTTTGAACAGGGTATGGTAGTTGGTGCCAGGCGCTTTGATTTGTGTCAAGAGCTGCAATGCTACTGGGTTTTTGACACTCACAACAGTTTCCTGTGTGTATCAAGAATGGTCCACCACCCAAAGGACATCCAGCCAACTTGACACAACTGTAGAAAGCATTGGAGTCAACATGGGCCAGCATCCCTGTGGAACGCTTTTTACACCTTGTGGAATCCATGCCCCGACAAATTGAGGCTGTTCTGATGGCGAAAGGGGGGAAAGGTTCCTAATGTTTGGTATACTCGGTGTATAAGGGATGTTGTTACAGTCTAACTAAAGTCTATGTCCGTCTTTCTTCTCCACAGATCCCGGGAACACTGGGGTCACAGAGCCTCAGTGCGACGGAAAGATCTTCTTCTGCTGATCCCGCTGTCATCCACTATCCCACAATGCCCCACACTCACTGCATCAACTGACTGTCAGACCATGTAGTAGTGTGACCAGATAGACATGCACCCCATTGACATACTGTACCCTACCCACTGACCTGGACCTGGAGGGGTCGACCATGGCCATGGACAGGATGTACAGCTTGAGCACTTCCTGTGAACTTATTACGGAACCATGCAGACACTTCGCGCTTAGTTGCCACTGAATTGTCAAGGTGTAACTTTTAGATGAAGATAATTTGGGTTTGATTCTGTGGTGAAGCTGCAAGTCTGCTGTGGCATGGATTGGATTGGTATGCATGGGTTGGTTACTTTGGAGTTTGATAGTGTTCAGATATGATTTGGACAGTTTCAGGAATTTTACCATGGCTAGAAGAAGATTTAGCATTCATGAAGTATACAGTAGCTGACATTCATTTTCTATGTGAAGGGAAGATTTAACAGAGCAGGTGTCGTAGGGGAGTGACTGTTGTAGAATATGCTGCATTTCACAAATGTAAGTATACCCTAATAGCCAATATGACAAAAGAGAGTATACAGTACACCCTATTCAACAATTCCAGTTGAGTGAGTAAAGCCTATGCAATAGTGTTTATTGTCATACTTCTAAAGGTATTGCTTAACACTGGGCCCCATAATGCTTCATTCCCGCCTGTAAGGAACTACAGCCTCATTTCTCCCATCAGCACAACATCAGTTGTAAAGAAAGGCAACTCAAGGTTAGAGAAGACATGACTAACCACAGAGTTTGAGTTATAAGAAGAGGATGAATGAGTCTGGGAGAAACGGAAAACAAGACCAGCCAAAGAAAGAGAAAGAATAGCTTGTAATGGAGGAGAGAAAGTAGAGAAAAGAGAGAGAGAGATGAGTGACGAAGAGGAAGAGCTGAAGAAAGAATGTGTAAGGAAGCGAAACTCAAAGACATAGTGGCTGACTTGCTTTTGTCGCTATTGTCCACTTTGCAATTGAATATAATGATGATAACCTGTTAGACGTTACGGTTCCAGCTGATTGAATGGGTAGAAGAAACATTTAGACGTTACGGTTCCAGCTGACTGAATGGGTAGAAGAAACATTTAGACGTTACGGTTCCAGCTGACTGAATGGGTAGAAGAAACATTTAGACGTTATGGTTCCAGCTGACTGAATGGGTAGAAGAAACATTTAGACATTACGGTTCCAGCTGACTGAATGGGTAGAAGAAACATTTAGACGTTACGGTTCCAGCTGACTGAACGGGTAGAAGAAACATTTAGACGTTATGGTTCCAGCTGACTGAATGGGTAGAAGAAACATTTAGACGTTACGGTTCCAGCTGACTGAATGGGTAGAAGAAACATTTAGACGTTATGGTTCCAGCTGATTGAATGGGTAGAAGAAACATTTAGACGTTATGGTTCCAGCTGACTGAATGGGTAGAAGAAACATTTAGACGTTACGGTTCCAGCTGATTGAATGGGTAGAAGAAACATTTAGACGTTACGGTTCCAGCTGATTGAATGGGTAGAAGAAACATTTAGACATTACGGTTCCAGCTGACTGAATGGGTAGAAGAAACATTTAGACGTTACGGTTCCAGCTGATTGAATGGGTAGAAGAAACATTTAGACATTACGGTTCCAGCTGACTGAATGGGTAGAAGAAACATTTAGACGTTACGGTTCCAGCTGATTGAATGGGTAGAAGAAACATTTAGACATTACGGTTCCAGCTGACTGAATGGGTAGAAGAAACATTTAGACGTTACGGTTCCAGCTGATTGAATGGGTAGAAGAAACATTTAGACATTACGGTTCCAGCTGACTGAATGGGTAGAAGAAACATTTAGACGTTACGGTTCCAGCTGATTGAATGGGTAGAAGAAACATTTAGACGTTACGGTTCCAGCTGACTGAATGGGTAGAAGAAACATTTAGACGTTACGGTTCCAGCTGACTGAATGGGTAGAAGAAACATTTAGACGTTACGGTTCCAGCTGATTGAATGGGTAGAAGAAACATTTAGACATTACGGTTCCAGCTGACTGAATGGGTAGAAGAAACATTTAGACGTTACGGTTCCAGCTGATTGAATGGGTAGAAGAAACATTTAGACATTACGGTTCCAGCTGATTGAATGGGTAGAAGAAACATTTAGACGTTACGGTTCCAGCTGATTGAATGGGTAGAAGAAACATTTAGACGTTACGGTTCCAGCTGATTGAATGGGTAGAAGAAACATTTAGACGTTACGGTTCCAGCTGACTGAATGGGTAGAAGAAACATTTAGACGTTACGGTTCCAGCTGATTGAATGGGTAGAAGAAACATTTAGACGTTACGGTTCCAGCTGACTGAATGGGTAGAAGAAACATTTAGACGTTACGGTTCCAGCTGATTGAATGGGTAGAAGAAACATTTAGACGTTACGGTTCCAGCTGACTGAATGGGTAGAAGAAACATTTAGACGTTACGGTTCCAGCTGATTGAATGGGTAGAAGAAACATTTAGACATTACGGTTCCAGCTGACTGAATGGGTAGAAGAAACATTTAGACATTACGGTTCCAGCTGACTGAATGGGTAGAAGAAACATTTAGACATTACGGTTCCAGCTGATTGAATGGGTAGAAGAAACATTTAGACGTTACGGTTCCAGCTGACTGAATGGGTAGAAGAAACATTTAGACATGGGTAGAAGAAATATTTAGACATTACGTTCCAGCTGACTGAATGGGTAGAAGAAACATTTAGACGTTACGGTTCCAGCTGATTGAATGGGTAGAAGAAATATTTAGACATTACGGTTCCAGCTGACTGAATGGGTAGAAGAAACATTTAGACATTACGGTTCCAGCTGACTGAATGGGTAGAAGAAACATTTAGACATTACGGTTCCAGCTGACTGAATGGGTAGAAGAAACATTTAGACGTTACGGTTCCAGCTGACTGAATGGGTAGAAGAAACATTTAGACGTTACGGTTCCAGCTGATTGAATGGGTAGAAGAAACATTTAGACGTTACGGTTCCAGCTGATTGAATGGGTAGAAGAAACATTTAGACGTTATGGTTCCAGCTGATTGAATGGGTAGAAGAAACATTTAGACGTTACGGTTCCAGCTGATTGAATGGGTAGAAGAAACATTTAGACGTTACGGTTCCAGCTGATTGAATGGGTAGAAGAAACATTTAGACGTTACGGTTCCAGCTGACTGAATGGGTAGAAGAAACATTTAGACATTACGGTTCCAGCTGATTGAATGGGTAGAAGAAACATTTAGACATTACGGTTCCAGCTGACTGAATGGGTAGAAGAAACATTTAGACGTTACGGTTCCAGCTGATTGAATGGGTAGAAGAAACATTTAGACATTACGGTTCCAGCTGACTGAATGGGTAGAAGAAACATTTAGACGTTATGGTTCCAGCTGACTGAATGGG
Source organism: Oncorhynchus keta (assembly GCF_023373465.1). Taxonomy (NCBI): domain Eukaryota; kingdom Metazoa; phylum Chordata; class Actinopteri; order Salmoniformes; family Salmonidae; genus Oncorhynchus; species Oncorhynchus keta. The sequence goes on along the minus strand of NC_068442.1, from coordinate 33,256,879 downwards.
TAGAAGAAACATTTAGACATTACGGTTCCAGCTGACTGAATGGGTAGAAGAAACATTTAGACGTTACGGTTCCAGCTGATTGAATGGGTAGAAGAAACATTTAGACGTTATGGTTCCAGCTGACTGAATGGGTAGAAGAAACATTTAGACGTTACGGTTCCAGCTGACTGAATGGGTAGAAGAAACATTAGAGGTGTTTCTATTCCTCCACTGCACTCTTGAGTTTGAATTTGTGAACCATTTTATTTGTAAATCACTGCAATGCAATACTGGCATAGGGTTTGAAGGTGATGATAATATTCACTCTGTTACAAGTGGCAAGACTTCCTGCTTTACAATGAGTGACAATCATTAAATGTACACAGACTAAATCGAAATCCAGACTGATTAAGGGATATCTATCTCACAAGAATGGATTTACAGAAACAAAAATTCTGATACAATTTGTGGGTAATATTTTAATGCTGATATTGGAATAGATGAATCTAGCCCTGACCAACCATTCCCATTGGAATTACACTGATACTGTATATCTGCCTGCAGGACAGGCTGTTCGTCTATTAGTCAAACCAAACCAAACCTTTCCTCTGGACAAAACCCCATATTTCCCTATTTTCCCTGCAGTCTGCTCTAGTATTGGTAGCCTGTGGTACCATAAGCTCTCTTGTGCCTCTCAAATAGTCCATAATAATTCCTGTCCCTGTATTTTCTTCATTGATATTTTTCCGTCCCCGCTCCAGTCTGGGGTTTTGATCCATATAACCAGTGGTTCATAATGCATCATATTTCACTTTTCTCCTTTCTCTTTACTGCTGATGAGCAGAATTTAAAATGAAAGCACAGCAAAGTCCTCTTCTGACTCTGTAAAACTGAAATATGGTGTTAATCATCAGTCACATAGGCTGTTTACACCCGATTGTGATCTTTTTATCACTAATTGGTCTTTTGACTAATCAGATCAGCTCTAAAAAATATATATGGTTTGATGGGTAAAACTACAAATTAGTGGAAAAAATATCAGAATTAGGTTGCCTGTGTAAATGCAGCCTAACTGCTCTGCTTCTTCTTGTCTGCGTTGGTTTATCTTGTTTTGACCATCAGATGGCGCTGTGGCAATCTTCATAATTCACCACTACTATCTACTCTGTTGGATTTGTCATCTTGATATTTCACAACAATTCCCCCTGGTCATATATATGCAAAGTGAATCACCACGTTAACATAGTGTGTTATGGCCTTGTTTAGTGATTTTATAAAAGTGAAAGCATAGGGAGGGATCATTGGCATTTTGATTGATTGGTTCATTCACATTTACTGACTTGCCTTAATAGACATATTCCGCTTTTGACAGGTGTGAACGTTCTTAGAGCCTACCCTTTATCACTTGATATTCTTCTGGGAATATCTGCTAATCATCCCTTCAACAACAACCGTCATGGCCGTCTACAGTATAGATGCTGAGCAGTGCTACAGTAGCTCTGAAATGTTGTACATGATGCATTGTGGCAAATGCAGAGATAGGGGAGACCATTATGCTCAAATTGAAATGCACTAGAATATTAGCCAGCATCTGTGAGGAGTTGGAGTGGGTTTTACAGTTATACTGTATACCAGTGCTTTTAAAGTAATTTGTTGTTTGTACTAAAAAGGTACAATTTGTATTTCTTGCAGAATTTCATGTAAAAATAAAAAATAAAAGGGCAAAGCAACCATTATGTAAATATGTGTCATGTACAAATTTAACTTTTAAAGTATTGTTTGTGGATTTTTGGATCGATTTAAGCTTTTTATAATGAGGCTTTATTTATCAGTGTCCTCCCTGTTTTGGAGGTATAAAATGTAAATTCATTTTTCTCTTAATAAATAACTATTATTGTTTGTCAACTGAGATTTGTGTCTGTGTCTATTTTCTCCCCCTGTCTTTGTGTGTTAATTGTTTGTTCTATAATGGAATGGCTTTGGTGTGCCTCTTGGCCACACATAATGGCCAGTCAAGCAGGACAACTGCACGGATCGTGTTTCACAGTTTTTGGGTGAATGTTGGCCTTAATTGACTAGTTTGACGAGGTACCTGGCAAAACTGCCATTCCTCTGCAGGGGACATTGTCTTTCTGTACGCTTGTGTGTTCCACTCCATGGACAAGATAGAAATGTACTTGTCTTTTTCATCCACCTCACTGACAGCTCTGTAGGCTGAGAGTGGCTTCAGGAGGAATTCTGTGGTAGAGGGTGTGGCAGAGTCCACTTCTGGATGTGACTAGCCCTGCCTTTGTCAGTGACAATAAGTGACCCTGGCCAGCTGGCCTGCACCGCACTGCACTGCGCCGAGGAGAAACACAGGACTTCAAGGTAAGAGGATGGGAAGATAAACTGTCTAATCAGATCCAGTCAATCTATCAGTTTTTATCTAACACATTATGCTCTCTATTTCTGCTTTCTATTATTTTGTCCCAGATGAGTATCCATATTTGACTTTGAACGTTTTTTGGGATACGAACAGCTTTATTAAGCTGTGATGAGCATTCTCTAGCAGCTGCTGTGAAATGCCTCACTTTCAGGTCCAGATCTATATAATTCCCAAAGCTCCAGCCTACAAGATGTCTGCCATTATAACTTCACCTAAGCACATATTCATCTTTGCTAGTATGACCTTTTCAAAGTGCTTCCAAATCCCCCTGGCCCTCCCTCCCTCAACTGCGGTGGAAGAATGACTGGGCAACCTGTCACACTGTTAGAATGTGAGCAGAACAGCAGAGATTTGGCTTGTAAAGGATGATATTATCATGCATTGCTCACTGTCAGTAGTGACCTTTATCTAGCTCCTGGTGCCAATTGGTGTGTAATGTGAAAGAGCCATTCTAGACTGCTCCATCTGGGGGGAGAAAAGAAAAAGGAACAAACAAAAGAAACCTGAGTCTTTATTGTGTTCCGTGTTGACGGGCATATAAATACTGTCGGTATGTTCGCTAGAACAATAGTGGCAGACTGGTGTTGTGCTCCGATATGGGCATGAGTCATTATTCTCCTTTTACATATTATACTACAAACATCAATGATCTGCTCACCGTGGTAGTCAACTTACAGTATGTTATGGCAATCTGCCTCAGTTGAGTACGGAAACCTGTGTATATATAACATGGGAAACACCTTGATACCAGATGAAGAATATACTGATATACTGATCTTAGAGAAAGTATAGGCATCAAAGAAACGTAATACATATTAAGATGCATTAAAGAGGCCAGCCTGTATGGTATTGAGCTATTTCAATATGATAATAACTTTAATGAGATAGGCGGTCATCTCAGATGGATGGCTGACTGATGTCTTTGTTTTACAATGAAAGCTGTATAACTTGCCAGCCTGGGTTTATACAAGCAAGTACCTCGTAAATCTCACAGGTGTCACGTTCTTTTGTTCATTCCATATATATCACATTGGAAGCAGGACAGTGCAGTGCCTCCCTGTCTCTCCCATTCCCCCACACACCACACAGGCAGCACCCTATGGGTTATTATTGAACTCAATCACTGTCTGATGGAAATGGGAGGCAGAGGGTCTGAAGCCATTTCCATCCATCTCTGGGCCTCCTCTCCCCGGGGGCAGCGATGATGAGGCTAGGGTTCATAATTTACCCCCTCAGCGGCTCCCACCATCGGCAAATCATATTTCACCTAGACTCTTAAAGGTTCAGAACTAAATTGCTTCCGCTCTGCAGCTCTTTCTCTCTCCTTCTCTTCTTGTTTTTCTCCCTCCCTCTGTTCCTCTCTCCTCCTTCACCTTTCAATCTCTATTTCTGCTCATTTGTTCTCTATACCTGATCTGCAGAATATATATATATTTTTTTGCCTTTTCCATTAATCATAAATGATGGCAGTAGGCCTATATTGATCCCGTTGGAGTGGCAGAGAGAGAAGGGATAATAATGCTCATCCAGAACTTCTGCTTCTTTTTCAGGCTGTTAAATGAACATGTCTTTTTTCTGAACCAGACCTCATTTTTTGTAAGGTACATGCACTTCAAAAGCACTTTTCCTCCCTGCCCATTATTATTTCTATGGCCTCCCACTGTGCTGTAGCAGTCAGGCAGTAAGGCAGTCACACAGCTTGGCATGTGAGCACATCCTTGGTGTGACATGTGAGGGGTTTGGTCATCATCTTCTGTGCTCCAGCAGATGCTGCCCTTCTCTGCATGCTCTGTAATTTTGCTGTGTTTTCCCCAAAGACCGTCTTCTACTCACCAGCCCACCACAACCAGGCTCTCCCCCAATTCTCCTCCAACATCCCCTAGCTCTGGGGGGCATGAGGGTGGAGGATTATGCAAGATGCACACACACAGGCCACAATAGAATCTATGGGTTGTAGCCACAGCTGAAGGAATTCAATTGTTTTCGCTCCATTACGGCTGTCAACAAGGGTATTTTAATGTGCCGGTTCACTGGGAGCTTAGCGCTCGCTCTGCCATTGGCACTGGACTAGCGGGGGCTTTGGAAGCTTCTGGGATTGTGTGTGCATTCATTAGCACTAGGCTGACCAGGCACTGCAGCCAGCTACTGGTGAGCAAGCAGGAAATTTCAATCGCTGGGGCACAACAATAGATCAAAGGGCCTGCCAGGCCAGTTGAAAATGTGAGAGTCCATTGGGCTCCTGGTGAACATGCTCTTTGAGAGAGAGAGGATGAGTTCATCGGCATGCCGAACAGGGGTTCCAGGCTCCACCATGTTTCTGATTGAGCGTTGTTCTGCTCTGTCCTGAACAGACCAGACGGACTGCTCATTGATCTGACTGGGCCTTCTGGGGGAGCTGCACTACACAGCCCACTGGGTGTCGTCTGACCAATTACCACAGCCCTCTGTGTCTGTATGTAAATACAGTATTTTGAGGAAGTGCAGCATGTTGTGTCGGTTGGCCTGTCTGTATGTTCTGTTGTTAAAAAAGAAAAAGATGAATGGGTGTGTTTTGTGCTGGCATTAGCTTGAGTAATGGGTTTCTGGTCAAATGCAGATGTATAGAAACCCCTGGAATGCTGCATCCAGAGTAGTGAATGCCACAGTCCATGGTCTGGGTACACAAACAACTGTAGTCAGATTTTTCACCCCCAGTCACAGGGCAAGCAGCTGTAGGGCCTTGTTTGTGATCTAATTACTACACTTATCCAGAGTGACTTACAGTAGTGCATGCATACATTTTTATACTGGTTCCCTATGGGAATCAAACCCACAACCCTGGTGTTGCAAGTGCCATACTCTACCAAATCAGCTACAACAATTACGTATTGGATTCTGTCTTCAAATATACTTATTCATGTCACCATTATAGAACATTGATTACTTTGCATATATAAGACTTTTACAGTATATGTTAGGGGTAAATTAAGGGTGAATACAAACTTTGTGTAAGGATCATTACTGTGTGAGACAAGGAGAAGTACAGAAAGTTAATAGCTGTGCAAACATGTCATTGAAGAATATGAATATTTCTAAGGAAGGAGGCGAATGTCACACCCTGACCATAGGGAGCTTTTTATGTCTCTATATTTGGTTTGGTCAGGGTGTGATTTGGGTGGGCATTCTATGTTCTTTATTTCTAGGTTTTGTGTTTCTATGGTTCTCAATCAGGGACAGCTGTCTATCGTTGTCTCTGATTGGGAATCATACTTAGGCAGCCTGTTTCGCCACCTTAGGTTGTGAGATGTTTTTTTTTTTAAAGCTCTGTGTAGCCAGTTGAGAGCAAGTTCTCATTTACAACTGTGACCTGGCCAAGATAAAGCAAAGCAGTGCGACAAAAACACGGAATTACACATGGGATAAAAACGTACAGTCAATAACACAATAGAAAAATCTGTATACAGTGTGTGCAAATGAAGTAAGGAAATAAATAGGCCAATAGTGGCGAAGTAATTAAAATTTAGCAATTTACACTGGAGTGATATACAGTGGGGAGAACAAGTATTTGATAACCTGCAAAATCGGCAGTGTTTCCTACTTACAAAACATGTAGAGGTCTGTAATTTTTATCATAGGTACACTTCAACTGTGAGAGACATAATCTAAAACAAAAATCCATAAAATCACATTGTATGATTTTTAAGTAATTAATTTGCATTTTATTGCATGACATAAGTATTTGATACATCAGAAAAGCAGAACTTTAATATTTGGTGCAGAAACCTTTGTTTGCAATTACAGAGATCATACGTTTCCTGTAGTTCTTGACCAGGTTTGCACACACTGCAGCAGGGATTTTGGCCCACTCCTCCATACAGACCTTCTCCAGATCCTTCGGGTTTCGGGGCTGTCGCTGGGCAATACAGACTTTCAGCTCCCTCCAACAATGTTCTATTGGGTACAGGTCTGGAGACTGGCTAGGCCACTCCAGGACCTTGAGATGCTTCTTCCGGAGCCACTCCTTAGTTGCCCTGGCTGTGTGTTTCGGGTCGTTGTCATGCTGGAAGACCCAGCCACGACACATCTTCAATGCTCTTACTGAGGGAAGGAGGTTGTTGGCCAAGATCTCGCAATACATGGCCCCATCCATCCTCCCCTCAATACGGTGCAGTCGTCCTGTCCCCTTTGCAGAAAAGCATCACCAAAGAATGATGTTTCCACCTTCATGCTTCACGGTTGGGATGGTGTTCTTGTGGTTGTACTCATCCTTCTTCTTCCTCCAAACTTGGCGAGTGGAGTTTAGACCAAAAAGCTCTATTTTTGTCTCATCAGACCACATGACCTTCTCCCATTCCTCCTCTGGATCATCCAGATGGTCATTGGCAAACTTCAGACGGGCCTGGACATGCGCTGGCTTGAGCAGGGGGACCTTGCGTGCGCTGCAGGATTTTAATCCATGACGGCGTAGTGTGTTACTAATGGTTTTCTTTGAGACTGTGGTCCCAGCTCTCTTCAGGTCATTGACCAGGTCCTGCCGTGTAGTTCTGGGCTGATCCCTCACCTTCCTCATGATCATTGATTCCCCACGAGGTTAGGTCTTGCATGGAGCCCCAGACCGAGGGTGATTGACTGTCATTTTGAACTTCTTCCATTTTCTAATAATTGCACCAACAGGTTTGGGGATGACCAGTGAAATATACCTACTGGAACGTGTACTACAGGTGGGTGTTGTTATGGTGACCAGTGAGCTGAGATAAGGTGGAGATTTACCTAGCAAAGACTTATAGATGACCTGGAGCCAGTGGGTTTGGCGACGAATATGTTGCGAGAACCAGCCGACGAGACCATTCAGGTCACAGTGGTGGGTAGTATATGAGGCTTTGGTGACAAAACAGATGGCACTGTGATAGACTGCATCCAATTTGCTGAGTAGAGTGTTGGAGGCTATTTTGTAAATTACATCGACAAAGTCAAGGATCGGTAGGATAGTCAGTTTTACAAGGGTATGTTTGGCAGCATGAGTGAAGGAGGCTTTGTTGCGAAATTGAAAGTTGATTCTAGATGTAACTTTGGATTGGACATGCTTAATGTGAGTCGGAAAGGAGTTTTTACAGTCTAAACCAGACACCTAGGTATTTGTAGTTGTCCACATATTCACATTGTCCAAAGAAGGGCCAGATGTATACAGTGTATACAGAAGGGTGTCGTCTAAGTAGAGGTGGATCAGAGAATCACCAACAGTAAGAACGACATCATTGATGTATACAGAGTAAAGAGTCGGCCTGAGAATTGAACCCTATGGCACCCCCATAGAAACTGCCAGAGGTCCTGACAACAGGCCCTCCGATTTGACACACTGAACTCTATCTGAGAAGTAGTTGTTGAACCAGGCGAGGCAGTCATTTGAGAAACCAAGACTATTGAGTCTGCCGATAAGAATGCGGTGATTGACAGAGTCAAAAGCCTTGGCCATATCGATGAAGATGGCTGCACAGTACTGTCTTTGATCGATGGCGGTTATGATATTGTTTAGGACCTTGAGTGTGGCTGAGTGGACCCATGCCCAGCTCGCAAACCAGATTGCATAGCAGAGAAGGTACGGTGGGATTTGAAATGGTCGGAGATCTGTTAATTAATTAAGATTTTAGAAAGGCAGGGCAGGATGGATATAGGTCTTTAACAGTTTGGGTCTAGAGTGTCAACCCCTTTGAAGAGGCAGCTTTCCAATCGTTGGGGATCTCAGACGATACGAAAGAGAGGTTGAACAGGCTAGTAATAGGGGTTGCAAAGATTTTGGCAGATCATTTTAGAAAGAGAGGGTCCAGATTGTCTAGCCCAGCAGGGGGTGCTGAGATGTTGGCCGAGGTAGGGGTAGCCAGGTGGAAAGCATGGCCAGCCATGGAAAAATGCTTATTGAAATGTTTGTAGATTTATCTGTGGTGACAGTGTTTCCTATCCTCAGTGCAGTTAGCAGCTGGGAGGAGGTGCTTTTGTTCTCCATGGACTTTACATTGTCTCAAACCTTTTTGGAATTAGTGCTACAGGAAGCAAACTTCTGTTTGAAAAAGCTAGCCTTAGCTTTCTTAACTGACTGTGTGTATATTGGTTCCTGTCTTCCCTGAAAAGTAGGATATCGCGGGGACTATTCAATGCTAATGCAGAACGCCACAGGATGTTGTTGTGCTGGTCAAGGGCAGTCAAGTCTGGGGTGAACCAAGGGCTATATCTGTTCTTAGTTCTACATTTTTTGAATGGGACATGCTTAATAAGATGGAGAGGAAAGAACTTTTGAAGAGCAACCAGGCATCCTCTACTGAAGGGATGAGGTCAATATCATTCCAGGATACCTGGGCCAGGTCGATTAGAAAGGCCTGCTCTCTGAAGTGTTTTAGGGAGCATTTGACAGTGATGAGGGGTGGTCGTTTGACCACGGACCCATTACGCACGCAGGCAAAGAGCCAGTGATCGCTGAGATCCTGGTTGAAGACAACAGAGGTCTATTTAGAGGGCAAGTTGGTCAGGATGATATCTAAGAGGGAGCCCATGGTGTCGGATTTAGGGTTGTACCTGGTAGGTTCCTTGATCATTTGTGTGAGATTGAGGGCATCTAGCTTAGATTGTAGGATGGCCGGGGTGTTAACCATGTCCCACTTTAGGTCACCTAACAGTACGAACTCTGAAGATAGATGGGGCAACCATTTCACATATGGTGTCCAGGGCACAGTTGGGGGCTGAAGGAGGTCTATAACAAGCGGCAACGATGAGAGACTTGTTTCTGGAAAGGTGGATTTTTAACAGTAGAAGCTCAAATTGTTTGGGCACAGACATGGATAGTATGACAGAACTCTGCAGGCTATCTCTACAGTAGATTGCAACTCACTCCCTTTGGCAGTTCTATCTTGTCGGAAAATGTTATAGTTTGGGATGGAAATTTCAGGATTTTTGGTGGCCTTCCTAAGCCAGGATTCAGACACAGCTACGACATGCGGAGTGTGTTAAACAGTGAATAAAACAAACTTAAGGAGGAGGCTTCTAATTTTAACATGCATGAAACCAATGCTTTTAAAGTTACAGAAGTCAACAAATGAGAGCGCCTGGGGAATGGGAGTGATGCTGGGGGCTGCAGGACCTGGGTTAACCTCTACATCACCAGAGGAACAGAGGAGGAGTAGGATAAGAGTACGGCTAAAGGCTAGAAGAACTGGTCGTCTAGTGCATTCGGCACAAAGAGTAAAAGGAGCAGGTTTCTGGGCGCAGAAGAAGAGATTCAAGTCATAATGTACAGACAAGGGTATTGTAGGATGTGAGTAGTGGCGATGAGAGAGGTTTTGGCTCTAATCAAATCAAATCAAATTTTATTTGTCACATACACATGGTTAGCAGATGTTAATGCGAGTGTAGCGAAATGCTTGTGCTTCTAGTTCCGACAATGCAGTGATAACCAACAAGTAATCTAACTAACAATTCCAAAACGACTGTCTTATACACAGTGTAAGGGGATAAGGAATATGTACATAAGGATATATGAATGAGTGATGGTACAGAGCAGCATACAGTAGATGGTATCGAGTACAGTATATACATATGAGATGAGTATGTAGACAAAGTAAACAAAGTGGCATAGTTAAAGTGGCTAGTGATACATGTATTACATAAGGATGCAGTCGATGATGTAGAGTACAGTATATACGTATGCATATGAGATGAATAATGTAGGGTAAGTAACATTATATAAGGTAGCATTGTTTAAAGTGGCTAGTGATATATTTACATAATTTCCCATCAATTCCCATTATTAAAGTGGCTGGAGTTGGGTCAGTGTCAATGACAGTGTGTTGGCAGCAGCCACTCAATGTTAGTGGTGGCTGTTTAACAGTCTGATGGCCTTGAGATAGAAGCTGTTTTTCAGTCTCTCGGTCCCAGCTTTGATGCACCTGTACTGACCTCGCCTTCTGGATGATAGCGGGGTGAACAGGCAGTGGTTCGGGTGGTTGATGTCCTTGATGATCTTTATGGCCTTCCTGTAACATCGGGTGGTGTAGGTGTCCTGGAGGTCAGGTAGTTTGCCCCGGTGATGCGTTGTGCAGACCTCACTACCCTCTGGAGAGCCTTACGGATGAGGGCGGAGCAGTTGCCGTACCAGGCGGTGATACAGCCCGCCAGGATGCTCTCGATTGTGCATCTGTAGAAGTTTGTGAGTGCTTTTGGTGACAAGCCGAATTTCTTCAGCCTCCTGAGGTTGAAGAGGCGCTGCTGCGCCTTCTTCACGACGCTGTCAGTGTGAGTGGACCAATTCAGTTTGTCTGTGATGTGTATGCCGAGGAACTTAAAACTTGCTACCCTCTCCACTACTGTTCCATCGATGTGGATAGGGGGTGTTCCCTCTGCTGTTTCCTGAAGTCCACAATCATCTCCTTAGTTTTGTTGACGTTGAGTGTGAGGTTATTTTCCTGACACCACACTCCGAGGGCCCTCACCTCCTCCCTGTAGGCCGTCTCGTCGTTGTTGGTAATCAAGCCTACCACTGTTGTGTCGTCCGCAAACTTGATGATTGAGTTGGAGGCGTGCGTGGCCACGCAGTCGTGGGTGAACAGGGAGTACAGGAGAGGGCTCAGAACGCACCCTTGTGGGGCCCCGTGTTGAGGATCAGCGGGGAGGAGATGTTGTTGCCTACCCTCACCACCTGGGGGCGGCCCGTCAGGAAGTCCAGTACCCAGTTGCACAGGGCGGAGTCGAGACCCAGGGTCTCGAGCTTGATGACGAGCTTGGAGGGTACTATGGTGTTGAATGCCGAGCTGTAGTCGATGAACAGCATTCTCACATAGGTATTCCTCTTGTCCAGGTGGGTTAGGGCAGTGTGCAGTGTGGTTGAGATTGCATCGTCTGTGGACCTATTTGGGCGGTAAGCAAATTGGAGTGGGTCTAGGGTGTCAGGTAGGGTGGAGGTGATATGGTCCTTGACTAGTCTCTCAAAGCACTTCATGATGACGGAAGTGAGTGCTACGGGCGGTAGTCGTTTAGCTCAGTTACCTTAGCTTTCTTGGGAACAGGAACAATGGTGGCCCTCTTGAAGCATGTGGGAACAGCAGACTGGTATGCGCATGCTCTGAGGGCGCGGCTGGGGATGCCGTCTGGGCCTGCAGCCTTGCGAGGGTTAACACGTTTAAATGTCTTACTCACCTCGGCTGCAGTGAAGAAGAGACCGCATGTTTTCGTTGCAGGCCGTGTCAGTGGCACTGTCTTGTCCTCAAAGCGGGCAAAAAGTTATTTAGTCTGCCTGGGAGCAAGACATCCTGGTCCGTGACTGGGCTGGGTTTCTTCTTGTAGTCCGTGATTGACTGTAGACCCTGCCACATGCCTCTTGTGTCTGAGCCATTGAATTGAGATTCTACTTTGTCTCTGTACTGACGCTTAGCTTGTTTAATAGCCTTGCGGAGGGAATAGCTGCGTTGTTTATATTCGGACATGTTACCAGACACCTTGCCCTGATTAAAAGCAGTGGTTCGCGCTTTCAGTTTCACGCGAATGCTGCCATCAATCCACGGTTTCTGGTTTGGGAATGTTTTTATCGTTGCTATGGGAACGACATCTTCGACGCACGTTCCAATGAACTCGCACACCGAATCAGCGTATTCGTCAATATTTTCATCTGACGCAATACGAAACATGTCCCAGTCCACGTGATGGAAGCAGTCTTGGAGTGTGGAGTCAGCTTGGTCGGACCAGCGTTGGACAGACCTCAGCGTGGGAGCCTCTTGTTTTAGTTTCTGCCTGTAGGCAGGGATCAGCAAAATGGAGTCGTGGTCAGCTTTTCCGAAAGGGGGCGGGGCAGGGCCTTATATGCGTCGCGGAAGTTAGAGTAACAATGATCCAAGGTTTTACCACCCCTGATTGCGCAATCGATATGCTGATAAAATTTAGGGAGTCTTGTTTTCAGATTAGCTTTGTTAAAATCCCCAGCTACAATGAATGCAGCCTCCGGATAAATGGTTTCCAGTTTGCAAAGAGTTAAATAAAGTTCGTTCAGAGCCATCGATGTGTCTGCTTGGGGGATATATACGGCTGTGATTATAATCGAAGAGAATTCTCTTGGAAGATAATGCGGTCTACATTTGATTATGAGGAATTCTAAATCAGGTGAACAGAAGGATTTGAGTTCCTGTATGTTTCCTTCATCACACCATGTCTCGTTAGTCATGAGGCATACGCCCCCGCCACTCTTCTTACCAGAAAGATGTTTGTTTCTGTCGGCGCGATGCGTGGAGAAACCCGTTGGCTGCACTGCATCGGATAGCGTCTTCCCAGTAAGCCATGCTTCCGTGAAGCAGAGAACGTTGCAGAGGTAATTGCAGAGGTAATTGAGGCCCAGGAATTGCTTGATGGATCTCTTCGGCTAGCCGGGAGATGGGCCTACTTCAAAGTAATGGTTCAGAGCTTGCAGTAGGAATCCGGAGATGTGGTAGAGAAAAGCAGTCCGATATGCTCTGGGTTGATATTGAGCTGTGCAGGCTGGCAGGAGTTGACCGGGCTGAGGCTGGCAGATGTCCGAGTTAACGGTGATGACCGCCTGCAGTGGCTAACTGACTACTAGCTAGTAGCTAGTTTGCTGGCTAGCTTCTGAAGGGGGTTCCGGTTCTAAAGTGGAAAAAATAGCAGATCCCTACCACATTGGGTGAGGTGGGTTGCAGGAGAGTATGTTCAGTCCGTAGATGGAAAATGAGATTTAAAAATATATACGAAATATATACAAAGAAAATTGATATATACAAGGGACGGGACAAGACAATCAAAACAGACGTCCCACTGGTACGCCTTCTTGGAAGTTATTTCACGCAAAGCAGCCACAACTGCGGCAGGTAGTCTAGTGGTTAGAGTGTTGGACTAGTAGCCAGAAGGTTGCAAGATTGAATCCCCGAGCTGACAAGGTAAAACATGTCTGTCATTCTGCCCCTGAACAAGGCAGTGAATCCACTGTTCCTAGGCTGTCATTGACTTTCCTAGTAAGGTAGAGAAAAATGAATGGTTACTAAAAGTGTCCATGATTGATTCTTTGAATGAAGAGATGGAGATAAAACAGTCCAGTTTGTGTTTTTTGCAGCTCGTTCCAGTACCAAGCTGCAGCGAACTGAAAAGAGTGACCCAGGGATGTGTGCTTTGGGGACCTTTAACATAATGTGACTGGCAGAACGGGTGTTTGTGGAGGATGAGGGCTGCAGTAGGTATCTCAGATAGGTAGGAGTGAGGGCTAAAAGGGTTTTATAAATAAGCATCAACCAGTGGGTCTTGTGACGGGTATACAGAGATGATCAGTTTACAGAGGAGTATAGAGTGCAGTGGTGTGTCCTATTAGGAGCATTGGTGGCAAATCTGATGGATAAATGGTAAAGAACATCTAGCCGCTCGAGTTCATCCTTACCTGCCGATCTATAAATGATGTCTCCGTAATCTAGCATGGGTAGTAGAATGGTCATCTGAATCAGGGTTAGTTTGGCAGCTGGGGTGAAAGAGGATCGATTACGATCGAGGAAACCAAGTCAAGATTTTAGCCTGCAGCTTTGATATGTGCTGTCTAGCCATACTCCCAAGTACTTGTATGAGGTGACTACCTCAAGCTCTAAACCCTCAGAGGTAGTAATCACACAGGTGGGGAGTCAATAAAAATAGCAGCACAACATTGCTTAGAATCAAAAGCAATGGTGACATAATTAAGGACCATTAAGGTTGCAGTGATACATCCATAACCTGAGCAGAAACCAGATTGCATACCAGAGAGAATACAGAGAGAGAACTGCTCCTTAAAGCTAATAACCTTGCCCTTCCGGATAACCTGAGTGCACTTATTTCTCAGTTGCCTGAACAAGAGCCAGTCAACCTGAGTATGCGTATGCCGATCCTTTCGCCAAATGGAATTCTTGAGGTGGAGTAACTCTGCCAGATCATGGTTGAACCAGGGGCTGAACCTGTTTTTTTTCCTCATTTTCTTTATGGGGTGTTTGTTAACAATACCACTGAAAATATAAAAAAAGAAGGTCCATGCGTCTTCGAAGCTGATTCTATACCAATTTACAGAGGCCAGGTCATGAAGGAAGGCTTTGCTCCTAAAAATGTTTTGCAAGCGTATGACAAATCAGGACAGGTCATTTCACTGAGCAGCCATTACGAAAACAGGCTGTAAAAGAGTGATCACTAAGGTCATGGTTTTAAACGTTTAGAAATCTACAGTAACAACTGGAAATCTGAGACATCCGATTGGCCAGCGATAGGCCTATAGAGCACTTGATTTGCTCTCCGGGCCCACCGGGAAGGCTGATTTTGAACCTTCAGACACATAAAATGGGAACCCTTCGCCTACCCGGTGCGCAGTGCACCTGAATCGGGTGGACCTACTGCGAAAAGTGTAATACCATTTTTTTTTAAATAGGTACGCAAGGCTTTATTGTTGGGTTTTTTACAGAAATATTTAGCGATCGACTTGGACTGCCTTGGAGATTGACAAGTCGATTGTGATTGACCAGTTGATGACCACTGATGTAGTTCTCTGTCTATGAGTTTTTAGTTTCAAGGTTGTGACCGTTAACTTTAAATGGGGCTTCTGTTTGAAACAAAAATTGGTGAATGTAAATATTTTGTAGACTTTGATTTAGATGCTTCCTATTGGGCATACCTCCATGGTTACCAGGCTGTTGACACACAATGGCCAACATCTCCTCAGTGACAGCTGCTTGGCAAATACCACCCTGTAATGTAAAAGAGGAGAGAAAGAAGACAAACATGTTGCTTGAGAGAAACTTGGCTGGAGGTCAGAGCCATAGCCGGGGCAGGGCACCTTGACGAGTCTGAAGTATTGGAATTTCATGATCTGACCACTCAAGTCTTCTAGTCATTAGCCATTCAAATTGTTTAGCCTACTTTGAATGGGGTAGAGGAATTGTCTTCTGCACAGCAGGTTGACACAAAAAAAACATATGGAACTGGTGGGATTGTTCATTATATTCATTCTAACAGTATGTACAGTATACAACATAGTATTTTCCCTTTTCACTTTCAAGAAATATATTTTGTCATCAATAATTAAAAATTGCATTTTGAAGTAAGACAAACTATCTTGAAAACCGAAGTGAAACCTGTTGATTCATGTCTGTAGTGACAGGTAGATGAAGTTGGGGGGATGAAGTGATGCACAGAGGGGCCTTGGATCCTGCTTTGTATAATAGGAATGAATGACATTAGTGAGACTGTTATGAGAATTCTGTTCTCAATGTTCATAAACTGAACTTCACTTAAATTAATCTGTCTATTACTTAAGAATTTGTAAGGTTCTGATTGAAATGAAATATGCAGAGGCCAGTTTACAATAGTCAGTAAGGTTTATTTACAAGAGCGCTGCTGTACATATACAAAGACATTCCCCTTTTATAACTTTCTCTTACCCTACACACATGCATACACACCAACATAGGGATTTTCTCATGAGTCTCACCACAGTTTATTACCACTCAGCTGACAGTTCCAGTCTCCCCCATATATGAGAGCTCTGGAGGGGCTCTCCCTGTCTTATCTAATCTCCCCAGAGTTACAGCCAGGTTGGTTCAAACATAGGTTAATGCAGCTCTCCGTTCTCTTTCGACACACACATGCTTTCCTTTCTTCCTAGGTCTAAGCTACATAACCCCTTCCTAATTAACAAATATTATTTATCATTATAGAAAGACAGGGTAGAATTCTGTTAGTTATAATTCTACGTTAAATGTGTACATCATTTAGTCATTATTCATAATAATCATAACACAGACAAAAGGCTCTTTTCAGCCACAGGCTAATACAGGAGAATAGTTTGGTTGTGAAGGAGACCTCTGCTTCTCACCACCGGGCAAAGTCCTCCTTGTTTTCCCCTCCTAGTCCCTAGGGTACTTCAGTTTTTATTCAAATGCTAATCTAGAGGAGGAAAAAAACACTTGGCCCTACGAGGCATCAGTTCTAGTGTCCTCCCTGACTGACTGGTAATCATCCGAAGGCCCTTTCAGGGTAAAACAAAAATAGGGGGAAAAGATGCTATAGGTTTAAGCCAATCAGTGTCCGTTTTACTGAACATCACTGCTAAATGCTTTGGAATGGAATGAAGCGAGGAGAGGACAGGAGTCACATTCTCTGAAGGAGCATTGTGAGGACGCTAGGGTTCTGACATCTCAATATTAAGTCCCAACTCAGACCATGCCAGGGCCCCAGTCAGCCTGTACCAAGGTCCCAGGCAGGCAATTTAATGATCAACTACAATCACACACCTGATAGGCTATGGATAGGACCAAGAGTGTTTCTTCCACATTTTTATTTTTATTTTTATTTCACCTTTATTTAACCAGGTAGGCTAGTTGAGAACAGGTTCTCATTTGCAACTGCGACCTGGCCAAGATAAAGCATAGCAGTGTGAACAGACAACACAGAGTTACACATGGAGTAAACAATTAACAAGTCAATAACACAGAAAAAAAGGGGAGTCTATATACAATGTGTGCAAAAGGCATGAGGAGGTAGGCGAATAATTACAATATTGCAGATTAACACTGGAGTGATAAATGATCAGATGAACATGTACAGGTAGAGATATTGGTGTGCAAATGAGCAGAAAAGTAAATAAATAAAAACTGTGGGGATGAGGTAGGTGAAAATGGGTGTGCTATTTACCAATAGATTATGTACAGCTGCAGCGATCGGTTAGCTGCTCAGCTAGCTGATGTTTGAAGTTGGTGAGGGAGATAAAAGTATCCAACTTCAGCGATTTTTGCAATTCGTTCCAGTCACAGGCAGCAGAGTACTGGAACGAAAGGAGGACGAATGAGGTGTTGGCTTTAGGGATGATCAATGAGATACACCTGCTGGAGCGCGTGCTACGGATGGGTGATGCCATCGTGACCAGTGAGCTGAGATAAGGCGGAGCTTTGCCTAGCATGGCCTTGTAGATGACCTGAAGCCAGTGGGTCTGGCGACGAATATGTAGCGAGGGCCAGCCGACTAGAGCATACAAGTCGCAGTGGTGGGTAGTATAAGGTGCTTTAGTGACAAAACGGATGGCACTGTGATAAACTGCATCCAGTTTTCTGAGTAGAGTGTTGGAAGCAATTTTGTAGATGACGTCGCCGAAGTCGAGGATCGGTAGGATAGTCAGTTTTACTAGGGTAAGCTTGGCAGCGTGAGTGAAGGAGGCTTTGTTGCGGAATAGAAAGCCGATTCTTGATTTGATTTTCGATTGGAGATGTTTGATATGGGTCTGGAAGGAGAGTTTGCAGTCTAGCCAGACACCTAGGTACTTATAAGTGTCCACATATTCAAGGTCGGAACCATCCAGTGTGGTGATGCTAGTAGGGCATGCGGGTGCAGGCAGCGATCAGTTGAAAAGCATGCATTTGGTTTTACTAGTGTTTAAGAGCAGTTGGAGGCCACGGAAGGAGTGTTGTATGGCATTGAAGCTCGATTGGAGGTTAGATAGCACAGTGTCCAATGACGGGCCGAAAGTGTATACAATGGTGTCGTCTGAGTAGAGGTGGATCAGGGAATCGCCCGCAGCAAGAGCAACATCATTGATATATACAGAGAAAAGAGTCGGCCCGAGAATTGAACCCTGTGGCACCCCCATAGAGACTGCCAGAGGACCGGACAACATGCCCTCCGATTTGACACACTGAACTCTGTCTGCAAAGTAATTGGTGAACCAGGCAAGGCAGTCATCCGAAAAACCGAGGCTACTGAGTCTGCCGATAAGAATATGGTGATTGACAGAGTCGAAAGCCTTGGCAAGGTCGATGAAGACGGCTGCACAGTACTGTCTTTTATCGATGGCGGTTATGATGTCGTTTAGTCCCTTGAGTGTGGCTGAGGTGCACCCGTGACCGGCTCGGAAACCAGATTGCATAGCGGAGAAGGTACGGTGGGATTCGAGATGGTCAGTGACCTGTTTGTTGACTTGGCTTTCGAAGACCTTTGATAGGCAGGGCAGGATGGATATAGGTCTGTAACAGTTTGGGTCCAGGGTGTCTCCCCCTTTGAAGAGGGGGATGACTGAGGCAGCTTTCCAATCCTTGGGGATCTCAGACGATATGAAAGAGAGGTTGAACAGGCTGGTAATAGGGGTGCGACAATGACGGCGGATAGTTTCAGAAATAGAGGGTCCAGATTGTCAAGCCCAGCTGATTTATACGGGTCCAGGTTTTGCAGCTCTTTCAGAACATCTGCTATCTGGATTTGGGTAAAGGAGAACCTGGAGGGGCTTGGGCGAGGAGCTGCGGGGGGCGGAGCTGTTGGCCGAGGTAGGAGTAGCCAGGCAGAAGGCATGGCCAGCCTTTGAGAAATGCTTGTTGAAGTTTTCGATAATCATGGATTTGTCAGTGGTGACCGTGTTCCCTAGCCTCAGTGCAGTGGGCAGCTGGGAGGAGGTGCTCTTGTTCTCCATGGACTTCACAGTGTCCCAGAACTTTTTGGAGTTGGAGCTACAGGATGCAAACTTCTGCCTGAAGAAGCTGGCCTTAGCTTTCCTGACTGACTGCGTGTATTGGTTCCTGACTTCCCTGAACAGTTGCATATCGCGGGGACTGTTCGATGCTATTGCAGTCCGCCACATGATGTTTTTGTGCTGGTCGAGGGCAGTCAGGTCTGGAGTGAACCAAGGGCTGTATCTGTTCTTAGTTCTGCATTTTTTGAACGGAGCATGCTTATCTAAAATGGTGAGGAAGTTACTCTTAAAGAATGACCAGGCATCCTCAACTGACGGGATGAGGTCAATGTCCTTCCAGGATACCCGGGCCAGGTCGATTAGAAAGGCCTGCTCACAGAAGTGTTTTAGGGGCGTTTGACAGTGATGAGGGGTGGTCGTTTGACTGCGGCACCGTAGCAGATACAGGCAATGAGGCAGTGGTCGCTGAGATCCTGGTTGAAGACAGCGGAGGTGTATTTGGAGGGCCAGTTGGTCAGGATGACGTCTATGAGGGTGCCCTTGCTTACAGAGTTAGGGTTGTACCTGGTGGGTTCCTTGATGATTTGTGTGAGATTGAGGGCATCTAGCTTAGATTGTAGGACTGCCGGGGTGTTAAGCATATCCCAGTTTAGGTCACCTAACAGAACAAACTCTGAAGCTAGATGGGGGGCAATCAATTCACAAATGGTGTCCAGGGCACAGCTGGGAGCTGAGGGGGGTCGGTAGCAGGCGGCAACAGTGAGAGACTTATTTCTGGAGAGAGTAATTTTCAGAATTAGTAGTTTGAACTGTTTGGGTATGGACCTGGAAAGTATGACATTACTTTGCAGGCTATCTCTGCAGTAGACTGCAACTCCTCCCCCTTTAGCAGTTCTATCTTGACGGAGGATGTTATAGTTATAGTTTCCTGGCCAGGATTCAGACATGGCAAACATCAGGGTTAGCTGTGCTAAAGCAGTGAGTAAAACAAACTTTCTGATGGACATGGCCTTTTTCCACAGAAGTCAACAAATGAGCCAGGATTCAGACACGGCAAGGACATCAGGGTTAGCAGAGTGTGCGGAGGTAAGACATCACCAAGGCTTTTTCGATCACAGAAGTCAACAAATGAGGGTGCCTTTTACCTCCACATCACCCCGGGGAGAAGGAGGTAGTAGGAGGGGTGCGGCTAAGGGCTATCAAAACTGGTCGCCTAGAGCGTTGGGGACAGGAGCCCAGGCACTGGGTGATGATGAGAGAGGTTTTATCTCTGGACATGCTGGTTGTAATGGGTGAGGTCACCGCATATGTGGGAGGTGGGACAAAGGAGGTATCAGGGGTATGAGGAGTGGGACTAGGGGCTCCATAGTGAACTAAAACAATGATAACTAACCTGAGCAACAGTATACAAGGCATATTGACATTTGAGAGAGACATACAGCGAGGCATACAGTAATCACAGGTGTTGAATTGGGAAAGCTAGCTAAAACAGTGGGTGAGACAACAGCTAATCAGCTAGCATAACAACAGCAGGTAAAATGGCATTGACTAGGCAAAGGGGCCGACAGATAAAACAAACAAGCAGAATGGAGTACCGTGATTAATGGACAGTCCAGCGTGCATCAGCTATGTAGCCAAGTGATCAGAGTCCAGGGGCAGCGGTGGATGGGTCAGGGGGGCTGGACTGGCGAGTGTTATCCAGGTTAAAAAAATAACAATGACTAAGTAGCTTGTAGCTAGTTGGTTAGCTTCTGGAGGTTCTTGAGTGTGTTCTAAAAATAAAGATAATAGTAAACTAATAGTAAACTATGTAAACTAACCAGGAAAAACTCTGGGACCTAGTTTTAGCCTTTGATAATAATTCTTAACTAGTTGTCCTGGTCACTTAAGTCTCTCATTAAAAAGTATGCCATAGGGCACACTGATTCTGCTATGTTCACATCCCTACATACAGCAGACCATATGGCATGCAAATACCTTGAAACCCAACACCGGCACATTTTGTCACTCAAGGCCCCCACACCAGCCCATTTATTCCTTGAGGCCCCGATTATTAGCCAGATATTTATCATTTTGTGCAAAAAAACTAGTTAGACAGGCCCACTAGGCAAAACATTATCCAGCCTATCTGGTGTTTCGGTCTGCCCCTGCCAGACTGTAATATTTGCTTTAAAGTGCACTATTTATCTATAAGCTATGGCTCACCAAAGGGGTGGAAGCCAAGTCAGTCCAGCTCCTGCAGCAGCTTAGAAACAAACATTGTTTTTGGAGAGAGTTTATTATTAGTAACTTTCATATTCATAACCGTAGACATAGTAATGCATCTGCCACCTGTAGACATAAAATGTAGGAAATCATCTGGTTGGTCAGTCTGATCACACAGCCATGAAAGCCAGTCCTCTCCCGTCCTTGTCAGCCGGGTCCAGAGCATGATTGATTGATTACACTTGGAAGACCAGTGGCCAGGGAGATAGGAGTAATTAAGCCTGCTAATAGGGTGTGACTAATGAAGATGAGAGATCATTCTAGAGAGCCTTTCACTACTTAACAATGGCATTCTCTGTCTGCTCCACATTTGTCTCTTCTTTTTGGGTGCCTTTGTGATAACGGACGTGTTTCCACTCCATCAATTACTTCTTGGGCTGTAAATCCAGACAGAGAGTGTGTCTCAATAGAACAGAGAACAGAACGGCCATTGAGTATCAAAAACAGCATGTTCACCATTGCCAGGCTTTGATTTCCCCCGGACACCCTCAAGCGTGTTATATATATTTTTTATGCTAGATGTTGATAAAGATTAAACATCTTTTTCATATTGTGTCACAGTGGAGGGAGTCAGTTTCTTACATTGTGTTGTTCCTCTTCCAAATAGGCTTGTATAATGCCCATCCCCTCTCTCTCTCTCCCCTATCCTGCTCCCCTCACAGTCCAGCCACAGGAGGAAGGAGACAGGTGAGTAATAGAAAGCAGGGTGTTATTATTATTGTGGAGAGGAACCTCAATCTCAGACAAGTGCCGACATTTGTTGTCAGGTCATGTGTGTATGTTCCCATCAATGTTTGAACAATGAATACTAATGGCACTATGCACTCAGATAGGCTGTTTTTCACAGAACGGATGAGTGAGTGAGAGGTAGAGAGGGGTAGAGAGACAGAGGACCAATGGTGTGCCACCCCCTCCTCTCTTTCATTCTTGATCCATCCATATCTCTGAGTCTGCCAATGGTCATTTATAACCTATTAGAGATCAATAGGGATCTCTGATAGGTTCAACGGTTGGGCTAAAGGATTACACAGCAGCCATTCTCAGTCTGTTGCTATTGCATATGACATTATTGATTTGATTTATAACAGTGATGAAACACTCACCACATAGAAACATCCCAACCAAGCTACTGTACTAGTACTGTGCTTATTCTGTATACAGTGCATTCAGAAAGTACTCAGACCCCTTGACTTTTTCCACATTTGTTATGTTACAGCCTTATTCCAAAATGGATTAAATTAGGTTTTTCTCATCAATCTGTACACAATACCCCATAATGACAAAGCAAAAAAGAATCCCTGAAATATCACTTTACATAAGTATTCAGACCCTTTACTCAGTACTTTGTTGAAGCACCTTTGGCAGCGACGACAGCCTTGAGTCTTCTTGGGTATGACGCTACAAGCTTGGCACACCTGTATTTGGAGAGTTTCTCCTATTCTTCTCTGCAGATCCTCTCAAGCTCTGTCAGGTTGCATTAGAAGCATTGCTGCACAGCTATTTCCAGATCTCTCCTGAGATGTTTGATCGTGTTCAAGTCCTGGCTCTGACTGGGCACTCAAGGACATTCAGAGACTTGTCCCGAAGCCACTATTGCATCTTGGCTGTGTGCTTAGGGTCGTTGTCCTGTTGGAAGGTGAACCTTCGCCCCAGTCTAAGGTCCTGAGCACTCTGGAGCAGGTTTCCATCAAGGATCTCTCTGTATATTGCTCTGTTAATCTTTGCCTCGATCCTGACTAGTCTTCCAGTCACTGCTGCTGAAAAACATCCCAACAGCATGATGCTGCCACCACCATGCTTCATCGTAGTGATGGTGGCAGGTTTCCTCCAGACGTGACGCTTGGAATTCAGGCCAAAGAGTTCAATCTTGGTTTCTTCAGACCAGAGAATCTTGTTTCTCATGGTCTGAGAGCCTTTATGTGCCTTTTGGCAAACTCCTAGCGGGCTGTTGTTCCTTTTACTGATGAGTGGCTTCCGTCTGGCCACTCTAACATAAAGGCCTGATTTGTGGAGTACTGCAGAGATGGTTGTCCTTCTGGAACATTCTCCCATCTCCACAGATGAACACTGGAGCTCTGTCAGTGACCATCAGGTTTTTGGTCACCTCACTGACCAAAGCCCTTCTCCCTCGATTGCTCAGTTTGGCCGTGCGGCCAGATCTAGGAAGAGTCTTGGTGGTTCCAAACTTCTTCCATTGATGAATGATGGAGGCCACTGTGACAATCCTGTGGACAATTCCTTTGACCTCATGACTTTTGCTCTGACATGCACTGTCGACTGTGGAACCTTATATAGTTATTTGTACTCTGATTGAATGACAGGAATCTTCCATATCCATCATATATCCTCTTCGGATCCCTGCGGATATGAAATGGTAAGTTTAGGCGGAGGACAGACATCAATGTTCATTATGATGAGATGCATGACCTTCGAGTGTTTCTAAAAATCCATGCCAGACCAGTAATACGGTGTCTTTGATGTGAATACAGTTTAATGGTGAATCCATCCCGTTTCCCATTTCCCCTTCCCTCTGACAGTACAGCGTGTTCTCTCTCTATGATTTCATCTGAAAGGTGTGAAGGTGGATAGTACCCTATGCTGACGCACGGCAACACCTCGCTTGTGAAACTACCGAAAGTTGTTTTCGAGATAGTATCCTCTCAGAAATCTTATTTTGTCACTCAATGTTTGTGTGTGCCTGTGCTATGTTCTCTCCTTTTCTTAATAGAATTTATCCACAATTGACCCAACATCTGACCAAATACCTTTCTTTGGCCTTCATGGAAACCTAATATCTTAGCTGTGATCACCGTCAGTCATTGTCATTCTCCAGCTTTTAGGGAAGTGGTTCCTGAACTTTTTCACTATTGTCACGTTTACGTTGCCTTCGGAAAGTATTCATACACTGTAACGGCGTTTGTCTGTTGAAAGAGAGTAGGACCAAAATGCGGCGTGGTGGTTACTCATGTTCTTTAATGAAAATCGAACGATACATGAAATAACTAAATATGCAAAACAACAAACGAAACGCGAAAACCTATACAGCCTATCTTGTGACAAAAAACACCGAGACAGGAACAATCACCCACAAAACACACAGTGAAACCTAGGATACCTAAATATGGTTCCCAATCAGAGACAACGAGAATCACCTGACTCTGATTGAGAACCGCCTCAGGCAGCCAAGCCTATGCAAGCCTATGCAAGTGAAGGCACTTGTCACGCCTTGGTCATAGTATTTTGTGTTTTCGTTATATATTTGGTCAGGCCAGGGTGTGACATGGGTTTATTTTGTTGTGTTTCGTATTGGGGTTTTGTAGGCATTGGGATTGCGGCTGAGTAGGGGTGTAGCATAGTTTTGGCTGCCTGAGGCGGTTCTCAATCAGAGTCAGGTGATTCTCGTTGTCTCTGATTGGGAACCATATTTAGGTAGCCGGGGTTTCACTGTGTATTTCGTGGGTGATTGTTCCTGTCTTTGTGTTAGTTAGCACTAGATAGGCTGTATAGGTTTTCACGTTCCGTTTGTTGTTTTGTATATTATAAATTATTTTCATGTCTCGTTCACTTTCATTAAAGAACATGAGTAACCACCACGCTGCATTTTGGTCCGACTCTCCTTCAACAGACGAACGCCGTTACAGCACTTGTATTTCTATGGGCACAAGCACTGTCAATGAGACAAACTTTTCACACCCCTCTTGTTGGCGGAGAGAATTCTGCAGGTTTAGAGCTTATCTCCTGCAATTCCATACATTTTGCCATGGTGTGGAAATGTTTTTTTTTTTTTTTTTCATTTTAAAGCTAATTTAAAGTGTCACGCCCTGGTCGAAGTATTTTGTGTTTATCTTTATGTATTGGGTCAGGCCAGGGTGTGGCATGGGGTTTTTGTATTGTGGTGTGTTTTGTCTTGGGGTTTTGGTATATAGTGGGATTGTAGCTAGTGGGGTGATCTAGCAGAGTCTAAGGCTGTCTGGAGTGGTTCTCAATCAGAGTCAGGTGTTTATCGTTGTCTCTGATTGGGAACCATATTTAGGCAGCCATATTCTTTGGTTGTTTTGTGGGTGATTGTCCTTAATGTCTTGACGTCCTTATTCTGTGTTAGTTTGCACCAGTTTAGGCTGTTTCTGTTTTCATTACGGATTATTGTTTTGTTGAGTTTGTGTTTTGATTCGTGTTACGTTTGTTTTATTAAACATGGATCGCAATCTACACGCTGAAGTTTGGTCCGACTCTCCTCCACACCTAGAAAACCGTTACAGAATCACCCACCGTAAACGGACCAAGCAGCGTGTCAACAGGCAGAAGCAGCCCAAAGAGGAGATGCGCAATAAGGATTTTTGGACATGGGAGGAAATCCTCGACGGGAGAGGACCCTGGGCTAAACCAGGGGAGTGTAGCCACCCAGAGGTGGAACAGGTGGAGGCAGTGAGGAGAGCAGAGTCAGCCGGAGAGAGGAGCCGGCGATATGAGGGAACACGGTTGGCAAGGAAGCCTGAGAGTCAGCCCCAAAAATGTATCGGGGGCTCAGGGAAAGAGTGGCAGAGTCAGGAGTCAGACCTGAGCCAACTCTACCTGTTTATCGTGAGGAGCCAAGGAGGAGACCAGAGCCGGTGTTGGAGGTGAGCGAAGCAGAGACTGTGAAGGAGTTAATGGGGAAATTGGAGGAGAGAGAAATGAGAGAGTTGCTGTGTTGGCACTTTTTGCATGGAATTCGCCCGACGGAACGTGTCAGGGATTTGATGGCACCTGGGTCAGCGCTCCATACTCGTGCTGAGGTGCGTGTTAGTCGGCTGGTGAAGTTAGTGCCAGCCTCACGCACCAGGCCTCCTGTGCACATCCCTAGCCTTGCACGTCCTGTGCCAACACTGCTCTCAAGATCTCCAGTACGCCTTCACGGTCTAGCCCATCCTGTGCCACCTCCACACACCAGCCCTCCGGTAGCAGCTCCCCGCACCAGGCTTCCTGTGCGTGTCCTCGGCCCAGTACCACCAGTGCCAGCACCACGCATCAGGCCTACAGTGCGCCTCGCCTCTCCTACGCTGCCGGAGCCTCCCGCCTGTTCAGCGCTATCAGAGCCTTTCTCCTCTCCTGCGCTACCGGAGTCTCCCGCCTGTTCAGCGCAGCTAGAGCCTTCTTCCTCTACAG
The DNA here is from genome assembly GCF_023373465.1 of Oncorhynchus keta. Lineage (NCBI taxonomy): Eukaryota > Metazoa > Chordata > Actinopteri > Salmoniformes > Salmonidae > Oncorhynchus > Oncorhynchus keta. Next base: position 33,230,639 of record NC_068442.1, on the reverse strand, counting down.
CGCTGCTGGAGTCTCCTGTCTGTTCAGCGCAGCCAGAGCTGTCAGCCTGCATGGAGCAGTCAGAGCTGTCAGCCTGCATAGAGCAGCCAGAGCTGCCAGTCTACATGGAGCAGCCAGAGCTGTCAGTCTGCAAGGTGCTGCCAGCCTGCATGGAGCAGCCAGAGCTGCCAGCCTGCATGGAGCAGTCAGAGCTGCCAGTCTGCAAGGAGCTGCCAGTCTGCAAGGAGCTGCCAGTCTGCAAGGTGCTGCCAGCCTGCATGGAGCAGCCAGAGCTGTCAGTCTGCAAGGAGCTGCCAGTCTGCAAGGTGCTGCCAGCCTGCATGGAGCAGTCAGAGCTGTCAGTCTGCATGGAGCAGCCAGAGCTGTCAGTCTGCATGAAGCAGCCAGAGCTGTCAGTCTGCATGAAGCAGCCAGAGCTGTCAGTCTGCAAGGAGCTGCCAGTCTGCAAGGAGCTGCCAGTCTGCAAGGAGCTGTGAGTCTGCAAGGAGCTGTCAGCCTGCATGGAGCAGCCAGAGCTGTCAGTCTGCAAGGAGCTGCCAGTCTGCAAGGAGCTGCCAGTCTGCAAGGATCCGCCAGTCTGCCAGGATCCACCAGTCTGCCAGGATCCGCCAGAAGTGCCAGTCAGCCAGGATCCGCCAGAAGTGCCAGTCAGCCAGGATCCGCCAGAGGTGCCAGTCGGCCAGGATCTGCCAGTCGGCCAGGATCTGCCAGTCGGCCAGGATCTGCCAGGATCCGCCAGAACTTCCAGTCAGCCAGGATCTGCCAGTCAGCCAAGATCCATCAACCTGCCTGAGCTTCCTCTCACTCCTGAGCTTCCTCTCACTCCTGAGCTTCCTCTCACTCCCGAGCTTCCTCTCACTCCCGAGCTTCCTCTCACTCCCGAGCTTCCTCTCACTCCCGAGCTTTCTCTCACTCCCGAGCTTTCTCTCACTCCCGAGCTTTCTCTCACTCCCGAGCTTCCCCTCAGTCCCGAGCTGTCCTTCAGTCCCGATCTGCTCCTCAGTCCAGTGGGGTTCTGGGTGAGGACTACTAGGCCATGGTCGGCGGCGAGGGTGGACTATTCAGGGACGCGGGGAGAGGGGTCTAAGACATTGACTGAGTGGGGTCCACGTCCCGCGCCGGAGCCGCCACCATGGACAGACGCCCACCTGGACCCTCCCTATTGTTTTGAGGTGCGTTCGGGAGTCCGCACTTTATGGGGGGGTTCTGTCACGCCCTGGTCGAAGTATTTTGTGTTTATCTTTATGTATTGGGTCAGGCCAGGGTGTGGCATGGGGTTTTTGTATTGTGGTGTGTTTTGTCTTGGGGTTTTGGTGGTGGTATTGGGATTGTAGCTTAGTGGGTTATCTAGCAAAGTCTATGGCTGTCTGGAGTGGTTCTCAATCAGAGGCAGGTGTTTATCGTTGTCTCTGATTGGGAACCATATTTAGGCAGCCATATTCTTTGAGTTTGTCGTGGGTGATTGTCCTTAGTGTCCTTGTAACTGTCTAGTGTTAGTTTGCACCAGTATAGGCTGTTTCGGTTTTCGTTACGTTTATTGTTTTGTAGTGTTTGTGTTTCGTGTGTTTTTTTCATTAAACATGAATCGTAATCTACACGCTGCGTTTTGGTCCGACTCTCCTTCACCACACCTAGAAAACCGTTACAAATTAGTTAAGTACAAAAGGGAAAATAAATAAATACGGTTGAAGTCGGAAGTTTACATACACTTAGGTTGGAGTCATTAAAACTCGTTTTTCAACTACTCCACAAATTTCTTATTAATAAACTATAGTTCTGGCAAGTCGGTTAGGACATCAACTTTGTGCATGACACAAGTAATTTTTCCAACAATTGTTTACAGACAGATTATTTCACTTATAATTCATTGTATCACAATTCCAGTGGGTCAGAAGTTTACATACACTAAGTTGACAGTGCCTTTAAAAAGCTTGGAAAATTCCAGAAAATTATTTCATGGCTTTAGAAGGTTCTGATAGGCTAATTGACATAATTTGAGTCAATAAGTGTACCTGTGGATGTATTTCAAGGCCTACCTTCAAACGCAGTGCCTCTTTGCTTGACATCATGGGAAAATCAAAAGAAATCAGCTAAGACCTCGGAAAACAAATAGTAGACCTCCACAAGTCTGGTTCATCCTTGGAAGCAATTTCCAAACACCTGAAGGTACCACATTCATCTGTTCAAACAATAGTATGCAAGTATAAACACCATGGGACCACGCAGCCGTCATACCGCTCAGGAAGGAGACTCGTTCTGTCTCCTAGAGATGAACGTACTTTGGTGCGAAAAGTGCAAATCAATCCCAGGACAACAGCACAGGACCATGTGAAGATGCTGGAGGAAACAGGTACAAAAGTATCTATATCCACAGTAAAACGAGTCCTATATCAACATGACTTGAAATGCCGCTCAGCAAGGAAGAGCCACTGCCCCAAAACCACCATTTAAAAGCCAGACTACAGTTTGCAACTGCACATGGGGACAAAGATCGTACTTTTTGGAGAAATGTCCTCGAATCTGATGACCATCGTTATGTTTGGAGGAAAAAGGGGGAGGCTTGCAAGCCGAAGAACACCATCCCAACCTTGAAGCACAGGGGTGGCAGCATCATGTTGTGGACCCCCACAACATGATGCTGCCACCCCTGTGCTTCACGGTTGGGATGGTGTTCTTCGGCTTTGCTGCAGGTGATGCTGGTGCACTTCACAAAATAGATGACATCATGAGGAAGGGAAATTATGTGCATGTCTTGAGATGTTGCTTCAATATATCAGTCAGGAAGTTAAAGCTTGGTCGCAAATGGACAATGACCCCAAGCATACTTCCAAAGTTGTGGCAAAATGGCTTAAGGACAACAAAGGCAAGGTATTGGAGTGGCCATCACAAAGCCCTGACCTCAATCCTATAGAAAATTTGTGGGCAGAACTGAAAAAGCGTGTGCTAGCAAGGAAGCCTACAGACCTGACTCATTTACACCAGCTCTGTCAGGAGGAATGGGCCAAAATGCATCCAACTTATTGTGGGAAGCTTGTGGAAGGCTACACGAAACGTTTGACCCAAGTTAAACTATTTTAAAGTCAATGCTACCAAATACTAATTGAGTGTATGTAAACTTCTGACCCACTGGGAATGTGATGAAAGAAATAACGCAATATATGTCACAACAGGTCTAAATATGTGTCATGACAATGTTATGACCATATTACAGTTAATGACAAGTTATGTCAGCGGTTATGACATATTATGATGTGTTGTGACACTGAGTGTCAAGTAAAGTGTTACCATTCATTCTACTATTACAACTTTCAAGAGTGGGACCAAAATTACAGCTTGGACAGCTTCAGGCGAGTACTATCCCAGACATTCCGGTGGTTACCCCTCTAAACACTGGGTTTATACCCTGTCCCACCCCCTCCTCAGGACAGTTCTAATACCTAGTCACAGTGTCATAAGACTGTTATACAAATACACAGCTACTAGGACTGGACAGACTGACGCCCTGAGCCCATCCCCCCCTCGGCCCCAGCAGTTGGCTCGGTCTGGCCATATAACCTACTGCTTGAGGGAGAGGGATGGAGAGGAGGAGGGAGGGAGCAGCAGCTGTATTTACCCCGAACACCGCAGTAGACAATGTGACAGGGTGGTTACATGAGCCACAGTAATGTGTCCCACTGAATTACAGTCAGGGGAAACCAGGGAGAGAGGAGAGGTCACACAGAGAAGAAGGGGAGAGGAGACTAAAGAATAACAGCAGTATGGCTGCTCTGATGCCCGGGTTTTCAGGATACTGTTCTCCAGCTATTATGGCAAATAGATTACTGTGCCCCAACAGTGAAACTTGACGATTATTGTCACAACACCTGAACACCATACTTTATACATTACTTTATTAATGACCCTATAATTTGCTAGTGTCCTTTGCAGTGACATGCTATATATGACACATTTACCGTAAAGAGCTTATATTATGCTATGATGTATTATGACAGCATTCCTACAGTATTCTTGAAAGGCACCGTGCCCTTTAATCATCTGTATAGCGTAGTGATACAGCATATAGCAGGGTTGGGTTCTAAAGTGCAGAGTGATCTGATAAAGGACAGGAATGCCAGGTAAGGTCCATTAGGGTGGATGCTGCATATCCTGTCTTTGACACACTGGCTCTGCTCTACTCTACTCTGGCACCAAGGCTGGCTGCTGTTGGTTTCCAGAGGTAGAACAACTCCTCTCAGAGAGTGAGAGAGAGCCAGCAGCTTCTCTCCTCTTCTCCTCTTTCCTCTCGTCTCCTCTTCTCTTCACTGCTCCGTACCCCAGAGATCTCCCTCCAACAGGCCGGGTATCCCACCTCTTCAAAGGCTGTTAATTGCATTGTTAAAAAATGTGTGGGATGACTCATCTGTCCAGGGGACCACACCTCTCTTGTCTCCTGTCATGTCCTGACCAGGCCTGTCCATCGGGCCTCTGGGAGCCGCGGTGCTCTGGCTGGTGCATGGCCCTGTTCACTGCAGACTGTACTACACCTACCTTGACTAACAAGAGGCCTGGTCCTGTCACACAACAGTTGGCAGAAGGGGAGGGATGGGAGACCTTTGAGATTCCATCCACATTAGAGTATGCAGTATAAAGAGTCCTGAAATGTGGAAGTGGAATCCCTGCATAGCGCACAGAGCACTGTAAGTATAGTGCTCTTCCAGTGACATATTTACCATATTTGGGGAGTCTATAGAGCAAGACTACAAAATAGAAAGGAAGAATACTGCCCAATGGGCACACCACGCCATTTAAACTTGGATAATTGGGTAATACATTATATATACAAAAGCATTTGAACACCCCTTCAAAAAGTGGATTCGGCTTATTTCAACCACACACGTTTCTGACAGGTGTATAAAATCGAACACACAGGCATGCAATCTCCAAAGACAAACATTGGCATTAGAATCACCTTACTGAAGAGCTCAGTGACTTTCAACGTGGCACCATCATAGGATGTCACCTTTCCAACAAGTCAGTTTGTCAAATTTCTGCCCTGCTTGAGCTGCCCCGGTCAACTGTAAGTGCTGTTTTTGTGGAAATATCTAGGAGCAGCAACAGCTCAGCCGCGTAGTGGTAGGCCACACAAGCTCACAGAACGGGACTGAGTGAAGAAGCTCATAGCACGTAAAAATGGTCTGTCCTCGGAAGCAACACTCACAACCAAGTCCAAACTGCCTTTGGAAGCAACGTCAGCACAAGACCTATTCGTCGGGAGCATCATGAAATAGGTTTCCATGGCCGAGCAGCAATGCCAAGCGCAATGCCAAGAGGCTGGAGTGGTGTAAAGCTTCCCGCCGTTGGACTCTGGAGCAGTGGAAATGCGTTCTCTGGAGTGATGAATCACACTTAACCATCTGGTAGAATCTGGGTTTGGTGGATGCCAGGAGAACGCTACCTGCCCCAATGAATGGTGCCAACTGTCAAGTTTGGTGGAGGAGGAATAATGGTCTGGGGCAATTTTTTTATGGTTCGGGCTAGGCCACTTAGTTCCAGTGAAGGGAAATCTTAACATTACAGCATACAATGACATTATCAACGATTCTTTGTGGCAACAAAGTTTGTTATAGCAGCAAAGGGGGGACCAACTCCATATTAATGCCCATGATTTTGGAATGAAATGTTCGACGAGCATACTTTTGGTCAAGTGGTGCATTTGGTTGAGACTTTTTGATCAATAAGACTACAACCTATATTCACCCACTCAAAAATACAGCCAAAAGTTAGTTGAATTTCCAATTTGGTATCACTATGCTTCCAACCATCTAAAAGTACAACCAAAATTAAATGGAAAAACTATTTTTTTGACAGATTGCTTGTTTAGTTTTCACACAAATGTCTATCACTGCACTTTCAACCCTTTAAAAGCACAGCTAAATTCAAATGGGAATACAACATCAGATATTTTGTTTATTCATCTAATAGAAGAACCAAATGACTTGGATGGATTGCAGTTGAGATTACATTGTAAGTGCAAGTGCAGGTGATTAATGCTGTTCGAGATTCTGCACAGATTATTACAGGAATTGTGAAGATCTCCACAGACCTGTAACCACCTAGGCATGCGCTCTTGAACATGCACACTTTATATGGTGGCCATGGATGTGTTACTAATTTTAAAATAGAATGTTACATTAGTTTGTAAAATAGCCTTAAGTTTAGGATTTTTACTGTATTACAAAAGTAATATTGAAGTGTGTTTGGTTGACAATGCAACCAAATATCAACAATTAAAGGAGATGTAACTACTGCTTGGATAGTTCCATCTGAGACACTGGCTTAATCCCATTCTTACATTTGTATTTTAGGTTGAGTTGGAAACATGAATCCAACATATAAATTGTTAACAAGTTTAAAAAAAAATGTTTTTACCTTTATTTAACCAGGCAAGTCAGTTCTTATTTTCAATGACAGCCTAGGAACAGTGGGTTAACTGCCTGTTCAGGGGCAGAACAGAACCTTGTCAGCTCAGGGGTTTGAACTCAAAACCTTCTGGTTACTAGTCCAACACTCTAACCACTAGGCTACCCTGCCACAAGTAAATAAGCTATTGTATTTCAAAAGTGATATTGAATTATGTTTGTTTTCAATGCAACCAAATATCAACATTTGAAGGAGATGTATCTTCTGCTTGGTTACTTCCATCAGTGTCTTAAATTCCAGTTTTTATATAAATGAATAATTGATGTTGGATTCAGGTCTCCATCTCAACCAAAAAAAATAGAATTGAACGAACAGGGCTGAATCAAATCAAAGTTTAAATGCACTTTAAATAAAGTTTGATTTCATTAAGTGCTATTTTTCAACTTTGATTTTTGGTTAAAATGACGATGTGAATCCAACACATCAATTATTAAGTTGAAGATAAGCTGTAATTAAAGCCAGTAGCACAGATGGAACTATCCAAGCAGAAGATTAATCTCCTTCAAATGTTGATATTTGGTTGCGTTGACAAGGCCTAAAGAATATGTTGCTATCTAGAACCTTAAAGGGTTCTTCGGCTGTCCCCATAGGAGAACCCTTTAATTAACCATTTTTGGTTCCAGGTAGAACCCTTTTGGTTTCCACAAAGAAGCCTTTCCACAGAGGGTTCTACATGGAACAAAAAAGGGTTCAACCTGGAACCAAAAAGGGTTCTCCTATAGGGACAGCCAAAGAACCCTTTTGCTAAGTGTTTTTTTTTGTATTGTCTATTGTTAGTTGATTTCTGAGTTAAATTGAAACTATAGCTGTTGATGACTTTGCAAATGATATATGAGTGATAAAGTATGGCCACATTTCATTCGCTCTGATAAACCTACCCTTAGGAATGAGTTCACTAGAAACAGGGAATCTATTTAGTTTTTAAGTGGAGATCTCTCAATAATCATCCTCACTGTAGCACATTGGTAATAGTCAGTGACAAATATCATATCTAAGCTGGGCTTGGTTAAATCCCTGGATGGAAGACCAAATGGATAGCTGTAGATAGATCAATTCTCCAGTAGGAGGTGCTGCCCGGTCTATCATTTTTGTCTGGTAATGGATATAACGTTGAAAATCTGACATTGTTCTAAAGGTACAAATTTGACATATTTTATTCAAGATTTTTCTATGTTGAAATTTGGTTACCATGATGACATAATCCTGTGGTTGAAATTTCACCCTCAAACAACTATTTTCAAATCCAATGTTTTTTCCACGTAGATTCCATAATACATTTACAAATTACATTGGTGATAACTGATGACTTCCATGCTCTTTGTACAGTATTCCTCTCGGGGTAGAACATCAGGCTATACTTCTTCAGGATGTGCTTTCTATAAGAGGACGCATCAAACCCCCACTGGGCCCTGTTCACACGCTGAGTCTGTGGCTGACATGACTGCCTCCAAAATATCTTTCTTCCATGTGGTGTGAGGCTTGAAACAACTCCCCCATTCCCTCCCTCCCTCCTCCCTTCTGCCCACTTCACATCTCCCCTCTCCCGCTCTTTCACCAGTGAACATGGTTTACATAACATGATTCTCACGAGAAAATGGAAACAGCAATGCAAACAATGACAACAAACAAAGTGTCCTACTTTGAAAGGCAGTGCAGCAAAGAGTGACTAAACCCTGTGCTCAGATTCATTATTCTGTGTGCTGTTGACGTGTGAACACTGTTCTCCCCTGGCATGCTGTTCCTCTACTCAGCTGCAGGAGATGTGTACTTTAAGATAATCTCTCAAGGATTAGCAAAAATGAAAGAGTTTTATATTGTTCTTTGTTGTGTGTGAGTGTGCGTGCATGGGATTGTGCGCATGCGAGTGTGTATATGCATGTGTGTGAGAGAGAGTGTGTATATGCATGTGTGTGAGAGAGAGCGTGTATATGCATGTGTGTGAGAGAGAGCGTGTATATGCATGTGTGTGAGAGAGAGCGTGTATATGCATGTGTGTGAGAGAGAGCGTGTATATGCATGTGTGTGAGAGAGAGCGTGTATATGCATGTTTGTGAGAGAGAGCGTGTGTAAGATAGAGTGTGAGCTTGTGTGGCTGTGGCATACAGCACAAGCTTTGTTGTTTCAGCACTGCTCTGGGAGGTCACCTCTGATTTTACAGCTTCATTTCTCGCATAGTTCCTTCCCACACTTGGCACATTTACTGCCAGACAGACAGATGACATTACCCCAGAGTAATGCACAGACAGAGATCCTGGGCTGTCGAGCCCTGGGCTTACCTATACCCGGCAGCTCCAGACTCCTGTTATGTAAATTTGACAATCTTAAGGAGCCAGGCTTCCCATTGAACCTGGGTGGAGCGTGTCACAGCATGTTTCTGTGGAAATGCTATGTTCGCTCCTACATTCCCCTCTCTCAAGCTGTCATTACACAGTAGGCTATACAGTAAGTCATGTTGAGAATTTTCTCAGCAGGTTTACATAAAATGATTCACTTAACCGTAACAAATTATGAAAGAAAATATAAAATATGAAATGATGTAGCAATTTAACTATACTGTGATATGGGATTAGATTAGGAGAGCAAAGAAATACATCACTTTTTGAAGATCACAGTAGTATCGGAGATAAGTAAAGTTCAGGCAAGGGAGACGCTGATGACTCTCCAGTTTCTCTTTAACTCATTTGGATATGACCACTGACTTAGGTAAGTTCCAACAGAAACCCTCCCATGTAAACAGTCCTGGTGTGTCCGGAGGTCAGGTTGCCTGTGTTGTAGAGTGGGAGGGTCCTGTAGAAAGGAGGGAGCTCAGTCCCAGCAGCAGCAGCGATCAGGTCTTATTTATTACACTGGCCTCGGAGTTATAGTGGAACAATCGCTGAATAAGGAAGTGCTGCCACCATCAATCTGTGTATTTGTGTAAACACAGAGACTCCGTGTACAGCTTCTGCTTCTGCAACTAGAGCACTGTCTATGAATTTGAAGGGGTTCTATTTCAAGTCTTTAGGTGACAAGACACATTTCTTCAGTCTCCTGAGGTTGAAGAGGCGCTGTTGGGCCTTTTTCACCACACTGTCTGTGTGAGGTGAACCATTTCAGTTTGTCCGAGATGTGCCGAGGAACTTATAACTTTCCACCTTCTCCACTGCTGTCCAGTCAATGTGGATAGGGGGGTGCTCCCTCTGCTGTTTTCTGAAGTCCACAATCATCTCCTTTGATTTGTTGATGTTAAGTGAGAGGTTGTTTTCCTGACACCACATTCCGAGAACCCTCACCTCCTCCCTGTAGGCTGTCTTGTCGTTGTTGGTACTCACATCAGCCATGGAGAAGGAGAGGGAGGAAACACAGCCCTTAGTAGCGGGCCATGTTGGTGGCACTGTATTATCCTCAAAGCGGGCAAAGAAGATGTTTAGTTTATCTGGAAGTAAGACGTCAGTGTCTGTGACGTGGCTGGTTTTCCCTTTGTAATCCGTGATTGCATGTAGACCCTGCCACAAACGTCTTGTGTCTGAGCCGTTGAATTGCGACTCCACTTTCCCTATACCGACATTTCGCCCTGTTTGATTGCCTTGTGGACGGAAAAACTACACTTTTTGTATTCAGCCATATTCTCAGTCATATTTCCATGGATAAATGCGATGGTTTGCGCTTTCAGTTTTGCTCGAATGCTGCCAACTATCCTGTCACGTCCTGACCTTAGTTCCTTTTTTATGTCTCTATTTTAGTTTGGTCAGGGCGTGCGTTGGGTTGGGCATTCTATGTTTTTGTTCTATGTGTTATAGTTCTATGTGTTTGGCCTGGTATGGTTCCCAATCAGAGGCAACTGTCAATCGTTGTCTCTGATTGAGAACCATACTTAGGCAGCCTGTTTTCCCACTATGGTTTGTGGGTAGTTGTTTTCTGTGTCTGTGTTTTCACCATACAGAACTGTTTCGATTTTCGTTGTTTCACGTTTGTTATTTTGTGTTCAGTTGTAATACATTTAACATTGACACGTACCACAATGCATATTGGTCTGATCCTTCCTATTCCTGTTCCTCAGATGAAGAAGATCGTTACATATACACGGTTTCTGGTTAGGGTAGGTTTTAATAGTCACTAAGGGTAGGCACATTTTGGAGTGGTCTTTTACTGTTCCCAGCACAAGGTATCTGTCTAATGATCATGCTGTTTAATCAGATTCCTGATATGCCACACCTGTCAGGTGGATTAATTATCGTGGCAAAGGAGAAATTCTCACTAACATTTGAGAGAAATCAGCTTTTTGTGTGTTTGGAACATTTCTGGGATCTTTTATTTCAGCTCATGAAACATGGGACCAACACTTTACATTTGTTGTTCAGCATATATATAGATTGTAAACATTAGTGGGGTATACTGGGCCGAGTATCAAACCTTGGGGAACCCCTTTATGTAACTAAAGGAACTCAGATTTGACCCCATCTACCTTGATGGCCTGAGTTCTGTCATTGAGATAATTATGAAACCATTGGCAAGCATCAGTACCCAACCCTATTGAGGATAGCTTATTCAACAGAAAAACATGGACTACAGTATCAAAAGATTTTAACAAGCTACAAAATTGGCAGCACAATTCTTTCTATCATCTAAGGCATTTGCAATTTAATTTGCAACAACAATGGTAGCCATAGTTGTGCTTAACTGGCTGGCCAAGACCGGTTTGACTACCATTTCTTTCAAATAGGAAACCAGGATGTCACGCCCTGGTCGAAGTATTTTGTGTCTATCTTCATGTATTGGGTCAGGCCAGGGTGTGGCATGGGTTTTTGTATGTGGTGTGTATATATTGGGATTGTAGCTAGTGGGGTGATCTAGCAAAGTCTATGGCTGTCTGGAGTGGTTCTCAATCAGAGGCAGGTGTTTATGGGAACCATATGGGAACCATATTTAGGCAGCCATATTCTTTGAGTTTGTCGTGGGTGATTGTCCTTCGTGTCCTTGTTCCTGTCTATGTGTTAGTGTACACAAGTATAGGCTGTTTTCGGTTTTCGTTACGTTTATTGTTTTTTGTAGTGTTTGTATTTAGATTTGTGTTACGTTTGGTTATTAAATTATGGATCGCAATCTACACGCTGCATTTTGGTCCGACTCTCCTTCACCACAAGAGAACCGTTACACAGGAATAGGAAATATGAAGCCAAACAGGAAGCCAGAGATACATTTTTTCAGTAATGATGGAGTCTAAAACTACTTGCTTAGGCAGGGAAGTAGAGGAATTACCAAGCTTCAGTGAATTAACAGTTTTCCAGAATTTAGAGGGATCACTAACAGAGTATTTTTTGGGGGGGGTTCTGTGGTTCGTATTGACCGGCAGGGATGTTCCTGTCCCACCGCGCACTAGCGACTTCTGTGGTGGGCCTGGCACAATACACGCTGACATGGTTGCCAGGTGTACAGTGTTTCCTCCGACCCATTGGTGCGGTTGGCTTCCAAGTTAAGAGGGCATTGTGTCAAGAAGCAGCGCAGCTTGGCTGGGTTGTGTTTCGGAGGATGCATAGCTCTTGACCTGTAACTACCAATTGGATAACACAAAATTGGGGAGAAAAAGGGATAACAAAAATAATAAAACCTCTCGAGCCAGCTAAGGCATCCCTGGTTTCTTCGGCAGTGGCACACGGACCCGACTTCACCAACCAAAACAAAAAACAACAAAAAACTCCCTGATGCTTCCAATATTGGTGTCAGCATCTGTGAGGACAGACACTGGGAGAGGGGAAGCAAGTACAGGGACTGAATATTTTATAAATAACAGACATGAAACAAAACACGGGCGCCTGGACAAGGGAAACATAACGACATTAATGCTGACATGGGGATCAAATTGAGAAATAGACAGATATAAAGGAGGCAATCAACAAAGTGATGGAGTCCAGGTGAGTTCAATGAAGTGCTGATGTGCGTAACGATGGTGACAGGTGTGCGTAATGATGGGCAGCCTGGCACCCTTGAGTGCCAAAGAGGGGGAGCGGGAACAGGCGTGACAGATACGGCATTTCTACCCTATTTGCAGCTCAAATTGTCAGGATTTGCCCAGGATTGTTTTGGTCACTAGATGCCCCCATTGTGCTTTTTTGACCCTTTTGTTTTTCCCTTGTTCTAGTTATTGGTTGTACCCGTGCCTCATTTCCCTTGAATGTATTTAAACCCTTAGTGTTCCTTAGTTCTTTGCTCTGGTTTTGTTCTTGTTTATTTTTTATTATTCTTTTGAGGTTTGTTTTTTCCCTGCAGTTCTTACCACTTTGTGGATTTTCCTTGTGTCTTGGAGGATATACATTTTTTCTCTTGGAATTACTTTTGACGTTGTGGATTTATGTTTTTGCCTGAAGATTTTTTTCTTTATTAAATCACTGTCTCTAGTACTGCTGTGTCTGCCTCATCTTCTGGGTTCTGCTGACTATTAGTGGCTCAGTTTACTAAGTGACTAGTTTCTCACATCGGAGGCCTGAGTTTGTAACCAGGTCCTGACACAAATCAATAATAAAATGTAAATCCTCAAACGGTATTGATGTGGGATCTAAAAGTGTGATAGACAACAAACTGAGGGGTGTTGCTTATGGGAAGAAAAAAAAAACGTTTTCCGCCTTATACAAGCTGGTTGGCATCTCCTCCTCAAACAACAACATCCCTGCTCAGTTATGTTGGGAACAGGACATGGGTGTATCTCTCACTGCAGTACAGTGGGATGCAACATGGAAAAGCACAAAATCGAGGTTGGTACACTAATGCATCTGTTATGGAAATGTCCAGCCGTCAAAAGACTTTGGACTGAGGTAGGTGATATGTTGAATTTTGAATGTATAGTTTATTAACTAAAGATACATTGAAAAAGTAGTTATCTACATCCAAACTACTTTGTGAAAAATGATCATATGCAAATCTAAGATGTCATATAATATAAATAGCAAAAGCAGATCACTCTCCCGAGTCCCTTGTTAACAGGATGTGTTGTTGAGTCTATTAAATACAAACCTATGTTTCAAGTGAAAATGAGGCAGGTATTATGCTAACAAAGAAATGAAATTCTTGCCTACAATTTTAGAAGAAAAACAAAAAACCTAAAAGGGTTCTTTGGCTGTCCCCATAGGAGAACCGTGAAGAACCCTTTCGGAACCCCTTTTTCTAAGAATGTAGACCCACCTTTACTTTTTGCAAAAAAGTAATTTATTAGTAATTCCAGTTGTTTTCTACACCGCTACATGGCAAAATAGTAATTAACTACTGAAAACACTAACTATATTTGAATTTAGTTCAACTACCACCAAGCTACTGCAAAATGGAGTATAGTTACTAGTGGAGCTAAATGTACAGTAGCTCACTACTCCCTATCACTAGAAAGACTACACAATGGTATTTCCAAGTGGCTTTACAACCTTACACAGCTTGCTTCTCTCTCTCACCCCCCTTAATTTTACTTCTTATACTTTCCCCAGAATTTGTGAGCCATTGTGAATGCGGTAGCTAGCAAATTTACAACACAACACTATCCATGTTGTAGCCTACTGTTCAGTGTAGGGTTTGTTGTAATTGTAGTTTTGTCCTCAACTGTTCTTGTTTGTATGCTCTATCCCAGTGGTGCAGTCAGGCCAGTCCTAGTCTGCTGCTCTCTGCTCCACAATGACAACACCGACCACCCCTTACACACAATATTGCTGCAGCCAATCCTCAGCTTGACGTTTAACCTCTCAACTCCCAGGAGTCACTCACTGAGAGAAGGTCAATAGACTTTCTGCAGAACATGTCTGCATACTAAGCAGTGAGTGCAGCAGACCACTGTCAATCCCATCGCTGGGGAGTGAGATTCGCTGTTCAAAGTGTTTATTTAGTTTTACACAGACTTATAGGGCTAATGGAATTTATTGATTTCACATGTCTCTCTTAATCAGTGGTAAATCAAATATGAGATTGTGGAGTATCTGACAAGCCCTGATCGATGTTTGGCATTAGAGGGAGGAGTGAATGTGTGAAAGGCTCTCGGTCTTCTTAATGTACACTGACCAAAAATATAAACGCAACATGGAACAAAGATTTTACTGAGTTACATTTCATCTAAGGAAATCAGTCAATTGAAATAAATAAATAAAGCCCTAATCTATACATTTCGCATGCCTGGGAATACAGATGGGGCCCTGTTGGTCACAGATACCTTTGCATCATGCAGTGCTTTGCATCATGCAGTGCATCTTTCGCATAGAGTTGATCAGGCTGTTGATTGTGGCCTGTGGAATGTTGTCCAATTCCTCTTCAATGACTGTTCGAAGTTGCTGAATATTGACGGAAACTGTGACATGCTGTCGTACACGTTGATCCAGAGCATCCCAAATGTGCTCAATGGGTGACATTTCTGGTGAGTACGCAGACCATGAAGGAACTCTGACATTTTCCGCTTCCAGGAATTGTGTATATATTTGTATTCAGCTTTAAATTATTATCTCACCGGCATGCATTGTTTCTCCACTCAATTGTGTATGTTCATGACATTTCTGGGAAGCTGCCAAACTAGGTTATTAGCCTGACTGTACGTACAGTATAGCCCACAGTATTGTGGTCATCAACAGTGTGGCTCACAGTATATGTCAGATCCTTGTACTTGTACATTTACAGTAGGGCAATTGAGAGATACTGCCTGAAAAATCGTGTAAACATTCTTTACGAGCCATAATGTTGAACAAAATGTAAAGTTTCTCTAACGGTTGCCTGTGCGGCTTGTCTTTCAGTTGCTCTAAATTTTGGACAAAACATCCACAGGAAAGTATTGCTTTACAAAATTTTCAGGGAGCTGGTAGGTATGGTTTGATTTGGCACTGAGGTAAAGTTTGTTTAATATTGGATATTTGGTTTTCTCTCATCTATAGCTATTGAACCAAGCATTCCATGAACAATGGGTTGGCAGGTAGCCTAGTGGTTAGAGCGTTGGACTTGTAACTGAAAGGTTACAAGATCAAATCCCCAAGCTGACAAAGTAAAATATATGTTGTTCTGAAGAAGGCAGTTCACCCATTGTTCCTAGGCTGTCATAAAAATATGAAATAACTGTTCTAAACCGACTTGCCCAGTTAAATAAAGGTAAAAAATCAGGAGAGGATGGAGAACAACACATAAAAAAAGTGTTTTTTTTAATTTGTTGGTATATTTAAATCCTAATAAACATTTAAAAAAGGTGTTGCTTGTTCTCCATCCTACTCTGATATGCCTACCAGCTTTCTAAAAAGTCAGGTAAACAATACTAACCTGTGGATATTTTGTAAAAAATGTAGAGCAGCTGAAGGACAAACCGCACAGACAAACGGTTTGTGCGGTTTGTAATTTTATTCAACATTCTGGCTTGTAAGGAACATTTACATGATTTTGCTGCAAGTATATACAGTTGAAGTCAGAAGTTTACATAAACCTACGGCAACTACATTTAAACTCAGTTTTTCACAATTCCTGACATTTAATCCTAGTGGAAATTCCCTGTTTTAGGTCAGTTAGGATCACCACTTTATTTTTAGAATGTGAAATGTTATAGTAATAATAGTAGAGAATTATTTATTTCAGCTTTTATTTCTTTCATCACATTCCCAGTGGGTCAGAAGATTACATACACTCAGTTAGTATTTGGTAGCATTGCCTTGAAAATGGTTTAACTTGGGTCAAACGTTTTAGGTAGCCTTCCACAAGCTTCCCACAATAAGTTGGGTGAATTTTGGCCCATTCCTCTTGACAGAGCTGGTGGAACGGAGTCAGGTTTGTAGGCCTCCTTGCTCGCACACGCTTTTTCAGTTCTGCCCACATATTTTCTATTGGATTGAGGTCAGGGCTATGTGATGGACACTCCAATACCTTGACTTTGTTGTCCTTAAGCCATTTTGCCACAACTTTGGAAGTATGCTTGGGGTCATTGTCCATTTGGAAGACCCATTTGCGACCAAGCTTTAACTTCCCTGACTGATGTCTTGATGTTGCTTCAATATATCCACATAAATTTCCATCCTCATGATGCCATCTACTTTGTGAAGTGCACCAGCCCCTCCTGCAGCAAAGCACCCCCACAACATGATGCTGCCACCCCATTGCTGGATGGATGGTGTTCTTCGACTTGCAAGCCTTTCCCCCTTTCCTCCAAACATAACGATGGTCCTTATGGCCAAACAGTTCTATTTTTTGTTTCATCAGACCAGAGAACATTTCTCCAAAAAGTACAATCTTTGTCTCCATGTGCAGTTGCGAACTGTAGTCTGGCTTTTTGATGGCGGTTTTGGAGCAGTGGCTTCTTCCTTGCTGAGTGGCCTTTCAGGTTATGTTGACATATGACTCGTTTTACTGTAGATATAGATACTTCTGTACCTGTTTCCTCCAGCATCTTCACAAGGTCCTTTGCTGTTGTTCTGGGATTGATTTGCACTTTTCGCACCAAAGTACGTTCATCTCTAGGAGACAGAACGCATCTCCTTCCTGAGCGGTATGACGGCTGCGTGGTCCCATGGTGTTTAAACTTGCGTACTATTGTTTGTACAGATGAACGTTGTACCTTCAGGCGTTTGGAAACTGCTCCCAAGGATGAACCAGACCTGTGGAGGTCTACAATTTCTTCTCTGAGGTCTTGGCTGATTTATTTTTATTTTCCCATGATTTTAAGCAAGAGGGACTGTGTTTGAAGGTTGGCCTTGAAATACATCCACAGGTACACCTCCAATTGACTCAAATGATGTCAATTAGCCTATCAGAAGCTTCTAAAACCATGACATCATTTTCTGGAATTTTCCAAGCTGTTCAAAGGCACAGTCAACTTAGTGTATGTAATCTTCTGACTCACTGGAATTGTGATACAGTGAATTATAAGGGAAATAATCTGTCTGTAAACAATTGTTGGAGAAATTACTTGTGTCGTGTACAAAGTACATCTCCTAACCGACCTGCCAAAACTATAGTTTGTTAACAAGAAATTTGTGGAGTGGTTGAAAAACGAATTTTGATGACTCCAACCTAAGTGTATGTATACTTCCGACTTCAACTGTACCAATGAATTGGTATTACAGGCTGATTAATCAGACTAGGTGACACCCAGAGTTCTAAAGCTGGGATTGTTCATGTTCAAGTCTTATGAACAGAATCATTTCAGAAGAGATTTACTAGCTGTCAAACGAAGTTCTCCTATGCCAATTATCTCAAATGGATTCATGGTAACACTAAAGGACAGGATTGACATGAATGAATGTACCCAGATAATTGCACTTTGAGGGATAATACATATTTATTGTTAGCAGTAGCTCAACTCAAATCAAAGTGTATTGGTCAAATACACATGGTTAGTGGATGTTAATGTGAGCGTAGCGAAATGTTTGTGCTTCTAGTTCCGACAGTGCAATAATATCTAACAAGTAATCTAACAATTCCCCAACAACTACCTAATACACACAAATCTAAAGAGATTAATATGTACATATAAATATATAGATGAGCGATGGCCGAGTGGCATAGGAAAGGTAGATGGTATAATGGTATACTGTATGTACAGAAGATGTTATACATTATGTACATATGATATGAGCAATGTAAGAAAGGCAAACATTATGAAAGTGGCATTATTTAAAGAGGCATTAGTTAAAGTGACAAGTGATCCATTCATTAAAGTGGCCAGTGGTTGGGTCTCAATGTAGGTAGCAGCCTCTGAGTTAGTGATGGCTGTTTAGCAGTCTGATGGCCTTGAGATAGAAGCTGTTTTTCAGTCTCTCGGTCCCAGCTTTGATGCACCTGTATTGACCTCGCCTTCTGGATGGTAGAGGTGTGAACAGGCAGTGGCTCGTGTGGTGGTTGTCCTTTTTGGCCTTCCTGTGACATCGGGTGCTGTAGGTGTCATGGAGGGCAGGTAGTGTGCAGTCTGCATCACCCTCTAGAGAGCCTTGCGGTTGAGGGTGGTGCAGTTTCCGTACCAGGCTGTGATACAGCCCGACAGAATGCTCTTGATTGTGCATCTGTAAAAGTTTGTCAGGGTTTTGGGTGACAAGCACTGTTGCGCCTTCTTCACCACACTGTCTGTGTGTGTGGACCATTTCAGTTTGTCTGTGATGTGTACGCCGAGGAATTTAAAACTTTTGTCCTTCTCCACTGCTGTCTCTTCGATGTGGATAGGGGAGTGCTCCCTCTCTATTGTTTCCTGAAGTTCACAAGCATCTCTTTTATTTAGTTGACATTGACTGAGAGGTTGTTTTCCTGACACCAAACACAGAGTGCCCTCACCTCCTCCCTGTAGGCTGTTTCTTGTTGTTGGTAATCGTTTATTGTCTTATTCGCGTTGGCCACGGAGAAGGAGAGCCCACAGTCCTTGATAGCCAGTTGGTCTGCGCATGCTCTGAGGACGTGGCTAGGGATGCCGTCTGGGCCAGAAATCTTGCGAGGGTTAACACGTTTAAATGTTTTACTCACATCGGCCACGTAGAAGGGGGGTGCAGTCCTTGATAGCGGTATGCGACAATGGCACTGTATTATCCTCAAAGCGGGCAAAGAGGGTGTTTAGTTTGTTCTGGAAGTGTGTCATCGGTGTCCGTGACGTGGCTGGTTTTATTTTTGTATTGATTTCCTGTAGACCCTGCCATATACCTCTGGCTGTATTATCGGTGGGGATGTACTGTAGCATGTAGTCATTGAGCAAATGCAATGCCAAAGCATAAGTATTCTGTTAGAAAACATGAAAGGACACTGAAACAAGGCATTTGTGTTCCCTTCTCTGAACAGTGAGAAAGGTTGTTGATATTTATTTATTCAAAACAGTAGGCATTCATTGCATTTTGAAATCCTGTGAATTTTAGCAAGACTTAAGTGTTGCTTGAGGGTTTTCTGAACTGGGAAGAGAGGGGTGGATATGCTAAAATATACATAAGTGAAGATCCAGGATTGCTCAATTATGAAGCAGCTTATGAAAACACCTGTAACAACTCTGATGCTGCATTTCAATTAGAGAGCAACCTCCCTGTGAATGCTAACATGCTATTAGGGCCATACACAGACCATTTCATGTAGCAGTTTGGAAGTACGCAGCCTGAAAGTAGTTAGGTATAGTACTTTATTATATGGTAACCTATAGTCAGGAGTAAATTTGTGTGGGGGTTACAAGGGACGTCCTGGTGCAGAGTGCCACCATCTCAGGATGGAAAACAGCATATAGTGGGAATTGATTAAATGGAAAATCAACTAGTTTTATGAACAGTGCCATCCCAATCTAACATGCAGGACAAGCCCACATCCTTGTACACATACATTAATAAATGAAAAAGGAATGTGATATTTGCAGTCTCTTGTATGCACGTCTCTAAAGGAAATTAAAGTATGTGTTGGAGGGAGGGTGATCTTGGATGATATTGGATATCAGCGATGATGAAGGGCAACAGGTGGTCTGTCCAGACGGCTGAGAGGCAGGTGGGATCGTCTCCTGGCAGAAGACTCATCTTCCACCTGCCCAGAGGACTTGCTACGCTGCCTGGCGACGCCTGCCTGTGCCCGTCATTGGCTGCCTTTTGGAACTCCTCCTAAAGCTTCTGGGCTGACAGCCACACAGGCAGATTAGAGGTGAGGGTAAATGTGTCTGTAATGAGCTAAAAACAGAGTTGCAACAACCTTGTGGACATACTGTCACTCTGAGTTTCAGGTTGAGAGATTGGTGAGTGGGTTGGTGTTATTATTTGGACGGGTATAAGGATGAGTGGACATCTAGATCAAATATTCCCATTTCCACTACTTAAAAAGTGGCCGGGGACAATACTTCTGTTTTTAAACTTTCCTTTCAGCTAAAAAAATAATAATCTGTGAAATCTACAGTTTGCATTTATTTTCCCTAAGGGGCCAGGACTGAGCTGGAAATATCTCTGTTGTGGTCCGCTTCCACACCTGTCACTCCCAGCCTAATGGGTCATGCTAATAGCTTCTCACTGTAGCAGAGCAAACGTTACAGGTTAAGACCCTTGTATCCCGGGAAAGAGAGGGTTGCAAGGCAAACAGTTATAAATAGAACTCTAAATAATTGATTTAGGCAGACAACATATTCAGCAGAGCGAGGTTTATTGTTACTGTTGCCTTCACTGGGCTAGCTTTAGGGTCTTTATATTGGTGCTCATGAAGGAGGGATTCTATATACAAGTGAAAATACAGAATGGGTCATTTGATGCAGCATACTGTAAGAGTAAGTGTTTTGAATCTTAAAGTAAAATAAAAAATATCGACCAAACTGTGCTTCCAAAAAACCTTGCATTAAATAATGAATCTTAGCTTTCAAGAGAACATATTTCTTGCATTGTTGTTGCTACAGCCAGTGAAGTGGACACCTCCTTCGACTACTTGACTGACTTAGCTGTGTCTATTACCTCTTCTATTAACGTTCCCATCACACTAACCACATCAGAAAAAGGATGAAATTCCGGAATAAATCCCCACTGCTCTTAATCTAACTCTAATTACGATCATAAGATGATTTTGTCTACTTCAAAGCCCTCTGGAATGTCTGCATTAGAGGTGTGACAAATCAGGACGGCAGGCTGAGGCCCTCAATTAATCCCCGTCCCTGTACTTATGGAACCAACCAGTAGTCAATGTAAATTAAAAAGTAATTTATTCAAACACTTTAACAGAGTGGATTTATGACAAACCTTTCTACCAGTATTAGGCACAAGGAATTCAGTTCACAAGGAGGCATTATTACAGTCCTTGAAGCTACCCCCCACATGGAAAAGTAACTGTAGTTCAAAAGTGAGTCTTTATCATTTAAAAAAAAGTCCCCCCTCCTACGGGGCTTCTGAAGAAAAAGGTTGTAGCTTCTGGGCAGCTATCATTCCACAAATGAACTCCAGATATAAACCAAATTCACCCCTGGAAAAATCCCAATATCAAAGCTTAGTACCCTCATTGACATATTATCAAATGTATAGTGCCAAAGTTGTATAACTAAAACACACATCAACCACAGTGGGTACAGATGCAATTTCAACATCTAGTTTTGATTTTAAATTTGGTTGAGTTGTCAACAAATGTGAATTCAACTTGAAATCAACAAGAAATGTCACCATGTCCATTGGATTTAGGTTAAAAGGTGGGTGAAAAAAAGACAATTCCCCTACGTTGATTACTTTTTACTAATCCAAATCAGTTTTCACAGTTTTTAAATGTAATCACATTTAATTTGGGGGTTGAAATGACATGGAAACAATCTTGATTAAACCAGTGAGTAATGGGTATCGTTTCATACCTTCAAAAAATGCTTCAATGATAAGAGGTCAACAATAGCAAATTGTGCTGTGGTGTTGACAGGAGTCCCAGGCTGAATTGTTTCATAGATACAAAGTAAATACAGTACAACTGCTTATACTTTAACATGTACTTCCCCTGAAAGTTAGATGATACGTGTTGTGTTTCTTTGATATACAGTATCTCATTGTTTTAAAGAGTTGACTTGCAATGTAGTGTAGGGCTGCTTGTTGGATCTGAGTGTCTGCTGAGGCTCATTAACAGTGTGTGCTGAAAGCCTACAGCAAAGCGCTAACAAACAGCACCACATTTTATGATGGAAGGGATAGTGTTCCTGCTTACTGTAGTTAATTAATTGTCATTTACAAAAAACAATCACCCCTTAAGACTACATCGCCTGGGTTCAAAGCTGGAATGATCTAATAGGGGATCCCTCAAATAATACGACATTTAAAAATGGCCTCAGTTAGATATACTGAGCAATGATACCCAAATCGGTTGTCTGTCTATAAAGGGTGTTTCTCTCCATTGTCATGAATAAGACTGTTAGGAAGCATGGTATGGATGTCTCTTTGTGATGTGAGGGAGAAGATCCAGGAAATGGCATCCCACTTGGAGGCGCTTGTGTTCTGCCGTTGGACCCCTCAGATAATCTGGAACAGTCTTTACCTCCGATGGGGTGTTTGGCGTAACAGCTATAGCTGGGCGACCCTGGCGGAACCAAACCCTTCACTCGCTTGACACCTCGTTGGTCTACAGGCAGGCAAGCCCCAGCAAGCCTCTGCTTGTCACTATGGCCGGAAACATGTGACATCTGTGAACAGAGAGGCGGATGGATACACAGTGAAACCAAAGTCTCATGTCTCAGAGGCAAAACACTGAAATAGACAAAACAGCGCCAATGAGGAATACAGACTCAAGACATCAACACAACTTATTGGTTTATTCAGATCCCCATTAGAAGCAGCAGCTATTCTTCCACAGATACACTGATAGACAAGGTCACACAAATGTAAAATACAACGATATACAAACAATACAACTAAATAATGTGTAGACTGTTAGTGTGTGCATAATTTCAGTCCCTATTGTGCCATGAGATGTTTTATACATTTTTAATGGTCATTTTGCTTGAGTAATTGGAGATGGAAGGGAGTTCCATGCGATCATGGCTCTGTATAGTAAATACTGTGTGTTGGCATGAATTCGTTTTGGACTTGGGCTGTGAAGAGCCCCTGGTGGCATTTATTGTGGGGTCTATATGGGTGTCTGAGCTGTATGTTATTTGATTATGCAGACAATCTGGAATTTTCATCACAGTAATATTTCTCATAAAAACTAGGAGAAGCAGTTCATTTCTCGTCAACCCTCAGGGCTCCTGAGTGGCGCAGCGGTCTAAGGCACTGCATCTCAGTGAAAGCGATGTCATCACAGTCCCTGGTTTGAATCCAGACTGAATCACATCTGGCTGTGATAGGGAGTCCCATAGGGCGGGGCACAATTGACCCAGCGTCGTCCAGGTTTGGCCAGGGTACGCCGTGATTGTAAATAAGATACATGTAAATAAGAATTTGTTCTTAAACTGACTTGCCAAGTTAAATAAAGGTCAAATAAAGCAGGAATGTCTGGCATGCATATTGTTAACGTTAGTTCTGTATGTGCAATTAAACCCCCTGTAGGTTTAAGTCCTTAGATCACAATATCTACTAAGCTAACGTATGGAATTGTTATAAGTTGTTCATAAAATGTATCCTTTAGCCATTTGATTTAGAATTTTTTAGGACCTATGTAGGTATCAAAAAACATTTAACATTGAATCCTATCCTATGCTTCACGGAATTGTGGCTGAATGACGACATGGATATTCAGCTAGAAGGATACACTCTGCACCGGCAGGATAGAACAGCACACTCCGGTAAGACGAGGGGGGGGGGGTCTGTGCATATTTGTAAACAACAGCTGGTGCACGAAATCTAAGGAAGTCTCTAGATTTTGCCCGCCAGAAGTTGAGTATATTGTGATAAACTGCAGGCCACACTACTTGCCTAGAGAGTTCTCCACTATACTTTTCGTGGCTGTTTATTTACCACCACAGACAGATGCTGGCACTAAGACCGCACTCAGTCAGCTGTATAAGGAAATAAGCAAACAGGAAACCACTCACCCAGAGGCGGCGCTCCTAGTGGCCGCAGACTTTAATGCAGGGAAGCTTAAACCAGTTCTACCAAATCTCTATCAACATGTTAAATGTGCAACCAGAGGGAAAAAATTATAGATCACCTGTACTCCACACACAGAGACGCGTACAAAGCTCTCCCTCGCCCTCCAGTTGGTAAATCCGACCACAACGTTATCCTCCTGATTCCCGCTTACAAGCAAAAATGAAAGCAGGATGCATCAGTGACTCGGTCTATAAAAAAATGGTCAGATGAAGCAGATGCTAAACTACAGGACTGCTTTGCTATCACAGACGAGAACATGTTCCGGGATTCTTCCAATGACATTGAGGAATACACCACATCAGTCACTGGCTTTATCAATAAGTACATTGAGAACATTGTCCCCACAGTGACTGTATGTACATACCCCAACCAGAAGCTATGGATAACAGGCAACATTTGCACTGAGCTAAAGGGTAGAGCTGCCGCTTTCAAAGTGCGGGATTCTAACCCGGAAACTTACAAGAAATCCCGCTATGCCCTGCGAAGAACCATCAAACAGGCAAAGCGTCAATACAGGGCTAAGATTGAATCATACTTCACCGGCTCTGACGCACGTCGGATGTGACAGGGCTTGCAAACTATTACAGACTAAAAAGGGAAGCATAGCCGCAAGCTGCCCAGTGACACGAGCCTACCAGACGAGCTAAATCACTTCTATGCTTGCTTCGAGGCAAGCAACGCTGAGGCATGCATGAGAGCATCAGCTGTTCAGGACGACTGTGTGATCACGCTCTCCGTAGCCGATGTGAGTAAGACCTTTAAACAGGTCAACATACACAAGGCTGCGGGGCATGACGGATTACCAGGACGTGTGCACCGGGCATGTGCTGACCAACTGGCAGGTTTCTTCACTGACATTTTCAACATGTCCCTGATTGAGTCTGTAACATGCATCAAGCAGACCACCATAGTTCCTATGCCCAAGAACACAAAGGCAACCTGCCTAAACGACTACAGACCCATAGCACTCACCTCCGTAGCCATGAAGTGCTTTGAAATGCTGGTAATGGCTCACATCAACACCATTATCCTAGCTCAGCGTTCAACACCATAGTACCCTCAAAGCTCATCACTAAGCTAAGCATCCTGGGACTAAACACCTCCCTCTGCAACTGGATCATGAACTTCCTGACAGGCCGCCCCCAGGTGGTGAGGGTAGGTAGCAACACATCTGCCACGCTGATCCTCAACACTGGAGCTCCCCAGGGGTGCGTACTCAGTCCCCTCCTGTACTCCCTGTTCACCCATGACTGCATGGCCAGGCACGACTCCAACACCATCATTAAGTTTGCTGACGACACAATAGTGGTAGGCCTGATCACCGACAACGACGAGACAGCCTATAGGGAGGAGGTCAGAGTCCTGGCCGGGTGGTGCCAGAATAACAACCTATCCCTCAATGTAACCAAGACTAAGGAGATGATTGTGGACTACAGGAAAAGGAGCACAGAGCACATCCCCATTCTAATCGACGGGGCTGTAGTGGAACCGGTTGAGAGATTCAAATTCCTTGGTGTCCACATCAACAACAAACTAGATTGGTCCAAACACACCAAGACAGTCATGAAGAGGGCACGACAAAGCCTATTCCCCCTCAGGAAACTAAAAAGATTTGTCATGGGTCCTGAGATCCTCAAAAGGTTCTACAGCTGCAACATCGAGAGCATCACTGCCTGGTACGGCAATTGCTCGGCCTGCGAGCACAAGGCATTTCAGAGTGTAGTGCGTACTGCCCAGTACATCACTGGGGCAAAGCTGCCTGCCATCCAGGACCTCTACACCAGGCGGTGTCAGAGGAAGGCCCTAAAAAGCCACAAACTGTTCTCTCTACTACCGCATGGCAAGCGGTACCGGAGTGCCAAATCTAGGACAAAAAGGCTTCTCAACAGTTTTTAACCCAAGCCATAAGACTCCTGAACAGGTAACCAATGGTTACCCGGACTATTTGCATTGTGTGTGTCCCCCCAACCCCTCTTTTACTCTGCTACTACTCTCTGTTAATCTTATATGCATAGTCACTTTAACTATACATTCATGTACATACTACCTCAATTGGCCTGACCAACCGTTGCTCTAACTGGGCTATCGACATTGTGTCCCACCACCCGCCAACCCCTTTTTACGCTTCTGCTACTCTCTCATCATATATGCACAGTCACTTTAACAATACCTACAAGTACATTCTACCTCAATAAGCCTGACTAACAGGTGTCTGTATTTAGCCTTGCCACTCTTTTTTTCAAATGTCTTTCTACTGTTGTTTTACTTCTTTACTTACCCACACACACACACACCTTTTTTTGGCACCATTGGTTAGAGCCTGTAAGTAAGCATTTCACTGTAAGGTTTACACCTGTTGTATTCGGCGCACGTGACAAATAAACTTTGATTTGATTTACTGCTATAGAAACGCATTGAATAATTCATAAATAGCAAAACACAGTAAAATAAATTAATAATACGGAACAAGATTTTGAAGTGTCTGTCCTATATCCGAGAGATATAAAACTCAGGTTTGGTCACATAATTTGTGGCTCATTTTACCCCATATGCACTTTTTGCAATTTTTACAGCCAGGTCCTGGGTTACCTTCAGATCCCCTGAAGCTTGTGTGTGTCGATGAGCAGATCAACCAACATCTTCATGCATCTTTTGCCTGCTTACCTCGGTTTATTTAAATAAAAAAAATAAAAAACCTTGCCGATGACAAGCATACCCATAACATGATGAAGCCACCACCATGCTTGGAAATATGAAAAGTTGTACTCAGTGATTTTACCCAAACATAAGGTTTTGTATTCAGAACATAAAATGAATTTCTTTGCCACATGTTTTGCATTTTTACTTTAGTGCCGTATTGCAAACAAGATGCATGTTTTGGAATATTTTTATTCTGTACAGGTTTCTCTTTCACGCTGTCATTTCGGTTAGTATAGTTTAGAAATTACAATGTTGTTAATCCATTCTCCATTTTGTCATATCCCAGCCAATTTTACTCTAACTGTTTCCTTCCTCTTGGTTTCCTTCCTCTTCGGTAACTGAGTTAGGAAGGACACCTGCATATTTGTAGTGACTGGGTGTATTGATCCACCGTCCAAAGTGTAATTCATAACTTCATGCTCAAAAGGGATATTCAATGTCTGCATTAATTTTTAGCTGCCCTTTGTGAGGCATTGGAAGACCTCCCTGGTCTTTGTGTTTGATACTCACTGCTTGATTGAGGAACCCTACAGATAATTGTATGTGTGGGGTACATACAGTTGAAGTCGGAAGTTTACATACACTTAGGTTGGAGTCATTAAAACTCTTTTTTCAACAACTCCACAAATTTCTTGTTAACAAACTAGAGTTTTGGCAAGTCGGTTCGGACATCTACTTCGTGCATGACACAAGTAATTTTACCAACAATTGTTAACAGACAGATTATTTCACTTACAATTCACTGTATCACAATTCCAGTGGGTCAGACGTTTACATGCACTAAGTTGACTGTGCCTTTAAATAGCTTGGAGTTTACAGGTTTTTGTTCCAGCCCTTTACGAACACCTCATTCAACTAATTGTGGTCTAAATGTAAGACTTTCACACAGTGCAATCCCCCAGAAGTCACATCTGTATTTTAGAATGAACGTCATAAATTACAATGACCTGAACAATCTGCATGACAAACAATAACCTGGATGAATCTATTTCTATATCAAACAAAAGTTTATTGGTCACGTCACAGATTAGCAGATGTTATAGCTGGTGCAGCGAAATGCTTATGCTTCTAGCTCCAGCAGTGCAGTAAGTATCTAACATTGTGATGTTGCACACCCCTGAAACAAATCCTGGGATATGGTGATTGTCCTGGTGGCTGGGGGGTTCTCAAGTTCTTTACATCTGCCCAGGTGTCAGGGTGGGATATCCTTCAACCTGGAACAAGCACAGATAAGAGGGGATATATTAACCTCACTGCTCAAATTCCAGTGCTGGTTCAAGTTGCTGAAGCCACAACAACCTCTTAAATGTGCAATTGTTTTGTTAAGTTTTGCATATTTATAGACTTGATCAAGTTGTTTACATTAAGAGTAGTAAAATAACTTATCCTCTAATTTTAACTAGTAAAGACAAACCCAACGGTACAACACAATATCGTAAGAGAAAGTCAGCAAACATTAGGTAAACAGACTCAACAGAATGCACAAATAACTTGGATTAGATTGAACACAATTGGCTGCATTTACATTTTTCCATCAGATGTTGAAATGTCTTACCTCCAAATGAGTTAAGCATAACTCTTTCCTCCTGCTAAGCCAATTGCGTGAAATGCCAATCAGGTGCCCTCTTTAGTCCCTGAAAACAAATGGGAAAACTAATTTGCCACATGTCTTTAGCTGGCTAGCAAATTAGCCAATTCATGATAAAAAAAATAAAATCTGTCTGGGTCTTAACAATTAACACTACTAAATCTACGATTAGTGTTTAATTTCCGGTCACAACTTCAGACGCAATCGTTAGGCAAGGGCAATTTCAGTGTAGGAAAGGATGAAACAGCGTCTGTGCCACCAGTAAGTACAGATAGTAGTATAAATCCCCTCATACAGTCCCCACAGCCGGACAATGTTCTCATGGCTTCTGGAAGGAAATGCTGTAGGAACGCTCAACCGGTGTCGCTCATTCAGCCAACAGAAACTTTGAACAGGTTCTCCCCATTAAGCAGCGGGTCGGAGTCAGAGGCCAAGCCTTCTCTTGTCTCTATTTCTCCCATTACGGGGTCTGAGACGCCGAAGCCGCCCACCATTAGCTCTGACAAATTGAAAACCCTAGTCATTGGCGACTCCATTACCCGCAGTATTAGACATAAAATTAATCATCCAGCGATCATAAACTGTTTACCAGGGGGCAGGGCTGCCGACATTAAGGCGAATCTGAAGATGGTGCTGGCTAAAACTAAAACTGGTGAGTGTAGAGTGTATAGGGTTTAGAGAGGTCAACCGATTAATCGGAATGGCCGATTAATTTGGGCCGATTTCAAGTTTTCATAACAATCGGAAATGATATTTTTGGGCGACGATTTGACTTTTTCTTTTACACCTTTATTTAATCTTTATTTAACTAGGCAAGTCAGTTAAGAACACATTCGTACTTTCAATGACGGCCTAGGAACGGTGGGTTAACTGCCTCGTTCAGGGGCAGAAAGACAGATTTTCACCTTGTTTTTTATTTTTATTTTACTTTTATTTTACCTTTATTTAACTAGGCAAGTCAGTTAAGAACAAATTCTTATTTTCAATGACGGCCTAGGAACAGTGGGTTAACTGCCTGTTCAGGGGCAGAACGACAGATTTGTACCTTGTCAGCTCAGGATTTGAACTTGCAACCTTTCGGTTACTAGTCCAACTCTCTAACCACTAGGCTACCCTGCCGCCCCAGGGGAGCTAAGGGAACCAATCTTGCAACCTTATAGTTAACTAGTCCAACGCAATAACGACCTGCCTCTCTCTCGTTGCACTCCACAAGGAGACTGCCTGTTACGCAAATGCAGTAAGCCAAGGTAAGTTGCCAGCTAGCATTAAACTTATCTTATGAAAAAACATCAATCATAATCACTAGTTAACTACACATGGTTGATGATATTACTAGATATTATCTAGCGTGTCCTGTGTTGCATATAATCTTACTGAGCATACAAGCATACAAGTATCTAAGTATCTGACTAAGCGGTGCTAGGCAGAAGCAGGCGCGTAAACATTCATTCAAACTGCACTTCCATGCGTTTTGCCAGCAGCTCTTCGTTGTGCGTCAAGCATTGCGCTGTTTATGACTTCAAACCTATCAAATCCCGAGATGTGGCTGGGGTTACCGAAGTGAAATGGCTGGCTAGTTAGCGCGCGCTAATAGCGTTTCAAACTTCACTAGCTCTGAGCGGGTGGTTGTTTCCCTTGCTTTGCATGGGTAACGCTGCTTCGAAGTGGTGGCTGTTGTCGTTGTGTTGCTGGTTCGAGCCCATGGAGGAGCGAGGAGAGGGACGGAAGCTATACTGTTACACTGGCAACACTAAAGTGCCTATAAGAACATCCAATAGTCAAAGGTTAATGAAATACAAATGGTATAGAGGGAAATAGTCCTAAAATAACTACAACCTAAAACTTCTTACCTGGGAATATTGAAGACACATGTTAAAAGGAACCACCAGCTTTCATATGTTCTTATGTTCTGAGCAAGGAACTGAAACGTTAGCTTTCTTACATAGCACATATTGCACTTTTACATTCTTCTCCAACACTTTGTTTTTGCATTATTTTAACCAAATTGAACATGTTTCATTATCTACTTGAGGCTAAATAGATTTTATTGATGGATTATATTAAGTTAAAATAAGTGTTAATTCAGTATTGTTGTAATTGTCATTATTACAAATACTTTTTTTATTTTATATCGGCCGATTAAGCGATATCGGCCCCTTTGGTCCTCCAATAATCGGTATCGGTGTTGAAAAATCATAATCGGTCGACCTCTAACAGGGTTATTGTTATCCAACTCGGCACCAACGATGTTAGGATGAAACCGTCAGGTCACCAAGCGCAACATAGCTTCAGCATGTAAATCAGCTAGAAAGATGTGTCGGTAATTGTCTCTGGCACCCTCCCAGTTAGGGGGAGTGATAAGCTCTACAGCAGAGTTTCACAACTCAATCGCTGGTTGAGAACTGTTTTCTGCCCCTCCCAAAAGATGGAATTTGTAGGTAATTGGTCCTCTTTCTGGGACTCACCCACAAACAGGACCAAGCCTGGCCTGTTGAGGAGTGAAGGACTGAGTGAAGGTGTTTTCATCTTATCTACGAACATAGACAGGGCTCTAACTCCCCTAGCTATACAATGATATAGGGTGCAGGCCAGGCAGCAGGCTATTAGCCAGCCTGCCAGCTTAGTGGAGTCTGCCACTAGCACAGTCAGCGTAGTCAGCTCAGCTATCCCCATTGAGACTGTCTGTGCCTCGACCTAGGTTGGGCAAAACTAGACACGGCGGTGTTCGCCTTAGCAATCTTTACTGGAATAAAGACCTTCTCCATTCCTGCCATAATTGAAAGAGATTGTGATACCTCACATCTCAAAATAGGGCTACTTAATGTTAGATCCCTCACTTCCAAGGCAGTTATAGTCAATGAACTAATGGCTGATCATAATCTTGATGTGATTGGCCTGACTGACACATGGCTTAAGCCTGATGAATTTACTGTGTTAAATGAGGCCTCACCTCCTGGTTACAGTAGTGACCATATCCCCCACACATCCCGCAAAGGCAGAGGTGTTGCTAACATTTACGATAGCAAATTTCAATTTACAAAAAAAACTGAAATGTTCGTCTTTTGTGCTTCTAGTCATGAAATCTATGCAGCCTACTCAATCACTTTTTATAGCTACTGTTTACACGCCTCCTGGGCCATATACAGCTTTCCTCACTGAGTTCCCTGAATTCCTATTGGCCCTCTTAGTCATAACAGATAATATTCTAATCTTTGGTGACTTTAATATTCACATGGAAAAGTCCACAGACCCACTCCAAAAGGCTTTCGGAGCCATCATCAGTGGGTTTTGTCCAACATGTCTCCGGACCTACTCACTGCCACAGTCATACTTTGGACCTAGTTTTGTTTACTGGAATAAATGTTATGGATCTGAATGTTTTTCCTCATAATCCTGGACTATCAGACCACCATTTTATTACGTTTGCAATCGCAACAAATAATCTGCTCAGATCCCAACAAAGGACCATCAAAATTCGTACTATAAATTCTCGGACAACCCAAAGATTCCTAGATGCCCTTCCAGACTCCCTCCACCTACCCAAGGACGTCAAAGTACAAAAATCAGTTAACCACCTGAGAAACTCAATTGAACCTTGCACAATACCCTAGATGCAGTCGCACCCCTAAAAACATGTGTCATAAGAAACTAGCTTCCTGATATACAGAAAATACCCGAGCTCTGAAGAAAGCTTCCTGAAAATTGGAACGGAAATGGCTCTACACCAAATTGGAAGTCTTCCAACTAGCTTGGAAAGACAGGACTGTGCAGTACCAACTTAATCGAGGAAAATAAGAACAATACAAAATAAAATGTATTTTTGATACTGTCGCAAAGCTAACTAAAAAGCAGCATTCCCCAAGAGAAGATGGCTTTCACTTCAACAGTGATTAATTCATGAACTTCTTTGATGAAAAGATCATGATCATTAGAATGCAAATTACGGACTCCTCTTTAAATCTGGATATACCGCCAAAGCTCAGTTGTCCTGAGTCTGCACAACTCTGCCAGGATCTAGGATCAAGGGAGACACTCAATTTTTTAGTACTATATATCTTGACACATTGATGAAAATAATCATGGCCTCTAAACCTTCAAGCTGCATACTGGACCCTATTTCAACTAAACTACTGAAAGAGCTGCTTCCTGTGCTTGGTCCTCCTATGTTGAACATAATAAACGGCTCTCAATCCACCGGATGTGTACCAAACTCACTAAAAGTGGCAGTAATAAAGCTTCTCTTGAAAAAGCCAAACCTTGACCCAGAAAATATTTTAAAAACTATCGGCCTATATCGAATCTTCCATTCCTCTCAAAACATTTTGAAAAAGCTGTTGCGCAGCAACTCACTGCCTTCCTGAAGACTAACAATGTATTCTTAATGCTTCAGTCTGGTTTTAGAACCCATTATAGCACTGAGACTGCACTTCTGAAGGTGGTAAATGACCTATTAATGGCTTCAGACAGAGGCTCTGCATCTGTCCTCGTGCTCCTAGACCTTAGTGCTGCTTTTGATACCATCGATCACCACATTCTTTTGGAAAGATTGGAAACGGAAAATGGTCTACACAGAAAAGTTCTGGCCTGGTTTAAATCTTATCTGTTGGAAATGTATCAGTTTGTCTCTGTGGATGGTTTGTCTTCTGACAAATCAAATGTCAATTTCGGTGTTCCTCAAGGCTCCGTTTTAGGACTACTATTGTTTTCACTATATATTTTACCTCTTGGTGATGTAATTTGAAAACATAATGTTCATTTTCACTGCTATTCGGATGACACACAGCTGTACATTTTGATGAAACATGGCGAAGCCCCAAAATTGCCCTCCCTGGAAGCCTCTGTTTCAGACATAATGAATTGGATGGCCGGCAAATGTTCTACTTTTAAACCTAGACAAAACATATATGCTTGTTCTCGGTCCCAAGAAACAAAGATCTTCTGTTGAATCTGACAATTAATCTTGATGGTTGTACAGTCGTCTCAAGTAAAACTGTGAAGGACCTCTGCATTACACTGAACCCTGAACTTTCTTTTGAAGAACATATCAAGACTGTTTCAAGGACAGCTTTGGTCCAACTACGTAACATTGCAAAAATCTGAAACTTTCTGTCCAGAAATGACGCAGAAAAACGTATCCATGCTTTTGTCACTTCTAGGTTAGACTACTGAAATGCTCTACTCTCCGGCTACCCGGAAAAAGCACAAAATAAACTCCAGTTAGTGCTTAACACGGCTGGTAGAATCTTGCTAGAACCCACAAATTTGATCATATTACTCCAGTGCTAGGCTCTCTACACTGACTTCCTGTTAAGGCAAGGGCTGATTTCAAGATTTTACTGCTAACCTACAAAGCATTACATGGGCTTGCTCCTACCTATCTTTCCGAATTGGTCCTGCCTTACATACCTACCCGTACACGACGCTACGGTCACAAGACACAGGCCTCCTTACTGTCCCTAGAATTTCTAAGCAAACAGCTGGAGGCAGGGCTTTCTCCTATAGAGCTCCATTTTTATGGAATGGTCTGCCTACCCATGTGAGAGACGCAGACTCGTTCTCAACCTTTAAGTCTTTATTGAAGACTCATCTTTTCAATAGGTCCTGTGATTGAGTGTAGTCTGGCCCAGAAGTGTGAAGGTGAATGGAAAGGCACTGGAGCAAGGAACCACCCTTGCTGTCTCACTTGGCCGGCCCCCCTTTCACCACCCCTATTACAGGGCCTGAGTCACTGGCTTACTGGTGATCTTCCTGTCCGGGTTGGCGCCCCCCCTTGGGTTGTCTCAGGATGGTAAGTTGGTGGTTGAAGATATCCCTCTAGTGGTGTGGGGGCTGTGCTTTGGCAAAGTGGGTGGGGTTATATCCTTCCTGTTTGGCCCTGTCCGGTGGTATCATCGGATGGGGCCACAGTGTCTCCTGACCCCTCCTGTCTCAGCCTCCAGTATTTATGCTGCAGTAGTTTATGTGTTGGGGAGCTAGGGTCATTCTATTATATCTGGAGTATTTCTCCTGTCTTATCCAGTGTCCTGTGTGAATTTAAGTATGTTCACTCTTTTTCTCTCTTTCTTTCTCTCTCGGAGGAACTGAGCCCTAGGACAATGCCTCAGACCGACCTGGCCTGATGACTCCTTGCTGTCCCCAGTCCACCTGGCCATGCTGCTGCTCCAGTTTAAACTGTTCTGCCTGCGGCTATGGAACCCTGACCGGACGTGCTACCTGTCCCAGACCTGCTGTTTTCAAATCTCTACAGACAGCAGGAGCGGTAGAGATACTCTGAATGATCGGCTATGAAAAGCCAACTGACATTTACTCCTGAGGTGCTGATCTGTTGCACCCTCAACAGCCACTGTGATTATTATTATTTGACCCTGCTGGTCATTTATGAACATTTGAACATCTTGGCCATGTTCTGTTATAATCTCCACCCGGCACAGCCAGAAGAGGACTGGCCACCCCTCATAGCCTGGTTCCTCTCTAGGTTTATTCCTAGCTACCGTGCTTCTACACCTGCATTGCTTCTACATTGTTTGCTGTTTGGGGTTTTAGGCTGGGTTTCTGTACAGCACTTTGTGACATCAGCTGATGTAAGAAGGCCTTATAAATACATTTGATTGATTAGTTAGTTTAGTTGTTCATCATAGCTTTCACGTTTGACATGTCCGAGATTCTTTTTAACGCAAATTCAGATGGCGACACTTGCTTCGCCCTCATGTTGGTGCTAGCAAGCAGGCTAGGTATAAGCCAATCCAGTAGGATCTGGAAATTATATTGAGCTTCGATTGGTTAATAGCAAAAGGATGTCGGAGTATTTGCATAAATTTCAGCTTTCCCCCAACTATGGCCCCGCCCTGTTTATGTCCCTCTCCCATTTTCGCTGCTCGCGTCATCCAACAGTTCCATCGCCCACTTCGCTTCAGTCATTAAAAATGGGCTTCTGTTATTTCATCGTCCCCAACGCGGCTCTTGTGTTAGCTAGCTTGACAACAGGCTGATAAACACCAGTGACTCAACATTGGAAATAATATGAAATAATTTTAACATTAACATAATTTGGTGAATAAATGTTTTACAGTTGGAAGTGTTATTACTTATCCTTTTGGATTTCTCTCTCCAACGAGGGGACTTATGTCCGCCAGCAAGCAGGAGGATGAATACAAACACGACAACCCAACCTTCATCAAATATACAAGCCCTTATTAAGATAGAAGGGGTGAGGGTAGTCACTAGTTACCACAGCCACAAAGTATGAGTTTCAGCTGAACCCCACCTAGTCTACAATATATTTACCCTTTCAATGCATTCACTGTGCAAATGTGACTCACCAGTTCAAATCAGTCTTATGTAGCAACATTTTAAATTGAATAAAAGTAGACTCAGAGATACAAAATGGTATAGCATACACTGCAATTAGGAACAATGGGCAAGTAATTCTGCTTTGAAAGTTGATCAACTTGTAAACTCACTTTTGAGAAAAGGACCAACTGGGAGTTCTCGCTTGTCTACACCCATTCAGCATTGTTCACACCCTCTTAAACCAGCCCCACCCATCTCTTTAAGGATTCGCATGAGGTCATGTGTTAAAACAGTGAGTAGTATAGTAAAGACTAAGACTAAAAAGGTAATAGTAGCCTACAATAAGGAACAAATCCAGGTAAACATTGTCCAGATAAATATTATAGACACTTACCCAGACACAATTGTATAAATTGATGGGTTACGTGAAATAAATGCTATAACCCCCAGCCACATTCAGTGGTAAAAAAACAACTAAACTGTCAGAATAAAATCATAAATCACTTCAAATTCCTTATATTAAACCAGACGGCACAATTCCATTTATTGGAGTGTGCCCCTGGCTCTCGTCAACACAAGACAATTTACAAAAAAAGCATGTGTTTAGTGAGTGGGCCAGATCAGAGGCAGTAGGGATGTTCTCTTGATAAGTGTGAATTGGACAATTTCTATCAAAATGTAACAAGTAGTTTGGGTGCCAAGGAAAATGTATTGAGTAAAAATAATTTTCTTTATGAATGTAGTGAAGTAAAAGTAGCCCCCAAAAATATAGAAAAAAAGTAAAGCAGTGTACAGGTACCACAAAAAAGTACTTTAATAAAAATACTTCACACCACTGCCCAAATTCTTTCACACCAGTACATTTACATACTTTATAAACTGTTACACATGCACTTTTCATAGTATTCCGTACATAAGTTAAGGCCATGCAACCTGAGTGAGTTACTCATGTACAGTACATAAAGATGCATGCGCCAAATATTTCTGTAAATGACACTTGATACGGTCACACAATATTGTTGTGGTATGTTACGACCACACATACCAATATTTTGCTAAGTGGGTGGTCTCTACAGACGGTGTAAACTGTGCAGCCAAATGGTTACTTGCATAGTAGCAATATCAGAAATAGACATTTATATTAACACTATCTATCAGTGATTGATGAGGTAGTTATATGTATACAATCAGGGGAAAAGTGGGTGAGCAGCAGGATAAAAACATTTAATATTAGCAGCAACGTATGTGTTAGGAGAGAGTCATGTGAATAGAGGCACTGCAGATAGTGCTGATGACTGGGCCGTCCAAACCATGCATGAACGTTTCAAATGACATGTCCACACAGTCTGTAAGCCATTCAGTCACTACTATAGGATGTACACACACGTCAGTAAGCCATTCAGTCTTTACTATAAGATGACGTGTCCATAACAGTACGATTTCCCCCTTGTTTTGAGACATGCTCCTTTCATGCTTCCTTTCCATTTCTAGATAGCAAAAACAAAAGCAAAATGGTAAAATCAAAACTCCAGATCTGACAAAGCAGCAACATAAACGAAGCACAGTGGCGGGAAAACTCAAGAGGTATTACAGAAAAAATAAACATCTAAAAGCTGTATTGGACATAATACCATGAAGCGAGGAAGACAATACACTTCAACATGTTCAAGAGGCAAAATTAAGTTATTCAAAGTCTTCAAGAAGATAGCCTCCTCAAGAGAACTGCCATTCTCACCTCAGCAGGTAAATGTCCCTGCCATCAACTCAACTCCTAAAAGAAGAGACACAAGCACCAAGAAACTCACCCAGAAAGAAGAACCGAAGAAAGAAAACAATCCAAATTGAGGTCAAAGTTGCGCTACACAGAAAAGCTGCTGGAGAAGACCAAAGAGATTGTCAACCTAAAGAAAATAATTGAGATGATGGCCAAGAGGAAGCAGGTAATTGACAACATGGAAGGCAGATAGGTCCAGAAGAAAACTACAAAGAGAGGTCATCAGAGAACATTATTCAATAACAGCCAGAGAAGACTAATGCGCAAAC
Organism: Oncorhynchus keta; assembly: GCF_023373465.1. Taxonomy (NCBI): domain Eukaryota; kingdom Metazoa; phylum Chordata; class Actinopteri; order Salmoniformes; family Salmonidae; genus Oncorhynchus; species Oncorhynchus keta. The sequence continues at coordinate 33,193,106 of NC_068442.1, read as the reverse complement.
TCATTAGCCGCTTCCTTCATCAAGATGAAGTCTCCACTGTAATAAATGGGAATCCGGAGAAATTCGGAAAAGAGCCAGATATTCCGTAAGAGAGCCCTGACAGACACTATGGCAAATCTTCATAGAAGTCTGAGAAACCAAGGCACAACCTTTCCAAGGTTCTACTTGCACATCATCATCTGCACATCTATCACTCCAGTGTTAATGGTAAATTGTAATTATTTCACCTCTATGGCCTATTTATTGCCTTTACCTCCCTAATCTTCTACATTTGCACACACTGTACATAGATTTTTCTATTGTGTTATTGACTGTAGTTTGTGTATCTCTTGTTTTTGTCGCATTGCTTTGCTTTATCTTGGCCAGGTTGCCGTTGTAAATGAGAACTTGTTCTCAACTGGCCTACCTGGTTAAATGATGGTGCAATAAAAAATTAAAATCTTTAAACTTAAGCCACTTTGGATTGGCCAGCAAAGAGTCCGACAGAAACATGTGCTTGCAAAATGCATGAAAACTTTGGCTTAAAGATAAAGAAGCTGCACCAGTGCTTGGGGTCATAGAAACGTCATCCCAAGGGACACTGTACAGGCCAGTGTGTGTAGTGATATGTGCTCTAATGTTTTTGTATGTGTTTATGTGTTTTGTTTTTAGCCTGTTATGTACTTTTGAAGCACTGCAAAATGAAATTGATTGAACTTAAATCCATGTCATGTTTTTAACTATACCTCAGTCTTAGTATCATTACCAAAATCAACCTCATTTCCGAACCTGTGTCCATTTAATGTTAATTTAACCTGTTAGTCCTATAGGGGCAGTATTTCATTTTTGGATAAAAAGACGTGCCCGTTTTTAGCGCAATATTTTGTCACGAAAAGATGCTCGACTATGCTTGGAATTGATAGTTTTGGAAAGAAGACACTCTGACGTTTCCAGAACTGCAAAGATTTTCACTGTGAGTGCCATAGAACAAAATCTACAGGCAAAACCAAGATGTTTGAGCGACCAGGAAATCAACAGGATTTCTGAAGGCACGTTTTCCATGATCGCCTTATATGGCCGTGAATGCGACAGGAATGAACGGACACTTCCTATCGTTTCCCCAGGTGTCTGCAGCATTGTGACGTATTTGTAGGCATATCATTGGAAGATTGACCATAAGAGACTACAATTGCCAAGTGTCCCGCACGGTGTCTGCGTGGAAATTGGTGCGCAAAAGTCAGCTACCAGTATTTTTCCATCCGAATCAGAGAAGAATGCACGCTTCCAGGGACGGCATTTCAATGAAGAGATATATGACAAAACACCTTGAGGATTGATTCAAACAACGTTTTCCATGTTTCAGTCGATATTATGGAGTTAATTCGGAAAAAGTTCGACGTTTAGGTGACTGAATTTTCGGTTAGTTTCGGTAGCCAAATGCATAGTAACAAAACGGAACGTTGTGTCCTACACAAGCATCTTTCAGGAAAAACTGGACATCTGTTATGTAACTGAGAGTCTCCTCATTGAAACATCTGAAGTTCTTCAAAGGTAAATTATTTTATTTGATCCCTTTGCTGGTTTTTGTGAATATGTTGCGTGCTAAATGCTAACGCTAAATGCTAACGCTAAATGCTAAGCTAGCTATCACCACTCTTACACAAATTATTGATTTTCTCTGGTTCTAAAGCATATTTTGAAAATCTGAGACGACAGGATTGTTAAGAAAAGGATAAGCTTGAGGGCAGGCATATTTATTTCATTTCATTTGCAATTTTTAGAAATCGCTAATGTTGCGTTATGGTAATGAGCTTGAGGCTGTAGTCACGATCCCGCATGCGGGATGGGGCGGACTAAGAGGTTTAATGAATGGAAAAGTTTGCTTTTAAATGCATATGCATAATCTATATGTTACGTTCTTTCAGGTTTGCCACATTTTGAAAATTTGTCAGGTGTCAATGCAATGTAAAAAATATTAGGTTGAAGATTGAGGAAGGTATTGCGGTAATGAGAGAAGTCAGTCAAAATCAAATAAACATTTTAAATTTAAAAATATATATTATTTCAGAGTTTCAAGTAACAAATCTTTTTTTTTTTTTTATGTGAAAATGTATTAGCTTTCCTAATGGTCTTGACGTTTTCAGAACCTTCATGTAATGAGATTAAGGACTTGTTTTGGAAAATATGTTCAAAAAAGGTGTTAAATTGTCAGTAAATGTTTTAAAAATGTATGCTCAAACACTTCAGACCTTGATATTAATGCCTAAAAAGGAAATTTGTTGATGCATGTCTTTAAAATCAATACACAAGTATATATTTTTAAACCTGCATATTTGTAAAAGACTCATGTTAGCAGGCAATATTAACTAGGGAAATTGTGTCACTTCTCTTGTGTTCAGTGTAAGCAGAGTCAGGGTATATGCAGCAGTTTGGGCTGCCTGGCTCGTTGAACTGTCTGAAGACCATTTCTTCCTAACAAAAGAACATAACTAATTTACCAGAATTTTACATAATTATGACATAACATTGAAGGCTGTGCAATTTAACAGCAATATTTAGACTTCTGGATGCCACCCGGTCGATAAAATACAGAACGTATCCGTATTTCACTGAAAAAAAATAAACGTTTTGTTTTCTAGATGAGTTTCCGGATTTGACCATATTAATGACCTAAGGCTCGTATGTGTGTTTATTATATTATAATTAAGTCTATGATTTGATATAGCAGTCTGAGCGGTGGTAGGCAGCAGCAGGATCGTAAGCATTCATTCAAACAGCACTTTCCTGCGTTTCCCAGCATCTATTCGCAATGTTTGAAGCGCAGCTCTGATTATGACTTCAAGCCTATCAACTCCCGAGATTAGGCTGGCAATACTATAGTGCCTATAAGAATATCCAGTAGTCAAAAGGTATATGAAATACAACATGGTATATAGAAATAGTCCTATAATAACTACAACCTAAAACTTAACTGGAAATATTGAAGACTCATGTTAAAAAGGAACCATCAGCTTTCATATGTTCTCATTTTCTGAGCAAGGAACTTAAACGTTTGCTGGCACATTGTACATTTACTTTCTTCTCCAACATTGTTTTTGCCTTATTTAAACCAAATTGAACATGATTTATTTGAGACTAAGTTGATTTTATTAATGTATTAAAATAAGTGTTCATTCAGTATTGTTGTAATTGTCATGAAAAGAAGGGAAAAAAATAAAGTTATATTTATAAAACGGCCCGATTAATCGGAACCGGCTTTTTTTGGTCCTCCAATAATTCGGTATCGGCGTTGAAAAATCATAATCGGTCGACCTCTATGGACAATAACACAAGCTATTTAGAAATGCATAGTCTTTCATTGTATGTAGCAATGTCACAAAATTTAATACAATTTTAGACAAAGCCTTTTAATTCAAATAGGCATTTATGTACTCAAATTAGTCTCGCAAGTAAATTAAATACTAACGTCCGTTTGGGTATGCGAATAACTGCCCATCCCTACTTAAACAGCGTCGAACAAGAGACTACGATGAGTTTAGCTTTTTCTGTTGATGAAATAGGTTAAAGCACTTTACAGGATAATATTTATGAATAATCCTGCAGATTTAACCTTCAAAGTTAGTAGATTCAGACGCTGGACTGCATTCCTTTACATTCAAAATGAGTAAAAGGCAGAGGACAGGCAATTACCTTTTAACTTGTTCTGTATCAGCCTACTATTGTGTAAGGCTCTCAGACAATATGGAACATGCCCTGGAAGTTGGTACCAATAAGTTTGCTTAACACGTCTCAATGCTTTGTATTTTTAACATCTCTGCACATCCTGCTTTCACACCCCACACAGTGTGGAAGAAAGGCAATTTTCTTTAAAGAAGAAACAATAGCGGATTTGGCATATCACCGGTTCATGGTAATTGTATGATGATGGATCTCAGCCTCCTATTACAGTGTAATGGCTCATGATATCCTTATCTGGACACCGGTCGAGACTGGAGCAGAATGAACATAGCTCTGCTGCATAATGCGATAAGGTTTGAAATTTCAGGGCGGGTAGGGATAGCAACGAGCCAGTGGATTTCAGGAAAGGGAAGTTCAGTGCAATGCCATGTCAGCCTGTTCAGACTACTGCCAATATACACTGCTCAAAAAAATAAAGGGAACACTAAAATAACACATCCTAGATCTGAATGAAAGAAATATTCTTATTAAATACTTTTTTCTTTACATAGTTGATTGTGCTGACAACAAAATCACACAAAAATCAAATTTATCAACCCATGGAGGTCTCGATTTGGAGTCCCACTCAAAATTAAAGTGGAAAACTTTACACTACAGGCTGATCCAACTTTGATGTAATGTCCTTAAAACAAGTCAAAATGAGGCTCAATAGTGTGTGTGGCCTCCACTTGCCTGTATGACCTCCCTACAACGCCTGGGCATGCTCCTGATGAGGTGGCGGATGGTCTCCTGAGGGATCTCCTCCCAGACCTGGACTAAAGCATCCGCCAACTCCTGGACAGTCTGTGGTGGATGGAGCGAGATATGATGTCCCAGATGTGCTCAATTGGATTCAGGTCTGGGGAACGGGCAGACCAGTCCATAGCATCAATGCCTTCCTCTTGCAGGAACTGCTGACACACTCCAGACACATGAGATCTAGCATTGTCTTGCATTAGGAGGAACCCAGGGCCAACCGCACCAGCATATGGTCTCACAAGGGGTCTGAGGATCTCATCTCGGTACCTAATGGCAGCCAGGCTACCTCTGGCGAGCACATGGAGGGCTGTGCGGCCCCCAAAGAAATGCACCCCATACCATGACTGACCCACCGCCAAACCGGTCATGCTGGATGTTGCAGGCAGCAGAACGTTCTCCACAGCGTCTCCACACTCCAGACTGTCACATGCTCAGTATGAACCTGCTTTCATCTGTGAAGAGCACAGGGCTGTAAGCACAACCCACCTGTGGACGTCGGGCCCTCATACCACCCTCATGGAGTCTGTTTCTGACCGTTTGAGCAGACACATGCACATTTGTGGCCTGCTGGAGGTAATTTTGCAGGGCTCTGGCAGAGCTCCTCCTGCTCCTCCTTGCACAAAGGCGGAGGTAGCGGTCCTGCTGCTGGGTTGTTGCCCTCCTACGGCCTCCTCCACGTCTCCTGATGTATTGGCCTGTCTCCTGGTAGCGCCTCCATGCTCTGGACACTACGCTGACAGACACAGCAAACTTTCTTGCCACAGCTCGCATTGATGTGTCATCCTGGATGTGCTGCACTACCTGAGCCACTTGTGTGGGTTGTAGACTCCATCTCATGCTACCACTAGAGTGAAAGCACCGCCAGCATTCAAAAGGGACCAAAACATCAGCCAGGAAGCATAGGAACTGAGAAGTGGTCTGTGGTCACCACCTGCAGAACCACTCCTTTATTGGGGTTGTCTTGCTAATTGCCTATAATTTCCACCTGCTGTCTATTCCATTTGCACAACAGCATGTGAAATGTATTGTCAATCAGTGTTGCTTCCTAAGTGGACAGTTTGATTTCACAGAAGTGTGACTGACTTGGAGTTACATTTAATGTATGTAGATTTGTGAGGGAGAGTGTAGTACTCTCTATGTTCCCTGTGTCTAGCTACCAGCTGCATGGCGTTACAGTTGGAGCACCAGTACTTTGGGCCAAAACACCATGTTTCCTGCGACAGTAACATGTGCCACAGAGAGATAAGATTAATATCCACAAAATCTGATGTAGTGCCTCTGCAACAGCCACACAATTATCTGGTTTAGTCTTTCTGGAAGCAGGGGGTACTGGTTGGCATGGTGTCACGACTGCTTGTTCTGGCAAATTAACTGGATTACTGATCTAGGCACAGTCACAATGCAACTACCCAATACAATCCCTCTGGACTGGAGGTAAGAGAAGCAGTAACATAAGTGTACCATGCTTTCAGACACAACATGGTGGGACTGGGACACACATGGAGCTGCAATTTTGCTTTAAAAGCAGCAGTATGCTAATTTTTGGGCATCCCGATCAAATTCACATAGAAGTGTTATAGATCTTTAATTCTCATTGAAAGCAACATAAGCACAATATAGATTGCCATTTATATGCTTCCCGTTAAATCTAGTTTGAGTCTTAATCTGCCTTAAAAAACTGAAACTAAAAACAGCTGGAAAATATATTTCACAGCGGTTTACATGGTGCATATCAAATGTCACATACACATGGTTAGCAGATGATAATGCGAGTGTAGCGAAATGCTTGTGCTTCTAGTTCCAACAATGCAGTAATAACCAATGAGTAATCTAACCTAACAATTTCACAACAACTACCTTACACACACACACACACACACACACACACACACACACACACACACACACACACACACACACACACACACACACACACACACACACACACACACACACACACACACACACGTGTAAGGGATGAAGAATATGTACATAAAAATACATGAATGAGTGATGGTACAGAACGGCATAGGCAAGATGCAGTAGATGGTATCGAGTACATTATATACATATGAGTAATGTAGGGTATGTAAACATATTAAGTGGCATTGTTTAAAGTGGCTAGTGATACATTTTTTACATCAACTTCTCCATTATTAAAGTGGCTGGAGTTGAGTCTGAGTGGCTGCTGCCAACATACTATGTTAGTGGTGGCTGTTTAACAGTCTGATGGCCTTGTACCTATGTTGGGCATAAAAATGTCTAAATGAATTATTCTGTCATGGTGAAGAACAAATTGTCATCCAACCCGGTTCCTGGAGAACTACCTTCCTGTTGGTTTTTGGTCCAACCACAGTACCTAACCAGGTTCAGCTTATCAACCAGCTAATTATTAGAATCAGGTGTGCTAGAGTCGGGTTGGAGTGAAAACCTACAGGAACGCAGCTCTCCAGGAACCGGGCTGGAGAGCCCTGCTCTACACAATGCTTGCTTTTTTAATCAAACTGAAATTAGGTGAACAATTAGAATTTTAGCAACCAGGAAATGGCAGAGCAATTTCTACATAGTGCATCTAACTAGCAAAGCTCCGCCAGTGTCATGTAAAGTTTTGGTCCCATGTTTCTTGAAATGAAATAAACGATCCCAGAAATGTTCCATATGCCCCAAAAATCTTACTCTTCTCAAATTTTGTGCACAAATTTGTCAAGATAATCCATCCCCGTGGCAGGTGTGGCATATCAATAAGCTGATTAAAACAGCATGATCATTACACAGGTGCCCCTTGTGCTGGGGACAAGATGCCACTTAAAAAATGTGCAGTTGTAACATAATGCCACAGATGTCAAGATTTGAGGGAGCGTGCAATTGGCATGCTGACAGCAGCAAGGTCCACCAGAGCTGTTGCCAGAATTTCTCTACCAGAAGCCTCCAATGTCATTTTAGAAAATTAGGCAGTACGTCCAACCGGCCTCACAACCACCGACCATGTGTAACCACACCAGCCCATGACCTCCACATCCAGCTTCTTGATCTGCGGGATCTTCTGAGACCAGCCACCTGGACAGCTGATGAAACTGAAGAATGTTTGTCTGTAATAAAGCCCTTGTGTGGGCAAAGAAAAATAATAATTGATTGGCTGGGCCTTGCTCCCCAGTGCGTAAGCCAGTCTCACAATTTCAATTGACTGATATCCTTGCGATCAGCCATAACACAGCAAAGCTGAAAGTAATACCTTTCGAAAAAAGGCAGAGACACTATTACAGATGGCTATGAGAACTGTCATAGTATGGTCAGACAAAATGATTGATACTTGCAAAACAGAGATTATACAGCTTTTAAAAAAGGAGAACTCACCCCAGTCAGTCACTTTGGAAAGTTTTTGACAAACTGCCTACATGGAAAGGAAGCATCCTATAATGGTGCTACATTGAGCTCTTCAGTATGGGCCATTCTACTTCCAATGTTTGTGTACGGAGAGTGCATGGGCTCGATTTTATACACAGGTCAGCAACAGCTGGGGCTGAAATGGCTAAATCCACAAATTTGAAGGGGTGTTAATCATCGACTCAGTGGGTTTTGTCCAACATGTCTCTGGACCCATTCACTGTCACAGTCATAGGCTGGACCTAGTTTTGTCCCATGGAATAAATGTTGTGGATCTTAATGTTTTTTCCTCATAATCCTGGACTATCGGACCACCATTTTATTACGTTTGCAATTGCAACAAATAATCTGCTCAGACCCCAACCAAGGACCATCAAAAGTCATGCTATAAATTCACAGACAACACAAAGATTCCTTGATGCCCTTCCAGACTCCCTCTGCCTACCCAAGGAAGCCAGAGGACAAAAATCAGTTAACCACCTAACTGAGGATCTCGATTTAACCTTGCGCAATACCCTAGATGCAGTTGCACCCCTAAAAACATTTCTCATAAGAAACTAGCTCCCTGGTACACAGAAAATACCCGAGCTCTGAAGCAAGCTTCCAGAAAATTGGAACGGAAATGGCGCCACACCAAACTGGAAGTCTTCCGACTAGCATTGAAAGACGGTACCGTGCAGTACCGAAGAGCCCTTACTGCTGCTCGATCATCCTATTTTTCTAACTTAATTGAGGAAAATAAGAACAATCCAAAATTCCTTTTTGATACTGTCGCAAAGCTAACTAAAAAGCAGCATTCCCCAAGAGAGGATGACTTTCACTTTAGCAGTGATAAATTCATGAACTTCTTTGAGGAAAAGATTATGATTATTAGAAAGCAAATTACGGACTCCTCTTTAAACCTGCGTATTCCTCCAAACCTCAGTTGTCCTGAGTCTGCACAACTCTGCCAGGACCTAGGATCAAAAGAGACGCTCAAGTGTTTTAGTACTATATCTCTTGACACAATGATGAAAATAATCATGGCCTCTAAACCTTCAAGCTGCATACTGGACCCTATTCCAACTAAACTACCGAAAGAGCTGCTTCCTGTGCTTGGCCCTCCTATGTTGAACATAATAAACGGCTCTCTATCCACCGGATGTGTACCAAACTCACTAAAAGTGGCAGTAATAAAGCCTCTCTTGAAAAGCAAAACCTTGACCCAGAAAATATTTTTAAAAAACTATCGGCCTATATCGAATCTGCCATTCCTCTCAAAAATTTTAGAGAAGGCTGTTGCGCAGCAACTCACTGCCTTCCTGAAGACAAACAATGTATATGAAATGCTTCAGTCTGGTTTTAGACCCCATCATAGCACTGAGACGGCACTTGTGAAGGTGGTAAATGACATTTTAATGGCATCGGACCGAGGCTCTGCATCTGTCCTCGTGCTCCTAGACCTTAGTGCTGCTTTTGATACCATCGATCACCACATTCTTTTGGAGAGATTGGAAACCCAAATTGGTCTACACGGACATGTTCTGGCCTGGTTTAGATCTTATCTGTCGGAAAGATATCAGTTTGTCTCTGTGAATGGTTTGTCCTCTGACAAATCAACTGTAAATTTCGGTGTTCCTCAAGGTTCTGTTTTAGGACCACTATTGTTTTCACTATACATTTTACCTCTTGGGGATGTTATTCGAAAACATAATGTTAACTTTCACTGCTATGCGGATGACACACAGCTGTACATTTCAATGAAACATGGTGAAGCCCCAAAATTGCCCTCGCTAGAAGCATGCGTTTCAGACATAAGGAAGTGGATGGCTGCAAACTTTCTACTATTAAACTCGGACAAAACAGAGATGCTTGTTCTAGGTCCCAAGAAACAAATAGATCTTCTGTTGAATCTGACAATTAATCTTAATGGTTGTACAGTAGTCTCAAATAAAACTGTGAAAGACCTCGGCGTTACTCTGGACCCTGATCTCTCTTTTGAAGAACATATCAAGACCATTTCGAGGACAGCTTTATTCCATCTACGTAATATTGCAAAAATCAGAAACTTTCTGTCCAAAACTGATGCAGAAAAATTAATCCATGCTTTTGTCACTTCTAGGTTAGACTACTGCAATGCTCTACTTTCCGGCTACCCGGATAAAGCACTAAATAAACTTCAGTTAGTGCTAAATACGGCTGCTAGAATCCTGACTAGAACCAAAACATTTGATCATATTACTCCAGTGCTAGCCTCTCTACACTGGCTTCCTGTCAAAGCAAGGGCTGATTTCAAGGTTTTACTGCTAACCTACAAAGCATTACATGGGCTTGCTCCTACCTATCTCTCTGATTTGGTCCTGCCGTACATACCTACACGTACGCTACGGTCACAAGACGCAGGTCTCCTAATTGTCCCAATAATTTCTAAGCAAACAGCTGGAGGCAGGGCTTTCTCATAATAATAATATAATATAATCTTATCTGTCGGAAAGATTATCTGTCGGAAAGCTCCTATAGAGCTCAATTTTTATGGAACGGTCTGCCTACCCATGCCAGAGACGCAAACTCGATCTCAACCTTTAAGTCTTTACTGAACACTAATCTCTTCAGTGGGTCATATGATTAAGTGTAGTCTGGCCCAGGAGTGGGAAGGTGAAAGGAAAGGCTCTGGAGCAACGAACCGCCCTTGCTGTCTCTGCCTGGCCGGTTCCCCTCTTTCCACTGGGATTCTCTGCCTCTACCCTATTACAGGGGCTGAGTCACTGGCTTACTGGGGCTCTCTCATGCCGTCCCTGCAGGGGGTGCGTCACCTGAGTGGGTTGATTCACTGTTGTGGTCATCCCGTCTGGGTTGGCGCCCCCCCCTTGGGTTGTGCCGTGGCGGAGATCTTACTCAGCCTTGTCTCAGGATGGTAAGTTGGTGGTTGAAGATATCCCTCTAGTGGTGTGGGGGCTGTGCTTTGGCAAAGTGGGTGGGGTTATATCCTTCCTGTTTGGCCCTGTCCGGGGGTGTCCTCGGATGGGGCCACAGTGTCTCCTGACCCCTCCTGTCTCAGACTCCAGTATTTATGCTGCAGTAGTTTGTGTCGGGGGGCTAGGGTCAGTTTGTTATATCTGGAGTACTTCTCCTGTCCTATTCGGTGTCCTGTGTGAATCTAAGTGTGCGTTCTCTAATTCTCTCCTTTCTTTCTCTCTCTCGGAGGACCTGAGCCCTAGGACCATGCCCCAGGACTACCTGACATGATGACTCCTAGCTGTCCCCAGTCCACCTGGCCATGCTGCTGCTCCAGTTTCAACTGTTCTGCCTTACTATTATTTGACCATGCTGGTCATTTATAAACATTTGAACATCTTGGCCATGTTCTGTTATAATCTCCACCCGGCACAGCCAGAAGAGGACTGGCCACCCCACATAGCCTGGTTCCTCTCTAGGTTTCTTCCTAGGTTTTGGCCTTTCTAGGGAGTTTTTCCTAGCCACCGTGCTTCTACACCTGCATTGCTTGCTGTTTGGGGTTTTAGGCTGGGTTTCTGTACAGCACTTTGAGATATCAGCTGATGTACAAAGGGCTATATAAATAAATTTGATTTGATTTGATAATTTTGGCCATGCATCTCAGTGCTAGAGGCGTCACAATAGACCGGATGTGATGCAGCCTGCATTCAAACCAGGGACTGCAGTGATGCCTCTTGCACTGAGATGCAGTGACTTAGACCGCTATGCCACCCGGGATCCCAGATTTTATAAATCTATTGGGCTCACGAGCAACGACTGAATCACTTATTGTGGTGAGATGATACGGCTAGGGACCTCAATGGATCTTAAAAGAAATCACTCTCATGCACTTATGGAGATCACAAATATCATGGATACATTAGAACTAGTGGATATATGGAGGCTGAAAAACCCTGACCTAGCAAAAAAGTATTTAGTCAGCCACCAATTGTGCAAGTTCTCCCACTTAAAAAGTTGAGAGAGGCCTGTAATTTTCATCATAGGTACACTTCAACTATGACAGACAAAATGAGGGGACAAAAATCCAGAAAATCACATTGTAGGATTTTTAAATGAATTTATTTGTAAATCCCATTCTGATATCTTGCTCTTATTTCTCTTCCTGAGGGTCCCAGTGATCAAATTAAGTGCAGTTGTCTTTGATAAAATCCATTTTTATAGCCTAAATCCAAACATTTTGTAAACCGTTTGTGCCGTGAATTCCATCTCTATCATTTTTTTTTACGGAGCATTGGACGTAATTACACATGGCAAACCATTGTTTATCTAGTCATGGTTGATTTCAGTGCATTCCTCTGGATGTCTGCAAAACAGCCAAACTTTCAGCTCATACAAGGAGAAGACTGATCAGAGATGCAGCCAAGAGGCCCATGGTCACTCTGGATGAACTGCAGAGATCTACAGCTGAGGTGGGAGACTCTGTCCATAGGACAACAATCCGTCGTATATTGCACAAATCTGGCTTTTATGGAAGAGTGGCAAGAAGAAAGCCATTTCTTAACGATATCCATAAAAAGTGTTGTTTAAAGTTTGCCACAAGCCACCTGGGAGACACACCAAACATGTGGAAGAAGGTGCTCTGGTCAGATGAAACCAAAATTGAACTTTTTGGCAACAATGCAAAACGTTATGTTTGGCGTAAAAGCAACACAGCTCATCACCCTGAACACACCATACCCACTGTCAAACATGGTGGTGGCAGCATCATGGTTTGGGCCTGCTTTTCTTCAGCAGAGACAGGGAAGATGGTTAAAATTGATGGGAAGATGGATGGAGCCAAATACAGGACCATTCTGGAAGAAAACCTGATGGAGTCTGCAAAAGACCTGAGACTGGGACGGAGATTTGTCTTCCAACAAGACAATGATCCAAAACATAAAGCAAAATCTACAATGGAATGGTTCAAAAATAAACATATCCAGGTGTTAGAATGGCCAAGTCAAAGTCCAGACTTGAATCCAATCGAGAATCTGTGGAAAGAACTGAAAACTGCTGTTCACAAATGCTCTCCATCCAATCTCACTGAGCTCGAGCTGTTTTGCAAGGAGGAATGGGAAAAAATTTCAGTCTCTCGATGTGCAAAACTGATAGACATACCCCAAGCGACTTACAGCTGTAATCGCAGCAAAAGGTGGCACTACAAAGTATTAACTTAAGGGGGCTGAATAATTTTGCACACCCAATTCAGTTCTTGATTTGTTAAAAAAGTTTGAAATATCCAATAAAATGTCGTTCCACTTCATGATTGTGTCCCACTTGTTGATTCTTTAAAAAAAATAGTTTTATATCTTTATGTTTGAAGCCTGAAATGTGGCAAAAGGTCGCAAAGTTCAAGGGGGCCAAATACTTTCGCAAGGCATTGTATATATATATATATATTTTTTTTTTTTTCTATTAAAGATGATATTTTCCATATTTTTATTCAAATGGAATGGAGTAGAACAGCAAACACACATGGCCACTGCGCCTGCTACTCCTCCCCATTTCAATATGAAATAGCCATTGGGTGCTGTTCAGGGGAGGGCAGGCCCACACCAATGGCCGGAGTTGAATGGAACAGCACTTCACCTTAGTGACTGTTCCCTCTCTTCTATACAATTCATATGTTTATTTTATGTGATGATAAAAGGCTCATACAAATATTTGTTTTAATGTTTTTTTTTTCCCACAGTGATAGCGACTCCGACTGGGAGCCCCCGGTGCCAAGCTGCCCGCTCTACCTCTGCCCCCAGTAGTGTTCATATGCCACAGTTCATTACTGCAGGCATGACTGTGCCTCAGGGCCAAAAGGGCACAGCATGGAGGCGTCGTTGTGTTCTGTGTCGCATGAACTGCACCACTTGTTCAGTTTGCCCCTGCTTTACATCAGAAAGAGACTGCTATGGGATATGGTACAGGCAGCAAAATATTGTGTTGAGGACTTCCAAAGAGTGTACCGTTTCAAAAAATGTAAAAAAAAAAAAAAAAAATGTTTCTCTTTTTTTGTGTGTGTGTGTGTGTTAGAATTGCTTTTTGATATGTTGTATATAGTTATTTGCACTGTCGTATATAGTTATGTAATTTCACCAAATCGGCCACTTGGGTACATTTGGGCAACTTGTGTGGGACACCTGGGTGACTTCATGCTAAATGTCATGTAGCTCACCCATTCCTGAAGTTATCAGTCTGAAACTCTGCACACCTACAGTTGCCCTCTTGTGTTATCCATCAAAATTATATCCAGCATCCTATTCTAGTACATATGAAAGATGCTACAACAATAAAAAACAGAAAACGTATGCTCTTTCTCTCTTTTCTTCCACCAGATCTACTGTGTTATATTCTCCTACATTCAATTAACATTTCCACAAACTTCAGAATGTTTCCATTCAAATTATACCAAGAATATGCATATCCTTGCCTCTGGGGCTGAGCTACAGGCAGTTAGATTAGGGTGTCTTCAGGCGGAAATTGAGAACAAAAGGGATGCAGCCATAACAGGTTAAACACTGTTTCCCATGCTTGTTCAATGAACCATAAACAATTAATGAACATGCACCTATGGAACGGTCATTAAGACACTAACCGCTTAAAGACAATAGGCAATTAAGGTCAGTTATGAAAACTTAGTATCCTAAGAGGCCTTTCTACAGACTGAAAAAGAAAGATGCCCAGGGTCCCTGCTCATCTGCGTGAATGTGCCTTAGGCATGCTGCAAGGAAGCATGAGGATTCCCGATTATAGTCTAAGGAATGAGCGTTACACCGGGGCCTGTACTCTGGAGTGGGATCGATTTGGAGGTGGAGGGTCCGTTGTGGTGTGGGGCGGTGTTTCACAGCATCATCGGACTGAGCTTGTCATTGCAGGCAATCTCAACACTGTGTGTAACAGGGAAGACATCCTTTTCCCTCATGTGGTACCCTTCCTGCAGGCTCATCCTGACATGACCCTCCAACATGACAATGCCACCAGCCATACTGCTCGTTCTGTGTGTGATTTCCTGCAAGACAGGAACGTCAGTGTTCAGCCATGGCCAGCGCCGAGCCCAGATCTCAATCCCATTGAGCACGTTTGGGACCTGTTGGATCGAAGGGTGAGGGCTAAGGCCACATTCCATTTCTGTTAGTCACGTCTGTGGAACTTGTTCAGTTTCACGTCTCAGTTGTTGAATCTTATGTTCATACAAATGTTTACACATGTTAAGTTTGCTGATAGATCTCAGCTCTGTAGACTTTGCTCAGAAGAGACGAGCAGTAGATCATTTATTCTGATATTGCACCTATGTAGCATGTTCCTGGTCACAGGTTCAGGACTGGTAAAATAAAACCGCAGGCCTACTCAGATGTGGCGGTAATTAATGCCCATGCAGCATTCAAGGTAGAATTGTTCATCAATTTAGAAAAATCCAAGGAATGGGCATAAACTAAACTGAACATCTGTATATCGAAAAGAGATTTGTTTGTAACCCTCAACTTGCCAAATTAAGCCCAGTTTCAACAGTCAAAAGCCTATCCCGATCAGACAGGAAATCTAGAGATGAGATGAAATAATGAAGTCATGAAACAAATCTAATATAGACACGGAGGCATTTTGGTAAAGTAATGTGAATTAATTATGGTTAATAAGTGATAAGCGGTCACTACCATCATGGGAGTATTAATTGTTTTATTCTGCGTTACACTATTCAGCCCACATAAGAGCGCATGTAACTTTTGAAATTTATCTTTGAAACCAAAGTGTTAAAATATAGAACAGAAACCGAACCAATCTCAAAAAGCATTAACAGTAAAACTAAAGCAGAGGAAATGGCCATGTGTTTAACGTTGCCCATTTAGTACAGCCATTTAGTATTCTCTACAGTGTGGCTGCTTGCGGTGGAAAATTCTGGTGAAAGAAAAGGCAGACTGTAGCCTGAGGTGTGTAGCAGCCTGGCAGGCTCCCCCCGAGGACCATTTACTGTAGTGGAGCTCAGATGTCTGATATGACTGACTGGGTGCTGGGCATCTGTCCTACATCTCTGCAACTTCGTCAAATTGCCCAGGGTCTCGGTGGTAAACGCAGATTGGTTCATTAAAGAAAGACACCATTAATGTATATCTGTTCAGAATTATGGTCAACCATCACTATATAGTTGCCTCTGGGTCTGAGGTTCATAAAAACATATTTTAAAATATAATAGCATTGGGTGGAAGCAGAAGACCTTTGATTCATACAGTATTATTTTTATAATTTAACCAAGCATGTCAGTTAATGACATTCTTATTTACAATGGACGGCCTACACCGGCCAAACCCAGACGACGCTGGGCCAATAATTGTGCGCCGCCCTATGGGACTCACCGCCGGTTGCGATACAACCTGGATGTCTGTTGCGACACCTCAAGCACTGAGATGCAGTACCTTAGACTGCTGAAGCCACTCGGGAGTACTGTAAATAGGTTACTTTAGTTTGCTGAGAGTGAAAGCGATCACGATGTTATAGTATCCCCTTATTTTCTGCTCGGGCGTAATTCAATTAAATCTGAACTCACTCTGGAGCCTAACCACTGAGCTGGAAAACCCCCATCTCCAAGCCAAGCAAGACAGACATAGCTTTAACACTATTTTTTCCTCTTCCTCCCACAACCAACCACTATCACGCTATACAGGACGTAGTCAGATGTAAGCCACACTCAGGCCAATAAAAACCATAAGCTCAAGGCCCTGTGGGTGACTTTCACAAACAAATGTCAGGAATGAGAAGAGGATACAGGCCTTTGACAGTCACCATGTTGAACTGAGGAGAATCCACCCCTAGGACACAGCGAAGCAAAGAGAGGTATCATCCCTGTGCCAAGAGAGCATTCTAATAGGTCCTCCCTATGGACATTCATTAGATTCAAAACGACAAAGCGCTTTGGGAGGGCAAAGCCTGTGAGACCAACATGGTAGAAACACCATGTAAAATGTATCTTGCGTACGGATTTGCTTCATTTGCCCAGCTAGGGTGAATGTGTCAGTGTGGAGAGCAATTTACAGAACTCTTCACAGTAGAGGTCGACCGATTATGATTTTAACACCGATACAGATTATTGGAGGACCAAAAAAGCAGATTCAGATTTTTTTTTTTTTTTTTTTTTTTTTTTTTTTTTTTTTTTTTTTTTAAATCGGCCAATTTTTTAAATATATTTGTGATAATGACAATTACAACAATACTGAATGAACACTTTTATTTTAACTTAATATAATACATCAATAAAAATCTATTTAGCCTCAAATAATGAAACATGTTCAATTTGGTTTAAATAATGCAAAAACAAAGTGTTGGAGAAGAAAGTAAGTGCAATATGTACCATGATAAAAAGCTAACGTTTAAGCCCCTTGCTCAGAACATGAGAACATATGAAGGTTTGTGGTTCCTTATAACATGAGACTTCAATATTCCAAGGTAAGAGGTTTTAGGTTGTAGTTAATATAGTATTTATAAGACTATTTCTCTATACCATTTGTATTTCATATACCTTTGACTATTGGATGTTCTTATAGGCACTATAGTATTGCCAGTGTAACAGTATAGCTTCCGTCCCTCTCCTCGCCCCTACCTGGGCTCGAACCAGGAACACATCGACAACAGCCACACTCGTGGAGCGATGGGTAACGCTGCTTCAAAAGCCACGGCCCTTGCAGAGCAAGGGGAATAACTACTCCAAGTCTCAGAGCGAGTGACGTTTGAAACGCTATTAGCGCACACCCAGCTAACTAGCTAGCCATTTCACATCGGTTACACCAGCCATTAGGCTGATGGACTTGAAGTCATAAACAGCGCTGTGCTTGCGAAGAGCTGCTGGCAAGACACACGAAAGTGCTGTTTGAATGAATGCTTACGAGCCCGCTGCTGCCCACCATCACTCAGTCGGACTGCTCAAATCATACTTAATTATAACATAACACACAGAAATACTTAGCAGAATCCGGAAACTATCATTTCGAAAACAAAAGTTTATTATTTCAGTGAAATACGGAACCGTTCCGTATTTTATCTAACGGGTGGCATCCAAGTCTAAATATTATTTTTACATTGCACAACCTTCAATCTATGTCATAATTACGTAAAATTCTGGCAAATTAGTTCACAATGAGCCAGGCTGCCCAAACTGTTGCATATACCCTGACTCTGCGTGCAATGAACGCAAGAGAAATGACAATTTCCCCTGGTTAATATTGCCTGCTAACCTGGATTTCTTTTAGCTAAATATGCAGGTTCACAATTATATACTTCCGTGTATTGATTTAAAAGGCATGGTTGTTTATGGTCAGGAACAGTCGTCCAATGATTGTGCTTTTTTCCGCAAATGTGCTTTTGTTTAATCATCCCCCAGCGCTGCATCGATTATATGCAAAGCAGGACAAGCTAGATAGCTGTGTAGTAATAACTAGTGAATTTGATTGATTGTTTTTTTATAAGATAAGTTTAATGCTAGCTACCAACTTACCTTGGCTTCTACTGCAATCTCGTAACAGGCAGGCTCCTTCGTGGAGTGCAATGAGAGGCAGGTCGTTAGAGCGTTGGACGAGTTAACTGTAAGGTTGCAAGATTGGAACCAGAGCTGACAAGGTGAAAATCTGTCATTCTGCTCCTGAACAAGGCAGTTAACCCACCGTTCCTAGGCAGTCATTGAAAATAAGAATGTGTTCTTAACTGACTTGCCAAGTTATTTTATTATTTTAAAAGGGCAAAAATACCGATTTCTGATTGTTATGAAAACTTGAAATCGGCCCTAATTAAAATCGGCCATTCCGATTAATCGGTCGACCTCTGCTTCAGACACACAGGCAGGCCAAATTAAGCACATCAGTACTCCAGATACATTTTCCATACACTGTTTCTACCATGTTGGTATTGAAAAGGGTTCACCTAGGGTTCATGATACGGGCTATACCAAATGTTTGATATATTATAATAATCAATATGCTTATGTTGTATTAAAAGAAGGGGAGGAGTTTTAAGACCCCACCCTCCTTACATTTATAGGGTCCTAGACTACAGATTAACAATATATATTCATTATAGAGGTTTAGTATTGTTCCACATGTGTTTAGGCTCTCTGCCTCTTACGAAACTTTCTGAGAAATGTGTGAATGAAGACCGAACTCTGCAGGGGAGTGTAAGAGATTAGTCAAACATTCCACTATAAAATCAACTTGGACATTTACTGCTAAGCTTTTATATAGGTATATAAACAAGAGTTTGTGTTGAGTAGGCATGTTTTTGGTCTCAGGAGTAGAAGATAATGTATGCAGTGAAATCACTAGGGCTGGACTACAGGTTTAATAAAATAACTTGGGACCTTTCACATTTTTCAGAACTTACTCAGAAACATGCGCTGTGTTCCTGTTGTCAACTTGTCTGCAATTGCATTAAAGGTTTTAATGATTTAATTCAAGATAGCATTATGACTAATTTCACCAATGATTGACAAGGAAACGAACCAACAGTATCAAAGGCTTAATATTATGGACCAATGATTCGAATTTCCTAAATTATATTTCATAGAATCATTCCTCATATTGGATTGGATTAATAATCATGCCTATTCGACCACCCAAAACCATCCAGTGTAACCCTAGTCCTCACAGGCTGGCTTCTAGTCAGGGGGACAAAAAAAAAAAAGTCCTCATTAAAATGTGAGCACTTCAAGCCCTGACATCTGATTAAGTGTAAGAGGGTACCAAAATGTCTGACAAGAGGCTCCAGTCGAATCTAAAATTATTAGGTAACACACTTCTTGCATAAAAAGGTGCCTACTGAGTACTGACATGCTTTTCTGTTCACTGGTTTGGTCCAACACTATGGCTCAACCATATTGCTGGGGAGTCGAGACTGTCTTAAAGTTCAGGGGCAGTACCAGAGAGATACTTGAATAGCAGGTGGAGTGTGGCTAGATGCGGGCAGGTAGTCTACTCTCCCCTTTAACCTGATGTAGTTGTAAAAATAAATATTTAAAAAATAAAGTAAATAACTGAAACAGGATACACAGGCCTGCTCACAGACCAAAGCATGTGGGTGTCTGTACTGTGTGTGACCACCTCACGACTCCTTTACAGGGGAAGTTGGTTTGTCATTCAACAAATTGTGTTTAGGGGGAAATGTGTGGAGAGGGTGAGGATGTAACAGCAGCTGTAAGTTCAAATGAAAATCTCATTTTATTTGTCACATACACATGGTTAGCAGATGTTAATGCGAGTGTAGCGAAACGCTCGTGCTTCTAGTTCCGACCATGCAGTAATATCTAACCTAACAATTTCACAACAACCAGAGAGTCACCCAGCTACAGTCTCCCAGGCAGCCCAGCTGCCACATTCATCAGTCAGGGAGAGAGGAAGGGCAGCCACCCTGGGGATCCAGCCCCTCTAGCCTGGCCCCCAGGGGCTAATTATGAAGCTGGGCCATCTGCTCCTTTGAAATGGAGCCCTGTGATGTTTGTAAGGTGAGTGTTAATGATTACACACAGGAGACTAAACCTCAGCTCACAGCACAGGGGTAATGTGAACTAAGTTAGTTGCTTCTGTTCTCACCAGCCTGGTAGATGACTGGACACTGACTTGAGCCTCCCTGTCCCCTGTAGCAACATCATCCATTAAGACTACAGGGGTTATTGGGTTTGAAGATCTTTTCAGCAATACTCCAATGTCACTATAGTAGCTCAGCATCAGCAAACACACTCACCTACCTTTCAGATAAGAACCATAGCATTGGGTTAAATAACATTGCACAATTCAGGCACATGCATAACTGTAAATAACTGCGATGGTCTCATTTATTCATGATAAAAACAGGACATCATGTCAGTTTAGGAAACTAAAGGGCTGTACTTTAGACTATATTTAAATGGGGTTAAGGTACATTTGGGATCTACTGGCTTTTTACAACTGAACAGCACCCACCCCCATTAGAGTATCTCTTGGTTGCTCTCTGGTCACGCCATGTAAAACCGATTGAGCCCCAGCATGTTCTCCAATAGGCTAATAGCCAATTGACTGGAAAACCTCTAATGCAGCTCACAAATAAATGTCTGAGTGGCTTACTGCTCTGATGATCCTGACAGAGGCACAGCGATTTCCCCCTGACAAACCTTCTAGCCTTTACTGCTACTATAGTACTAGCTACCACTCCCAAAAGCCATCCTCATCCAGGTACTGCAGAGTTTGTACTTTTCCAAATCATTGCTAAGAATAATGAGAATGACTGTAGGTTGTACTCATCATTGTTTTCAGTCTGGTTGTATTGGTGCTATCTAGGTACCAAGCTAAAGCTAGCTACCCCAGAAGTTGCGGTCGAACAAAATGCTTTATTACCAACGCGGTATTGTAAACACATCATTCGTGGCCGGTGTTTGCAGACTGTTCTGTACAGCTTTGACAGTGCTACTGTATCTTTTTTGATGCGCAAAGACAAACAGTGTTCTATAGTATGTATGTCGTGAAGCTAATAGCAGTGACATCATTACTGTGTAACTCCGGTAGTGCAACATCTGAAAAATACCGCCCTGGTAGTGTGTACCAGTGCTCAACAAGTCGGCGGAAGCCAACATCACCCACGACGGAGAACAGTTGGTTGTCAAGAGCAATGAATTCCTTCATCTTGGCTTTAACGGATTTCGATTTCGCACAAGTGGTCTCGCTGAAATTATTACTCTTTCAAATGACTGCTCAATTCACACAGCAGACATTGTTGGCTAGTTTAGGACTACTGTGTTGCACTTAGAGCACAAACATTTACGTGGAATCATTAAATCATGTACCTATGTTATATAGGTATGCACAGCAGCTTTGACATTGGTTTTGCACGTTCCAACATGTTCCGATTCCAATATGTTCACCGATATATCGTGCGTCCCTACCCCTTTCATTGAGTAGCCACACCTCTC
This sequence comes from Oncorhynchus keta, assembly GCF_023373465.1. Lineage (NCBI taxonomy): Eukaryota > Metazoa > Chordata > Actinopteri > Salmoniformes > Salmonidae > Oncorhynchus > Oncorhynchus keta. Next base: position 33,171,388 of record NC_068442.1, on the reverse strand, counting down.
CTCAGCACACAAAATACAATACGGATTCCCCTAATGACTTTAAACTAGAGGTCGACCGACTAATCGGAATGGCCGATTTCAAGTTTTCATAACAATCTGAATTTTCAGGAGGCGATTTGCCGATTATACCTTTATTTAACTAGGCAAGTCAGTTAAGAACACATTCTTATTTTCAATGATGGCCTAGGAACGGTGGGTTAACTGCCTTGTTCAGGGGCAGAACGAAAGATTTTCACCTTGTCAGCTTGGGTGATCCAATCTTGCAACCTTACAGTTAACTAGTCCAACACAATAACAACTTGTCTCTCGTTGCACAACAGGAGACTGCCTGTTACGCGAATGCAGTAAGCCAAGGTAAGTTGCTAGCTAGCATTAAACTTATCTTATAAAATCAATCATAATCACTAGTTAACTACACATGGTTGATGAATGGTTGATGATATTACCTAGCGTGTCCTGTGTTGCATATAATCTGACTGAGCATACAAGCATCTGACTGAGCGGTGGTAGGCAGAAGCAGGTGCGTAAACATTCATTCAAACAGCACTTCCGTGTGTTTTGCGAGCAGCTGTTCGTTGTGCGTCAAGCATTGCGTTGTTTATGACTTCAAGCCAATCAACTCCCGAGATGAGGCTGGTGTAACCGAAGTGAAATGGCTAGCTCGTTAGCGCGCGCTAACTAGAGGGACAGAAGCTATACTGTTACACTGGCAATACTAAAGTGCCTATAAGAACATCCAATAGTCAAAGGTTAATGCAATTCAAATGGTATTGAGGGAAATAGTCCTATAAATCCTACAACCTAAAACTTGTTACCTGGGAATATTGAAGACTCATGTTAAAAGGAACCATCAGCTTTCATATGTTCTCATGTTCTGAGCAAGGAACTGAAAAGTTAGCACATATTGCACTTTTACTTTCTCCACATATTGCACTTTTACTTTCTCCTCCAACACTTGGTTTTTGCATTATTTAAACCAAATTGAACATGTTTCATTAGGCTACATTGATTTTATTGATGTATTATATTAAGTTAAAATAAGTGTTAATTCAGTATTGTTGTAATTATCATTATTTATTTATATCTAATTATTATTTAAATATATATATATATTTTTTTTTTAATCGACCAATTGGGGCGGCAGCGTAGCCTAGTGGTTAGAGCGTTGGACTAGTAACCGGAAGGTTGTGAGTTCAAACCCCCGAGCTGACAAGGTACAAATCTGTCGTTCTGCCCCTGAACAGGCAGTTAACCTACCTGTTCCCAGGCCGTCATTGAAAATAAGAATATGTTCTTAACTGACTTGCCTGGTTAAATAAAGGTAAAAAAATTAATAAATAAATAAACAAAAAAAATCGGCATCGGCCTTCCAATAATCGGTATCGGCGTTGAAAACTACAGGGCTGTCGTTTGACCTCTACTTTAAAAAGCAGAATTTAGACAAGCTTGGCGTACATATCAACACTTGAAAGCCTTTAAAAATCAGAATTTGGGGAAATTTAGTACACATCTTATGGAAAGTGCACCATGAATATGTTCAAAGGATTACAATGTATACATTTAACTATAACTATTTGAATTCTACCCTGTTTTATTATATCTGATGAATAATGTTAGTTCATAAGAAAGAGGTTGTGTGGCATGGACAAGGGGTAATTGGAAATGATAACCATTGTGGAAGGAGGAATGTATGTGTCTAAAGTAAGCAAAGAGAATCCTTAACCTGTTTGAACCGACCCGGCTATAACCCTGTGGAGATAAAATAAGACAGCGAGAGCGAGAGTTTTCCGTATCTGGGGGGGGGACTGGAATTGTCAAGTGGTAATATACTGTGGTGAGACTTCAGGAGATAATCCAGATATAGTGTGTAATGTATGTGCGCTAGTGGGTTGGAATGGACTTTAGAAGCAGCTTTGTCCTTGTCGGAGAGAAGGAGGGGCATTCAAGACGCTATGACAAAATGTGAGGTATTTAAACCAATGTACATGGTATTATGACAGAGTATTTTAAATTGGTTAATGAACACATAAGAACTAAATTAATCTAACACTTACCCACTTCTGGAGACCACTCCTTGTTCATGTCATGTTTGCTAGGCAGGTAGATGTTTCCAGGTGCTTACAAACGCAGTGGGAATTAGTGAGTAAGGCACTGTGGTTATACTGTTCCAGCTATCAGACGTGGGGTCATAACAGTCTAGCGTCTTGCAGCGCTGCGTCCCAAAGTAGCCCCCCACCACGTACAGTTTGTTCCCAGAGGCCACCGCATGGCAGCTCATTCTTTTAGAAGTCATGTCCCCAACACGAGACCACTGGTTGGTCTCACAGTCAAAGCGGTAGGCGGAGGCGGCGGTGAACTCAGTGTCTCCGCCCATTATGAAGATCTGGCTGCCCAGAACAGCAGCGGCTGTGTATCTCCACGGTTGCGGACATTCTGCTGCGATGGCCCAGCGGTTCTCTAGAGGGTCGTAGCACTGCACCTTTGAGGCCTTGTCTCTGTGTATGGTGGTACCACCAAACACAAACAGCTTTAGCTTGGCGCTGACCACAGCTGCATTGCTAACACCATCTCTGAGCAGCGCCATCATGGTCCATTTGTTGGTGAGTGGGTCATACCGCTCTACCTGTTTGAGGGAGACTGAGGGGGAGGCTGGGAAGATGCCTGCTATGGCAGTGTGGCCACCCACCACATACAGCCAGTTCTCCAGTTCAGCTGAACCATGGCCAAACCGTGCTATCAACATGGGAGCTCCTTTAGACCACTCCTCGTGGACCGTGTCATAGATCCAAACATCCTTGGACACCCCGTTCTCAGAACCCCTCCCCCCAGTCACGTAGACCTTACAGCCAATTGCACAGGCGCTGAACTCTTTCCTGGGACTGGGCAAGACCGACTTGGGAATGATCTCCTTGGCTTTGTGGTCCACCTGGTAGATCTTATCACACATGAAGGTCTGTCCTCCCAAGATGAGCAACGTGTGGCCTGCCTTGCGGGGCCGGGCACATGGGCTGGTGACCACCCCATCGTTTTGCAGGATCTTCTTCTTGCACTGCATAGCCTCCTCCACTATCTGCCGGCTCCTCTTGTCTGACATCACCAGCTCCTCGCAGGCCACCGCCTCAATCAGACACTCAGAGGGCAGCAGGGCCAGGCGGATTCCACCCAGCAGCTCAGGGAGGTCGTCTCTGCGGCCGTCCAGGTCGTAGCGCACCCAGCGCATCACAGCATTGAACACGATATGCTCGTCCTCGATCTCCAGCTCGTCGCTGAGGATCAGGTTCAGCAGCTTGTCTTTGTTGAGGCCGTAGAAGTCCTCTGTGTCCCGCAACGCCTCAAAGTGCACCAGGCACATGCTCCAGGAGAGCTCATACAGCTGTTTGCATTGGTGGGCATCAGACAGTAGCATCATACCCAGGCAGTTGGACAAATGCAGGTTCTTCTCCAGGAACTCCGCAGCAGCGTCTCTGATGTCGTGGAACTGCAGCATGTCTCCCGCCTCCAGCAACGACTCTGCGTTCTCCTCGTTGATGATGACACGTGAAGAGTAGGCAAAGTCCAGCAGCAGCTCCAACACCTCTGGATGCACACTGTCTCTGAAGTTCACCTCGTTGTCCAGGCTCTCACGGAGCCCGCCACTGAACATCGCCTCAAAGTAGCGGCTGCATGCGGCCAGTACCGCCCGATGGCAGGGGAAGGAGCGGTCCCCCGCCCACAGCGTCACATCAGTGAACATGCACTGCTTGCGGAGGGTGTTGAGGTGGGTGAGCACGCTGTCTGGATGTGAGGGCTTATGGAACAGTGAGATGTTCATGGAGCCCGTGCTGGTCCGGGACTTACGGTTTTCATGGACGCTGACTGACATGGTTTCAGAGACATCCAGGGAGTCGCTTGTCCTAATTTCTCCAACTACTGAAAAACAAAAACAGAAAATGAGATGCAAAACAGACTGGTGGATATTTTTCCCAACATACAATTTTCTTCTAAAGTTGAGCTCAAATGGGGATTTATTGTTAAATCAAATCAACTTAACAGATTCTTTACATCTACTCATTGGCCCAAAGTTAAGGGCAGACTTAAAATATAATTAGAAAAAAAGTATTATTTATCCAACTGATCATAGACAACTGGGGGAAATGTATTCAATTACTAGGCAACATCTAGATCATGTGATAACGTGCTGCTTATTTGAATGCCATTCCTACATTGGAATAATGCCTATTACAACACCTCTAAGCCTAATTGCAGAAATGGATCATCCTATGGTGGATATGCCTATTGAACCAAACAAGTTAGGCCTATGATTTTGGTTAGGCTATTTAAAGTGCTTTTTTTTTATTCTTCAAAGTCACTCATGTAAATGAACCATGCTTAGTAGGTACAACATTATGACATCACTTGATGTCTGAAATTATTCAGCAGTCTCAGCATTTTTTATTAATAGAGCTCACACACACACACACAGTTACGTTCCCCAGTTTATGTGTTGTAGTTTGTGTGTTTGCATGTGTTTATTTCAGGAAATGGCTTCGTGAAATCCCTCAAGCAGCTGATTGGTCGACTCCATGGCTAATTGGAGAGCTGACCCCGCACCTTCGTCAAGACGCAGCTGTTTCCAATTGCCCATTCATTCTGAAGCTATATAAATGCCAGTGTTCTGTTCAGGAGGGAGAGATTTTGCTAGAGAGATTTTGCTAGAGATTTTGCTGGGAGTTCATTGCTGAGAGTTGGTATGTTTTGTGAGTTTGTTGCTCAGATAGAGCTTATGATGTCCTTTGTTTCTTAGTTTGTGAAAATTGTTTAATTTGTTCCCAGGGGGGGAAGGGAAAGGCACCTAGGGAGTGCTTAGGCAAGAGGCCCGCGGGCATACATATACCCGTAGCATATTCGCGGTCTAGGCACACTAGGTAAGACCTGGGCGGACCACCCCCTTGTATTTTGGTTAGGGCACCAGGTGGTGCTAAATTAGGTAAGTAGTGGGTAGGCAGGTAAGATGGGGGGGGGGCTTTGAAATGTACTTTCTTTGCTTCCGTCCAGCCCCTTTTCCCCATATTAGCGTGTAAAGGAATAAAGTCTCTGTAAACGGTACCACATTCTGCCTGTTGTCATTCTTACTTGCACCTACAGTCCATACCTTTTTCACTTCACGGAGAGTTTAGTTGTAGCAGGGTGTTGCGTTCCCTCTTCATAGAGGAGTGCGTAACACACACACACACAGCAGAGAAGGCCCACAGAGTAATGCGGCCAGAATGCGCCCCTCAGCTAAATTGCACATTCAAGCCACTTAATGAATCTCCTGAGTAAAGCATAGCCTGTGGGAAAGCCTTTCAAAATCAACCTTTCAAAGTAACCAAATCCTATTTATTAAATTGTAGTAGATACAGTTCCTAGCCTATGTTATGTCTTATCGATGGCCTACATGCATATTAAAATCATTAAGCAGACTTCCTGGCACGTTTCATAGCATATCAGCAAATCTACAGTTGAGCCGGTTTATTAATAATGGTCAGTCAACACAGGGCATCCCTTTTTAAAACAGTCTCTCCCACTTGTCATCAAAGTCCACAAAACACTAACAGTAATTAATAAACCAATTCAGAGCTTTCAAACCATTATATACCACAGAGCATTCGATTAGTGAAGTCATTCCAATCTCAGCCTTGCCTGGTTCACCAATTACTTTGCAGACAGAGTTCAGTGTGTCAAATCGGAGGGCATGCTGTCCGGTCCTCTGGCAGTCTCTATGGGGGTGCCACAGGGTTCAATTCTCGGGCCGACTCTTTTCTCTGTGTATATCAATGATGTTGCTCTTGCTGCGGGCGATTCCCTGATCCACCTCTACGCAGACGACACCATTGTATACACTTTCGGCCCGTCATTGGACACTGTGCTATCTAACCTCCAATCGAGCTTCAATGCCATACAACACTCCTTCCGTGGCCTCCAACTGCTCTTAAACCCTAGTAAAACCAAATGCATGCTTTTCAACCGATCGCTGCCTGCACCCGTATGCCCGACTAGCATCACCACCCTGGATGGTTCCGACCTTGAATATGTGGACATCTATAAGTACCTAGGTGTCTGGCTAGACTGCAAACTCTCCTTCCAGACTCGTATCAAACATCTCCAATCGAAAATGAAATCAAGAGTCGGCTACCTATTCCGCAACAAAGCCTCCTTCACTCACGCCGCCAAGCTTACCCTAGTAAAACTGACTATCCTACCGATCCTCAACTTCGGCGATGTCATCTACAAAATGGCTTCCAACACTCTACTCAGCAAACTGGATGCAGTCTATCACAGTGCCATCCGTTTTGTCACTAAAGCACCTTATACCACCCACCACTGCGACTTGTATGCTCTAGTCGGCTGGCCCTCGCTACATATTCGCCGCCAGACCCACTGGCTCCAGGTCATCTACAAGTCCATGCTAGGTAAAGCTCCGCCTTATCTCAGTTCACTGGTCACGATGGCAACACCCGTCCGTAGCATGCGCTCCAGCAGGTGTATCTCTCTGATCATCCCTAAAGCCAACACCTCATTTGGCCACCTTTCGTTCCAGTACTCTGCTGCCTGTGACTGGAACGAATTGCAAAAAAAAAAAATAATAATAATAATAAAATAAAAAATAAATAAAAAATAAAATAAAAAATAAAAAAAATCGCTGAAGTTGGAGACTTTTATCTCCCTCACCAACTATCTGAGCAGCTAACCGATCGCTGCTGCTGTACATAGTCTATTGGTAAATAGCCCACCCATTTTCACCTACCTCATTCCCATACTGTTTTTATTTATTTACTTTTCTGCTCTTTTGCACACCTCTTTTGCACACATGACCATCTGATCATTTATCACTCCAGTGCTAATCTGCAAAATTGTAATTATTCGCCTACCTCATGCCTTTTGCACACATTGTATATAGACTCCCCCCCCCTTTTTCTACTGTGTTATTGACTTGTTAATTGTTTACTCAATGTGTAACTCTGTGTTGTCTGTTCACACTGCTATGCTTTATCTTGGCCAGGTCGCAGTTGCAAATGAGAACTTGTTCTCAACTAGCCTACCTGGTTAAATAAAGGTGAAATAAAAATAAAATAAAAGACAAGCAGACATTTCACTCAATATTCATTAGAATGCTTTTCTTTTTCAACAGAGGGGAAATATTTACATTTTACATTTAAGTCATTTAGCAGACGCTCTTATCCAGAGCGACTTACAAATTGGTGCATTCACCTTATGACATCCACCTTATGACATCCAATATCATGGGGTGCACACTGCTGCTCAATCACTGTTAGTACTTCTACCGCATAGCAACACTCCAATCCCAAAAGGATCAAGTCTTCTTTTAACTACATGGCATGGAAACAGATGAGTATATAAAAGCCCTGTTTCAGGAACTTAATTTTAATAGTAGCAGCCCAAGTATGCGTGTGCTGACATGCAGTTTGGGGTCCATAGCAGACAGGTTTTGGTTCAGTTGTGGCAGGTTGGAGGGCACAGACAGGCATACACACATCAGCAGGGCATTTAAAAATGTCAGGTTGACAGGGAACACAATGCAGCAGGTCAGTCACAAAAAAGATGGGGCACACAGCAAACCATGAAATTTAGTAAATGCAAAGCAGTGCGATTGTCCTGTACCAATTACACCAGCAAATACCACTGAAGAGGGTTGGGGGGGGCAGCATCAGATCCCAAAAAATGCTCCCTCAAGAGGCCGGTCTGATTAGGGCTGGGTGATATTTTATGTAGTCAGGAAAAATGCTATGCAGCTTGTGAGCTGGTACGTGCTTCTACACCTGCATTGCTTGCTGTTTGGGGTTTTAGGCTGGGTTTCTGTACAGCACTTTGAGATATCAGCTGATGTACGAAGGGCTATATAAATACATTTGATTTGATTTACTTAGGCGAGGGAACCACAAAAGGAGTTCTGATGGTGGTTTATGTTACTCAAATAAACATTTATTGGTCAGGCTAACAGTTCTGAAGATGTTATCACAGGTGCAGCAAAACGCTTGGGTTTCTAGGTCCTATAGTGCAGTAATGAAGAAATACAATAAACAAAAGTTCAACTTAAAAAATTAAGACATATCAGAATGAGCGATATCAGAGGCCGCAATATAAATATGTGACTGGTGTGTGTGTGTGTATAGACAGTATGACTAGAAAAGTTGTGTACAGCAGTAGTCATATAGGATGAGCAATGACTAGAATACATAAAATAAATAAAGTGGGTAAAACATTACGTAAACATTTAAGTGAGCAGTGTTGACTATGTACATAGAACAGCAGTCCAAGGTGCAGGATAGAGTACCGAGTGGTAGCCGGTTAGTGACAGTGTCTAAGGTTCAGGCCAAGGTACTGGACGGAGGCCAGCTAATGATGACTGTTTAGCAGTCCGATGGCCTGGAGATAGAACCTGTTAATCAGCTATCACTGCCAATAATAACTGCCAGTCATGCCCAGCATGATCAGGACGATGCTGAATCATTCTCTGTGAGACTAAATACCAAACTTCCAGGACATTCACACATGAATGGGGCCTCTTAATTAGATTACCAATAGGCAACTTAGAAAAAAAAGTCCCCATTTTCCCCATCTTGTTTCTTCCCACCGTAAACATCTCAGCCCTTCTGACTAAAAGCCTTTCCAGGATCTTTTCACATGGTGTTTGTATTCCAGTGCTACTCCTTTTTATTAGACACAGGGAGGATGGAGGAGAACCGGGGGTTCAGGAGTCTGAAGCAGGGAACTTCTCTGCATTTGTGATGCTGAATGGATCACCAGCTGGTTTGCAGTCCTAATAACCAAGAGCTTCTATCAATCCGTAGGGACTCTACATGGCCCATTGGGAAATGGCTGGTGTCTGTGCAACTGAGGGCATGTGGGTTCAAACCCTCACGCTACTTTGACAAGCCAGTGAGTGAGTCTAATGAAAAAGTGTTTGAAAGAACAGCTCCAGGGAGTCAGGGACCTTCAAGCCAGAAGCTTTCAAAGATTAAAATTCTTCTCTTAGTAGAAGAGTTAATCCTTTATGGCTGAGAAACAATTGTTTTGGAGGCCACTTTGCCATCCTCTTCCAGATGGACCAGAGAGAAAAGCCAAAGAGTTACATTTTGGACTGAATCTGCCATCTAAAGTGGGATGAATTTATTAATGTGTCTGGTCTGGTGTGACTTGGAAAATGAAGATTTTAATTGTAAAAGTTGTCATTGTAAATGAACTTATTTTCCACAACTAAGTCTAATAAAGCTATTTTGTTTCACTGCCTAACTTTTAAGTTATTTTAGTCACCAAGGTCCCAGTTTGTCCTAGCCTATTAATGCTATAGCCCTGGAATTATGCATTTTGCTTTCAACGTCTCAGTAGGGTGCCAAATAACATTTGTTTATTCAAACTTATTTATGAATGGAAATCAACCATGTCGTTTAGTGTGTTATGATTATTATTAAACAGAGACATCAAAATACACCCCTATGTGCCAGCCAGCAAGATATAACTACGCTGATAAATCATATTGAAATCCTGGGTGGTGGGCGGCTGGCTACTTTCAAACAAATAACTTAAATAATTAACACGTTAACGAAGTATCACCTAGGCTAAAACAGCTGTTGAGTGAATCAATTTAAATTGTAAAACTCCTATAAAAGTACAAAAAGTTGCATTCAAGACAAAGGGTGGCGTGGTTAGTTAGATTGCTTTGATTTCCTTCAGACAATTGAACACAAGCCACATGTGGAATCATGTCATGACATCAAAGCTGGCATTCCAATAAACGTTGCATTGTAGGCTAGCTAATGAAGTCCGATTATGACGATAGCGAAATTAATTGAAACGCTCACATTGTTAAGGCAAGCTAACCTGACAGCCTTAGCCCCCCAAAATATCTTCAGAAAAATCTGGTCAGGCCTTGCACGTTAACGCTAGCTAGCTAATTATCGATGGTTTCGCCAAAGGACTAGATAACCAGTTAGCAAACTAGCTAACTCGTTAACGTTACATTGTTTTCTCCTATTTCTAGAGTACAACCAATTTGTATCAAAGAATCCTGTTTAACCCTATGTTCTGTCAAGCTAACTAGCTAGTTATATATATGAAAATAAGTTTAACAGCTAATTTACCTAGCCAGCCAGCTAACTAACTAGCAAACAAACTTTAGCTGAAGTAACGATGTCCACCTAGTTACTCCTTCTGTCAAGAATTCAGATGACAAGCTAGCCAACATCCAGATAAACACTTGCAAAGTAGCCTAATAACAATTGACTGCATACTCACATACATATGGTTGTTAAACGGGAATCCAAGAAGTGTATAGTTTCTGGTTGATTGATTAAACCATGATTTTACTCTAAGTAGTTGAGGTCCTTTCACTCCAGTCTGCAACTGGGTTCGGTCTGAGGTGGGAAATCAGGAAAAAATGCATATCCAGTGGTATGTTTCTTTACCCAATTCCGGCAATCTATTTTATGCAATTCAGCACAACAACCAATAAAAGTAGATCTTTGGGTGCGATTTTGACAACTAATAGACCAATCGGATTAAACGACAGAATGGGATCCGCCCTCTTCCTCTTGGGGGTAACAGCAAAACAATAGCATGCCCACTGACAATTAATGAATTACAGTACATAGATCATTTGTAAGGGAAAGTGGATATCTAGTCAGTTGCACAATGAATGTGTCTAATGCATTTAACCCAATCCCTCTTGCCTCAACCTCTTTCAAGTCTCCCCACAAAGATGAGGGCACTCCCTCTCTCCCTAGCAATGATATTACTCTAAAGACAAGTCTTGTAAAATTTTCCAGAAAAACTCAACAATGAAAATGAACATGAAGTTCAACCATTGAACAAGGAAAAATACATGTTACTCATTCGGTTTATGTTTTGCACTACATTGACTTAAAAAAGAAAACTTGGTGTGGCTTCATGTCTATAATTTTGCCTTTGTCTAGTGTAGAGTTCCCTCTAGTGGAAGTAGGCCTACAACTGTACACCACTGCAGATACTGTGGCATATAGTGTAGAGTAAATACAACTTATCTGTTCACAGAAAAGCCATCTCCAAGGGAATGAATAAGGCACTTCAGAAGGAGGTAAGCAAGCAAGGTGCATTATGCAGTCCAATACTCCAATATAGAGTATAGAACTGCAATGATATCCCTTGAATGCCAGAGCGCAGCAAAGAAACATCTCTAATACTGGTACTTACTAATTAGGGACACTTGAGATCAAGTAGTCAATGTAAGCTGTTGATTTGAAGGTAACATGTTTTCAACACAAACAAACTTTGTATAAAATATGTTTCATTTTGACCTTTGAAACAAGGTCAGATCTTCAATGTTATATCCACTATCAGAAAAAAAGAGAATAAGATGAGCAGCACCTCCTACTGGATAGTTAATCTATCTACAGCTATCCATTTGGTGTCCCATCCAGGGTTTTAACTAAGGCCAGCTCTGCTTAGCTTTGATATTTGTCACTGACTACTACCTATGTGCTATCGTGAGAATGATTACTGAGAGATCCCTTACTAAATAAATAGATTTACTGCTATCGAAGTCATTGCAAAGGGTACGTTTAACAGAGCAAATGAAATGTAACTTTACTTTATAAGTCATACAACATGAATTATAAACTGGATTGTTTGAGCTCTGAATGCTGATTGGCTGAAAACTGTGTTATAGGGGACCGTATACCACGGGTATAACAAAACACTTATTTTACATTGGTAACCACTTTATAAAAGCAACAAGGCACCTCGGGAGTTTGTGGTATATGGCCACTATACCACAGCTAAGTTCTGTTTCCAGGCACTCTGAGTTGTGCATAAGAACAGCCCTTAGCCGTGGTAAATTGGCCATATACCCACCCTTGTGCCTTATAGTTTAGTGATACAAGGTCTATATATATCTTTTGCGAAGTCATTAACAGCTATTGTTTCAATTAAATCCAAACTTCAACTAAAAATAGACAATACATATAGGCCTAGGGTTTCAAGATTTGGTTGATTTGAAATGTAATATTTACGTTAATAATGAATATGTTGGATTTATGTCGCCATCTCAACCAAAAATCTAAGTTAAAGAATAGGATTAACTTTATTTAAAGTGCCTAAAAGTTAAATTTTATTTGGTTCCATCCTTTAACTGGATATTGAATTGTGTTTGGTTGTCAGTGCAACCAAATGTCAACATTTGAAGGAGATGTATCTACAGTGTGTTTGGAAAGTATTCAGACCCCTTGACTTTTTCCACATTTTGTTTCATTAGTCCTTTTCCCCTCATCAATCTACACACAATATACTATAATTATTAAGCAAAAACAGGTTTAGAAATCTTTGCAAATTTACTAAAAATAAACTGAAATATCACATTTACATTAGTATTCAGACCCTTTACTCAATACTTTGTTGAAGCACCTTTGGCAGTGATTACAGCCTCAAGTCTTCTTGAGTATGACGCTACAAGCTTGGTACTCCTGTATTTGGGGAGTTTCTCACATTCTTCTCTGCAGATCCTCTCAAGCTCTGTCAGGTTGGATGGGGAGCGTCGCTGCACAGCTATTTTCAGGTCTCTCCAGAGATGTTCGATCAGGTTCAAGTCCGAGCTCTGGCTGGGCCACTCAAGGACATTCAGAGACTTGTGCTAAAGCCACTCCTGCATTGTTTTGGCTGTGTGCTTAGGGTCGTTGTCCTGTTGGAAGGTGAACATTCACCACAGTTTGAGGTCCTGAGCGCTCTGCAGCAGGCTTTCATCAAGGATCTCTCTGTACTTTGCTCTGTTCATCTTTGCCTCGATCATGACTAGTCTCCCAATCCCTGTCGCTGAAAAACATCCCCACAGCATGATGCTGCCACCACCATGCTTCACCGTAGTGATGGTGCCAGCTCTCCTCCAGATATGTCAGTTGGCATTCAGGCCAAAGAGTTCAATCTTGGTTTCATCAGGCCAGAGAATCTTGTTTCTCATGGTCTGAGAGTCTTTAGGTGCCTTTTGGCAAACTTCAAGCGGGCAGTCATGTGCCTTTTAATGATGAGTGGCTTCCGTCTGTCCACTCTACCATGAAGGCCAGATTGGTGGAGTGCTCCAGAGATGGTTGTCCTTCTGGAAGCTTCTCAATTCTCAGAGGAACTCTGGTGCTCTGTCAGAGTGACCATCGGGTTCTTGGTCACCTCGCTGACCAAGGCCCTACTCCCCCGATTGCTCAGTTTGGCCGTGCGGACAGCTCTAGAAAGAGTCTTGGTGGTTTCAAACTTCTTCCATTTAAGAATGATGGAGGCCACTGTGTTCTTGGGGACCTTCAATGCTGCAGACCTTTTTTGATACCCTTTCCCCAGATCTGTGTCTTGACACAATCCTGTCTCAGAGCTCTATATACAATTCCTTCGACCTCATGGCTTGGTTTTTGCTCTGACATGCACTGTAACTGTGGGACCTTATATAGACAGGTGTGTGCCTTGACAAATAATATAATAATAATATAATAATAATATAATAATAATAATATAATATAATAAATAATAATATAATAATAATAATATTGGACAAATCATGTCCAATCAATTGAATTTACCACATGTGGACTCCAATCAAGTTGTGGAGGCATCTCAAGGATGATCAATGGGAACAGGATACGCCTGAGCTCAATTTTGAGTCTCATAGCAAAGGGTCTGAATACTTAAGTAAATAAGGTATTTCTGTTTTTTATTAGCAACAAATATCCAAACATTTCTAAAAACCTGTTTTCACTTTGTCATTATGGGGTATTGTGTGTAGATTGATGAGGATTTACATTATGGGGGGTATTCTTGTTGAACTACTTTCATTCTCTGGGGTACAGGAAAAGGTGTGAATAAAACGAGACTCAACCTCTGCCTGATAACAGTTTCATGAAGTAAGATGAAAAGGTGAGGGCGTTGGTCCCTCATTAACAGGGAGCCTTTTATCAATCCGCCTGTTTTGCTGCCCTGGCCTGCTTTTTGGAACGTCTGAGCCTTGGGCGAAAGAGGGGCACAGTGACTTGAAGAACATCGATCGTTCAGCTAAACGGCAAAAGCAGGGAGCATATACGATTCAAGCTTCTGGGAAAAAGCTGCATCGATCATGACGAAGGTTTGCGTATTCAAAATGCGCAACACAACGAGGAAGTGAGAAGAAACAGGGATGTTCTAAAGCAGTTTATCAACACCACTGAGTTTTTGGGCATGCAATAATTGGCTTTAAGAGGACACGACGTAGGAATGTTCCGCTAACAAGTGCAACCACAATGAGCTTGTAGCGGTAATTGCACGTTACGATACTTTACTTGCTGAACATATGGAACTTTCTACTGTCTTTTCTGGGATGTCGAAATCAATTCAGAATGATTTGATAGTTTCATTGCATCATCCATTAGAAGTTATATTAAAGAGAGAGGTTGACGCAGCACATTTTTTTTCATTGCTCGTTCAAGTATGCTTTCCACTTTCCTCCAGTATTTATTTAGCAAAGATGATAACACATGATCACTCCAGACAGACACAAGCAAAAACGCATTAAATAAATGTTGCTGTAGCCTAGGCTACACCTAAACATTTGAGATTTGACTTGCTATATGGGATGAAAACGAGACCATTTTTTTGTCTGATCAACTGTAGGCTACTAATAAGAGCAGATGCATCCATTTTCTGTCCATTTTGTCAGGGTAACTAAATGCTAACGTTATGTATTTATATTTCATTTGTGTGTCAGGAGAAAATGTGAATGTGATCAAATTTGGTTTATATTCAAAATTGGACTGGCTAGGCTGCCTATACGTTTTCAATCCAACATTATTAACTGGGATGAATCAATCAAGATAATAGTCATGAGGCCTACAGTTGCATAGGCCTGCATGATGCAATCATGCATAAAGCAGGCTCAGGCCCATGAGTTCTATTGTCTATCAGTTGTTGTTTCTGTGTCTGGGTAGAGGAAATCCCCCACCTTATCTAGTCCAAATATAAGGTTGCTTGACAGAAAAAAATTGCCCCCAACTCTGGGACCTATGGTGCCACCAGTCTGCTTGCTGTTGTCAGTTATCGTCAGGTATGTGAATGATCAGGGCTTTTTTCAGGAACGTTTCTTGGGATACTTTGATGTGTCAGGCAGGCGAGATGCGCTGTCTTTGTTTAACTTCATGGACAAACTTGTTGTTTAACCCTACAGTGGCGCATAATAGAATGTATTTGTATTTCAATATACATTAATAGAATGTATTTGTAAGTCCCCTCCTGTTCCCTGATTTAAGAAGTGATGACCATTCAAATCCACTACCATTGTCAACTCTCTCCTGACATGAACTGAAGCCACGTCTCATGTGCCCGATCATCCACTGTTACATTTAATGTTTCCTCTTTAAGCACTGTGAGTACCCCTATCATTTTTCTCTCATTACTGTATGTAGTCAATCACATACACAATCACGTTATTACACATCAATGATTTTACTCCTTGCTTGAACTAAGTCATTCTTAGCTCTTTTGTCTAACTGTGTAGTGTGTTGTGTTATTGTTTTTTCTCTTCCCAGTCAAGTCCTGTACTGCACTGAAGTCAAGCCTCTGAACACCTCAACTCATTCCTCATACCCTCATTCAATCACTGCTGTGATCCCTTCCTAAAACGGTGTAAGTAGCCCTCTCATTCCCATTCCCCTTAATATTGTGCTATAAATGTCTTTATTAAATGCTTTATGTTAAAATAATTACTCTTTGACGGTTTTTGCAACACACTTTGACATCTCCGTGCGTTCCACGCCTATACCGTGGGTCTCCCATCCTCCTCAGTTTTTCTATTTATCAGCCTCCACTGATCCATGGCCACATGTTGAGGTTACTGTGACTGTAAATGTCTTCTTATGTAATCATAGAAGCCTGCATGTTCAAGATAGCAGGATACAGGTCTGTGGAGATTTTTTGTAATTGCTATAAATATCTGTGCAGTATCTCAAACAGTATTGATCACTTGCCCTATGTACTTTGAATGTAATCTCAACTGGAATCCATCCAGGTCATTTGGTTGTGCTATTAAATCAAGCACATTAAGTTGTTCTATCCATACAAAATATCTGACATTGCATTCCCATTTGAACTTTGCTTTTAAATGGTTGAAAGCGCGGTGACAACTAAACCAAAAATCAGACATAGTTTTTGATTGGGAATTTGGTTGTGTTTTTAGATCGTTGAAAGCATAGTGATAGCACATTGGTAATTCAACAAACGTCTGGCTGTCTTTTTGAGTGGGTGAATAAAGGTTGAAATCTCATTAATAAACGTCTCAACGAAGTATTACCCAAATGTCCATGTTGAAATGATGTGGTGTGTCCAGCGGGACACAACCAAGCCTTTTTCAAACCTCAAGGGTTGGCCATTATAGCATGAAGAAACATAGAAGGGGGAGGGCGATGACTGAGGATACATATGAGGACATGGAGACACCAACCTTTCCTCTTGGACCCCTATCTCTTCATTGTTGGCAGACTGGATGGAACTGCTAATGGGAGCTGAGGAACTGTAGCAGAGTTAAGAACATAACTGCATTACTCCACAGCTAGCTTGAAGTGCCGCTGATGCAGCCAAGCACAAGTTACTTTTTGTTTACATGTTGTCAAGGAGGGCGGTCACATGTGTTGCAAAGCAGAAGATCAGTGGTTCGAGCCCAGTATGGGGCAGTCGGACAGTGGAGTAAGCTAAGCTTTTAGCAGCACACTGACCCCCGCAACATAACCATGCTTGATATGTGCTGTAATATCAGACCGAGGTGTGCTCCCAAATAGTACAGTAAGTTGTTGGTCTTTATATGGCCCCAGCAGTTTTCTAAGAGCCATACTGGTTCAGGTTAGGTTCAGGGTGCTGAGTGGGGTGTTTCTCACAGCTGATAGTAAAGTAGAACATTTCAGGTAATTGAGCTTGTTGTGGTTTGGCAGCAGTCCTTTATTTAGATGTCTGATACCTATCAATGAAACTGAATAATGTGTTGAGAACAGCCTGTGATCTGGCACCAGATGGATTATCAAAATACATCTATGGAAGTAGGCAAGATTTGAATAGCTGGGAGGGGTATTTGCACCGTTGATTGCCATATTATACAGCCGGTTTGGCACCAATGGTCATTTTTTTCAGAAAACAATGTTTACCTAGCAAATACTTATAGATGACCTGGATCCAGTGGGTTTGGCACCAAATTTATAGCGAGGGCCAGCCAACGAGAGCATACAGGTCGCAGTGGTGGGTAGTACATGGGGCTTTGGTGACTAAATGGATGGCACTGTGATAGACTACATCCAGTTTGCTGAGTAGATTGTTGAATGCTATTTTGTAAATGACATCGCCGAAGTCAAGGATCAGTAGGATAGTCAGTTTTACGAGGGTATGTTTGGCAGCATGACTGAATGAGGCTTTGTTGCAAAATAGGTAGCCGATTCTAGATTTAATTTTGGATTGGAGATGCTTAATGTCAGTCTGGAAGGAGAGTTTACAGTCTAACCAGACACCTAGGTATTTGTAGTTGTCCACATCCTCTAAGTCAGAACCATCCAGAGTAGTGATGCTAGTCGGGCGGGCGGATGCGGGCAGCAATCGGTTGAAGAGCCTGCATTTAGTTTTACCAGTATTTAAAAGCAGTTTGAGGCCACAGAAGGAGTGTTGTATGGCATTGAAGCTCATATTGAGGTTTGTTAACACAGTGTCCAAAGAAGGGCCTGATGTTGAGTTGTGTCGTCTGCGTAGAGGTGGATCAGAGAATAACCAGCAGCAAGAGAGACATTGATATACAGTGCCTTGCGAAAGTATTCGGCCCCCTTGAACTTTGCAACTTTTTGCCACATTTCAGGCTTCAAACATAAAGATATAAAACTGTATTTTTTGTGAAGAATCAACAACAAGTGGGACACAATCATGAAGTGGAACGACATTTATTGGATATTTCAAACTTTTTTAACAAATAAAAAACTGAAAAATTGGGCGTGCAAACTTATTATTATTATTATTATTATTATTAATTATGATATCATTTAGGACCTTAAGCGTGGCTGAGGTGCACCCATGACCAGCTATGAAACCGGATTGCACAGCGGAGAAGTTACTGTGGGATTCGAAATGGTCGGTGATCTGTTTGTTAACTTGGCTTTCGAAAACTTCAGAAAGGCAGGCCAGGATGGATATAGGTCTGTAATAGTTTGGGTCTAGACTGTCTCCCCCTTTGATGAGGGGGATGACCGCGGCAGCTTTCCAATCTTTTGGAATTTTGGATGATACGAAAGAGAGGTTGAATAGACTGGTAATAGGGGTTGCAACAATGGTGTTGAATAAGTGTAGAAAGATAGGGCCCTGATTGTCTAGCCCAGCTGATTTGTATGGGTCCAGGTATTGCAGCTTTTTCAGGACATCTGTTATCTTGTTTGGGTGAAGGAGAAGCTGGGGAGGCTTGGGCAAGTAGCTGCGGGGAGTATGGAGAGGTTGGCCGGGGTTGGGGTAGCCAGGAGGAAAGCATGGCCAGCCGTAGAGAAATGCTTATTGAAATTCTCGATTTCTGTGGATTTAATTGGTGGTGACAGTGTTTCCTAGCCTCAATGCAGTGGGCAGCTGGGAGGAGAGCCCTTATTCTCCATGGACTTTAGTGACCAAGGGCTATTTCTGTTCTTAGTTCTACATTAAAGAACGACCAAGCATCCTTTACTGACGGGATGAGATCAATATCCTTCCAGGATACCCGGGCCAGGTCGATTAGAAAGGCCTGCTTGCAGAAGTGTTTTCGGGAGCGTTTGACAGTGATGAAGGGTGGTCGTTTGACCGCGGACCCATAGTGGATGCAGGCAATAAGGCAGTGATCGCTGAGATCCTAATTGAAAACAGCAGAGGTGTATTTGGAGGGCAAGTTGGTCAGGATAATATCTTTGAGGGTGCTCATGTTTACGGATTTAGGGTTGTACCTGGTGGGTTCCTTGATTATTTGTGTGAGATTGACGGTATCTAGCTTAGATTGTAGGACTGCCGGGGTTTTAAGCATATCCCAGTTTAGACCACCTAAAAGAATGAACTCTGAAGATAGATGGGGGGCAATCAATTCCCATATGGTGTCCAGGGCACAGCTGGGAGCTGAAGGGGGTCTATAACAGGCGGAAACTTGTTTCTGGAGGGAAATTAAATTAGATGCTTGAACTGTTCGGGCATAGACCTGGAAAGTATGACCGAACTTTGCAGGCTTCCTCCCCCTTTGGCAGTTCTATCTTGACGGAAAATGTTGTAGTTGGGGATGGAAATCTCAGAATTTTTGGTGGCCTTCCTAAGCCAGGATTCAGATGGCAAGGACCTCAGGGTTGGGGAGGTGTGCTAAAGCAGTGAGTAAAACAAACTGAGTGAGGAGGCTTCTGATGTTAACATGCATGAAACCAAGGCTTTTACAGTTACAGAAGTAAACCAATGAGAGCACCTGGGGACACACATGGCCTGGGTTAACCTCTACATCACCCGAGGAACAGAGGAGGAGTAGGATGAGGGTACGGCTAAAGGCTATCAAAACTGGTCGTCTAGTGCGTTGGGGACAGAGAATAAAAGGAGTAGATTTCTGGGCGTGGTAGGATAGATTCAAGGCTTAATGTACAGGCAGGGGTATGGTAGGGTGCTGGTACAGTGGAGGTAAACCTAGGCATTGAGTGACGATAAGAGGTTGCATCTCTGGACGCGCTAGTTGTGCTGGGTGAAGTCACCGCATGTGTGGGAGATGGGACAAAATAGGTATCTGAGGCATGTTGAGTGGGACTAGGGGCTCCACAGTAAACGCAGCATACTGTAGCTAAGAAAGGAATTCTAAGCGTATGTTGTGTAGTAAGCTGTCAGTAGCCCATGTGCCTCACCCTAATAATTTGGTCCCGTTTCCCATCCTAATTTTGCTTACTGTTCTGACTTGGTGGTGCACATGTAGCCTATAACCTGTTTAAGGGAAGTGTAATCATTGAATATTGTAAGAGCTTTCATTGTCTGCTCATGAGCCCCTTTTTTATCCTATGGTTCTGACTTGGTGTACAGGTAGAATACTGTAAGAACGGTCCATGTTCTGAATTCTGTTGGTGTACATTTAAAAAGTGCTGAACAAATGGTTATTTTGATTACGTCCATCCTAGCTCGCTCATTGTCTTTATCGAAATTACGGATTGCCTCTTATCCGCTAGGCGTCTCCTTATGCCATAGTTTCTACATCTCAATTGTCATTAGAAACCACATTTGTTTCAGCAAGTTATCCATATCAGCTATGTTTTTTTAAAGGCAGTAAATAAGGCTGAATTAACTGTTTCGCTGCCAGACAAGGCTCAGCTGATAGTCAGGTGTAGCCGTGGTAAGATGTTTGGACTATGCTGTTGGGACAGCTTTATGTAGGCCCTAACAGTGTGTGGGCACCGTTTGTCACCATTATAGTGCAATTAATGTATTATTTAGTATTGTGTAGTGGGTTTGCTGCCATGCATCTGAATTGTTTATTTTTTGGTTTAGCCCCACCAAGATATACATGGTAAAATCTCACGATCTCACGATACATGGCCCCATCCATCCTCCCCTCAACACGGTGCAGTCGTCCTGTCCACTTTGCAGAAAAGCATCCCCAAAGAATGATGTTTCCACCTCCATACCTCACTGTTGGGATGGCGTTCTTGGGGTTATACTCATCCTTCTTCTTCCTCCAAACACGGCGAGTGGAGTTTAGACCAAACATCTCTATTTTTGTCTCATCAGTTCACATGACCTTCTCCCATTCCTCCTCTGGATCATCCAGATGGTCATTGGCAAACTTTAGACGGGCCTGGACATGCGCTGGCTTGAGCAGGGGGACCTTGCGTGCGCTGCAGGATTTTAATCCATGACGGCGTAGTGTGTTACTAATGGTTTTCTTTGAGACTGTGGTCCCAGCTCTCTTAGGGTCATTGACAGGTCCTGCGATGTAGTTCTGGGCTGATCCCTCACCTTCCTCATGATCATTGATGCCCCACGAGGTGAGATCTTGCATGGAGCCCCAGACCGAGGGTGATTGACCTTCTGATAGAGGAAATTATGGTTGAAATGATTAATTATGTATACATTATTGATTAGAACCATTTATTCTAATATTATTATGTTATGGTATGAAAAGTATGGGTTCTTGGTTCTAGGCTGTTACTGAAAATGTAAGCAGAACGAATTAATTGTCTGTGCCTCTTGGGAAGTTTAAGGGGCAGATATGCTATAGCTTTTCAGACAGATAAGAAAGGTTTGGGTGGTGTTCCATTAGTGGAAAAAAGTATATCTTTTAGACAGTTTGGAATGTAGTTTATGGGGGGGTAGAAGAAGAGTTCCAGACCTAAAAACAATGGGCTCTTGTGAGAATCGGAGAGAGGGTGGGAAACTGATGATGTCATTTCCAGTTTATAACCTGTGGAAAAATGTGTATGCGCTTAGTACTCTCTGGAATTAAACGCTCTTACCTGACTTTTAAGACTGGTCTCGATCTACTTCATACATAATTAATGAACTTACACCTCATTAATGAATTAGAAACGAGTGCGAATTTGGTTTTGGCTGTAAAACAATAAGGAATTTAGAAATTCCTCTATCACCTTCATCTTGAACTTCTTCCATTTTCTAATAATTGCGCCAATAGTTGTTGCCTTCTCACCAAGCTGCTTGCCTATTATCCTGTAGCCCATCCCATCCTTGTGCAGGTCTACAATTTTAGCCCTGATGTCCTTACACAGCTCTCTGTTCTTGGCCATTGTGGAGAGGTTGGACTGTTTGATTGAGTGTGTGGACAGGTGTCTTTTATACAGGTAACGAGTTCAAACTGGTGCAGTTAATACAGGTAATATGAGTGGAGAACAGGAGGGCTTCTTAAGGTCTGTGAGAGCCGGAATTCTTACTGGTTGGTAGGTGATCAAATTCTTATGTCATGCAATAAAATGCTAATTAATTACTTAAAAATCATACAATGTGATTTTCTGGATTTCTGTTTTAGATTCTGTCTGTCACAGTTGAAGTGTACCTATGATAAAAAAATATTTTCTCATTTATTTTCTCATATATTTTAGAGTGGAGAACTTTGGTGGCTGACTAAATACTTTTTAGCCCCACTGTACATGCTTTGTAAGTAGGAAAACCTGCAAAATCGGCAGTGTATCAAATACTTGTTCTCCCCACTGTATCTGTATCAAATTGTGACTTTTAAAGGTTTTCGTAAAAGGAATTGCAAATGTTGATATTGTACTGGGAACTTTTTGAAATACATCATTCATTTTGAGTGCCATTACAGCTATATTTTGTAGTTTCTCTTTTCAAGTGTATAAAAATAACTGGTGTTTCTTTCACTCTCTCTAGAGTTCAACATGTTTAATAAAGACCATAAACGTGAACACTACAAAATACCAAAAAAAACGAAACAGTCCTATCTGGTGCATAGACACAAAGACAGAAGACAGGAAACAACCACCCACAAAACCCACCACAAAACAGGCTACCTAAATATGGTTCCCAATCAGAGACAATGACTAACACCTGCCTCTGATTGAGAACCATATCAGGCCAAACATAGAAATAGACAAACTAGACATACAACATAGAATGCCCACTCAGATCACACCCTGACCATATAAACATACAAAGCAAACTATGGTCAGGGCATGACAGCAGCTTGTAAATTCAGGGATATCAAATGATGATCAGAAAAGCGAGCCAACTGATGATCTACATCTATAACAAATTGTAACAAAAAGGGGTAAATTAGAAATAAATCTATTCTACATTTTCGTGACATAGCTTTGTTGGTCCTGGTATAACCCTTTGCATCCATTTTGAAGTAATTTCCAGGCATCATCAACAGAGAAATCCCTGCGCAATATTGTTATGATATTGCTATTTGGAGAGCTTTGATTCAGTCTAGGAGGAAAACGATCAGCAGAGTCATCAGGTGTTTCGTTTAAATCCAAGTATTTGTTGCGTAAATCCTGTAATTTTATGGTAAATTGGGCAAAAAGGTCTTATTTGGAGCATGTGCGCTATGTCCATACGCATTACAAATGATGAAAATAGCATTATCAAGTTACTATGACCGAGTGGCTCAGTGGTCTAAGGCATCTCAGTGTAAGAGGTGTCACTACGGACATGAGATAAGACAGTCCGGGTTAGTGGTAATGAATCCAATTCAGTGATGCCTAGAAAGCCGGTAAAGTAGACGTCCAGAACTGGTGCACAGAATGAGCAGCAGTACTGGGGGAATGCGTGACAGTACCCCCGGACGGTAAAAAAATACCTGGTCACGAAGCGTCCAGGATGTCCACCTCAGAAACCCAGCACGGCTTCTCTGTGCCATATCCCTCCCAGTCGATGATATACTGGAGACACCCCACCCGACGCCTCGAATCCAGAACTTCATCGACCGAGTACGCCAGACCTCCCTCAATATCCAGAGGAGGCGAGGTGTCCTCTGGCCTGAGGAAAGACACATGAAAAGTCGGGTTAATGCGGTAATCAGCAGGGAATTGCAAACGGTACGTTACCTCATTAACCCTCGTCAGGACTTTAAGACAGCCACACAAACCTTGTGCTCAGCTTCCAGCAGGGCAGGCGGGGGGGGGGGCAGGTTCCGGGTGGAGAGGCAGACCTGGTTGCCTGGAAAGAAAACAGGCGCCTTACTGCAGTGGCGGTTGGCCTGTTCCTTGTGCCGACTCATTGCCCGCTGGAGACGAGTGTGCGCAGCAGTATCCTCCGCCCGCCGAAACCCCTCCTCCACCGCAGGGACCTCGGTCTGGCTCGGATGCCAAGGTGCCAGGGCCAGCTGAAACCCCAACATGCACTAGAAAGGAGTGAGGTTAGTGAAGGAGTGGCAGGAGAAATTCTGTTCCTGATTGACCCTCTCCACCTGCCCATTAGCTTGAGGATGGTACCCGGAGTTAAGACTGACCGTAACCCCCAGGCGTTCCATTCACGCCTTCCTTACGCGTGAGGTGAACTGAGGACCACGATCTGACACAATGTCCTCCGGGATCCCGTAGTGACGGAAGATATGCGTAAAAAGAGCCTCCACTGTTTGCATGGCCGATGGGAGCCGAGGCAGAGGAAGGAGGCGACAAGCTTTGGAAAACAGGTCCACATTGACGAGAACGGTGGTGTTCCCCTGGGAAGGGGGAAGGTCAGTGACAAAGTCCACCGTGAGGTGAGACCAGAGTCATTGTGGAACCGGCTGGGGGAGGAGCTTTCCTAAGGAAGGTGTGTGGGTGTCTTTGACTGAGCACAGATGGAGCAGGAAGAGACTTCAATCCTGGTGTCCCTAGCCAAGGTGTGCCACCAGTACTTCTCAGACAGGCAGGTGATGGTATGGCTTATCCCAGGATGACCGGACGCAGGCGCCGTGTATGCCCAGATAAAGAGGCGGTCCCGCACACCTGTGTGCACATAGGCATGGTTCTCCGGGCACTGTGCAGGTTCGGGTTCCGTGAACAGGGCCTGCTGTATGTCAGCGTCCACATCCCACACCACTGGCGTGATGATACAGAACGGAGGGATGATGGGTGTCTCCTCTCCCTGCCTCTCCTCTGCATCACAGAAGCGAGACAGGGCCTCGGGCCTTCACATTCTTCGAGCCTGGCATATAAGAATGCGTTAATTGGAACCTGGTGAAGAGTAGAACCCACCTTTAGCCCCTTTGCTGCCCTGATGTACTCCAGGGTGCGGTGGTCCGTCCACACCAAGAAATGGTGTTTGGACCCATCCAGCCAGTGCCTCCACGCCTTCAGAGCCTTCATGACCGCCAAGAGTTCCGGGTCCCCTACGCCATAGTTTCTCTGGGTGGGGCTCAGCTGCTTGGAGTAGAAGGTGCAGGGCCGTAGCTTTGGAGTGGTTCCAGTGCACTGGGACAGCACTGCCCCGACTCGATGAAGGGGAGTGAGGGGTCGGAATGCACCAGTACGAGAGTAGTGGTGAAGCATGCCTTCAGTGTCTCCAACGTCCTCGCCGCCTCCGCCATCCAACAAAGGTGCTGGGGACCTCTTAGCAGGGAGGTAAGAGGTGCGACCACTGTGCTGAAGCCCTGTGCTGAAGAACCTCTGGAAATAGTTGTCGAACCCAAGGAATTCGCTGGACTGCTTTCATGGAGTTGGAGATGGGCCATGACCTGACTGCGCAGATGTGTTGCTCCTCCATCTCCACTCCCTCCGTGGATATGAGGTAGCCCAAAAAGAACATGGAAACACTGTAAAAAACAAACATTTATCTTGTTTGACAAAAAGATCATGCTCCAGCAGTTTTTCCAGCACAGTCCTGACTGACGAGACATGCTGGGTGCGGTCAGCAGAATAGACCAAAATGTTGTCTACATAAACCACTATGCCCCGTCCCAGCATGTCCCGAAACAATTAGTTAATAATGGCCTGGAAGACTGAAGGAGCATAAGACAGGCCAAAAGGCATTAGGAGATACTCGTAATCGCAGAAAAGACCGTTTTCCATTTGTCGCCAGCACGAATGTGCACCAGATTGTAGGCGCTCCTCAATTCCAGTTTTGTTAAGTACTGCGCCCTGTGCATTTGTTTGATGATGGTTGGGATAAGGGGTAAAGGTTTACTGAACTTGACAATGGCATTATTCAGTTTGATAATCAATGCAGGGGGGCAGTCCCCCATCTTTCTTTTTAACAGAAAAGAAGCTTGAGGAGGCTGGTGATGTAGAGGGGTGGATAAAACCCTGCTGGAGGCTCTCCTGTACGTAGATCCATGGCCTCGGTCTCAGCATAGGAGAGGGGATGTACGTGTCCTCTCGGGAGTGCTGCTTCAGAAAGCAGGTCAATGGCACAGTCCCAGGGGTGATGAGGCAGGCGTGTAGCCTGGGTCTTAGAGAACCCGGTGCAGATCCTGGTATTCCTCTGGTAAATCCACTTGAGGGGCGTGGTCCAGACTTTCCAACGTGGTGGTGTTGACAGACACCGCTAGACACCTCCCCTGACACTCCTGGGTGGGAGCAGGAGAATTCCCTGGCTTGTCTCCTCCTCGCCTATTTGTGGATAGAGGGCAGGTCGGGGAGAAATGACCCCTCTCTCCACAATAGGAGCAGAGGCCCAGATTCCTCCTTCTCCTACTCTCTGCCTCGGGCAAACGTGCAGAGCCCACCTCCATCGGCTCTGGCCACGGAGCAGGTGTAGCCTTGTGCTCCAGATTCCGGAATGTGCAGTCCCTCCAGTCTCCAGCACAGGTTCCTCTCCAAATGCAGGATGGTTGCCAGCATGCTGTCCATGGTGTTGCCGAGTCTGGAGAGACAGTCCTCATGATGCCAGCTCTGCCTTTCCCGCTGTCTCCATTTTGTGGATCGGTTATTCTGTCACATTGTATACGAATCGGAGACAGTTGCAGCGATACGTAATAGGGGGTTTTATTACTACACCCAAAAATCAACATTTCATGAAAAAGGCACAGGGACGACACCCAAAACAAACAATTATAGAAAATACACAGGGATGTAACCCAAACAAAAGAACGAGGTCTAAACCTCTAACAATTACACGGGACGAGACCCGTAATAACACTACACGGAACGAGACCCGAAATAACAAGTGCACAATCCACGTAGCACGAAAGCCGAAACAACAAAGCACAGGTACTCACAAGACCAACGGACATGGGAACAATAACCGACAAGGACAATGTGGAACAGAGGGCACATATATAACATACTAATCAGGGGGAATGGGACCCAGGTGTGCGTAATGAGACAAGTGTCACGTTCTGACCTTAGTTCCTTTGTTTTTGTCTTTGTTTTAGTATGGTCAGGGCGTGAATAGACATGTTTGTTTTTCTATGTTGGGTTTTGAGTTCCACCTAGTATGGTTCTCAATCAGAGGCAGCTGTCAATTGTTGTCCCTAATTGAGAATCATACTTATGTAGCCTTTTTCCACCTGGGTTTCGTGGGTGTTTATTTCCTGTTTCGTGTTTTGTCATTCAACTTACGGGACTGTTCGTTCATCGTTTGTTGTTTTGTTCCAGTGTTTAGTTTGTTTATTAAAAACGACATGAACACTTACCACGCTGCACCTTGGTCCTCCTCTCTATCTCCAGATGACATCCTTTACAAAAACACCCACCACAAAAGGACCAAGCAGCGTGGTAACGGGCAGCAGCAGCGATCGCAGGACTCATGGACTTGGGAGGAGATTCTGGATGGCAAGGGACCATGGGCACAGGCTGGAGAATATCGCCGGCCCAAGGCTGAGCTGGAGACAGTGAAAGCTGAGAGGCGGTGGAATGAGGAGGCAGCACAGCGGCGAGGCTGGAAGCCTGAGAGGCTGGGGGGCACACGGGGTGTGTGGCGAAGGCAGGTAGGAGACCTGCGCCAACATCCCGTGCTTACTGGAGAGAGAGAGGGACCGGGCAGACACCGTGTTATGCCGTGAGGCGCACGGTGTCCCCGGTGCGTGTGCATAGCCTGGTGCGGTACATCCCAGCGACTCGTATCGGCCGGGCTAGAGTGGGCATCGAGCGAGGTGCCATGAAGCCGGCTCAGTGCATCTGGTCTCCAGTGCATCTCCTCGGGCCGGTGTACATGGCACCAGCCTTACGCATGGTGTCACCGGTTCGCCAGCACAGCCCGGTGCGGGCTATTCCACCTCGCCGCACTGGCCTGGCTATGGGGAGCATTCAACCAGGTAAGGTTGGGCAGGCTCGGTGCTCAAGAGCTCCAGTGCGCCTTCACGGTCTGGTCTGTCCGATGCCACCTCCACGTACCAGAGCCGCCAGTCTGTCCTGAGCCGCCAGAGCCGCCAGTCAGCCAGGAGCCGCCAGAACCGTCAGTCAGCCAGGAGCCGCCAGAGCCGCCAGTCAGCCAGGTGCCGCCAGAGCCGTCAGTCAGCCAGGAGCCGCCAGAGCTGTCAGTCAGCCAGGAGCCACCAGAGCCGTCAGTCAGCCAGGTGATGCCAGAATTGCCCTTCACTCCGGAGCTGCCTGAGTCTCCCGCCTGTCCAGCGCTGCCAGAATCTCCCGTCCAAGTTCGGCGGCGAGGGTCACCACTCTAAAGAGGCCACGGAGGCGGGCTAAGAGGCGGACAAAAACTATGGTGAAGTGGGGTCCACGTCCCGCGCCAGAGCCGCCACTGTGGACAGATGCCCACCCAGACCCTCCCCTATAGGTTTAGGTTTTGCGGCTGCACCTTGGGGGGGTTCCTTTGTTTTTGTCTTTGTTTTAGTATGGTCGGGCGTGAGTTGGGTGGGCAGTCTATGTTTGTTTTTCTATGTTGGGTTTTGAGTTCCGCCTAGTATGGTTCTCAATCAGAGGCAGCTGTCAATTGTTGTCTCTGATTGAGAATCATACTTTGGTAGCCTGGGTTTCACTTTTGGTTTGTGGGTGTTTGTTTTACGTGTGAGTGTTTGGTCCACACGGTACTGTTTCAGTTTTTATTCTTTCACTTTATTGTTTTGTATTTTAGTGTTCATTTCGTTTCATTAAATATTACATTATGAACACTTACCACGCTGTGGTCCAATCCTTCTTCCACCTCTGAATGCCATTACAACAAGACAGTCCGGGGTTGGTGGTAATGAATCCAGTTCAGTGACGCCTAGAAAGCTGGTGACGTAGACCACTGGGGGAATCTGTGACATCAACATACTGCTCACTGAGATTTTTCATTATTGGCTCATGCTGTATGTTTTTTGGGAAACATGGATCAAGTGACACATGGATTAAATGCATACGCACTTAGTAATAGATAAAATAGTACATGTGATGTCTATGTGAAAACAATGGCTAACACTAACTGATTCAGTTCATCTAAATATTGCAACTAATATTACGACATCGATTTTAATATTTCTATTTAGCCTATTTGAAATCCTGAAGGAATCCTGAGTGCTTATAGAGTACAGATTTACATTTTTAAATTAAACATAAATTAGTTAAATTAACTCCTTTTCAAAGTGGTATCCAATTATTTCAAGCGGTGTAACCAATCCCTACAAATAATAATTTGTTTTTTTGTATGTACCCGGGACGTCACGAAATGGTTGCCTGACATTGTGTCATGGTCCCCTCAAGGTTTTGTCTAGTTCCCGGTCGGTCCATGGCCTCCTGGAGGTTTTTTCTAGTTCCTGTTTTTTCCTGAGGACATTTTTTAGGACTTTCTTGGGACATTGTGTCATGGTCTCCTTGAGGTTTTGTCTAGTTTGTGGTTTGTCCCAGGGACGTCCCCGAGGAGGTTTTTAAGGACATTCTTGGCACGTTGTGTCATGGACTCTTGGAGGTTTTGTTTAGTTCACGGTTTGTCCCAGGAATGTCCCAGAGGATGTTTTAAGGATGTTGTGTCATGGTCCCCTGGAGACTTTTGTTTGGTACCCGGATTTTCCAGCGGACGTCAAATCAAATCAAAGTTTATATGTCACATGCGCCGAATACAACACCTTACAGTGAAATGCTTACTTACAGGCTCTAACTAATGGTGCAAAAAAAGGTATGTGTGTGTGTGTGTGTGTAGGTAAGTAAAGAAATAGGTAAGTAAAGAACAAAATAGTAGAAAGAGAAAGAGTAGCAAGGCTATATACAGACACCTGTTAGTCAGGCTTATTGAGGTAGTATGTACACGTAGGTATCATTAAAGTGACTATGCATATATGATGAACAGAGAGTAGCAGAAGCGTAGAAAGAGGGGTTGACGGGTGGTGGGACACAATGCAGATAGCCCAGTTTGCCAATGTACGGGAGCAATGGTTGGTCGGGCCAATTTAGGTAGTATGTTTATGAATGTATAGTTAAAGTGACTATGCATATAAGATAAACAGAGAGTAGCAGCAGCGTAAAAGAGGGGTTAGGGAGGGAACAAATTGCAAATAGTCCTGGTAACCATTTGGTTACCTGTTCAGGAATCTTATGGCTTGGGGGTAAAAACTGTTAAGAAGCCTTTTTGTCCTAGACTTGGCACTCCGGTACCGCTTGCCATGCGGTAGTAGAGAGAACAGTCTATGACTGGCGTGGCTGGGGTCTTTGTCAATTTTTAGGGCCTTCCTCTGACACCGCCTGGTGTAGAGGTCCTGGATGGCAGGCAGCTTTGCCCCAGTGATGTACTGGGCTGTACGCACTACCCTCTGAAATGCCTTGCGGTCGGAGGCCGAGCAATTGCCGTACCAGGCCGTACCAGGCAGTGATGCAACCGGTTAGGATGCTCTCGATTTTGCTGCTGTAAAACCTTTTGAGGATCTCAGGACCCATGCCAAATCTTTTTAGTTTCCTGAGGGGGAATAGGCTTTGTCGTGCCCTCTTCACAACTGTCTTGTTGTGTTTGGACCAATCTAGTTTGTTGATGTGGACACCAAGGAATTTGAAACTGTGCTAGGTGCTCCTTTTCCTGTAGTCCACAATCATCTCCTTAGTCTTGGTTACGTTGAGGGATAGGTTCGTTGTCTGTCTCGTCGTTGATCAGGCCTACCACTGTTGTGTTGTCAGCAAACTTAATGATGGTGTTGATGGTGTTGGAGTTGTGCCTGGCCATGCAGTCGTGGGTGAACAGGGAGTACAGGATGGGACTGAGCACGCACCTGTGGGGAGCTCCAGTGTTGAGGATCAGCGTGGCAGATGTGTTGCTACCTACAGTGGGGAGAACAAGTATTTGATACACTGCCGACTTTGCAGGTTTTCCTACTTACAAAGCATGTAGAGGTCTGTAATTTTTTATCGTAGGTACACTTCAACTGTGAGAGACGGAATCTAAAACAAAAATAAAGAAAATCACATTGTATGATTTCTAAGTAATTAATTAGCATTTTATTGCATTTTATTGCATGCCATGAGTATTTGATACATCAGAAAAGCAGAACTTAATATTTGGTACAGAAACCTTTGTTTGCAATTACAAAGATCATATGTTTCCTGTAGTTCTTGACCAGGTTTGCACATACTGCAGCAGGGATTTTGGCCCACTCCTCCATACAGACTTCTCCAGATCCTTCAGGGTTCGGGGCTGTCGCTGGGCAATATGGACTTTCAGCTACCTCCAAAGATGTTCTTTTGGGTTCAGGTCTGGAGATTGGTTAGGCCACTCCAGGACCTTGAGATGCACCAACTTCAAATAGCTGTAAAAACAATCATTTTTGTTATTGAAAAAATACATTTCACAGCGATTTTGATGGTACAATGATTCCCTACACTATTGTTTTCTCACATAAACTGAAATTTAGCAAATAGTGTAGAATTTCATCAACCAGGAAATCATTGGCCACTGCCACTTGACCCGATTTCCACTATATAACACAGCCACAAGGTCAAAACAGCTTTCCCATTTTGACAACAAATGCCGCTCCGGCGGGAGAAATCAATAGATTTATACTGTTAGCACTAAGCCAGTGTGCCCTAGGAGGAAGTCCACTGTGAGCAGCTCACCCTGTACTAATGTAAATAACATGAGCACATCTACTAAGCTTCCCAGTAAAGCAATGAAAGCAAGTAAGCATCCCAGAAGAAAAGTGCTCAAAATATCCCACGTTAATATATGTAGCTTAAGAAACAAGGTTCATGAAATCAATAATTTGCTAGTAACATATTTTATTTGACCTTTATTTATATAGGTAAAATAAAATCTGTTACTAGCTAATTATTAACAGATGACATTCATATTCTGACTATCTCTGAAACTGACTTAGATAATACCTTTGACGATACAGTGGTAGCAATATAAGGTTATAACATTTATAGAAAATATAGAAATGCCAATGGTGGAGATGTTGCTGTTTATATTCAGAACCACATTCCTGTAAAGATTAGAGACGATCTCTTGTCAAATACTGTTGAAGAAATATGGCTACAGGTTCATCTGCCTCACCTAAAGCCCAATCTGGTGGGAAGCTGCTGTAGACTACCAAGTGCTAACAGTCAGTATCTGGATAACATGTGTGAAGTGCTTGATAATATGTGTAATATCAAAAGAGAGGTGTATATTCTGGGTGATTTAAATATTGACTGGCTTTCATCAAGCTGCCCACTCAAGAAAAAGCTTCAAACTGTAATCAGTGCCTGCAACCTGGTTCAGGTTATGAGTCAACCTACCAGGGTAGTTAAAAACAGCACAGAAATGAAATCATCAACATGTATTGATCACATATTTACAAATGCTGCAGAAATTAGCTTGAAAGCAGTATCCAGATCCATTGGATGTAGTGATCACAATATAGTAGCCATATCTAGGAAAACCAAAGTTCCAAAGGCTGGGCCTAATATAGTGTATAAGAGGTCATGCAATACATTTTGTAGTGATTCCTGTTATTGATGTTAATGTGTAATGAGGAGCAAACAGACACTGCACTTGACACATTTATGAAATTGCTTATTCCAGTTGCTAATAAGCATGCACCCATTAAGATAGCTAATGACTCTAAAAACTGTTAAATCCCCGTGGATTGATGAGGAATTGAAAAATTGTATGGTTGAGAGGGATGAGGCAAAAGGAATGACAAATAAGTCTGGCTGCACAACCGATTGGCAAACTTATTGCAAATTGAGAAATCGTGACTGAACTGAATAAAAAGAAGAAGAAACTACACTAAACCAAGATTAATTGAATAAAGAATGATAGTAAAAAGCTTTGGAGCAACTTAAATTAAATTCTGGGAAAAAGATTAACACAGCTCCATCATTCATTGAAACAAATGTCTCATTCATCACAAAACCAACTGATATTGCCAACTACTTTAATGATTTTTTTCATTGGCAAGATTAGCAAATTTAGGCATAACATGCCAGCAACAAATACTGACACTACACACACATCCAAGTATATCTGACCAAATTTTGAAAGACAAGCATTGTCATTTTAAATTCCGTAAAGTTAGAGTGGAAGAGGTTAAAAAATGATTGTTGTCTATCAACAATGACAAGCCACCGGGGTCTGACAACTTTGATGGAAAATTACTAAGGATAATAGCGGACAATATTAATCACTCCTATTTGCCACATCTTCAATTTAAGCCTATTAGAATGTGTGTGCCCTCAGGCTTGGAGGGAAGCAAAAGTAATTACGCTACCTAATTGTAAAGCCCCCTTTAATTGCTCAAATAGCGTACCAATCAGCCTAATATTAACCCTTAGTAAACATTTGGAAGAAAATGTGTTTGACCAGATACAATGCTTTTTTACAGTTAACAAACTGACAACAAATTTTCAGCATGCTTATAGAGAAGGACATTCAACAAGCAAAGCACTTACTCAAATGACTGATGATTGGCTGAGAGAAATTGATGATAAAAAGATTGTGGGGGCTGTTTTGTTATACTTCAGTGCAGCCTTTAACATTATCGATCATATTCTGCTGCTGGATAAACTTACGTGTTATGGCTTTACACCCCCTGCTATATTGTGGATAAAGTGTTACCTGTCTAACAGAACACGGATGGTGTTCTTTAATGGAAGCCTCTCCAACATATTCCAGGTAGAATCAGGAATTCCCGATGGCAGTTGTCTAGGCCCATTATTTTTTCAATCTTTCCTAATGAATTTCCACTGGCTTTGAGGAAAACCAGAGTGTCTATGTATGCGGATGACTCAACACTAAACATGTCAGCTACTACAGAGACTGAAATGACTAACAAAAGAGTTGCAGTTCGTTTCAGAGTGGGTGGCAAGGAACAAGTTAGTCCTAAATATTTCTTAAACTTAAAGCATTTCATTTGGGACAAATCATTCACTAAACCCTAAACCTCAACTAAATCTTGTAATAAATAATGTGGACATTTGTAATATAGTGGAGGAAGGAGTTAGACGCAGGAGACACAGAGTTCAGAGTAGCGCTACTTCTTTATACACCGACCAGGTGAAAACAGACACCACTCAAAACAAATGCCCCAAAAACACAGGGGAAAAGGGGTGGTTTGTGAGGCTTACTCGCTCTCTGACCTCACTCAAGGGGCGGTGACTACCAACTTGTACAAAGTTATAGAAAGAATTTCCTCTTATATTTTCTAAGATCACATCCCTCTCTTAACAAAAACACAAATTTTTCATACAACGTTGAGGATGGAGACTTTCTACATGTAGTGTATATACTTTCAAGTTACTGTATTTCCTTTAACATTTTTAATAACATCACAAAATAACAATCAAAATGCCATTTTATTCTTTAGATCACCTCTGACCATTCCCCATGTTCTATGTGAGAAATATTCTTACATTATTCACTTTTGAACATGTTAGACTTTTGGTAGGAAAACTGAAACAAAGGCATATTCCTGCGTGAATTTGGAGAGGGAGATAGCTGCAAGTTCTAATCCTTGATTTACAACAGGGTGAGAACTGTCAACGGGTGAGAGGGAGTCTGTCGTCACAGGACAGTCATGTCAACAGTGTCTAGGAGCAGAAAGAGAGCGCTACAGGTGTAGGTCATAACTCATAGACCATGTGTGTAATCCACACATGGTCTATGGGGGGATATGGGGGGGGAAATTAGTTCTGTTGTGACAGGCAGTCAGTCACCTAGCTTCATTTGCTGACCTGTAGGGATGAGAGTTTAATGAAATGGTAGCAACTCCTCCTTAAGAAGAAGTAATTGGGTTGTGTGTGTCTTTGTCATTGAAAAAAACCTGACTTATGTGTCACCAACACTAGACACTTGTGCCGGGGTAATTCAACTCTAGGGACAGATTGTTTCTCATTAATACGAACTTATTCGAAGGCCAAAAGTTCTCTCTGTGTCGTTCGAGAGGAAGCAGTTTGATGAAAGATGGCTCCCATCATATCCCACTGCTAACGAGCCGGTTAAGTCCTGGTTTAGCTTTTAATGTGCTAATTTGCTAGGATTTACGTTACCTGTTATACATGCACCAACCAGATGAATGATAGGGCATCATGAGATGGCCATAAACATTAACTGGTCATGTTGCATAGTTTTAGGAAGGTCTGGAAGTCACCTTTCAGGTTAAAATAGTTATAAATTGCTGAGGTGTACTCACATTTGAGGACACAAGCTCAAGTACATAGTACAAATATTATGAAAATGTTTTTTTCTTTCCAATTCAATAAAAGTGGGCCAATAGGGCTTGCAATACTTGAAATGCTTTCTAAATATAATAACAATCAAATTATAGACAAATAAATACGATCATAAACAGGGAATTGACTCCTAAACATCTACATCCTCTGTGACCAGGAGAAAGTGGTTTTGTTTAAATTCTATGAAATGATTTAGTATTTTTTCATGTTGAGAGCTCTAAATCCAGCAGAGAATATCACAGCGTGATGAAACCACAACGGGTGAATTCGCTAGACTGGTTGTGCTGTCATTCAGAGAAAGAGAAAATCGATTATTTGTCTGGATAGGCCAGAAAATGTGACACGTCACTCCTTATGCAAATGTGGGGTCTGAAACCTGACATTTCAAGTCAGCTCCGCTGAGAGAGTGGAAGCGGAGAGCAGACAGATGGGGCTTTCTAGCACTATAAGACACGGGACCCTACGGTGTTCAGAGAGATTTGTACATCAAAATGTCTGTCTGAACCTGGCCAGAACCACTCAAATTCTCCCATATACAGTTGAAGTCAGAAGTTAACATACACCTTAGCCAAATGCATTTAAACTCAGTTTTTCACAATACCTGGCATTTAATCCAAGTAAAATATTCCCTGTTTTAGGTCAGTTAGGATCACCACTTGGGTCAAATGTTTTGGCTAGCCTTCCACAAGCTTCCCACAATAAGTTGAGGGAATTTTGACCTATTCCTCCTGACAGAGCTGGTGTAAGTCAGGTGTGTAGGCCTCCTTGCTCGCACATGCTTTTTCAGTAATGCCCACAATTATTTTTTTCTATAGGATTGAGGTCAGGGCTTTGTGATGGCCACTCCAATACCTTGACTTTGTTGTCCTTAAGCCATTTTGCCACAACTTTGGAAGTATGCTTGGGGTCATTGTCCTTTTGGAAGACCATTTGCGACCAAGCCTTAACTTCCTGACTGATGTCTTGAGATGTTGCTTCAATATATCCACATTTCTTCATCCCTATTTTGTGAAGAACACCAGTCCCTCTTGCAGTAAAGGACCCCCACAAAAAATCTGACTTGTTGCCTGGATTCACAACTAGTGTAGCTTTAATTCAATACCCTGCATGTGTATTTTAATGAACGTTTCAGTTTTAACTAGTACTATTAGCATTTAGCGTAGCGCATTTGCATTTCCAGATGTCTAGATACTCGTTTTACTGTGGATTTTGATACATTTGTACCTGTTTCCCACAGCATCTTCACAAGGTCATTTGCTGTTTTTCTGGGATTTATTTGCACTTTTCGCACCAAAGTACGTTCATCTCTTGGAGACAGAACGTGTCTCCTTCCTGAGCTTTTTGACAGCTGTGTGGTCCCATGGTGTTTATACTTGCGTACTATTGTTTGAACAGATGAAGGTGGTACCTTCAGGCATTTGGAAATTGCTCCCAAGGATGAACCAGACTTGTGGATGTCCAACAATTTATTTTCTGAGGTCTTGGCTGATTTCTTTTGAATTTCCTATGATGTCAAGCAAAGAGGCACTGAGTTTGAAGGTAGGCCTTGAAATACATTCACAGGTACACCTCCAATAGACTCAAACAATGCCATTTAGGCTATCAGAAGCTTTTAAAGCCGTGACATTATCTTCTGGAATTTTCCAAGCTGTTTAAAGGCACAGTAAACATAGTGTATGTAAACATCAGACCCACTGGAATTGTGATAAAGTGAATTATAAGTGAAATAATCTGTCAGTAAACAATTGTTGGAAAAATGTCTTGTCATGCACAAACTAGATGTCCTAACCAACTTCCCAGAACTATAGTTTGTTAACAAGAAATTTGTGGAGTGGTTGAAAAACAACTTTTAATGACTCCAATCTTAGTGTACAGTTGAAGTCAGAAGTTTAAATACACTTAGGTTGGAGTCATTGAAACTCGTTTTTCAACTACTCCACACATTTCTTGTTAACAAACTATGGTTTTGGCAAGTCTGTTAGGACATCTGCTTTGTGCAATCATTTTTCACCTTTGTTTTATGACAGATACTAGGTTTCAATCTGACCTAAATATAACTGCTGGAGCCAAAACGGGAATTTACTATCTGATCACCTTGTCATCAGTTTTGACTTGAGGAACTGGATGTTTAACCTACTAAACGTACATGATATGCTTCAGCGATTTCTGAACCAGTAAGCAGTAATTTGACGTTTACAGCCTCAATCTCTGAGCAAAGCCTTACTCATTCTCAGCCACAGGTTGTAGGCTAGATTTAGGAGTGGACATCCTTTATGATTTGACACCTGTCTCTCTTAGTGTGTTAGGTGAATGATTAGGAAACATTGAAGTGATGTAAGCTGTTTTAGTAAAAGTAGAGTGCTTACCAATGATGGTTGGGGGCCTCTGGGTGTAATGAACTAGCAAGATGTGTTTCACATCATAAAGTGAGTAGCCCAGGAGATGGTGTAACTTTTCAGATGACGAGACAACCTGATCACCTGTGTTATATTCCAGGCCGTTTTATTGGGTGCTCCTGGTCACGGAGAGCAATGAGAGCAGAGGCACTGTCTGGATGCTAGTATCACTACAACTAGGCCTATAGCTATTACATGGCTCAGAAATTATGTGAAATATTTGGATTCTCACTTCAGCTGGATTACAATATTTTATGAGGCATGCATGTAGCTTTATAGGAACAATGTATTTTTCATCCATTACATTTCAGAATTATACAACTCATACTGCCATTAATGTTTTATTGCCTGCATATACTTGATGACTGTATTCAATGCCCTTTTTGGTGTTGGGGGGGTGAAGATTATTTTCACTGCACACATTTCACAGGCCAAACTAATTGGATAACATTGTTGATGTTTAATAACATGTGTCTGTCTACATATGAAGTTATACCATTTTGTTAAAATGATAGGGTCAGCCATTTGGTGCATGATCACATATTGGCAAATAATAGTTTAATATCAATCCCCTCCCTCACTATAATTATATGTTACAACATTCGCACCCCTCGGGTTCATCGTAGGTTCATACAAGTTTCCTTGACTTGAGAAAAAGTCCAGCTGGCCTCTTTTTTTCCTTGATGTGAGGAAGAGCGTGTACCTGGTCCATGCTCTAAAGGCTGCTTACGGTGTAATAAAGGTATCAGATCCTAGCAGCTGGCTGCTCTCCTCTCTGGTCCCTCCTCGTCACAGCCAGTTTCATCTCCCTGCCAGTGGGCTGCTGTCCTGTCTTGTGTCATCAACAGGGGTGACAGGGAGAAAAAGACATGGCTGACTTCTCAACCTCACTGGCGTCTCCATTTTGATGCGACCAACACGTACAGTACAGGAAGCATTTACATCAACCACATAAGCTATACGCTTAAAAAAAATACCTGCTCTCACACAGGCATATAGCACCCATTCTCTATCCCCCTCAGATCCACACACGTTAGATCCTCAGATCGATTCAGTTATTTCTGATTTATTGCTGCATTTGCAAGTCAATGGCTGGAGAGGTTACATCCATGCACCTACCTTCCATTGAAGAAATTAATATTAGCTCTTTATTTCATCTGATTAGCGGTTGCATGTCACGCACATGTTTAGAAACGGCTTACAGCAAGATCATTTTTCACAACAGCTGATGTGGTTTTTGAATATGTTAAAATAAGGACTATATGTATATAGGCCTAGCTATACACTGAGTGTACAAAACAGAGACACTGTTGGGAGTGAAAATCCCAGCAGAGCTGCAATTCTTGACACACTCAAACCAGTGCGCCTGGCACCGACTACCATACCCCATTCAAAAGCACTTAAGTCTTGCCCATTCACCCTCTGAATGGCACACATCACAATTGTTATGTCTTTACTACCAATAAATGAAGACTTTTAGTTTTTATCAAAGATTCTCTGTAATTAGTGTTACGCGATTAAACTGATTAATCATGTAACTGTAATTGACTAGGAAGTCGGGGCACCAAGGAAAATATTCAGATTACAAAGTTATAATTTTCCTAATAACTTTTCAGATATTTTATTTCTGATCAATTAGTCTTCTGATTAATTAATTATTTTACTATGAGTCATCGATACATCAATTGTTTTAAAATCATTTATTTACTAACTAACTAATTCACAGAAATGCATAAACAAACAGTAGATAGTTACAAGGAAATGATAACGGAGTTTCCCGAGTGGGATAAACCGGCATCGCGGCTTGGTGTACAAAAGGGAAGTGGGGGTCGACTGAGATAAGACATCACACAGTTGATAATTATAACAATTGACATGCTTATCCTTTGCACATGAACGCTCACTCATTCGGGAACAATTGCAATCAATATGTATATTTACGCTCAGTGTGTCGTCGGGATCTCTGTTGAAAAGTTTGTTTCTGTTGGAGAGTTTGTCTCTCTCTCTCTCTCTCTCTCTCTCTCTCTCTCTCTCTCTCATAAATGTTGTTCGGACCTCGAGTTCTGTGAGGTGGAAGAAATTCCTTTGTTCTCTATGAAAATTCACTCTCTCTCTATACTGTGGCCATGAGGAGATAAATTCCTGGAGGAGATTATGACCTCTCTGACCACAGCAGCCTGTGTGTAGGAGACAGGGGGATGGGGTTTGCTGTACCGAAAGAGGGAAACGTCATGACACAATCCATGTCTCAGCGGTGTCAAGGCTTAAAAATCATTCTTTAACCTGTCTCCTCCCCTTCATTTACAATGATTTGAAGTGATCAGTATGGGATCATAGTGTTCACCTGGATTCACTTGGTCAGTCTGTCATGAAAAGAGCAGATGGTCCTACTGTTTTGTACACTCAGAGTGTGTTGTATGTACAGCAGAGTTTTATCCACCCTATTTCTTATTCAGTCTTATTCAAGCCCTGCGTCCTACCCTTCAGCCTGACCCCCTGAGATCTTTGAAGCCTTAGCTCTCTCCCCTTTCCCACCTTAGTTGTTTGCTGTCACCCACCCAGCTTACTGCCAACTCTTTAGCCCATGAACTTCACAATGCCCTTTGCTTCACCGTTAAAAGTTCACAGCATTAATCCCAACCTGACATCATTCAAGCCATTCTGTCCAAGGAATCCTGTCTGTCAGCGTTTCCCCGCTATGGGTCCTGCTACAGGTCCAACAGATAGTTGTGATTGTCTCTGAAGATAGCAAAAACATGGCCGTGCCTTAGCATAGCGGAGAGAGTATTACATAACATTTTGTGTCTCCTTATGGGGCAGCAGGTGTAACAGTATAATTTTAAACCGTCCCCTCGCCCATTTTGACTGGGCTGAGCGGGAGGCGCGTGGTAGGGACCAGGGACCTTCTGCACACATCAGGTGCCGTTCCCCTCACAACAGTCACCCTCGGAAGCATTGTTACCCAGACGGGCTCGCTCTGGATGAGTTGTAGGGGTTTAATGGCACAAAGCCCAGCCACGGCCCTTGCCTGGAGGACCTGCAGGCAGGGGAATGTTGTAGAGCTGAACCACTTCAGAACGGTCTCAGAGCAAGTGGAGTTGTCAACCGATTGAAACGCAGTCCTTCCCCGGGAGGAAGAGGAGCTCCGTTTGCTGAGCGCGCACCGCTGCCAGACATGCAGAGCTACCTGGCATTGTTACCCATCGTTTCACATCCGTCTCAGAGCACTCACCCCCTTTTGACCTTCCTCCTTTTTCTGCAGCGACCAGTTATCCGGGTCAACAGTGTAACAGTACTCTTCTTGCGTTGTGTACATCAGTCATCGACACGGAACTCCAATATGTAGCACCAGTCATGTAGCTTTATTCTGATAGGAACGACACAAGATTGCACGTCATGCAATGCCCGTCTCACCATCCAACTCTGCACTCACGCACGCTGGTTTGGTGCTTGTTCACTGGGCAGTTACCAAAATAATACAATTACAATATAATATCTTTAACAATGTACCTGATAAGAACGACACAAGATTGCACGTCATGCAATGCCCGTCTCACCATCCAACTCTGCACTCACGCACTGTACAAAATATATGAACCCCCCACCAGACACAGTAAGTTGCTAGCTAATACTGGCGTGAATTCTCTACAACAAAATGCACAACAAATATTCTCCAAAAACCCTGCATCTTATGTGTGATGTTTGAATAACATTTACGAACTATTTGATATAAATTGTACATTTAAATCATCACTTGAGAGCATAAAATCACTTTTGACGTACGGTGCTTTGCAACCAACAACTTACCGCTGGTTTGGTGCTTGTTCACTGGGACGATTCTAACTGGAACATCCCCCCTCGTAAGCAAGCTACGCAAACCAGCCAATAAGATGCCATGTTGAGTAGGTGAAGGCAAGACAAACTCAAACCAAAAACCCATTGGCTTAACAATAAAGTGGCAAGGGGAATCACCAATATAACCCTGTTACACTCCCCCCTACTGAATTCCACTTGCCAAGAAAAATAACAAAATACAAAACGGCACTGTGCAAACATACCAGATTCAGAGACACTCAACATATGTACAGAATAATCCAGAGAAAAAAAAGTACTACCTAATAGAGAAAACTAAAAGGTAACGCTGTGTATATCAAGGATGCAGACCCTGCTTTAAATCAGTCACTAAATATTCCAGTCCTTAGACTATTCTCCTTGAGAATTAGAGTGAAAAGCGGATGATCAAACCCCTTAGCCCTCATAGGTAAACATGCCCTGTCACATGTTAAGTACACTCGGTGACTTTAAAACATCCAAGTAATAAAATAAACCACCATAAGAGACTTTATCATATGTCACATTACCATCCTGCAACCTCTAATTATGGTCACAATGATGTAAAAGCAAAACAAATAAAAGATGTCAATACCATTGACCCTCTATTCACATATTTTACCTTCAAGAGCTAACTTTCTGCTGATTCATAATCTCAATCAGTCTTGACACTGGTTTAAATAGCCTTCCTGCCCTTGACCTAATATGACCCCGACTACCTTCAACTGCATAAGGGGTAACAGTGTTGTGCACTGTTGCAATAGTGTGTCCGTCAACACAGTCAGTACGTAACTGATCAGGTAAGGAATGGTCCGCGTTTGGTAGGTCAGTACGGATATCGTAAGCAGACTGGTCAATTAGCTCACTCACTACACTGTTACAGTCTCGGTCAGATTCTTGAAGACTCTCTGATCGAGGCAGACCTTCCAGCTGCAGTATATCATCCACGGAAACCAAAGGTGGAATATCCTGAGCATCCAAGGATCGCACATCACCCTCCAGGCTTGTGTCACCTGTTCCTTCAGAAGACAACTCTGACACCCACACTCTGGTTCTGTACTCAGCACCATCATCCACTGCAGTGTCCATGGCAGCTGAGACCACTAGGCTGTCATTCATGTCCTCAGACTCTGTTAATCCAGACATGTCTGTTCCCTCCTCAACAGCAGCATGGGGAAGAGGAAGAAAGTTGACTGGCATTATCAGATTGCGATGTACCGTCTTCTCCCGTCCAGTGGAGCTGTTCTGAATCTTAAAAGTGTGACTGTCAGCATTCAATCCAGTGACAAGGTAGACAGTATCCTCCCAACGGTCAGCGAGCTTCCACTTTCCCGATCCCCCTTGTTAGCCAGCAATACTCGATCCCCAATCTCCACTGGTGCTCCTCTGACTCTTCTGTCATAAAGGTCAGCATGCCTCTTCAACTGCTTCGCTGCAGATGCCTGTGCTGCATTCATGGCTTCTTTCAGATCTCTCCTCAAAGACTGAACAAACTGGTCATAGTCGACAACTTCTGGGTTCTCTATGACCGAGCCAAAGACTATGTCAACAGGCAGTCTTGGCGTCCTCCCAAACATTAGCAGGAA
This sequence comes from Oncorhynchus keta, assembly GCF_023373465.1. Lineage (NCBI taxonomy): Eukaryota > Metazoa > Chordata > Actinopteri > Salmoniformes > Salmonidae > Oncorhynchus > Oncorhynchus keta. The sequence continues at coordinate 33,128,596 of NC_068442.1, read as the reverse complement.
AGGGGCAAAGCCTGTGGTCTCGTGGATTGTACAATTGTATGCAAACGTAAGGGACTTCAGCGCCTGAGGCCATCTGTGCTTAGCTCTCATTGGCAGGGCCCGGATCATGTTTCCCAAAGTCCTATTCATCCTTTCGCAGGACCCGTTCCCCATCGGATGGTACGGTGGTGTGAGACTTCTGAACGCCTGCAACACTCAACAGTTCGGCTATTAAAGCGCTCTCAAAGTTGGCTCCCTGGTCTGAGTGTATATGGCGAGGCATCCCGTAGACACAGAAATAGTTGTTCCACAACTGATGAGCTACTGACTTAGCAGACTGGTTCGGACACAAGAAGGCATGAGCTAATTTGGTAAAGTGGTCAGTAACAACGAGCACATCCAAGGATTTGTTTGAAGAATCTTCTGCAGACCAGAAGTCTATGCACACTAGTTCAAGAGGCTCAGTTGTTATTATGCTCTCAAGAGGAGCTCTTGCTTCCGGATCAGGAGTCTTGCTCACCACACATCTCCTGCAGCACTTCACATAGGCTTTTACCTCCCTCTCCAGGCCATGCCAGAAGAACCTCTGTCTTGTCAGGTAGACTGTTCTCTGTTGGCCCTGGTGGCCAGCTTCATCATGGACACCCTTCAACACCATTGCTTTCATGGAGGCTGGAACTACATACAGATACATTTTCCTCTTTGTAACCACATTCTTCGAAACACGATACAGTACACCCATCTTCATGGTCAACTTGTCCCAACTTCTGAGAAGACCCAAAACCTCAACACTCTCATGGGCACGCTCTCTCCGGGATGGTCTTCTCCCCCTCTCAACAAAGAAGATGACTTTGCTGATCACGTTGTCATCACGCTGCTTACTCATCAGTAGGTCGTGTGGCAGAACATCGACATTGGTCTGCTCTGATGGCATAACAGCCTGTGGGAGCTGTGGCAACAGCAGTGCATGTGAGCCCACTTCACCCACCCAGCACCTATGTGAATGAAGAACAGCTGCAACTTCATGTCTTGATAAAGCACCAGATGGGGGTCAACAGTAGCCTGACAGCTAATGACCACTTCGTTGGAGTCAGAGGCTTTGTCAAAGGGGTGGCTGGACCAGCGAAACACATCTTGCACTCTGTCTGTGCGCACAGCGTCGGCTTCAGCTAGTAAGGTCTCGTACGGGACCCTTGTCAGGCGATGGAGTGCACTGGGTCGTACGAAGGGCTCTCTGCTCAAAGCATCTGCAACAACATTCATTTTTCCAGGGATGTATTTATTGTCAAACTCGTACGGTGCCAGCTTAGCGACCCATCTCTGTTCACAAGCATCAAGCTTTGCTTTGGTCAGAATGTATGTCAAGGGATTATTATCCGTCCATACCATGAACTGCTGTCCCCGTAGCCAGTGGTGGAACTTGTCACAGATAGCCCATTTCATGGCAAAGAACTCGAGCCTGTGCGCAGGATACCTTGACTGTGCATAACTGAGAGACTTGCTCGCGAAGGCTATAGGTCTCGCTGTAGCTCCCGGTTCTTGCACCTGAGATAGCACAGCACCTAAGCCATTGCTGGATGCATCCACCGACAGTAGAAAGGGTTTTTCGAAGTTGGGGTGGGCCAACAAAACCTGGTCCAGCAAGGCTTGCTTTAGCTGGAATAAGGCCTGTCTGCATTCTGTTGTCCAGTCGGCAGCCATCAACTTCCTGACAGGTGAGCTTCGCTTCTTTTTCCAGCGTGGAGCCTTGTGTCCAGTAGTCAATCCAAAGAGAGGCTTTGCAATGGTCGAGCAACCTTCAATGAACTGTTGATAATACACCACCATCCCAAGGAATGACCTCAATTTCTTCTGAGATGGAATGTCAGTGCCATCTTTCATCAGATCAGCTTCTGTTACTCCTGTAATGGCCCTCACCTTCTCAGGGTCTGTAGCTACACCATCCGCACTAATGATATGCCCCAGAAACTTCACAGACCTCTGCAGAAAGTTACACTTTTTTGGCGCCAACTTCAGGTTGTGAGCCTTGAGACGCTCAAAAACCATTTCCAGGCGCTGTATAGCCAGATCTTCAGTGGGCGCATAGACCAAGACATCGTCAAGGTAACACAGCAGGCTAAGAAAGTTCTGATCCCCAAAGATGTTTAGCATCATCCTCATAAAGGTTGCCGGACTATTACATAACCCCTGTGGCATTCGATTGTATTCGTACAATCCAAATGGGGACGTAAAAGCTGTGAATCTCCGGTCATCCTCATGCACTTCCACATTGTAGTAGCCAGAGGTAAGGTCCATTGTCGAGAAAAAGGCATTTCCACCTAACGCAGCCAGCGCGTCAGCCTGGTGAGGGAGTGGGTGGGCGTCTTTGATGGTGCGAGCATTGAGCAAACGAAAATCAGTACAAAGTCTCAGGTCTCCAGACTTCTTCCATACAAGGACAAGGGGAGAGGCGAACTCACTACTAGACTTCCTTATGATATCACGTTCTTCCATCTCATTCAATGCTTGTTTGAGCTTCTCATAATTATTTGGTGAAAGGCGTCGGTAGGGCATCCGAAAGGGTTTCTCATCACTCAGTTGAATGCGGTGAAGACATCCGGAAGCTTTTCCACAATCCAACTTGTGCCTGGAAAAAATAGACTGGTACTCAGCTATGAGCTGGATGAGTTTCTTCTTACCAGCAGGAGACGCTTGACAGGAGGAGACATCAATATCAGTCAAACCTAAGTCACGTAAGACCGCAGGCTCGCTTGAACTGTCAGGTCCGTCAGTATTGTGAAGTTGGCTGGAACCGTCAGTCAGTGTCAAGTCATCTTGGCAGTCAGTGAGTATATCAGCCGTTCTCTGCACTTGCTGCTGTAAAGCTGCTGATGAACCATCATTCACACAGTCAAAGTCCTCTAGAGCCATGCAAGGAAAGACATCGGCTAGAGTGGCGTTTCGTCTCAATGTCACTGTCTTCTGAGAAGGGTTTATCACTCTAACAGGGAGCCACCCATCCCCCCGCAATAGAGCTACTGTCCTCCCTACCAGTATTGACCTTGGTGTTGACCTTGAACTGCTGGGCTCAATGACAACAGCACTGCCAGCTGATATATTCTGAGTGTTTCGTAGTCTGCCCCAGACTAAGTGCTCCTGCATAGGCTCTAGAGTCACAGCCCCTTTTAGTCTCACAGTTCCAACTTTGTCAGGTACTTCACTGTCTCTCCATCTCTCCACATTAGCCATCATCTCGATTAGCTTGCTCTCCTCACCCCCGTCACACACAGGAGTATAAACCCTCTTCCAGAGATCTCCATCCGTCTTCAGGTGGCGAATCAAGTGCTTTAGGAGATTGCTGCCCAAGATGAGGTCATCACTCTGGCCTTCAACCACCAGTGTAGGCACAGCAACTCTACATCCGTACACCTCCATCTCCAGCTCACATACTCCCAAAGGCCTCGTCTTCAACCCACCACAACCAACCAAGACTACCTCTGTAGGACTCAATGATGGACTTTTCAACACTCCTGCATGCAACAGTTCAGGTAAGACCCTAGAGCTCAAGGTACAAGCCATGGACCCACTGTCAAGCATAGCTCTCACTTCCACTTCTCCTCCTATTAACACCTTGGCATAGAATAAATCATCATATGGGGAAAGTCTCTGTGTGTTCTGCATTATGATACTCTTCTCAGTCTCCATTTCGTCACAAACACTTTTATATACAGACTCCAAATCAACAGCTCTCACTGATGGGGACTCTACAAAAGGCCCAACACTCTCCCCTTCTACATGCAGGCCTACTAGTTTCCCGGAAGCTGAGCAGTGATTACTGTAGGGACTCCACTAGCTGTGCTCAGAGCTGTGGCCTTGGGGCACTGAGAGCGTGCGTGGCCAGCTACATGACAAAGAAAGCAGAGGTGACTGGCCCTGCAGTGAAAGTAAGTATCATGTCCAGCATCCCCGCACACGTTACATGGCCCATTAGACTTCACTTTGCTCCTATTCCCTTTTTGGAACTTATGGTCAGACTGTTGTGGCCTCTGCTCCAGCACACGCTCCAGCATGGCAAGGATACGTTCCATGGGCTCAGCTGAGCCCTGAATAGGCTGGGCTGGGTAAGGCAACGTATCGGGTACTTCCATGTGGGACCTCACAGCAGGCATGGTAATCGGCATGACAGCACCAACTTCCTGCTTCATTGTTGCGATGGCTGGGGTCACCTTAGATAAGTGAGAGTACCTCCGCTCCCTCCTGTATTCATCATGAACATCTGCAGCGGTCCACTGCTGTAATGGCTTGCACTTAAAGATAAGCGACAGTTCAGCATTAGGGCAATGTCTGATAAACATGACTGTGAGCTCACGAGATGGGTCTTCAACACTTTTTTTCTGTCTCTTTAGACAATCTTCAGCAACCTCCATAGCCCTGTTCAGTCTGAGCCAATATTCAAATGGTTGTTCATCAGTCAGAGGTAATGTGGCATAAAAGTCAGCAAGGGGCATGCTTGAAAAAACAGTGTCACTAAAATGTTGTTTCAGTATGTCAAAGATGGGACTCGGGCCTTTAGATAATTCAATGGAGGGATTGCTGCGTATGCCAACTTTAACAACATCGCGGGCCCTTCCCATAAGCCTGCCCATAACCTCAACTGCTTGGTCCATCACAGCCACGCCCCTCTTACGCATGTAAACCATTACCATATCCTCCCACTCATGCACTGTGCACTTTTCAGAGCCATCCCCGAAAATACACCGGTTCCCTGATATCAGACTTCAATACCAGGTTCAGGCCTGACACATCCATACCCCTCGAGCTGCATACACTCCCCATAACATTGTCCCCAACATGTCCAGCAATTGCCTTTGACTCCAAACAGGAGGCAATGTTCTCCCCAATGGAATGACCAATCTGCTGTACTATGTCTGCTATGAAATCCATGGAGACCTCCCCACTCCCTGTATTTGGCAAACCTCTTTCATACACATCCTTGGGCGTGTCCATGGACAAACTATCATCAAAACCCCCCAGTTTGGGCATAGGTGTAGAATTAACTGGAATTTTGGCTGAACCCCTACCCACAGATGGTGACAGATTAAATGACAGGAAACCCCTACCTCTCCCAACACCTTCCATTTTAACAATGGGAAATCAACACCCTAATGAAAATGTAAACAACAAAACATGTATATATATATATATATATATATATATATATTTTTATATATATATACCTCACGACAAAATCTAACCTATATCTAGTACACTGGTAAAACTCACCCTACTTATATCAGATATACATCAGAATTGCAAATAAACAAGTAACACAAAAGTTATCCTTTGTATGTGAAGAGCCTCAGCTAGAGAAATCATCAATTGCAATAATAAAACGTTCTAGTGGCGCCATCTTGTGGCGAAATGTGATATCGCCAAACTGCACCAGCAACGTCTTATCTGATTCTTCAACAGCAACCACGGCGAAGTTCTGGGATGGAAATCCAGCGAAGGATGATCCGATCCAGAAGAACGGTCACGGCACCACTGTAACAGTACTCTTCTTGCGTTGTGTACATCAGTCATCGACACGGAACTCCAATATGTAGCACCAGTCATGTAGCTTTATTCTGATAAGAACGACACAAGATTGCACGTCATGCAATGCCCGTCTCACCATCCAACTCTGCACACACGCACGCTGGTTTGGTGCTTGTTCACTGGGCAGTTACCAAAATAATACAATTACAATATAATATCTTTAACAATGTACCTGATAAGAACGACACAAGATTGCACGTCATGCAATGCCCGTCTCACCATCCAACTCTGCACTCACGCACTGTACAAAATATATGAACCCCCCCCCACCAGACACAGTAAGTTGCTAGCTAATACTGGCGTGAATTCTCTACAACAAAATGCACAACAAATATTCTCCAAAAAACCCTGCATCTTATGTGTGATGTTTGAATAACATTTAGAAACTATTTGATATAAATTGTACATATAAATCATCACTTGAGAGCATAAAATCACTTTTGACGTACGGTGCTTTGCAACCAACAACTTACCGCTGGTTTGGTGCTTGTTCACTGGGACGATTCTAACTGGAACATCCCCCCTCGTAAGCAAGCTACGCAAACCAGCCAATAAGATGCCATGTTGAGTAGGTGAAGGCAAGACAAACTCAAACCAAAAACCCATTGGCTTAACAATAAAGTGTCAAGGGGAATCACCAATATAACCCTGTTACACTAGCATCAATGTAACAGTATAATTTTAAACCGTCCTCTCGCCCATACCCGGGCGCGAACCAGGGACCTTCTGCACACATCAACAACAGTCACCCTCGAAGCATCGTTACCCATCGCTCCACAAAAGCTGCGGCCCTTGCAGAGCAAGGGGAACTACTACTTCAAGGTCTCAGAGCAAGTGATGTAACCGATTGAAACGCTATTTAGCGCGCACCGCTAACTAAGCTAGCCTTTTCACATCTGTTACACAGGGTAGCCTAGAGGTTAGAGTGTTGGACTAGTAACTGCAAGGTTGTAAGTTCAAACCCCTGAGCTGACAAGGTACAAATCTGTCATTCTGTCCCTGAACAGGCAGTTAACCCACTGTTCCTAGGCCATCCTTGAAAATAAGAATTTGTTCTTTACTGACTTGCCTAGTTAAATAAAGGTCAAATTATAAATAAATGTTACGGGGTAAAAACAGTTTTCATGGGCACACAAATCCGTAGTACTACTTCAAAAAAGATGCAAAACACACAAACACTGCACATTGTTATTAAACTTCTACAAAACACACAAAATGTGTCATTATTGAGCTACCTCACATGAAGCCTAGAGTGAAAGAAACTCAAAAAAATACACAATACTCACCGAGACATAGAACTGTAACTGCTGCTCAGGGTCAGCTGGCTGGCTTTAAGTCATGTAAATGAAAGCGCCTGGTGAAAGCAGGGTCCACTTATGGCTGTGGTGACTATTTCCTGTGTCAATCGACCCCCCTTCACATTAGAGTCATCAGACAAAGTTCTACTGACTGCTGATGTCTAGTGGAAGGTGTAGGAAGTGAAAACTCATCCATATCTAGCTGTAATTTCAATGAGACCTTGGTTGAAAATCTGCCACCTCCCAGAAAAAAAACAGGAAGTGGAATTTCTACAGTTTTTGCCTGCTATATGAGTTCTGTTATACTCACAGACATAATTCAAACAGTTTTAGAAACTTCAGTGGTTTCTATCCAATACTACTAATAATATGCTAATATTAGCAACTATGATTGAGGAGCAGGCCGTTTGATATGGGCACCTTTCATCCAAGCTACTCAATACTGCCCCTGCAGCCATAAAAAGTAAAGTACTGCAGTGCGTCTCCTCCTCATGGACTGCACCAGATTTGCCAGTTCTTGCTGTGAGATGTTACCCCACTCTTCCACCAAAGCACCTGCGAGATCCCGGACATTTCTGGGGGGAATGAACCTAGCCTTCACACTCCGATCCAACAGGTCCCAGAAGTGCTCAATAGGATTGAGATCTGGGCTCTTCACTGGCCATGGCAGAACCCTGACATTCCTGTCTTGCAGGAAATCATGCACAGAATGAGCAGTATGGCTGGTGGCATTCTCATGCTGCAGTGTCATGTCAGGATGAGCCTGCAGCAAGGATACCACATGAGGGAGGAGGATGTCTTCCCTGTAACGAACAGCATCGAGATTGCCTGCAATGACAACAAGCTCAGTCCGATGGCACACCGCCCCAGGCCATGACGGACTCTCCACCTCCAAATCAATCCCGCTCCAGTGTACAGGCACATTCCTTCGACGATAAACACGAATCCGACCATAACCCCCGGTGAGAGAAAACCCAGACTCGTCAGTGAAGAGCACTTTTTGCCAGTCCTGTCTGGTCCAGTGACGGTGGGTTTGTGCTCATAGGCGACGTTGTTGCCAGTGATGTCGTCTGGTGAGGACCTGCCTTACAACAGGTCTACAAGCCCTCAGTCCAGCCTCTCTCAGCCTATTGCGGACAGTCTGAACACTGATGGAGGGATTCTGCATTCCTGGTGTAACTTGGCAGTTGTTGTTGTCTTCCTGCACCTGTCCCGCAGGTGTGATGTTCAGATGTACCGATCAAGTGCAGGTGTTGTTATACGTGGTTTGCCATTGCGAGAATGATCAGCTGTCCATCCTGTCTCCCTGTAGCGTTGTCTTAGGCATCTCACAGTACGGACAATGCAATTTATTTCCCTGGACACATCTGCAGTCCTCATGCTTCCTTGCAGCATGCCTAAGGCACATTCACGTAGATGAGCAGGACTTTTTGCTGAGTTTAGCTGGGTGATAAATGAATTTATTTGTTTAAAGTCATGATTATATTATTAGTATTCCACCCTGAAATCATGTAATTGTATGAAATGTGTTAGAGTCATAATTTAATAATGTGTCTGACTAGACCATTGTGTTGCTATTTCGCAATCTGAGCTGGTTAGAGTTGAGACATTCAAAGCCAACTGAACTGTCAACTTGTGATAACTCTGAAACAAAATAACAAGAAAGAGGACTCCCCAACTTAGGTAGGGGGAGTAACTGTTAGGAATGGTTAGGCTTGTACAAGCTAATGAGAAATTATGTGTTAGTATTGTGGAAAAATACAGCTCACCTAAAGAGAGGTGAAGTTTCTACTGATGTGTCTGTGGGAATTATAAAATGACTGTGTTCTCATTTTTTACTTCAGAGTACTCTCTGAATAAAGGATTGATCTATTGCAGACTGTGGGCTTTGTCTCATTATTCATTAACCAGGGTCTTACAAACTTCTGGGAATTGGTCAAAGCTATAGTGATAGTTGAGTTCAACCATTGGGATAAAAATTCCCGTGACACTGGGCTAACAAAAAATGTAGAATTACTGATGCTAGTATTGGATGTGCTCATGGAAGCAGAACAACTTGTGTCATTGACAGGTGGAGGTGTAGTAATGCTGGTAGTAGCAGTACTACCAGTAGAGCGGTATGTGTCTCTATGGACGCGGGCATTACTGTTTTTAACCATTCATACATTTTTGAGCAAACGGGATGAGCTGCAGCTACAGTGCATTGCAAAAGTAATCATCCGCTTGGTGTTTTTCCTGTTTTGTTTCATAACAACCTGTAATTTAAATTGATTTTTATTTGGATTTCATGGAATGGACGTACACAAAAAAATCTAAATTAAGTGAAGTGAAATGAAAAAAATAACTTATTTAAAAATATAAAAAAATGGAAAAGTGGTGCATGCATATGTATTCACCCCCTTTGCTGTGAAGCCCCTAAATAAGATCTGGTGCAACCAATTATCTTCAGAAGTCACATAATTAGTTAAATAAAGTCCACCTGTGTGCAATATAAGTGTCACATGATCTGTCACATGATCTCAGTATATATACACCTATTCTGAAAGGCCCCAGAGTCTGCAACATCACTAAGCAAGGGGCACCACCAAGCAAGCGGCACTATGAAGACCAAGCAGCTCTACAAACAAGTCAGGGACAAAGTTGTGGAGAAGTACAGATCATGGTCGGGTTATAAAAAATATCCGAAACTTTGAACATTCCACGGAGCACCATTAAATCCATTATTAAAAAATGGAAAGATTATGGCACCACAACAATCCTGCCAAGAGAGGGCCGCCCACCAAAACTCACAGCCCATGCAAGGAGGGAATTAATCAGAGAGTCAACAAAGAGACCAAAGATAACCCTGAAGGAGCTGAAAAGTTCCACAGCAGAGATTGGAGTATCTGTCCATAGGACCACTTTAAGTCGAACACTCCACAGAGCTGGTCTTTACAAAAGAGTGTCCAGAAAAAAAGCAATTTCTTAAAAGCAACAAAAAAAAAGTTTGGTGTTTGCCAAAAGGCATCTGGGAGACTCCCCAAACATATGGAAGAAGGTACTCTGATCAGATGAGACTAAAATTGTGATTTTTGTCCATCAAGAAAAACTATATGTCTGGCGCAAACCCAACACCTCTCATCACCCTGAGAGCACCATCCCCACAGTGAGGACATGGTGGTGGCAGCATCATGCTGTGGGAATGTTTTTCATCGGCAGGGACTGGGAAACTGGTCATAATTGAAGGAATGATGGATGGAGCTAAATACAGGGAAATTCTTGAGGGAAACCTGTTTCAGTCTTCCAGATATTTGAGACTGGGACGTAGGTTCACCTACGGACAATGACCCTAAGCATACTTCTAAAGCAACACTCAAGTGGTTTCAGGGAAACATTTAAATAACTTGGAATGGCCTAGTCAAAGCCCAGACCTCAATCCAATTGAGAATCTGTGGTATGACTTAAAGATTGCTTTACACCAGCGGAACCCATCCAACTTGAAGGAGCTGGAGCAGTTTTGCCTTGAAGAATGGACAAACATCCCAGTGGCTAGATGTGCCAAGCTTACAGAGACATACCCCAAGAGACTTGCAGCTGTACACTCGTGGCCAAAAGTTTTGAGAGTGACACAAATATTAATTTTTACAGAGTGTCTTTAGATATTTTTGTCAGATGATACTATGGAATACTGAAGTATAATTGCAAGCATTTCATAAGTGTCAAAGACTATTATTGACAATTACATGAAGTTGATGCAAAGAGGCAATATTTATATTGTTGACCCTTCTTTTTCAACACCTCTGCAATCCGCCCGAGCATGCTGTCAATTAACTTCTGGGCCACATCCTGACTGATGGCATCCCATTCTTGCATAATCAATGCTTGGAGTTTGTCAGAATTTTGGGGTTTTCGTTTGTCCATCCGCTTCTTGAGGATTGACCACAAGTTCTCAATGGGATTAAGGTCTGTGGAATTTCCTGGCCATGGACCCAAAATATCGATGGAGAGAATAAAGTAGACGGCACACGTCAAACGTTTGATTTATGACCCTATGTCAGGATGACATGTGCATGCCCATATTTGGGCATCCGGTCAGGACATCCTGGCGGGAACTTATCACGTGCTTATGCCCATATATGGGCATCATGTTCCTGTTCTCACGCTTTAGAGCAGACATGGGCAAACTACGGCCCGCGGGCCACATACGGCCCGTTAGGCTTTTTAATCCGGCCCTCCGAACTTGTCCAAATTATAGTAAAAACCTCCTTTTTTCCCCTTTCCCTGCAATGCCCACGTTTCCCCAATAGATGGCGCACTCAAAACACATTGACCGTTGTTGGAGTGGCGCGTATTTCTCTTTATTTCACTTTAATTTTCACTTCGTTTCACGTCACCATTAAGCCCTTCTGTGAAAATGAGCGGACCACTCCGATCAACGGCTGTATGTCTGATATGCCAAGAAGCTGTTGCGGTTTTCAAAGAGTACAATATCAGCCGTCACTTTGCCACGAAGCATGCAAACTATGCTAGCAAGCAGTCAACACAAGAACGGGCGGCTACTGCACAGATCCAAGTTAACTGACCAACACCTCAGATCTGTCCTGAGAATTGCCACAACAAAACTAACTCCAGACTTTGATGCACTGGCAAAAAAGGAGACCAACAACACTGTTCCCACTGAAATGGTGAGTTTTTCTGCTGTGTTATGAAAAATGCATATGGAAAGTTTGGAAGTGCGTCTTTTAATTAAGAGCAATGCGCATTTACGCACAGCAGCGGTACAGTAGCTTAATTAACACGCCGCACATCGCTCTTAATTTAAATGTAAATTTTCAGCTGCAGGTAGGATATTTAATACAGCCTATGTCTGTGTGCTTGGCAACGATACACGTGTACTGTTTGCGCGTGAAGGCGAGGGCGTCCGTGGCGAGTTTGTAGAGCGAGCGGTCAGGACAATCCATCCATGATTTTGCGGAGTTTAACACAAGTAGATATTATTGAGCTTGAGTATTTCGTTGTGTAATAATATGTTTTGAATGTTGAAAGTGATTCCATTTTTCAATAAATGTTGATTTCTTTAACTTTGCACCTTCGATTGAAACTTATTAAAAACAGACGCAATCTTGATAAATCACAGTGCGTATGTTATTTTAATCTATTTACATTTCCTCCTCCCAGTATCTGCGAAATAGTATGTAAATGCCATATCTTGCATATTCCTTGAGACAAATTTATTAACTGATAAGGGCTATTTTTCACATTTGAAAGACAGTTAATAAATTGGGTTGTAGTGTTCTTACTGTGCTATGAGGTTTGCACACACTACATTTAATGCTTTAGTATATCCGGCCCAAACACTCCCTCCAAATGCTCCTGGCCCGGCCCCTCTGTCAAATTTTAGAACCCATTGTGGCCCGCGAGTCAAAAAGTTTGCCCACCTCTGCTTTAGAGGGTGTTAATTTATGCATATATTACATCTATTCCTTTGAAGTTGTCATGATGATTGATGTCTAGGGACCTCTTTGAATGGGGGGGGGATGTGTTTGAACATTTCAAAGAGTATGGCCCCACCACCCCCTGTTATATTGACCTTATTGACCATGTCATGAACCCAATGACAAAATCCTCAAGGAAGTTTTGTGTGAGACCCCAGAATGTTTTAAAGGAGTTTTGGGTACGAGTGAGGGACATATGTCTAACATATTGATGAGAGAAAGGCTTAAGATAAGGCTTGCGCTTTGTCAAATTGAACAGGCCCTGAGTGGTACAACTCTCCCCGGATATGCACTGGAAGAACTAGTCTGCGGACGCAGTGTTCTGAAGGCCCTAAGAATCGCTTCAATGGCGTATAGCCCTGACTCCAAAGTGACAATTTTAGCATGTGAACAATTTGATAGAGCAAATGCGGTGAAATCTGTCAGTTCATATGTATTTTCCAAAGCATGCAAGGATGTAAACTTTTTTATACCGGTGTTTAGCTTTAAATTGATTGATTATCCCATATTCATAACCCTTATGAATAAGCTGGACAGTCTTTTCCAAAATCGTGAACAATTACGGCGCTGGCCGCGTCTATCCTTAAGACATACGCAGGACCCACACACCCGACGGTGGATCTTTCGCTGGAGTGAAAACTTACAGAGCTTTGATGGAGCGTGCAAGAGAGCCTGTCTGTAACGATTGTAAGGAACTGTCTGTAACGAGCCAGTCTGTAAGGAACATAGACAACCCACCCAACTCACGCCCTGACCATACTAAAACAAAGACAGGATGGGTATTGACAATAAACATGGCAGCCGCTCCGGCCATTTCTCAATAGGTAATTCATCACAAGCCAACACTCCCCCCAAAAAATGTCCAATCAGTCGGCTCATGAGCCCTTCCAACTCTTGGGTATTCATGTCTTTGCTCAACGATCCTTAATAATAATCTATTAACCTGTTAGTCCACTAGGGGCATTATTTCATTTTTGGATAAAAACACGTGCCCGTTTTAAGCGCAATATTTTGTCACGAAAAGATGCTCGACTATGCTTGGAATTGATAGTTTTGGAAAGAAGACACTCTGACGTTTCCAGAACTGCAAAGATTTTCACTGTGAGTGCCATAGAACTAAAGCTACAGGCAAAACCAAGATGTTTGAGCGACCAGGAAATGAACAGGATTTTTGAGGGTACGTTTTCCATGATCGCCTTATATGGCTGTGAATGCGACAGGAATGAACGGACACTTTCTAGCGTTTCCCCAAGGTGTCTGCAGCATTGTGACGTATTTGTAGGCATATCATTGGAAGATTGACCATAAGAGACTACATTTACCAGGGGTCCCGCACGGTGTCTGTGTGGAAATTGGTGCGCAAAGTCACCTACCAGTATTTTTCCATCCGAATCAGAGAAGAATGCAGGCTTCTAGGACTGGCATTTCAATGAAGAGATATATGACAAAACACCTTGAGGATTGATTCAAACAACGTTTTCCATGTTTCAGTCGATATTATGGAGTTAATTCGGAAAAAAGTTTGACGTGTAGGTGACTGAATTTTCGGTTAGTTTCGGGAGCCAAATGCATAGTAACAAAACGGAACGTTGTGTCCTACACCAGATTCTTTCAGGAAAAACTGGACATCTGCTATGTAACTGAGAGTCTCCTCATTGAAACATCTGAAGTTCTTCAAAGGTAAATTATTTTATTTGATCCCTTTGCTGGTTTTTGTGAATATGTTGCGTGCTAAATGCTAACGCTAAATGCTAAGCTAGCTATCACCACTCTTACACAAATTATTGATTTTCTCTGGTTCTAAAGCATATTTTGAAAATCTGAGACGACAGGATTGTTAAGAAAAGGATAAGCTTGAGAGCAGGCATATTTATTTCATTTCATTTGCAATTTTTAGAAATCGCTAATGTTGCGTTATGGTAATGAGCTTGAGGCTGTAGTCACGATCCCGCATGCGGGATGGGGCGGACTAAGAGGTTTTAAGACCTGTCTTCGGGTATTCACTTCCAAGATTGAATCAGAGCATGCATAAACAATCATGCTAACGATAAAGGCTAAAGGTGCACAGAAACGCATTTCCAGCCTGAGGTTACCTTGGGACACCACCGAAAGATTTCCTGAGGTGTCATCATCAGGTGATAAATTGAAAGCATACAATGTGTAATCCTCTGCAAAATAATTTCTGTCAATAGGTAAAGAGAGATCTTTTAGATGCCTCCTGGTAGCCAGGAATAGATTATAAAATTCTCGCACAGATATGTTGTTATTAAATTGTGGTTGGAAAGCCTTAGCAGGGACCTGACGTCCGTCCTGACAGAGAGCTACATACTCTGTACCGAAGTGTTGAAAATTAAATGGGTTTTTATTTAAGCTGCCCATATTAGAGGCGTGATCAACCAAACCTATAACCATGTATCGTGGTAAAGGGCCTGGGATTGATTCACACTTTTCGCACCAAAGTACGTTCGTCTCTAGGAGACAGCACGTGTCTCCTTCTTGAGCGGTATGACGTCTGCGTGGTCCCATGGTGTTTATACTTGCGTACTATTGTTTGTACAGGTGAATGTGGTACCTTCAGGCATTTGGAAATTGCTCCCAAGGATGATCCAGACTTGTGGAGGTCTGCAATTTTTTGGTCTTGGCTGATTTCTTATGATTTTCCCATGATGTTAAGCAAAGAGGCACTGAGTTTGAAGTTAGGCCTTGAAATACATCCACAGGTACACCTATTGACTCAAATTATGTCAATAAGTCTATCACATTTATTTATAAAGCCCTTTTTACATCCGCAGATGTCACATAGTACTTATACATGAAAACCTGCCTAATAACCACGTCAAATTGACACCTTCTTGCACGAATACAAAGTCACAATGAAAAACTAGAAACAAAATAAGACAAAAAAACATGCAAAAGTTTTCTCCACCATGACAGTTTTTACACATTCACATCTGAAGGTAAAATTATGACTTACATTCTGATATCTTGCTCTTATGTCTCTTCCTGAGGGTCCCAGTGATCAAATGAAGTGCCGTTTTCTTTGATAAAATACATTTTTATAGCCTAAATCCAAGTCTAAGTATACAGATATAGAAGATATTGATACATACTAGTGTTTTATTCTTTTTATTTTTTTATCTAATATTTTTTAAACATTTTTATAAAAAAAATATTGTGTGTTAGAATTGCTTTTTAATATGTGGTATATAGTTATTTGCACTGTTGTATATAGTTACAGGTCATTTCACCAATTCGGCAACTTGTGCGGGACACCTAGGTGACTTCATGCTAAATTTCATGTAGCTCACCCATTTCTGAAGTTATCAGTCTGAAAGTTTGCACACCTCCAGTTGCCCACTTGTGATATGCATCACAATTATCTCCAGCATCCTATCTGACTCTGTGGCTATTCTAGTACATGTGAAAGATGATGCTACAACAATAAAAAAACAGAAAACATATGCTCTTTCTTTCTCTTTTCTTCCACCAGATCTACTGTGTTATATTCTCCTACATTCAATTAACATTTCCACAACCTTTAGAATGTTTCCATTCAAATGATACCAAGAATATGCATATCCTTGCCTCTGGGGCTGAGCTACAGGCAGTTAGATTAGGGTATGTCTTCAGGCGGAAATTGAGAACAAGAGATGCAGCCATAAGAGGTTAGGTTTTTAAGGTCCTCCAGAGCAGACATTCAAAGTCTGCTCAGTGGCAGTCAGGTGTCTGCCCACAGAGAGCAGGTATGCAGGAGAAGGCAGGTGCTGGAACGTGTTGTAGACATCGTGAAAGTCATTGGCAGTTACAGGGGGATGCCGTCTGAGGCTGTGTATACATTAGAGGACACCAGTATTGATCACGGTAAACTTTCTTGGAGATGATAATACTGCTGGGAAAGTATGACGTCTGCTTGAAAGACATTGCTTTGTGAATCCTACGAAAGGATGGATGTTTGGAAGAAGACGAGAGAAGAAGAGCCAGGACACACGACACCTATCTCCAATCTGAGAAACATGCTGGTGGACTAAGGATAGTGCTTTGAAAAAGGTATTTTGATCCTTTGGAAAACCAGACCAGGGTCTCTATGTTGAAGTACTCCTCACACTATCAGCCATACAAGGACAGGCCAACAGGAAGACAACTGTTTGGGTGAAGGCAAGAGGATTTACTGAGGCTCTTCTCTGGTATGAGACAAAACTGACAGCTCAAATATTTATTTGGGATATTTGAGAACACGTCACCACTGTCCAAATACCTGCAGACAAGTGGGATGGACATCCTGTCTGCCGATCAAGTGGTTGTGGCTACACAGGAAACCCTGAAAGTCATGTCAAGAGACTGACACCATTAAGGCAGCTATAGACACATTTGTTCAGTTTGCAAATAAGAAGATTAATGAACAGGATGAGGACACAGAGCTGGAGGAGGTGGAAGCCACTCTGCCACAGAAAAGGGCAAGAAAGAAGAAAATCATGTCTGGAGAGATGTCTCAAGATGAAGCTTTGACAGAGGCAGAGAGTGCCTATAAGGTCCATAACCAAATTATGGATACAGTCACAAATAGAATGCGCCTATGGACACTGTCTCATGGCACTCTACATGTATATGCTGACCTAGCCCTTCTGGACCCAAGAAACTTCTCCCTCAATAACATCCAATGGTCTTCCAGAGACAGCCCTTCAAGAGCTCAGCAAATGTTTGCTTCGATTTGATAGCCGAGCAACTGTTGACAATTTGCAGTGTGAAAGACCAAAAAGTTCAGGATTGGAGGAATACATGACCAGGACAGTGGAGGAAGGCCCTGATGGAAATGAAGATGAGGTGGAAATGAAGAATAAATGTTGCTCATCCTGCAAAGAATGTCCACTGTGTTGTTACCAGATTCCGACACGGTACAACCTGCTGACTGATGCATACCACATCCTTGCCCTTGGATACAAGTTCTTACTCACCTTCTCAGTTACACAGGTAGCTTGTGAGCAAAGTTTCTCTACTTTAAAGTATATAAAGAGCAGACTCAGGAGCACTATCTCACAAGAACACCTCGAGCCCTTCATGCTGATGACCACCGAGAAGGACATCCTAATGGCCCTGGATACTGACATGATGAGTTGCAGAGAAAAGTAAGCTGTTGAGAAAATTCGCCCTTCCAATAAAATAAGCAACATATTTCCTATAACTTGCTTACTTACCATTATTTTACTCATACATTTCTAATGTCTCTTTTTCCTGTCTGTAATATTGCTATCCAATACTTTGACAGAGTGGAGCCAGTCAGCTGACCCTGATCAGCAGTTAGACAGTTCTATGTTTCAGTGAGTATTGTGGATATTATAGCATCTCTTCTTTTACTCCAGGCTTCAGGTGATGTAGATGAATCATGACTCATGATGGCTTGTGCTGCTCTCTTACAGGTTATGTTGGTCACGCCCTGGTCTCTTTCACCTGTCTCCAGGTGTTACCCGTTTTCCCCTTTAGTCCCTGGGTATTTATTTCCAGTGTTTCCTGTTTGTCTGTTACCATTTTGTCTTGTCAAGTCAACCAACATGGATTTCTTATCTCTCTTTTTCTAGTCCTCCCAGTTTTGACCCTTGACTGCCTTGACTCTGAACCCACCTGCCTGACCATACTGTCCGCCCTGACCTCGAGCCTGCCTGCCACTCTGTACCTCCTGGACTCTGACCTTGTTATGATCTTTTGCCTGTTCACGACCATTCTCTTGCCTGCCTCATGGATTATATTAAATATCAGAAACTCGAACCATCTGCCTCCTGTGTCTGCATATGGGTCTTGCCCTGTGCCCTTATAACGTTCTATGTTTGGAGAGGTGTTCAAACATTGTTTTTTTGCACTCCCATACCTTAAGGGAAGATTTCGGCAGTACCTGTATGGTTAGTGAGAAAGTCCATATTGCAAATGTACGGTCCCTTACTAGACGTCCGAAATCGTTTGTAAAATTCGCGGACGGCGTCGGGCCCGAGCGGCAGGGCCGGAACTACCAGGAAGTCATCAAATGAACGTTGTCGGACATTCGGTTTCCGTTTTACAAAAATAATAAGATTTATGTCATTTTTCCCATGTCCCGGAAATTCCCACAAGAGGGCATAAGCAATCATATGGCTATTGCTACAAAACATCACGATTCACGACGGGGCCTTATCTCGAAAACTGAAAATATTTAGAAGCCGAAACTCGGTGAGCGTAGGGGCGGCATAATGGGCAGTTGGCCCCGAACAAGATGGCGTCTAGGCCTCAACGGTTTTTGAGTTATGGCCATTTATCTGGGATTAAAGGTCCAAAATGAAAATAGAGAAATTATTTTTCCACTTCACGTCAAAGTCAAGGAGCCTCCGGTGTCAATAAAAAAAGAACCAGCCATTTATCTATCGTCATTTAAGAGAAATTGTACAACGACACCTTGGTGATGTTCACGGATAGGTGTTTTCTTTTTTCAACGGTTACAGATCCAGTTGCAGGTTGTTCTTACGAATCTTTTTAAAGTGTGCTGGGGAGCTCTGCGAGATTTCTGTGATTTTCTATGATTTTCTGAAATAACACACACTCACTAAACCCTCCGTAAATAACTCAGTTCTTAACGTAAAGACTTAAAACTCAGGATTCTGTAAAGGCATACCGCAATCATGATATGAGTTTATTTATAGCTTCCTGTGCCAACCGGAAGTGCCTTTAATGGTGTCACAGTGGCAGTTTCCATGGGTTAAAAAGGTCAGATCTTTTCAAAACTTCATATGTGTGACTAGGTAACCCTCATGAACTGTAAATCAGTCATTTCTCCCAACAGATGTCAAAGAAAATCTCTCACACGCACACACAGCAAGGATGGAGTGAAAAGTGCGGTTCTCAAAGACACAGAGAGCAGGCAATGGCATAAACATAATAATCTCTAGGCCGTGCCGAGTTCAACGAGATATCCCGCTTGACCGTAGCTCGCTCGGTCTAAGCGCAGCGACCATTAGAAAATTAGGCCCAAAATGAAGCCTGCCCCACAATGTCATTTGCTTTTGGGTGACAGTGAGAGAACCGTTAGGGTGAGAAGCACAATTCGACCTCAGGTACGTTCCTAAGGTCCTTCCGATCCGTGCAAGCCTAACGTTGACCGTGTGGCATTAACCCTTAATAGTTAAAAGAAGGTGTTTACTTCAAAGAGTTTGCATTGACTTCTCTCCCCATAGGAATACATTGCCTTTACCCCTAAATTCAACCTGAAGTCTATATGGGTTATGAATGCCGTATGAACCTGTCTTTGGTAACAGTCCATCAGGCCAGTATGAGGTCTACCTGTGTTGATTCTAAGCTTCCTGGACCAACCGGAAGTGGTTAAAATCACCCTAAAAGTGTTTTTCCATTACCTGCCTGCAGTTTGATAGACATAGTGCATTCAACCCTGTGTAAATCAGTCAATTCTTAACGTAAGGACTTAAAACTCAGGATTCTGTAAAAGCATAGCCCAGTGAGGATATGTGTTGACTTACAGCTTCCTGTGACAACCGGAAGTGCCTTAATTGGTGTCTCAGGGGCTGTTTCGAGGGGTTAAAAAGTCAGATCTGTCCAAAACTTCATATGTGTGATTAGGCAACCCCATGAACTGTAAATCAGTCATTTTTCCCATAAAATTTCAAAGGAAAACTAAATCACACAGACACACAACTTGGAAGAAGGGACGTATTGGGGTTTGTAGAGACAGACAGTGCCTCCAATAGTTAGCTTTGTTCGAGCTAAAAGAACCGTCAGACCTAGAGTTCCGAAACTTTAGAAACCTGTTCTAGACCTCGGGTCGATAGTGCGTGGTGAGTTAGGTGGCTCTAGAAGGTTCTCGGACCGAGAAATAGCCTCGTACATTTGCAATGACTTCAATTCATTTTGACCATTACGAAAATGGCGACATTTAGAAAAGTCTCAGAGACACAAGACTAGGTGCATTGAAACCGGCTCGGCCCATAGAGACGGACCCCAACGTTTCGGTCCGATAGCTCATTCAAGGACCCCATAGCAAGGCATGGAAAAAAGTGGATTTTCAGCACCAATTAGGGTTTTACTCGGGCACCGAAGGACCTATCGAGCCGAAACTCGGGATTCGGGGTCGCCTCACATAGGCCTTCACATAATGTCCGACCTGGACCCGCAGCTAGAACGTAACTATGTGTTTTACGTTTTTATTATGTTTTAAACTAAAGGCGCTGTGAATTATGGGCCTGCTCTGACATATATGATAGTTGGCTTCTAAATGAGTTGGAAAAAGTGGGTTTGGTGTCAATTGGTATCAGTTTGGTGTCAAAATGACATCTAATTGACTGATGGACACTGACTTGCTAGTTGACTTTTGTACATTTGCAATATGTTTAAACGGAGAGGGACCATCACCAAAATGGCATTCTGAAATCAACACAAAAAATGGCATCACCATAGTCTCCAGACTGTGCCGAGTTCAACGAGACGCCCCGCTTGACCGTAGCTCGCTCTGAGTGCAGCGACCTTGAAAAAAAGTAGGCGCAAAAGGAAGGCTGGCCCTCAATGTCATTTGCTTTTGGGTGACAGTGAGAGAACCGTTAGGGTGAGAAGCACAATTCGACCTCAGGTACGTTCCTGAGGTCCTCCCGATCCGTGCAAGCCTAACCTTGACCGTGTGGCATTAACCCTTAACAGTTAAAATAAGGTGTTTACTTCAAACAGTTTGCATTGACTTCTCTCCCCATAGGAATACATTGCCTGAACCCCTAAATTCAACCTGAGGCCTATGTGGGTTATGAATGCCTTATGAACCTGTCTTCTATGACAGTCCATCAGCTCACTATGAGGTCTACCTGTGCCGATTCTAAGCTTCCTGAAGCAACCGGAAGTGGTTAAATTGACCCAAAAGGTGTATAACCTTCAAAGGTGAAAATGACTACATTCAACCCTGTGTAGATCGTAGATCAGTCAATTCTTAACTTAAAGACTTAAAACTCAGGATTCTGTAAGTTTCTATGTCAGTCAAGACATGGGTTTACTTATAGCTTCCTGTGCCAACCGGAAGTGCCTTTAATGATGTCACAGTGGCAGTTTCCAAGGGTTAAAAAGGTCAGATCTTTTCAAAACGTCATATGTGTGACTAGGTAACCCTCATGAACTGTAAATCAGTCATTTCTCCCAACAGATGTCAAAGAAAAGCTCTCACACGCACACACAGCAAGGCTGGAGTGAAAAAGTGCGGTTCTCAAAGACACAGAGAGCAGGCAATGGCATAAACATAATCTCTAGGCCGTGCCGAGTTCAACGAGATATCCCGCTTGACCGTAGCTCGCTCGGTCTGAGCGCAGCGACCATTAGAAAAGTAGGCCCAAAATGAAGCCTGCCCCACAACGTCATTTGCTTTTGGGTGACAGT
This sequence comes from Oncorhynchus keta, assembly GCF_023373465.1. Taxonomy (NCBI): domain Eukaryota; kingdom Metazoa; phylum Chordata; class Actinopteri; order Salmoniformes; family Salmonidae; genus Oncorhynchus; species Oncorhynchus keta. Next base: position 33,106,884 of record NC_068442.1, on the reverse strand, counting down.
GAGAGAACCGTTAGGGTGAGAAGCACAATTCGACCTCAGGTACATTCCTAAGGTCCTCCTGATCCGTGCAAGCCTAACCTTGACCGTGTGGCATTAACCCTTAATAGTTAAAAGAAGGTGTTTACTTCAAAGAGTTTGCATTGACTTCTCTCCCCATAGGAATACATTGCCTGCACCCCTAAATTCAACCTGAAGTCTATATGGGTTATGAATGCCGTATGAACCTGTCTTTGATGACAGTCCATCAGGACAGTATGAGGTCTACCTGTGTTGATTCTAAGCTTCCTGGACCAACCGGAAGTGGTTAAAATCACCCTAAAAGTGTTTTTCCATTACCTGCCTGCAGTTTGATAGACATAGCGCATTCAACCCTGTGTAAATCAGTCAATTCTTAACGTAAGGACTTAAAACTCAGGATTCTGTAAAAGCATAGCCCAGTGAGGATATGTGTTGACTTATAGCTTCCTGTGACAACCGGAAGTGCCTTAATTGGTGTCTCAGGGGCTGTTTCGAGGGGTTAAAAAGTCAGATCTGTCCAAAACTTCATATGTGTGATTAGGCAACCCCATGAACTGTAAATCAGTCATTTTTCCCATAAAATTTCAAAGGAAAACTAAATCACACAGACACACAACTTGGAAGGAGGGACGTATTGGGGTTTGTAGAGACAGACAGTGCCTCCAATAGTTAGCTTTGTTCGAGCTAAAAAGAACCGTCAGACCTAGAGTTCCGAAACTTTAGAAACCTGTTCTAGACCTCGGGTCGATAGTGCGTGGTGAGTTAGGTGGCTCTAGAAGGTTCTCGGACCGAGAAATAGCCTCGTACATTTGCAATGACTTCAATTCATTTTGACCATTACGAAAATGGCGACATTTAGAAAAGTCTCAGAGACACAAGACTAGGTGCATTGAAACCGGCTCGGCCATAGAGACGGACCCCAACGTTTCGGTCCGATAGCTCATTCAAGGACCCCATAGCAAGGCATTGAAAAAATGGATTTTCAGCACCAATTAGGGTTTTACTCGGGCACCGAAGGACCTATCGAGCCGAAACTCGGGATTCGGGGTCGCCCCACATAGGCCTTCACATAATGTCTGACCTGGACCCGCAGCTAGAACGTAACTATGTGTTTTACGTTTTTATTATGTTTTAAACTAATGGCGCTGTGAATTATGGGCCTGCTCTGACATATGTGATAGTTGGCTTCTAAATGAGTTGGAAAAAGTGGGTTTGGTGTCAATTGGTATCAGTTTGGTGTCAGAATGACATCTAATTGACTGGTGGACACTGACTTGCTAGTTGACTTTTGTACATTAGCAATATGTTTAAACGGAGAGGGACCATCACCAAAATGGCATTCTGAAATCAACACAAAAATGGCATCACCATAGTCTCCAGGCTGTGCAGAGTTCAACGAGACGCCCGCTTGACCGTAGCTCGCTCTGAGTGCAGCGACCTTGAAAAAAAGAAGGCGCAAAAGGAAGGCTGGCCCTCAATGTCATTTGCTTTTGGGTGACAGTGAGAGAACCGTTAGGGTGAGAAGCACAATTCGACCTCAGGTACGTTCCTGAGGTCCTCCCGATCCGTGCAAGCCTAACCTTGACCGTGTGGCATTAACCCTTAACAGTTAAAATAAGGTGTTTACTTCAAACAGTTTGCATTGACTTCTCTCCCCATAGGAATACATTGCCTGCACCCTAAATTCAACCTGAGGCCTATGTGGGTTATGAATGCCTTATGAACCTGTCTTCTATGACAGTCCATCAGCTCACTATGAGGTCTACCTGTGCCGATTCTAAGCTTCCTGAAGCAACCGGAAGTGGTTAAATTGACCCAAAAGGTGTTTTGATGTACATAACCTTCAAAGGTGAAAATGACTACATTCAACCCTGTGTAGATCGTAGATCAGTCAATTCTTAACTTAAAGACTTAAAACTCAGGATTCTGTAAGTTTCTATGTCAATCAAGACATGGGTTTACTTATAGCTTCCTGTGCCAACCGGAAGTGCCTTTAATGATGTCACAGTGGCAGTTTCCAAGGGTTAAAAAGGTCAGATCTTTTCAAAACTTCATATGTGTGACTAGGTAACCCTCATGAACTGTAAATCAGTCATTTCTCCCAACAGATGTCAAAGAAAAGCTCTCACACGCACACACAGCAAGGCTGGAGTGAAAAGTGCGGTTCTCAAAGACACAGAGAGCAGGCAATGGCATAAACATAATCTCTAGGCCGTGCCGAGTTCAACGAGATATCCCGCTTGACCGTAGCTCGCTCGGTCTGAGCGCAGCGACCATTAGAAAAGTAGGCCCAAAATGAAGCCTGCCCCACAACGTCATTTGCTTTTGGGTGACAGTGAGAGAACCGTTAGGGTGAGAAGCACAATTCGACCTCAGGTACGTTCCTAAGGTCCTTCCGATCCGTGCAAGCCTAACCTTGACCGTGTGGCATTAACCCTTAATAGTTAAAAGAAGGTGTTTACTTCAAAGAGTTTGCATTGACTTCTCTCCCCATAGGAATACATTGCCTGCACCCCTAAATTCAACCTGAAGTCTATATGGGTTATGAATGCCGTATGAACCTGTCTTTGATGACAGTCCATCAGGACAGTATGAGGTCTACCTGTGTTGATTCTAAGCTTCCTGGACCAACCGGAAGTGGTTAAAATCACCCTAAAAGTGTTTTTCCATTACCTGCCTGCAGTTTGATAGACATAGTGCATTCAACCCTGTGTAAATCAGTCAATTCTTAACGTAAGGACTTAAAACTCAGGATTCTGTAAAAGCATACCCCAGTGAGGATATGTCTTGACTTATAGCTTCCTGTGCCAACCGGAAGTGCCTTAATTGGTGTCTCAGGGGCTGTTTCGAGGGGTTAAAAAAGTCAGATCTGTCCAAAACTTCATATGTGTGATTAGGCAACCCCCATGAACTGTAAATCAGTCATTTTTCCCATAAAATTTCAAAGGAAAACTAAATCACACAGACACACAACTTGGAAGGAGGGACGTATTGGGGTTTGTAGAGACAGACAGTGCCTCCAATAGTTAGCTTTGTTCGAGCTAAAAAAGAACCGTCAGACCTAGAGTTCCGAAACTTTAGAATCCTGTTCTAGACCTCAGGTCGATAGTGCGTGGTGAGTTACGTGGCTCTAGACGGTTCTCGGACCGAGAAACAGCTTCGTACATTTGCAATGACTTCAATTCATTTTGACCATTACGAAAATGGCGACATTTAGAAATGTCTCAGAGACACAAGACTAGGTGCATTGCGAACGTCTCGGCCCATATAGACAGACCCCAACGTTTCTGTCCGATAGCTCATTCAAGGACCCCGTAGCAAGTCATGGAAAAAAGTGGATTTTCAGCACCAATTAGGGTTTTGCTCGGACACCAAATGACCGATCGAGCCGAAACTTAGGATTCGGGGTCGCCTCAGCTAGGCCTACACGTAACATAAGAAATGGACCAGCAGCTAGAACGTAACTACATGTTTTATGTTTTTTTTATGGTTTGAACCAAAGGCGTTGTGAATTTTGGGCCAGCTCTGAAGTGTGTGATAGTTGGCTACTAAACAGGTTGGAAAAAGTGGGTTTAGTGTCAATTTGTATCAGTTTGGTGTCAGAATGACATCTAATTGACTGGTGGACACTGACTTGCTAGTTGACTTTTGTACATTAGCAATATGTTTAAACGGTGAGGTACCATCACCAAAAGTGACATTCTGAAATCAACCCTAACGAGCCATTGAGATGAACCAGAATCACTGCCCAGCCATGCCGAGTTCATCGGGCCAGTCAATTTCACATTCCTGCAGGATTTTTATAGCATGACAAATTCGTGATGGTACCTGCCCATTGAACCATATTGCAAATGCACAGTGACTTTGCAAAAGTGAGAAAACATAAACAAATGGACATGATGAAATCAACACAACGAGTGATGGAAATGTACAACTATCACTGCTCAGCCATCCTGTGTTCATCAGACCAGTCAATTTTGCATTTTTGAGCATGTCAAATTTCATATGGTAAATGCACATTGAAACATATTGCAAATGCACGTGCACTTACAATATGATTCTATAGTGAAAAAAATCACCTAACGGAGATAATGAAATCAACACAACGAGTGATGGAAATGTACAACTATCACTGCTCGGCCATCCTGTGTTCATCAGACCAGTCAATTTTGCATTTTGAGCATGTCAAATTTCATATGGTAAATGCACATTGAAACATATTGCAAATGCACGTGCACTTACAATATGATTCTATAGTGAAAAAAATCACCTAACGGAGATAATGAAATCAACACAACGAGTGATGGAAATGTACAACTATCACTGCTCGGCCATCCTGTGTTCATCAGACCAGTCAATTTTGCATTTTTGAGCATGTCAAATTTCATATGGTAAATGCACATTGAAACATATTGCAAATGCACGTTTACAATATGATTCTATAGTGAAAAAAATCACCTAACGGAGATAATGAAATCAACACAACGAGTGATGGAAATGTACAACTATCACTGCTCAGCCATCCTGTGTTCATCAGACCAGTCAATTTTGCATTTTTGAGCATGTCAAATTTCATATGGTAAATGCACATTGAAACATATTGCAAATGCACGTGCACTTACAATATGATTCTATAGTGAAAAACATCACCTAATGGACATGATGAAATCAACACAACGAGTGATGGAAAGGAACAACTATCACTGCCCGGCCATCCTGTGTTCCCATAGCGGGCATTAATATCAGAATGACCGGTAAATGCATTCACAACCATATTTTCATTTTTGGGTTACCAGGTGCCTATTTTCAATCACCAGTTGCACAACAATGCGTATCCATCAGAATATTTTAAACAGTCCATAAAGCACTCAGGACTGCCCCCATAGATAGAGGGCCGTAGTAGGGTACTCCCATAGCGGGCATGGATAATAGGAGTCCCGGTAAATGCATTTACAACCATATTTTAATTTTTGGGTTACCAGTTGCACAACAATGCACGTGCATTTGCAATATGATTCTATAGTGAAAAAACATCACCTAATGGACATGATGAAATCAACACAACAAGTGATGGAAATGTACAACTATCACTGCTCGGCCATCCTGTGTTCATCAGACCAGTCAATTTCACATTCCTGCAGGATTTTTTATAGCATGACAAATTCGTGATGGTACCTGCCCATTGAACCATATTGCAAATGCACAGTGACTTTGCAAAAGTGAAAAACATAAACAAATGGACATGATGAAATCAACACAACGAGTGATGGAAATGTACAACTATCACTGCTCAGCCATCCTGTGTTCATCAGACCAGTCAATTTTGCATTTTTGAGCATGTCAAATTTCATATGGTAAATGCACATTGAAACATATTGCAAATGCACGTGCACTTACAATATGATTCTATAGTGAAAAAATCACCTAATGGACATGATGAAATCAACACAACGAGTGATGGAAATGTACAACTATCACTGCCCGGCCATCCTGTGATCCCATAGCGAGCATTAATATCAGAATGACCGGTAAATGCATTTACAACCATATTTTTATTTTGGGTTACCAGTTGCACAACAATGCACGTGCATTTGCAATATGATTCTATAGTGAAAAAACATCACCTAATGGACATGATGAAATCAACACAACAGTGATGGAAAGGAACAACTATCACTGCTCGGCCATCCTGTGTTCATCAGACCAGTCAATTTTGCATTTTTGAGCATGTCAAATTTCATATGGTAAATGCACATTGAAACATATTGCAAATGCACGTGCACTTACAATATGATTCTATAGTGAAAAACATCACCTAATGGACATGATGAAATCAACACAACGAGTGATGGAAATGTACAACTATCACTGCTCGGCCATCCTGTGTTCATCAGACCAGTCAATTTTGCATTTTTGAGCATGTCAAATTTCATATGGTAAATGCACATTGAAACATATTGCAAATGCACGTGCACTTACAATATGATTCTATAGTGAAAAACATCACCTAACGGAGATGATGAAATCAACACAACGAGTGATGGAAATGTACAACTATCACTGCTCGGCCATCCTGTGTTCATCAGACCAGTCAATTTTGCATTTTTGAGCATGTCAAATTTCATATGGTAAATGCACATTGAAACATATTGCAAATGCACGTGCACTTGCAATATGATTCTATAGTGTAAAAACATCACCTAATGGACATGATGAAATCAACACAACGAGTGATGGAAATGTACAACTATCACTGCCCGGCCATCCTGTGTTCCCATAGCGACCATTAATATCAGAATGACCGGTAAATGCATTTACAAGCATATTTTTTGGGGGGTTACCAGGTGCCTATTTTCAATCACCAGTTGCACAACATGCGTATCCATCAGAATATTTTAAACAGTCCATAAAGCACTCATGACGGACTCAATAGATAGAGGGCCGTAGTAGGGTACTCCCATAGCGGGCATGGACAATAGGCGTCCCGGTAAATGCATTTACAACCATATTTTTATTTTTGGGTTACCAGTTGCACAACAATGCACGTGCATTTGCAATATGATTCTATAGTGAAAAAACATCACCTAATGGACATGATGAAATCAACACAACGAGTGATGGAAAGGAACAACTATCACTGCCAGGCCATCCTGTGTTCATCAGGCCAGTCAATTTCACATTCCTGCAGGATTTTTATAGCATGACAAATTCGTGATGGTACCTGCCCATTGAACCATATTGCAAATGCACAGTGACTTTGCAAAAGTGAGAAAACATAAACAAATGGACATGATGAAATCAACACAACGAGTGATGGAAAGGTACAACTCTCACTGCTCGGCCATCCTGTGTTCATCAGACCAGTCAATTTTGCATTTTTGAGCATGTCAAATTTCATATGGTAAATGCACATTGAAACATATTGCAAATGCACGTGCACTTACAATATGATTCTATAGTGAAACAACATCACCTAACGGAGATGATGAAATCAACACAACGAGTGATGGAAATGTACAACTATCACTGCTCGGCCATCCTGTGTTCATCAGACCAGTCAATTTTGCATTTTTGAGCAAGGTCAAATTTCATATGGTAAATGCACATTGAAACATATTGCAAATGCACGTGCATTTGCAATATGTTTCAATGTGCATTTACTATATGAAAACATGCTCAAAATCATGAGAAATGCAAAATTGACTGGCCAGATGAACACAGGATGGCCTGACAGTGATAAGTTGCTCCTTTTCCATCCCGAGTTCATCTGGCCAGTCAATTTTGCATTTCTGCAGGATTTTTGAGCATGTCAAATTTCATATAGTAATTGTCCATTGAACCATATTGCAAATGCACGTGCACTTGCAATATGATTATATAGTGAAAAAACATCACAAAATGGACATGATGAAGTCAACACAACGAGTGATGGAAAGGAACAACTATCACTGCCCGGCCATCCCGAGTTCATCAGGCCAGTCAATTTTGCATTTCTGCAGGATTTTTGAGCATGTCAAATTTCTTATGTCATTTGGCCCACAAAAAAATTCCTTATGCACAATTTAAAAAAATATATAAAAAAATATGATAATAAAATTGGACAAAAGTATATTCATACAGTTCTTACACATGTGTAATTGACAAAAAAATTGAAAGAATTTCAAAAAACGGTCCAGAAAGCACTTTTTTAAGGGTGTGTGAAGTTTTTTACAAAATTTTGACATTTTTGACTTTTGACTTTTGACTTCCTATGAAATCATATTGAAATTGGACAAAACATATTCCTTATGCGCATGTAAAAAAAAAAAATTACGATAATAAAATTGGACAAAAGTATATTCATACAGTTCTTACACATGTGTAATTGACAAAAAAATCGAAAGAATTTCGAAAAACGGTCCAGAAAGCACTTTTTTAAGGGTGTGTGAAGTTTTTTACAAAATTTTGACATTTTTGACTTTTGACTTTTGACTTCCTATGAAATCATATTGGAATTGGACAAAACATATTCCTTATGCGCATGTAAAAAAAAAAAAAAAAATTATGATAATAAAATTGGACAAAAGTATATTCATACAGTTCTTACACATGTGTAATTGACAAAAAAATCGAAAGAATTTCGAAAACGGTCCAGAAAGCACTTTTTTATGGGTGTGTGAAGTTTTTTACAAAATTTGACATTTTTGACTTTTGACTTTTGACTTCCTATGAAATCATATTGGAATTGGACAAAACATATTCCTTATGCGCATGTAAAAAAAAAAAAAAATTATGATAATAAAATTGGACAAAAGTATATTTATACAGTTCTTACACATGTGTAATTGACAAAAAATCGAAAGAATTTCGAAAAACGGTCCAGAAAGCACTTTTTTAAGGGGTGATAAGTTTTTGAAAAAAATTTCATTTTTTCAAAATTTTACTTTTGGACATTGACTTGGGTTACATCTCCAATATGAAAAACCCCGGTGGAGCGCATTTGCCCCCTGTTGAATTTTTAAAGTGTTACAACTGGCAATTGCCATATGGCATTTGCAATACACTTTGCATGAATCAACGCCGAATTGGGTGGTATTGGCCAATGTGTATATGGTTTGTCCGATGCCAATGACTTGCCATTCATTTTTGTCCAATACAGGGGGACTTCCCTTACACATGGGAAGGACTTGCGTTCCACCGCTCATCTGAAGTAATTATCATTCTCTGGTTGGAACGTTATTCAAGATATTTGTAAACAACCTTCTAAAGACTGATTCAGTACATCGTTTGACATGTTTCTACTGACTGTTACGGAACTTTTGGACATTTGGTCACGTTATAGTGGACGCGCTTTGTGACTTTGGAATTGTTTACCAAACGCTCTAACCAAAGTAGCTAATTGGACATAAATAACGGACATTTTCGAACCAATCAAGCATTTATTGTGGACCTGGTATTTCTAGGACTGCATTCTGATGAAGTTAATCAAAGGTAAGGAAACATTTATCATGTATTTTCTGGTTTCTGTTGACTCCAACATGGAGGCTAATTTGGCTACTGTTCTGAGTGTCGTCTCAGATTATTGCATGGGTTGCTTTTTCCGTAAACTTTTTTTGAAATATGACACAGTGGTTGCATTAAGGAGAGGTATATCTATAATTCCATGTGTATAACTTGTATTATCATCTACATTTATGATGAGTATTTCTGTTGAAATAATGTGGCTATGCAAAATCACTTGATGTTTTTGGAACTAGTGAATCTAAATAGCCAATTGGCCAAATAAATATGAACTTTATCAAACAAAACATGCTTGTATTGTGTAACATGAAGTCCTATGAGTGTCATCTGATGAAGATAATTCAAGGTTAGTGATTAATTTGATCTTTATTTATGCTTTTTGTGCATGCTATATTTTGCAGGAAAATGGCTGTGCTTATTGTGGTTTGGTGGAGACCTAACATAATCGTTTGTAGTGCTTTCGCTGAAAAGCCTATTTGAAATCGGACAATTTGGTGGGATTAACAATGAGAATAGCTTTAAAATGATATCAGACACATGTATGTTTTAGGAATTGTAATTATGAGATTTCTGTGGTTTGAATTTGGCGCCCTCTATTTTCACTGGTAGTTGTCATATCGATCCCGATATCGGGATTGCATCCATAACAGGTTAATGCAGCTGGTGGCCACACCAGATACTGACTCTTAATTCTGATTTTGAACCCCCCCTTTGATCAAGGAACACATTATTCGATTTCTGTTCGTCACATGTCTGTGGAACTTGTTCAGTTTACGTCTCAGTTTTTGAATCGTATTATGTTCATACAAATATTTGCACATGTTAAGTTTGCTGAAAATAAATGCAGTTGACAGTGAAAGGACATTTATTTTTTTGCTGAGTTTAGTATGGACACTGATAGTTGTGAATCTGATGCAGCCGAAGATCTACAGCCCCCTTATCCGGGAATGCACCGAAGAACAGACAGGGACGTTGGACCATCGAAGAGGCGCAAATATAATGAGAACTACATTGATTTGGGGTTCACTTATATTGGGAGTAGTGCCTTTCCTCAGCCACAGTGCGTTATATGTGCAAAAGTACTATCTCACGATTCTATGAAACCTTCAGTCTTGCACAGACATTTAGAAACAGAACATGCCAATTTGAAATTTCCGCTAGCGGAACTCCTCGCCAACAGCCAATGAAATTGCAGGGCGCCAAATACAAATCAACAGAAATCTCATAAATCTAATTTCACAAACATACAAGTTTTAAGCACCATTTTAAAGATACAATTCTCGTTAATCCAGCCATAGTGTCTGATTTCCAAAATGCTTTACAGCGAAAGCTCCACAAACGATTATGTTAGGTCACCACCAACTCAACACCAACCCAGCCATTTTTCCAGCCAAGGAGAGGAGTCACAAAAAGCACAAATAGAGATAAAATTCATCAGTAACCTTTGATCTTCATCAGATGACACTCATAGGACTTTATGTTACACAATACATGTATGTTTTGTTCGGTAAAGTTCATATTTATGTCCAAAAATCTTATTTTACATTGGCGTGTTACGTTGAGTCATTCCAAAACATGCAGTGATATTGCAGAGAGCCACATGAATTCACAAAAATACAAATTAAAAATGTTGATGGAAATTCAAATGTTATGCATTGAACTTTAGATACACTTCTCCTTATTGCAACTGCTGTGTCAGATTAATTTTTTTTTTAACGGAAATAGCATAATCTGAGAACGGCGCTCAGAGCCCAAACCAGCCAGAGAAATATCCGCCATGTTGGGTAGTCAACATTATTCATAAATAGCATTATAATTATTCACTTACCTTTGATGATCTTCATCAGAATGCACTCCCAGGAATCGCAGTTCCATAATAAGTGCTTGTTTTGTTCAACAATTTCCATAATTTATGTCCAATAGCTTCTTTTGTTAGGGCGTTTGGTAAACAAATCCAAAAGCGCGATCTGGTCCAGTCCTACGAAACATTCAACATGTTATATTACAGTTCGAAGAAACTTGTCAAACTAAGTATAGAATCAATCGTTAGGATGTTTCTATCATAAATGTTCCAACCGGAGAATTCCATTGTCTGTAGAAAAGCCATGGAACACAGGTCGCTCTCATGTGAAAGTGCGTGACTGAGATCGAGGCTGCGGGCAGACCCCTTAGTCAAACAGCTCGTATCCAGCCCCCCTTTACATGAGAAGCCTGAAACAAAGTTCTGAAGACGGTTGACATCTAGTGGAAGCCTGAGGAAGTCCAAAATAACCCATATCCCACTGTGTATTCAATAGGGGTGAGTTCAAAAATGACAAACCTCAGATTTCGCACTTCCTGTTTGGATTTTATCTTAGATTTTTGCCTGCCATATGAGTTCTGTTATACTCACAGACATCATTCAAACAGTTTTAAAAACTTCAGTGTTTTCTTTCCAATACTAATATTACTATGCATATATTAGCATCTGGGACTGAGTAGGAGGTAGTTCACTCTGGGCACGCTATTCATCCAAAAGTGAAAATGCTGCCACCTATCCCAAAGAAGTTTTTAAGAAAGACATCCTCTTCTCAAACTACTGGAAACCAGGACAATGTGAGAGGATATTTTTAAAGTACAGGACAGCTTTGTGACATCAAATGGACTTTGATGTTCAAGATGTGTTGGTATCTGTATTGATGGCGCAAAAGCCATGACAGGGAAACATAGTGGAGTGGTAATGCGTGTGAAAGCAGTTGCACACGCAACTTGGGTACACTGCAGCATCCACCGAGAGGCTCTTGCTGCCAAGGGAATGCCTGACAGCTTGAAAGACGTTTTGGACACTACAGTGAAAATGGTTCACTTTGTTAAAGCAAGGCCCCTGAACTCACATGTATTTTCTGCACTAGACAATGATATGGGCAGCGACCATGTAACGTTTTTACAACATACATAAGTGTGTTGGTTATCAAGGTGCAAAGTATTGACAGGTTTTTTTAAAATTGAGAGACAAGCTTAACGTTTTCTTTACTGACCATAATTTTCACTTGTCTGACCGCTTGCATGATGACAAGTTTCTCACACGATTGACCTATCTGGGTGATGATTTTTCTCACCTGAATGATCTGAATCTAGGGTGACAGGGACTCTCCGCAACTATATTCAATGTGTGGGACAAAATTGAGGCTATGATGAAGAAGTTGGAGCTCCTCTCTGTCTGCATTAACAAGGACAACACACTGGCCTTTCCATCATTGTATGATTTTTTTTGTGTGTGCAAATGAGCTCAAGCTTACGGACAATGTCAAATGTGGTGTAGCGAAACACCTGTGAGGTGAATGCACAATTACGCAGGTACTTTCCCAAAACGGATGACACAAACAACTAGATGTGTTACCCCTTTCATGCCCTTCCTCCAGTCCACCTACCAATATCTGAACAAGAGAGCCTCATCAAAATTGCAACAAGCGGTTCTGTGAAAATGTAATTTAATCAGAAACCACTGCCAGATTTCTGGATCAGGCTGCGCCCAGAGTATCCTGCCTTGGCAAATCACGCTGTTAAGACACTGATGCCCTTTAAAACCGTGTACCTATGTGAGAGTGGATTCTCGGCCCTCACTAGCATGAAACTAAATACAGGCACAGACTGTGTGGAAAATGATTTAAAGCTGAGACTCTCTCCAATACAACCCAACATTGCAGAGTTATGTGCATCCTTTCAAGCATACCCTTCTCATTAACCAGTTGTTCACCATTTGCGTTGAACAAATAAGCTTTTATATGTAAGATGGTTAAATAAAGAGCAAAATGATTTATTATTATTATTATTATTATTATTTGTGCCCTGGTCCTATATGAGCTCTTTGTCACTTCCCAAGAGCCGGGTTGTGACAAACTCACACTCATTCTTATATTTAATATATGTATCGTATAATGTGTGTGTGTGGCAGGCTTACAATAATGGCAAAAAAACTAAATTTGAGAATGTGCTGACCCTGGTGCTAGAGGGGGTATGCAGCTGGACGTTGAATATTTGAAGGGGTAGGGGACTATAAAAGTTTGGGAACCACTGGTGTAGGTGATCCATTCACACTTCACCACCATGACTGTTTAGGTGCTGTCTTTCTACAAAGTGCCGCCAAGCGAGACAGAGGGTAGAAGCTCCACCAAACCCCTGCTGGGCCCAGGGCATTCAGTTTCCTGTCCCTGGGCTGGCTGCAGTATTTGGGACCCACACGTTGCTGGGTTTTTGTGACCTAAGGGATCTCGCCACCTAACTCATCAGCAAAATTAGATGTCCGAATTATAGGTCCCTGGCTGGATTTTGGGAAATGAATTTGTGTTGCAACTCGATAGCAAGGTCACATAGTTAAAATAGGTATGGAAATGTAACAACAATGTCAATGTCAGTTCTCTCTTTCAAGTTTCCACTGTACAGCCAACATTACAGACAGCAACAGCAGCAGCCTGGCTGAGGTTTTGACGCAGTGTTAATCTTTTCTCCTCACAGAATGCAGGGGACATTGAGAGCTACCTCAATATCGTCAACATGCTGGATGAGCTGCTTTCAGCCGGTGAGTCTTCGTTGTTGATTCAGATTCATAGTACAGATTCATAGTCATTCCATTCAGCTATATAACGCTACATTACCTCTACTCTCCTTTGAGATTTACAGTCAATTACCCTTCTTTGGTTTAGTTGACTTTAACCACTGTGTTGTGTGACAACTTAACTGACATGGATGCAACCCTCATATCTTCATTAGTGACATGTGGCCACTAGTTGTTGTAACCCTGTTGTTGTCATGTTGTGTTCCTGCCATGCTATGTTGTTGTTTTTAGGTCTCTCTTTATGTAATGTTGTGTAGTGTCTCTTGTCGTGATGTGTGTTTTGTCCTATGTTGTTTTTTTAATTTAGTTTTAGTTTTTAGCCCAGCCCACGTTCCCGCAGGAGGCATTTTGCCTTTTGGTAGGCCGCCATTGTAAATAATAATTTTTAACTGACTTGCCTAGGGGTGATGCTGGGTGATAGGCTTTCTCCATTCATATTCATTGAGATGTTTTGTTCTTACTCAACCCAAACTAATGAAGTGTTTATGGTAACTGGTGTCAGCAGCATAAGCTGGTCTCTAAAAACATGTTGGTCTCAAGCTATTTAGACAAGAATGAGAAGCAAGGGTCAATTTTAAGCGCTGAGTTGTTGTGATCTTTCCACCTAATTCACCAGCAAATGTAGACGTCCGTGTCAAAGGTCCCCAGCTAGCTTTTGGGAAATGCATTTGCGTTTCCACTCGAGAGCAAGGTCACATAGAAGCAACAGTCGATTTTATATGGTGCTGTACGATACAATTTATTTGAGCTTGCATTACTATTTGCATTAGATCCCAAAATCACTTTATTTTATTGCTTTCATTATGTCATTGCTAAACAGTACATAGTGTATTTATTGGTCTCATCTACTTCACGATGAAAGGAAAGCTTTGCTCCTCATGTCAAGGCCTGATGAGCCTGTTGTGTCTGTGCTCCAAAACATACAGTACAGTCATCTAATGAATTCCTTTGACGGGACACTTCACATTTAATGGGTGTCCTCCAATCATAAAAAATTCCAGCTATGAATATTTATGCACAAAGCAGTATCCAATAATGCCATTGAAGCTTTTTCCACACTAATTGCTGTGATATTTGTTCATAAACTAGGATTGCTGTGCCTGGTTAAGCAATCTATTCCACTCCTCGGACCAACAGGCAATTCATATGTGTAAAAGCACCATGAAATCATTCAAGCAAATTGACAATTTATGATCATTTGCATTGCATATCATTCAGTGCAAATGTTGCCCTCATGCTACCAAGCAGCATTTATTCATGCATTCATGTTATTAAGGTGATTCTCACTGAGAAGTGTTTTCTTGTTATTTTAAGTGATAGATGAAATAATCAAAACATACAGTATGCAGGCTGTTCCTGTTCGACTCACTTTTTCTACCTCATAGAATGTGAATATTTGCATCGGTGTAAACAGTGTCTGTGGGTGGTCAGTCAGTTTTCAGTAGATCTGTGGGTTACTCATAGCTGTGTGTCTGTGGTGTTTTGTGTGTCTCGGTCAGACCGTCGTATTGGGATGAAGGCAGAGAAGGCCGAGGCTGTGCTGCTGACACTGGCTCTGCTGAAACAGAATATCAAATATACCAGGAGGACGGCAGCCTGCCTTTGGGTACTCCAGGTCTTCTTCTCTGGTAGATAAATGGTCAAAGTCCTTAAAGCTTCAATCACACTTTACTGCTTTGTCCATCTGATCTATTCTCAATGTCAACAGTATCCAGAAGTAATACAAAGGTTATGTATGTGTAACTTTGGGAGTTCAGAGAAAATGAAGGAGGTCTACATTCTGAAGTGGCACCAAAACATTTGGCTTGGGTATAGACATATGCTGGTGCCCTTCATTTAGGATAGTAATGAGGATTTGTTAAAAACATACTCTATCTAAATATTGACCAGTGAAATTGTCAAATAACATGTCTGAGGTCACATGGTCAAAGCTGGAGCAGCTTTAATGTTGGGGCAAGGAGTTCCCCTCGGGGAACTCCACCCCCCCGTTCAGCAGAAAAGGTGGTGCAGGGAATTCAAAAATATTCTTTAGAAATATTTAACTTTCACACATTAACAAGTCCAATACCTCAAATGAAAGATAAACATCTTGTTCATCTAACCATCATGTCAGATTTTTTAAATGTTTTACAGCGAAAACACAACATATATTTATGTTAGACCAGCACCAAACTCCCCAAAAAACGCAGCCATTTTTTCCAGACAAATATAAAATCACAAAAGCAGGATTAGAAATCAAATGAATCACTAACCTCTTGAAAATCTTCACCAGATGACAGTCATATGACATATGACAGTACATTTATGTTTTGTTCGATAATATGCATTTTTATATCCACAAATCTCAGTTTACATTGATGCCATGTTCAGAAATTCCTCCAAAATATCCGGAGGAATTATAGATAGCTACACCAGATAACAGAAATACTCATCATAAACTTTGACTAAAGATACTTGTTCAACATATAATTAAAGATACACTGGTTCTTAATGCAACCGCTGTGTCAGATTGTTTTTAAACGTTACGGAAAAAGCATAACATTGCAATAATCTGAGACGGCGCTCAGACGTAACCGCCATGTTGGAGTCAACAGAAATACGAAATTACAACATAAATATTCCCTTACATTTGATGATCTTTCATGAGAATGTAGTGCAAGGAGTCCTAGTTGCACAATACATCATTGTTTTGTTCCATAATGTCCAATACTAGTGTCCAAGTAGCTGCATTTACTATCACTTTCAGCTCACTTGCCCAAAAACTGACTGCTGGTCCAAGATAACTCGCACGAAAACTTCCAAAAGATATATTCCAGGTCGAATAAACTGGTCAAACTAAGTAGAGAATCAATCTTCAGGATGTTATCATATATATCCAATAACGTTCCAACAGGATCATACGTTTTCATCTGGGGCCGAATGGAACAGCCGTAGCACCCACAGAGAAATGCGCCACAACAAAATGGCATTCTGTCCGGACACTGACTATTTTCCCTCCCATTCGGTCACAATTCACAGCAAATGCTCCATTACACTTTCTATTGAATGAGGACATCTAGTGGAAGGCGTAGGAAGTGATTCCAGATCCATATCTTGTTGGGAAAGGAGGGGGCGATGACGTCAAAGTTGCCCCAACTTTCAGATTTTCACTTCTTGTTTGGACGATTGCCTGCCCGATGAGTTCTGTTATACTCACAGACATAATTCAAACAGTTTTAGAAATTTCAGAGTGTTTTCTATCCAATAGTAATAATATGCATATATTAGCAATCTAGGACAGAGTTTGATGCAGTTCACTATGGGCACGCAATGTTAAACATTCCAGTTAAATTAAACACTCCAATTAAATAATCCAGTGTTTAATTGCTAAATTGTAATTATTTCGCCACTATAGCCTATTTATTGCCTTACCTCTTTTATCTTACCTCATTTGCACACACTGTATATAGACTTTTTTCTATTGTGGTATTGACTGCATGTTTGTTTATTCCATGTGTAACTCTGTGTTGTTGTTTGTGTCGCACTGATTTGCTTTATCTTGGCCAGGTCGCAGTTCTAAATGAGAACTTGTTCTCAACTAGCCTACCTGGTTAAATAAGGTGAAATAAAAAAATAAAAAAATGCTATTCTGTTCTTTGAAAAAAATTGTCTTCGTATTCTGTTACTCAAGATCTTTGTAAACACAACCAAAGGGTTATTTTTCGATAGCATACACTGAGTTCTCAAAACATTAAGAACACTTTCCTAACCTCCCCTTTTGCCTTCAGAATAGCCTCAATTCTTTGGGGCATAGACTCTACAAGGTGTCGAACGTGTTCGACAGGGATGCTGGCCCATGTTGACTCCAATGCATCCCACAGTTGTGTCAAGTTTGCTGGATGTAATTTGTGTGGTAGACCATTCTTGATACACACGGGAAACTGAATGTGAAAAACCCAGCAGCATTTCAGTTCTTAACACAAATTGGTGTTCCTGGCACCTATTACCATACCCCGTTCAAAGGCACTTAAATATTTTGTCTCGCCCATTATTCTACATACACAATCCATCTCAATTGTCTCAAGGCTTAGAAATCCTTATTTTACCTGTCCTCCCCTTCATCTACACTGATTGAAGTGGATTTAACAAATTACATTATTAAGGCTTTCACCTGGATTGACCTGGTCTGTCTGTCATGGAAAGATCAGGTGTTCCTAATGTTTTGTACACTCAGCATATATGAAATGTAATTATTAGACTGTTAGAATGTTGCAGTCAAAATGGCTGTCCATTGGTGTAGTTAATATGCCTCTATTTAAAAAAATATATATTTTCCTTGAAAATAATTATTCTCTTCTTTGACTGTGAATTTTTGGCAGGTCTTATCTTGCCACCTTAGGGTGATCGGCCTATTTCTATGGTTCTGTACTCCTGAAGTTGTTGACTGTTTTTGTGCTTGCCAGTCAGCTAGCAGCTGTTAGCATCCAATGGCTGGCAGTTTCTTACTGGTGATAAAAGTTTTTCCTAGCCACCGTGCTTCTACACCTGCATTGCTTGCTGTTTGGGGTTTTAGGCTGGGTTTCTGTACAGGACTTTGAGATATCAGCTGATGTACGAAGGGCTATATAAATACATTTGATTTGATAAAAACAGATGATTGCCATTATTTTTTCAAATTATTACTGAATTATTTAATGTAACAAATCAAGCATTAAACCTTGTAAACAATTAATTGTAA
Source organism: Oncorhynchus keta (assembly GCF_023373465.1). NCBI lineage: Eukaryota > Metazoa > Chordata > Actinopteri > Salmoniformes > Salmonidae > Oncorhynchus > Oncorhynchus keta. Next base: position 33,088,555 of record NC_068442.1, on the reverse strand, counting down.
TTCATGTTAACCTCGTAAACGATTCATTTAGACCCTGCGTTTATTTGAAACAGCATTTATTTGCTGAAATGTGTGCCGTTACCCTGTTATTACAAGGGACAGGTGGCTATTTGAGACTGTATTTCATTTACATTTTACGGTAGCTAAGAAATACCTATTTTTCCCCTCAATGAGCAAGAGAGGTTTTCCATTTTCTAAAACTGAATCTCTTATGAAACTGAACTTTTTCGGGTCGACACAAATTCAACAATTTGCATAAGTTTGCATGGCTCAGATTTGTAATTAAATGTGTGCCTTAAAACGAGAGTCCGCCGGGCAGAGAGTGAAGGAACATGCTGAACCTACATTCATCAGAACTTTCCCCAGCAGCTCATTTAGAAGGAAGTAGCTAGGTTACTCATGTTTAATGGAGTTGGATCACGGCAGGGGGCATATGTATTGGCACTGTCTTACTGTGCAAATGAAAAGTAATTATTACTGCCTTTGGCAGCATGGGGGAGTTTGAGCACCTGACTTTCTCACTCAATTTTACCAGCCTGAAGTCCTTAATAGATTTTGTTGTGCGAAAGACAGTTTAACTAATCATAATATACAAAAACATGTTTTTTATAATACTTTACAAACACACGCTGACACATTGAATCGCAGGCCCAAATGAGGACAGCATGTGTGTTTGTGTGTGCACGCGGACCTGCGTGTGTGCCTCATTTAGTAACAGTTTAGAAGTGCTTATATCAACAATCCCAGCACTAGCCAGTCAATGCTCTTCTTACTGAGTGGAATTTATTGTCCATCCATTGCTAAACAGAGTCTGACACTGGTGGCATTTCCGATCCGTCGTTCCCAGCCCACATTCTGGATTGCTGGCATCAGCTCTGAGCTGTGAGCTTTGGGGTCCGGGCTGAGTGTCTGTGTGTCTCCTGATGAAGGACAGTCTACTGCCCTGAGCCGGCTCTCAGACTCTGGAACCCTGGTGGTTTCACTGTCTTGCTCCTCTTCCCCTCCCATTCTGCTAGCGTCCAGTTCCACTGTTCTCCTCCCTGTGCAGTCCTCCATTCCCCACATGGGCTATAGTTATGCAAATAGCTTGGGATAGTATTTCCTGTATCTGTCTATGCAGAACAGATGCAAACCAAGGCATGTTTACTTACCCATTTCTTATGAGGTTTAAAGAAAAGGGCCTAAACCTTCTTATTCCTCCGTATTACATTAATCTCTCTGTTGTTCGGCAAACAACTGTGAGATAATGAGATGACATGAGCTCCACAGAGAGAGACTGCTGGGAAATTGGACAGGTTCCATATCAACCTGCTGATAGCTACACATCCATGCAGGGTGAAGCACCACACTGTCAATTACAGAGCTCCCTGCTCCCAGCATGGATTCTGATTAAGAATTCTGAAACATGCAGTTATTTGATCACATGCGAAGTAAAACATATGGGGAATAGGAAGAGGCTTATCAGCAATGTACAGTATGTAGTGAACTGTGCCCTCAAAGCCTTTCCCCAGCATGGTATCGAAAACGCAATACTGCCAGATTTCCCTTTTTGCTGCCTTTCGTGTTCAGACTGTACACTATAGGCTGTTTTTGCCCATAGGGAGATCTACAGGGGGCTAACAATGACACACACAGCTGGGTTTCAGAACAACATGCTAGTTGATAAGAGGGGGTCCACAGGGCTAACCTGTGGTTATGAGCCGAGTCTCACAAAGGGCCTTAATATGACCAAGAAGCTTTTCTAAGAAGATAATTAACATGACTCTCTGTACCTCTGATGAGCTCCTCTGTGTGAGTGTGTGTGATCATTGATCTGTCCAGATATCTTCATATCCCACAGCAAAAACAGCCACAGCAGAGAGGAACAACTTTATTACCCCTGTTCAAATGTGCTGAAATAAATCACATTTTTCATGTGAAATCGGCAAGATAATTTATTTTTCACCACTTAGATCAGTTAGCACCATGGGCTCTTTTGCATACAGCACTGCAAGGTGCCTGTGTTTAACTGTTTAAGTTGCACTGTTTCAGTTTGAGTCTGAGATGGGAAGGTGTGTTAGTAAAACAGAGCATGTTAACTGAATCATTTTTTAGGCTACATGATACTCTGTGTGAGTGGTATTGATGTGGAATCATCAGAGGGGAAGCACACACTGCTTATCCTTCATAATGGAGCATGTCACAGTAGCTGTGTCCTCTAAATGTGGATCAAAGACAAATCAACAGACAATACTGGCATCATCCTAATTCCGAAGACCGAACTCGGATTCATGGGGATGTAGCTAACATCATTCATAATTAATCTACGTTCACACTGTTGTGGCAGAATATACTGTATGTCTGAAACCCTGAATCAGCAGTTATGTTGCTGGTAATACATGTTTGGGATTGTATTGACATTGATTTTGACTTTACTATTGAAGTGGCCTCTGCTTATGTAACCTACATTGCCTTCAGAAAGTATTCATACAGTCCATTTATTTTTCTAAATTTACCCCTCTACACACAATACCCCATAATGACAAGTAAAAACATCAATTTAAAAAGAAAAATACAGATATCTAATTCACATAAAATTTCACACCCATGAGTCAATACTTTGTTGAAGCACTTTTGGCAGTGTTTGCAGTTGTGAGTTTTTTGGGGTTAGTCTCTAAGAGCCAATTTTACGTCAAAACTGTAACTAGGCCATTCAGGAACATTCAATTTCGTCTTGGTAAATAGGTCCAGTGTATATTTGGCCTTGGGTTTTAGGTTATTGTCCTGCTGAAAGGTGAATTTGTCTCCCAGTGTCTATTGAAAAGCACACCAGGTTTTCCTCTAGGATTTTAACCTGTGCTTATAGATGTATTCTGTTTCTATTTATCCTAAAAAATACTCCTTAGTCCTTCACAATGACAAGCATACCCATAACATGATGCAGCCACTACCATGCTTGAAAACATGAAGAGTGGTACTCAGTGATGTGTTGTGTTTGATTTGCTCCAAACATAATGATTTGTATTCAGGACAAAAAACGTATTTATTTTCCAATTATTTTGCAGTATTACTTAAGTGCAAACAGGATGCATGTTTTGGAATATTTGTATTCTGTACAGGCTTCCTTCTTTTCACTCTGTCATTAAAGTCGAGTAGCTACAATGTTGTTGTTCCATCCTCAGTTCTCTCATATCACAATCATTACAGTTTTTCTCAATTGCTAAAACACTAAAACCCATTGGCTGAACAAAGTTCTCAGTTGCCTGGACTCATTTAGCTAATTATGCAGTCTGTTGTTGTAACGGTTTTCTTTAGGTGAAGTAGAGGCGGACCAAAATGCAGCGTGGTTGTTATTCATTGTACTTTAATAAAGAAACTGTACACGAATAAACTAACGAAACAACAAACATGCGAAAACCTAAAACGGTCTGGGTGGGCATCTGTCCGCGGTGGCGGCTCTGGTGCTGGACGTGGCCCCCACTTCACCGTAGTCTTAGTCCCCCACCTTGTCCGATTCCGTGGCCTAGCCACGGCGACCCTACTTAATGACCCCACTGGACTGAGTGGTGGCAGTTCGGGACAGAGGAACGGCAGCTCGGGACAGAAGGGCGGCAGCTCGGGACAGAGGGGCGGCAGCTCGGGACAGAGGGGTGGCAGCTCGGGACAGAGGGGCTGCAGCTCTGGCGCCTCTGGGCTGAGGGGCTCTGGCGTACACCCCTCACATTTTTGTAAATATGGGTGTGAATGGGGAGCAGGTGTGTTAAATTTGGTGTCATCTCTCTCACACTCCCTCATACTAACTGAACTTCTGGAGAGAGTTTACTCGAATACTTTCGCAAGGCACTGTAACTTCATTAGTAAGTGAAAGTTATTTTTTTTAAACAAAAAATAGCTAGCTCTCGCTGATTCTTGTCCTTAATTTTAGAAGATGTCAATTTGTTCAAAATGGTTCAACTCTTTTGTTTCTCTCTTTGAGTCAACTACTCAACACATTTTATGCATTGCAGTGCTAGCTAGCTGTAGCTTATGATTTCAATACTAGATGTATTCTCTTATCCCTTGATTGGGTGGACAACACCCGACAATGTCCGTTCATGCCTCAGGAGCTCTGATAGGTTGGAGGACATCCTCCAGAAGTCATCATAGTTACTGTGTAAGTTTATGGAAAGGGGTGAGAACCATGAGCCTCCTAGGTTTTGTATTGAAGTCAATGTACCCAGAGGAGGATGGAAAATAGCTGTCCTCCGGCTACACCATGGTGCTACCCTAGAGAGTGCTGTTGAGGTTACTGTAGATTTTCATTGCAAAACAATGTGTTTTAATCCGATTTTTGGTGACGTGAAGATATTTATTATAGTTTTATTTGAAAATGGGAACTCCTGAGGTGCTGGCCTGTTGCATCCTCTACAACCACTGTGATTATTATTTGACCCTGCTGGTCATCTATAAACAGTTGAACAGCTTGAAGAATGATCTGGCCTTAATGGCCATGTACTCTTATAATCTCCACTTGGCACAATCAGAAGAGGACTGGCCACCACTCAGAGCCTGGTTCCTCTCTAGGTTTCTTTCTAGGTTCCTGCCTTTCTAAGGAGTTTTTCCTAGCCACCACGCTTCTACCTCTGCATTGGTTGCTGTTTGGGGTTTTCAGATGGGTTTCTATGTAAGCACTTTGTGACATCTGCTGATGTAAAAAGGGCTTGATAAATAAATTAGTTTAGATTTTTAATGTTTCACTATTTTTATTTTCATGAAATTCAGTGAGCAGGAGAGTTCTCCCTTTCCTCCTTTGAGGAGCCTCCTCTGGTTGAGTAGCCTGGACTGCAGGCCTTATTATGTGTTGGATAGCCTCAACTCCAGCCATTATTAAAGAAGCTGATTGTGGACTATAGGAAAAAGAGGGCCAAACACAACCCCATTAACATCGACAGGGCTGAAGTCGAGAGTTTCAAGTTCCTTGGTGTCCACATCACCAACAAACAATCATGGTTCCAACACACCAAGACAGTTTTGAAGAGGGCATGACAACACCTTTTCCCCCTCAGGAGACTGAAAAGATTTGGCATGGGTCCCCAGATCCACAAAAGGTTCTATAGCTGCATGGAGAGCATCCATGGTTGCATCATGGTATGGCAACTGCTCGGCATCTGACCGTAAAGTGCAACAGAGAGTAGTGCGTACTGCCCAGTACATCACTGGGGCCAAGCTTCCTGACATCCAGGATCTCTATACCAGGCGGTATCAGAGGAAGGCCCTAAAAACTATCAAGACTCTTCTGAAATGCCAAGTCTAGGACCAAAAGGCTGTTTAACAGCTTCTACCCCCAAGCCATAAGACTGCTGAACAACTAAACTAATCAAATGGCCACCCGGAATATTTACATTGACCCCCCTCCCCTTTGTTTTTACACTGCTGCTACACGCTTTTTATTATCTATGTCACTTTACAAATGACCTCGACTAACCTGTACCGCCGCACATTGACTCGGTACCGGTACCCCCTGTATATAACCTCCGTATTGTTATGTCCATTTCTTGTGTTACTTTTTGATTGATTAGATTTGAGTTTTTTTTACTTTAGTTTATTGAGTAAATATTTTATTAACTATATTTCTTGAACTGCATTGTTGGTTAAGGGCTTGTAAGTAAACATTTCATGGTAAGGTCTACTACTCCTGTTGTATTTGGCGCATGTGACAAATCAAATTTGACTTGATTTATTGTGTGTTGGATAGCCTCGACCCCAGCCGTTATTATGTGTTGGATGGTCAGTGCCACAGGCTTTGTTTTGACTGTACAATTAATCTATTCTCTTGACATCAATCCCCTTAATTAACTGGTCAAAGGTGGTCATTTTATCAAGTCCATTACAAGCCAGTGGGTAAATTGTAACAGTAATGAGCAGTGTTAGCAATTTTGCTAGTGTGAAATACGCATATATGACAAGCAATACTATTGGGATTTAAATGAAGTATTTTTCATTTGTACTTAGCTAACATCTTCTTGGATGTTTATAATGCAGATCCAATCCCCATGTCTGTGTTTTTACTCAGAGTGATCATCTTTATGAAGTGGTTTAATTGATTTATTTTCTTGCAGCACTTCTATTTCTAACAGCTTCTTCCCAGTCGGATTCACGCAGTTGGAACACAATCATACTCAGTATAATATAATTACACTGAGCTTCTCCACAACTTTACAACTTGTCAGACAATGATTTAATATCACATCTCCCTCACAATATATTTGCTCAGAACACAATCCATATTAGCTATTGATACTGTAGTAAATATCACTTTAATATAGGTCCCTGTGTACTTTAACAGAACTGTTATTTCCTTTTATCGTCAGGGGGAATCCTTTTTTTCTCTCCAACAAAATCAAATGACTGTTTTCTCTTGGCATTCAAAATGCGTAAAGGCATGAAAACACACAAGCTCAGCTATTAATCTGCCAGGGAGAGGTTGCAATCATGCTCTCAGCTCTGTGAGGAGACAGCCTCTCTTATAACAGCCAGGCAGCAGTGTTCTAGTCTACCTGTAGGTGGCAGTGTGACACTGTGCCTCACTCAGCCAGCCCCTCAGCTCACTCAGCCCCTCAGCTCTCTCTTTTGTGTATGCAGGCTCTGCACCTGTTGATGCACTGCAGTTGCTTGCTAAATGATTCTGCTTATAAATAACATTAGGATTCTGCTTCTCTCTGAAGCCTATTTTAAGATGTGCACCAAGGTGGTGATGGTGCAATTAATTATCTTACATTCAGCAGCAGTTTCCAGCGCAGTCACTGCTCTTTGTCTGTGCAGTCTTCAGGGAGCTTTATTACCCTTTGTGATGTTATTTTTTTACGGTCCTGTTTTCCTGTTCTTTCAGGGGGATGTGAGTCAGAGGTAGTTAATAACCACTGAACAATTCAACAGGTTTTTCCTTGACGATCAGATAGTTGTGCATTTTATTTCAGTCTAACACATTTAGATGTTGAAGGCTAGATGATGTTTCTGTAAAGCTGCTCAGACGACAGCTACAAAGATGACATGAAATGTGAAAAGGAAGATTGCAGATGGATCCTATTTTCATGCTGAATTACCAATGTTTAGCTGGTTAAACTAGGCTTGAGCTGCATCCACTCTGTGTTGATGCGTTATTTCTGGGCTGCTGTCATGACACCGTTTCTCAATCCATATCTCCATAGGAATACAAAATAAAAAATCCTAAAGTATTAAAACAATTAAACTTTCTAGGATTTTCAGATCGATTACATACAAACATATCTGCCCCTGTGGTTATTTTTGGATTCATGTGGATTAGTATGCATCACCTGTGTATTATGCATTACCTACATACCTGCTCCTAACAAATTGATCTCCAGTCCTGTGGGAGAGTGATCAAACCCATTGCAGTCACTTATTTTTTAGAAAGCTGTGTTTGTGCTTTGCAGAGGGCTGGAGCTCTAAGAACCCATGGACCTTATGCTGAGATATAGGGGAGAAAGTGTGTGTGGGAGAGAGAGAGAGAGAGAGAGAGACAGAGGGCGGGGGAGAGGGGAGCTCTTGCACTAGTGAGATAATCCCAAGTCCTTACTCATTTGTTTCTATACTCACTCTACACTCCATCTCCTGTGATCATCTGTCAGACTGGGGAGATACACTTCATCACTTCCCATGCTGCCCCAGTCCAACATATAATGCAGTACACACGTTAGGCTGACCTTCACAACACTACGCTTGCTCTGTGCACTACTGCAGTGGCTCTATAGATTCTCTATCAGCAGCAGAGTGTAGCTCTGGCTCTGGCTTGGGTATTGGCCAGGACCCAGCTTCATCATCAGATACAAGGATGTTATGTTATAATATCAGCAAGCTGTGTCAATGGGAGTGTGTACATCGTGCTCCCCTCCCCTTCACTGCACGGTAATGAGGTTCATGGCCATTGTGGATAGTAGACCTAGTTAGGCTTATGTCTATACCTAGCTAACTAAACAAAGCCAGGGCATTTTTATACAGTCCCTTTAAACTCATATTCCTCCTTCAATTATGTAGATGTTGCAGCACTCACTAGACTTTCGTTATCATACCAGTTGACCTAAAGCGCTTCTTACCGTATTCTTCTGAAGTTCTTTTGATACACACAATTGTTCTGCACAATGGTATCATCACGGAGCCTACATGTGTTATAACACAAACTGCCATCATCTCATTGAGTTTCTCATCTCATATCCATTGGATCAGTCTTCCTGCATTCCACATCTTCTCCAACATCTTCGTCATTATTATAACCAAATGCCCCATGTTTTTATTTCATTTCATTATAGCATTGTTTATTTGGCCTCTCAGTGCCAAGATGATGCACGCTCTTATTAAATTTTTCTAATAAAATGCACAGTGAAGCATAACATGGAGAAAAAGAAAGCGCCAGCCAGGATCAATTTTAAAATGAATAGCTAATACAGCTGCTTGAAGTAAACATTTACCCAGACCCAGAGAGTAAACAGACAAGGAACTAATGCAAATACAACACGCTTTTTTCTTTGACACTAAGGTGGTTGCTAATATTTAAATTGATGCAATGGTTAAATGTGAATAAATACTTTAAACAATTTAGCACTCAATCCTTAGCTCTCTGCTGGACATATGATGGATACTATGTTTTGGCTTCAGTTAGGCCTTGCCAAATTATCATTGACGAGAAATAGAGTTCAGAGAGGTAGATAAAGTGATGCCAACAGGAGAAAGTCCTTCACATTTCCAAGTTTATTTCATTCTGTTGTCTTTCAGTGAGCTGGAAATGAGGATGTTTGAGTGTTTCTACTGCTATTAAACCTGATAGAAAAGCTTTTCTGTGTCTAGAGAGCTGTGATAAAAGCTTACCCTGCAGATATGTTTGCACATGTCAACTGAATGTTATAGTGTATATTTTTCCGGCCTTGACATCTCATGCTGTGTACAATGCAATATTTTACATTTTCCAAGAAAAGGTAGCTATCCTTGTCAAAGTAATAACAGTCATTGATCATTGGCTCAAGATCCTTGACATCACTGCCATGGGCTTGATAAATAGGCCAAGGAATAATTGCTAAACCTAGTGGCTCAATAAATAAATAATATAGCACGGCTATATACTGTAACAACTACTTTGTGGACATTAAAACCTCTACATTTCTCTCTTATTTTCAGAGGCCAATATCAGGACTGCTTTAGCCATGCCCTGCTATATCATGCATTCCACAGGGCAGCTGTCTAGGCCCCTTACTTTTTTCAATCTTCACTAATGACCTGGCACTGAGTAAAGCCTGTGTGTCTATGTATGCTGATGACTCAACACTATACGTCAGCTAACACAGCAATTGAAATCACTGCAACACGAAGAGCTGACGTCAGTTTCAGAATGTGTGGCAAGAAATAAGCTAGATAAATATTTCAAAAATGAAAAGCATTGTATTTGGGACAAATCAATCAAAAAACCATAAACCTCAACTAAATCACATTTTCAACCTCTCCCTGACCGAGTCTTTAATACCTACATGTTTCAAGCAGACCACCATAGTCCCTGTGCCCAAGAAAGCGAAGGTAACCTGCCGAAATGACTATCGTCCCGTAGCGTTCACGTCAGTAGCCATGAAGTGCTTTGAAAGGCTGGTCATGGCTCACATCAACACCATCATCCCAGAAACCCTAGACCCACTCCAATTTGCATACCGCCCCAACAGATCCACAGAAGACGCACTCGCAATTACACTCCACACTGCCCTTTCCCACCTGAACAAAAGGAACTCCTATGTGAGAAAACTGTTCATTGACTACAGCTCAGCGTTCAAAGCCATATTGCCCACAAAGCTCAAAACTAAGCTAAGGACCCTGGGACTAAACACCCCCCTCTACAACTGGATCCTGGACTTCCTGACGGGCCGCCCCCAGATGGTAAATGTAAGCAACAACACATCTGCCACGCTGATCCCCAACACGCGGGCCCCTCAGGGGTGTGTGCTTAGTCCCCTTCTATACTCACTGTTCATCCACGACACGTGGCCAAACACGCCCCCATTCACATTGATGGGGTTGTACTGGATCAGGTCGAGAGTTTCAAATTCATTTTTGTCCACATCACCAACAAATTATCATGGTCCAAACACAACAAGACAGTCGTGAAGAGGGCACGACAACGCGTTTTCCCCATTAGAAAACTGAAAAGATTTGGCATGGGTCCCTAGATCCTCAATAGGCTCTACAGCTGCACCATCGAGGTCATCCTGACTGTTTGCATCACCCCCTGGTTTGGCAACTGCTCTGCATCTGACCATAAGACTCTACAGATGGTAGTGCATATGGCCCAGTACATCGCTGGGGCCAAGCCCCCTGCCATCCAGGACCTATATACTAGGCTGTGTCAGAGGAAGGCCCACAAAATTGTCTGAGACTCCAGTCACCCAAGTCATAGACAGTTCTCTCTGCTACCGCACGGCAAGCAGACTATTTACATTGAGTCCCCCTCCTTTTTGTTTTTACCCTGCTGAAACTTGCTGTTTATTATCTATGCATATTCCCTTTACCCCTACCTACACTATAGAGGTCGACCGATTGTGCTTTTTCAATGCCGATACCGATTATTGGAGGACCAAAAAAGCCGATACAGATTAATCGGACGATTTTTTAAATGTATTTGTAATAATGACAATTACAACAATACTGAATGAGCACGTATTTTTAACTTAATATAATACATCAATAAAATCAATTTAGCCTCAAATAAATAATGAAACATATTCAATTTGGTTTAAATAATGCAAAAACAAAGTGTTGGAGAAGAGAGTAAAAGTGCAATATGTACCGTTTAAGTTCCTTGCTTAGAACATGAGAACATGTGAAAGCTGGTGGTTCCTTTTAACATGAGTCTTCAATATTCCCAGGTAAGAAGTTTTAGCTTGTAGTTATTATAGGAATTATAGGACTATTTCCCTCTATACCATTTGTATTTCATTAACCTTTGACTATTGGATGTTCTTATAGGCACTTTGGTATTGCCAGTGTAACAGTATAGCTTCCGTCCCTCTCCTTGCTCCTCCCTGGGCTCGAACCAGGAACACATCGACAACAGCCACCCTCGAAGCAGCGTTACCTATGCAGAGCAAGGGGAACAACCACTCCAAGTCTCAGAGCGAGTGACATTTGAAACGCTATTGGCGCGCACCCCGCTAAGTAGCTAGCCATTTCACCTCAGTTACACCAGCCTCATCTCGGAAGTTGATAGGCTTGAAGTCATAAACAGCGCAATGCTTAACGCACAACGAAGAGCTGCTGTCAAAAAGCACCAAAGTGCTGCTTGAATAAATGCTTACGAGCCTGCTGCTGCCTAACCTCCGCTCAGTCAGATACTTGTATGCTTGTATGCTCAGTCAGATTATATGCAACGCAGGACACGCTAGATAAACTAGTAATATCATCAACCATGTGTAGTTAACTAGTGATTATGATTGATTTATTGTTTTTTATAAGATAAGTTTAATGCTAGCTAGCAACTTACCTTGGTTTACTGCATTGCGTAACAGGCAGTCTCCTTGTGGAGTGCAACGAGAGGCAGGTGGTTATAGTGTTGGACTAGTTCTTGTGACTCCACATCCCGGATCCGTGAGCGTAATCACCGCCTGACACTAATTAGCATAACGCAACGGAAATAAATATCCCTAGAAAATACTCCTATTCATGAAAATCACAAATGAAATATATTGAGACACAGCTTAGCCTTTTGTTAATCACCCTGTCATCTCAGATTTTCAAAATATGCTTTAGAGCCAAAGCTAGACAAGCATTTGTGTAAGTTTATCAATAGCCTAGCATAGCATTATGCCTTGTTAGCAGCAGGCAACCTTGTCACAAATCAGAAAAACAATCAAATTAAATCGTTTACCTTTGATGAACTTCGGATGTTTTCACTCACGAGACTCCCAGGTAGTTCATTTTTTTACCAAAATATAATATTTTTAGGCAAAATAGCTCCGTTTGTTCTTCACGTTTGGCTGAGAAATCGCCCGGAAATTGCAGTCACGAAAACGGCGAAAAATATTCCAAATTAGCTCCATAATATTGACAGAAACATGGCAAACGTTGTTTATAATCAATCCTCAAGGTGTTTTTCTATTATCTATTCGATAATATATCCGTCAGGACAATTCGTTTTTCAGTAGGTCCGATTGGAGTAATGGCTACCTCTGTATTTTACGCGAGACTCTCTCTTGGATCCACCATGTGACCACTTACGCAATGTGGCCACCTACGGCTATTCTTCAACAAAAATGCGTAAAACTACATCACAATGCTGTAGACACATTGGGGAATACGTAGAAAGCGTAAGCTCGTTGATGGCACATTCACAGCTGAATAGGGACTCATTGGAATGCAGCGCTTTCAAAACCTGGGGCACTTCCGGATTGGATTTTTCTCAGGCTTTCACCTGCAACATCAGTTTTGTTATACTCACAGACAATATCTTTACAGTTTTGGAAACGTTAGAGTGTTTTCTATCCAAAGCTGTCAATTATATGCATATTCTAGCATCTTGTCCTGGCAAAATATCCCGTTTAAAACGGGAACGTTTTTTTTCCAAAAATGAAAATACTGCCCCTAGAGTCGCAACAGTAAGGTTGCAAGACTGGATCACCCGAGCTGACAAGGTGAACATCTGCCGTTCTGCCCCTGAATGAGGCAGTTAACCCACCGTTCCTAGGCCGTCATTGAAAATAAGAATGTGTTCTTAACTGACTTGCCTAGTTAAATAAAGATTAAATTAAGGTGTAAAAAAATATTTAAAAAATGGCCAAATCGGTTTCCAAATTACCGATTTCCGATTGTTATGAAATCTTAAAATCGGCCCTCTACTACACTACCACTCAAAAGTTTGGGGTCACTTAGAAATGTCCTTGTTTTTGAAAGAAAAGCAAAACATTTTGTCCATTAAAATAACATCAAGTTGATCAGAAGTACAGTGTAGACATTGGTAATGTTGTAATTGACTATTGTAGCTAGAATCTGCATTTTTTTTTAATGGAATATCTACATAGGTGTACAGAGGCCCATTATCAGCAACCATCACTCCTGTGTTCCAATAGCACGTTGTGTTAGCTACTCCAAGTTTATAATTTTAAAAGGCACAGCGTTGTACGACATCTTCAGTTTCTTGGCAATTTTTCGCATGGAATAGCCTCATTTCTCAGAACAAGAATGGACTGACAAGTTTCAGAAGAAAGTTATTTGTTTCTGGCCATTTTGAGCCTGTAATCCAACCCACAAATGCTGATGCTCCAGATACTCAACTAGTCTAAAGGCCAGATGTATTGCTTCTTTAATCAGGACAACAGTGCTAACATAAATGCAAAAGGGCTTTCTAATGATCAATGTGCCTTTTAAAATGATAAACTTGGATTAGCTAACCCAACAAGCCATTGAAACACACGAGTGATGGTTGCTGATAATAACGCTTATGTGGATATTCCATAATAAATCAGCCGTTTCCAGCTACAATAGTCATTAACAACATTAACAATGTCTACACTGCATTTCTGATCAATTTGATGTTATTTTAATGGACAAAAAATGTGTTTTTCTTTCAAAACTATGGACATTTCTAAGTGACCCCAAACATTTTAACAAATTAACAAATTGTGCAAATTACCTTGACTAACCTGCACCCCCGCACATTGACTTGGTACCTGTATCTGGACTACTGTCCAGTCATATGGTCAAGTGCCACAATGTGGGACATAGGCAAATTACAATTGTCACAGAACAGAGCATCCTGGCTGGCCCTTAAATGTACACGGCGAGCTAACATTAACATTAGCATGTCAATCTCTCATGGCGCAAAAGTAGAGGAGAGATTGACTTCCTCACTACAGTACTTGTATTTGTGAGAATTATTGACATGTTGAATGCAGCTAGCTGTCCATTTAAACGACTAGCACAAAGCTCATGCATACCCCACAAGACATGCCACCAGAGGTCTTTTCACTTTCCCTAATTGCCTTGGCAGCAGCTAATTTGAATCCATAGTAATATACAAATACAAAATATATAACTACTTCTTTGTTGACATTAAAACTGATTTCTGTCTCAGAGGCCAATGTCAGGACCGATGTAGCCAAGGGTTATGACTGTCCTGCTGAAGCTGTATGAGGACTGGCACAACAAGGACCCAGGCCATCCCCATCCACCTGGCCTTGCTCGCTGCCTACACCAGACCACCCACTGCAGCGCCGGCAGAGATTCCCTGGCGGCACAGGGGGGCATCAGTCACCTCTTCCACAAAATACAGGTATACCCTCACATAGTTTCAAAGGCTACCTGTCACTGTTATAAGCCATAACTAATATCCCTTACTCTAATTGGTTTCTCTACCCCTTTTTGCTTTCTCTACTCCTTAGAATTTGAAATTAATTTATCATTTATCTTATTACTTTAAGGATATTGGCATTTTATAATTGGAGTTGGTATTGCCTGGCAATTCTGATTGCTCTCGGCAAGTTATTTGCGTATAATACCGATTGTAATGCTGGACAGGGCTTCTAATTTGACAGTTAAAAAATAACAACAAACACGTTTCAGGTTTTGTGGCATCACTACAGCCTGGGGTTCGATTCCAGGCTGTGTCACAACCGGCTGTGACCTCCCAATGGGGCAGCTCACAATGGGCTCAGCGCCATTTGGGTTAGGGGAGTGTTTGTCTGGGGGGGCTTGATTTGGCTCATTGCGCTCTAGCAACTCCTTGTGGCAGGCCGGGCATCTACAGGCTGACTTGAGTTGTCAGTTGAACAGTGTTTCCTTCAACACATTGGTGCAGCTGGCTTCCGGGTTAAGCAAGCGGGTGTTAAGAAGCGTGGCTTGGCGGGTCATGTTTCGGAGGATGCATGACTCGACCTTCGCCTCTCCCGAGCCCGTTGGGGAGTTGCAGCAATAAGACAAGATTGTAATTAGATCGAAATTGGATATCATGGAGTTAGGGAGAAAAATGGGTCAAATAAATAAAAATGACAACAGCAAAAATCTATCCTGATTGCCTAGACACTTTAAAACCCCTACCGACATGTAAATAGAAGAAGCCGAATCAAATGACAAGACTCTATACATCGTGTGGAAGCTGTAGGTACTGCAATCTCGGCCTCATTTAATTCGGTTCTTCTTGAACAATTCCTGGAAGTGGCGCATGGATATTTATTTCCATTTTCAGTGATCAGATTTTCTTGCACTTTTCGATGAAACGCACGTTCTGTTATAGTCACAGCAGTTTTATAAACGTCTGAGTGTTTTCTATCCACACATACTAATCATATGCATATACTATATTCCTGGCATGAGCAACAGGGCGCTGAAATGTTGCGCGATTTTTAACAAAAAGCTGCGAAAAGCTGCTTAGATTCTCGACATCCTTAACAGGTTCCTGCATTGCTGGGAAAGGTTTCATAAGTAAGCATTTTTCACTGTAAAGTCTACACCTGTTATATTCGGCGCATGTGACAAATAACATTTTATTTTATTTGAACAATCTAGGAGGTGACTGTGTGTGGTTCTGTTGTTGTTTGAAAGACCTGCTTGGCCAGTAAAGGTTTGGAGTCTTTGGTGGAGCCTGCTGTCCAGCTGATGAGGAAGTGATATCCTAAATGCCCCCTTCCACTGACCTCCAATCAGTGTTTATACCTTCCCCCTGCATAGGAGGACTACTGACACTGCTCCAAGACCCCAAGGTATTGTTTACCTTTCTATATTTTCATCAGTCTCTCTTCCTCGTACTGTCTCTCTTTCCTGCTCTCACTCTTAATATCTCTCTCTTCCCAGTGCATGCTGGGCGTGTAGTTGAGAGGCCATGTGAATGGATCTGTCCTCACTTATTTTCTTGATTCTTTCCTTGGTCATTTCTTAAAATGTTGATTTTCTATGGTGGAGGGTCATCACACTGTTAGTTTAGTGGTACCCACTGTTTGTTTTCAAAGTTAGGGAGGAAGAGGACAGAGTTTAAGTTTCCTGGGGTTTGGAAAGTGTGCTGTGCGCGATGGATTCACAGCCTAGCGCAGAGGAGACGCTGTTGCTAGGGCATGAATTCAGGTGTGTTCCTGAGAATGGAATTAAGATGGAGGAGATTCTGCTCATAGTCAGCAAACAGGTAGGAACTGAATTTATACATTTCACATCCAGAATGATCAAAGCTGTGGTTGTGTTCATGAAAAGAGTGAATTTGGTGGGTAAACTGATTGCTAGTGGAGTATTTGTAAGGAATGTGTTGGTGCCGATTTCTCATCTTTCGACTCCTTCGAAAAGGGTGGTAGTTGAGAATCTGCCTCCGTTTATTACGGATCATCAAATCCAGAAAGAGCTGAATCGGTTTCATAAGTTTGCTAGCGGGTTTCGTGTACTGTCGGCAGGTTTTCAGGCAGATGCCGTTAAGCATATTGTTTCGTTCCAGAGGCAAGTGTTCATGTTTCTGAATAACAATGTGCAACCGTTAAATGTGCATTTTAAAGTGAGGCATGGGGAGGGGCTCTATGCAGGGTTTGCCAGCACAGATGGTGTACGGTGCTTGAGTGTGGCGATTTGGGGCATAAGAGCTTTGCGTGCCCACACATCAAGGCTGTACATATAAGGTAGCTGAGAGTACAAGCGCCAGTGGGGGAAATCGAGGTCAATGTGCAGGGGTGCATGAGACGCAGGCAGCAGAGGCTGGGCCTAGTCATGCTATAGATGGTGGTGTAGATGAGGCTGGGCCTAGTCATGCTATGGATGGTGGTGTAGCTGAGGTTGGGTCTAGTCATGCTATGGATGGTGGCAGGGATGTCGCTTGGTCTATAAATTATGTGGCGATGATATCTAATTAACGTTGTATTTAATGTAGTTTTGCTATCTGTGCCAGGCTATAAATGAGACAGATGACATAACATCATGCACATATCTTTTCATACTCAATTGCTTTCATTCAGTAGACCATTGCAAAACAATTATCAGTAGGTCATGTGTGGAAAAGGTGACAATGATCACACTGTCATTGTATTATCCTCAATTTCTCAGCTGTAAGCTAGCTAATGACTAATGTTAGATGGATATACAGAAATTCTTCAAGAGAGGCAGTGCCAGCAGCTCTGCCGAAGGCCAATCCGGTGAGAAATTAAGATTTTACCAGTTCAAACAAAAATAAAAATGGATTAATCACCTATTAAGCCTTGAGTTATTGTAAGTTTAATAGCAATACATGTCAAAACACAGCAGACAAGAATGAGGGAAAAAAGCTGGAGGCTGACAGGGCTGAGGGAGAATGTCTGATGAAGGTTAGTGATATAAAAAGCAAGTAGATGTTTAAGCTTTCAGTTAAATTTGTACAGCATATGACAGCATATGTCTCACTTTTGTGAGGCATAAATAAATGATGCTCATGATGTCTTAAAGGGTCATGCAGAAAGAGAGGCTTCTATGCAAGGCAGATATCAACATGCGAGCAAGGCAGATATCAAAACCAATCCAGAGCTGAGAGAGAAGGACAACAAACCAAGAGAGAGGGACAACAAACCAATGAGAGAGAGCAACAAACCAATCCAGAGAGAGAGGGACATCCCCAGAGAAATAACAAACAGAGGAACAGATCAAACCAATCCAGAGAGAGAGGGACAAGAGAGAGAGGGATAACAAACAGATCCAGAGAGAGAAGGACAGCAAACCAAACAGATCCAGAGAGAGACAACAAACAGATCCAGAGACAACAAACAGATCCAAACCAATCCAGAGAGAGGGAGACAACAAACCAATCCAGAGAGAGAGATCCAGACAACAAACAGATCCAGAGAGAGAGGGACAACAAACAGATCCAGAGAGAGAAGGACAACAAACCAATCCAGAGAGAGAGGGACAACAAACCAATCCAGAGAGAGAGGGACAACAAACCAATCCAGAGAGAGAGAGACAACAAACAGATCCAGAGAGAGAAGGATAACAAACAGATCCAATCCAGAGAAAGAAAGTAATCAAGCCACTGCAGCAACACCTTCCAGAAATGAGAGCGATTTGGGTGACAAAGACACTGGCCCCAGACAAGTGAAGCTGAATAGCTACCCACAGAAATACAATTGGGTACAGTACTCTGTCCACAAAAACACAGATTTCTGCTTTCCAAGTTGACTTTTTGGCAAAAACATTACATTTGATTATTTTGCCCGTAATGGCTGCAAAAAATGGAAAAAGCTGTTTATCTTCGGTAAACATGAAATGGCACAGACAGATACAGTGTTGTGGCATGGCAAAGCTACCAGGAAACTAACAGTCATGGGAACATTGCTCAAATTTTAACATCTGCCCATGATAGTGATATTGCAGAGAGAAGGGAGTATCCAAGGAGAATTGTTGAGGTCAATGTTAGGAAGATAGGGACTCTTTCCGTGCCAATGATGAATCTATTGAAAGCACAAATAGAGGGAACTTTCTTGAATGCATGGAGCTTTTGAAGGAGTTTGACCCTTGTCTGCAAAGGTACAATACTCCATCAAATGCGACGTATCTCTCTCCAGAATCTCAGAAGGACATGATCGAATGCTGTGCTCAAGAGATTATGGACACCATGGTCTCTGATATGTCAAAGTCTAGAATGTATGCCATTATGGAAGATGAGGCCAGGGATGGGCATTCTGAACAGTTGGCTCTGTGTGTTAGGTATGTGACAGAGGGGACAGTTAAGGAGCGTTTACTAGCACTAGCAGAAATCAAGTCACTTGAAGCCCAATCGATAGCAAATGAGTTGCAACAGCAGGGAGAGGGATATCAGATCTAAAGTGCGTTGCACAGACCTATGATGGTGCATCTGTCATGAGTGGGTTCAAAGGAGGTGTGCAAGCACATTTCAAGTGCTGCATCCGGAGGCCATTTATGGACATTGCTATGCTCATGAGCTTAATTTGGTGTTGTGTCATACTTGCAGGGCTATTCCGGAAGCTGCTGAGTTTTTCAGTTTCTTGGGGAACGTGTATTCGTTTTTCAGTACATCCCTAGTTAACCACCACAAGTTCAAAGAAGCTCAGTCCAAACTTGGAATAGCATCAGCTGAACTTGTACAGCTCTCAAACACTTCCTGGGCATGCCAGCTGCGTTCCATAAATGCAGTCAAGGACTAACATATCTTAGGATGCTGGAGATATTCCTCTGGGATCTCCCAGTACCAAAGAGATCAGGGAACCTCCAGTGGAGGGTTGGGGTGGCAGGGTAGCCTAGTGGTTAGAGCGTTGGACTAGTAACCGGAAGGTTGCGAGTTCAAACCCCCGAACTGACAATGTCGTTCTACCCCTGAACAGGCACTGTTCCCAGGCCGTCATTGAAAATAAGAATTTGTTCTTAACTGACTTGCCTGGTTAAATAAAGGTAAAATAAATAAAATAAAATACATGGAGCCCTGGCCACTAATAGCTGGTTGGTACGGGTCTACCCGGGAGTCCGGGGGTGGGGTGTTCTTTCTGTGTCATGAGTGAAACTGTGCATCCTGTGTTTTCTGTGTGCGCCAGGTTAATGCCATTAATGTCTCTGTTGGAATTTCTGTATGAGAGGTTGGGGGTGGAGTTTACTGTGGGGATGTTTATAATGGGGTACAGGTAAATAAGGAAAAGGCCAAATGTGTGTTATTGAATTTTCTGTTTGTTCAGGCAATGTTGGCTGTTTGGCCAACACGGAGGAACAGGGTCAATGGTTGGGGGATAACGTACCCTTTACTATTAATTAATGGGATGGTCTCTGCGCGCCTTAGGGTGGAATTTGAGTTCTATATATGTGTCGGGGAGGCCGTCTGTATTGGAGGTCGACCGATTAATCGTAATGGACGATTAATTAGGACCATTTTCAAGATTTCATAACAATTGGTTATCGGCATTTTTGGACACGGATTGTGGCCGATTACATTGCAATCCATGAGGAGACTGAGTTGCAGGCTGACTACCTGTTGCGCGAGTGCAGCAAGAAGCCAAGGTAAGTTACTAGCTAGCATTTAGCTTATCTTATAAAAAACAATAAATCTTTACATAATCACTAGTTAACTACACATGGTTGATGATATTACTAGTTTATCTAGCTTGTCCTGTGTTGCATATAATCGATGCGGTGCCTGTTAATATAACCATCGAATCACAGCCTACTTCGCCAAACGAGTGATTTAAGAAGCGCATGCGTGAAAAAAGCAGTCGTTGCACCAATGTGTACCTAACCATAAACATCAATGCCTTTCTTTAAAATCAATACACAAGTATATATTTTTAAACCTGCATATTTAGTTAATATTGCCTGGTAACATGAATTTATTTTAACTCGGGAAATTGTGTCACTTCTCTTGCTTTCCAGAGTCAGGGTATATGCAGCAGTTTGGGCCGCCTGGCTCGTTGCGAACTGTGTGAAGACCATTTCTTCCTAACAAAGACCGTAATTAATTTGCCAGAATTGTACATAATTATGACATAACATTGAAGGTTGTGCAATGTCACAGCAATATTTAGACTTAGGGATGTCACCTGTTAGATAAAATACGGAACGGTTCCGTATTTCACTGAAAGAATAAACGTTTTGTTTTCGAAATGATAGTGTCCAGATTTGACCATATTAATGACCTAAGGCTCGTATTTCTGTGTGTTTTTATGTTATAATTAAGTCTATGATTTGATATATGATAGAGCAGTCTGAGTGAGCGGTGGTAGGCAGCAGCAGGCTCGTAAGCATTCATTCAAACAGCACTTTCGTGCATTTGCCAGCAGCTCTTCGCTGTGCTTCAAGCATTGAGCTATTTATGATTAAAAGCCTATCAACTCCCGGGATTAGGCTGGTGTAACCGATGTGAAATGGCTAGCTAGTTAGCGGTGTGCGCGCTAATAGCGTTTCAATCGGTGACGTCACTCGCTCTGAGACCTTGAAGTAGTTGTTCCCCTTGCTCTGCAAGGGCTGCTGCTTTTGCGAAGCGATGGGTAACGATGCTTCGAGGGTGGCTGTTGTCTATGTGTCCCTGGTTTGAGCCCAGTTAGGGGGGAAGAGAGGGACGGAAGCTATACTGTTACACTGGCAATACTATAGCGCCTATAAGAACATCCAATAGTCAAAGGTATATGAAATACAAATGGCATAGAGAGAAATAGTCATATAATTCCTATAATAACTACAACCTAACACGTCTTACCTGGGAATATTGAAGACTCATGTTAAAAGGAACCACCAGCTTTCATATGTTCTCATGTTCTGAGCAAGGAACTTAAACGTTAGCTTTTTATCATGGTACATATTGCACTTTTACTTTCTTCTCCAACACTTTGTTTTTGCATTATTTAAACCAAATTAAACATGTTTCATTAGTTATTTGAGGCTAATTTGAATTTATTGATGTATTATATTAAGTTCAAATAAAAGTGTTCATTCAGTATTGTTGTAATTGTCATTATTACAAATAAATATAATTAATCGGCTGATTAATCTGTATCGTCTTTTTTTGGTCCTCCAATAATCGGTATCGGCGTTGAAAAACAATAATCGGTTGACCTTTAGTCTGTATAGCTGGGGAAGATGGGTTGGATATACGGTTGTAACAGTGGTTAGGTTTTGGTTATTGTGATGTTTTGTATCGTGGGGTAGAGGGCAAGGTGAGTATGCAGCACAGGGGATATTTGATTTTAAAAGGAGGGGGGTGATGAGGTTTTAATGAAGTGAGGATGTATCATTAAAGAAAGACAAAGTCTCTCTCTTGATCACTCGTTCTCTCTTTATCTCCCTCTCGATCTCTCTAACTCCTATCTTTTTCTCTCTCTGTGTCTGTCTGTCTCACTCTCTCTGTCTGTCTCTCTGTCTCATTTCAATTTCAATTTAAGGGGCTTTATTGGCATGGGAAACATACGTTTTGTAATAAACATATTAAACACATGTAATAACGCATTCACTGACTGTTGTCTGCATGTGGCCTAACCATGATATTATAGCTTGCACACTGTGTTATAACCTTCCCCTCCCCAAGTCCTTCTGTAGATACTAATCGCACTGGTACAACCCGTACAGGGGGCTGACTGAGATAACATATACACTGAACATATACACTGAAATTCCTAAAGGACATTCCTAAAACACACACCTGACCCCCTTCGGGATGGACTCCAAAGACAAAGAACTCTGTCGAGAGCCAATGGGATACGGACACCAGGTTGGAGGGGACTGTCTATCACCTACAAGCAACCTACCAGAAGTCAGGACTACAAGAATCTACCTACGTCATTTCAATGTATAAAATGGACTGCCCATCATGTTTCAGGCCTCTCTTTTTTCCGACGGTTCCATAAGAACTAGACGAAAAGGGGCTGTGCAGCACGCTTTACCATATATTATTACACTATAATAAACGGCCTTGTATTATACCTTATCCGCCTTGTCCAGAGTCTCAACTTGGTCTCGTTTCTCATATTGTTATTCATCAACAGTTTACATTGCCAAAGCAAGTGAAATAGATGAACAAAAGTGAAATAAACAATAAATAATTAACAGTGAACATTACACTCACAAAGGTTCAAAAATAATAAAGATGTCTCATATTATGTGTATGTATGGTGTTGTAATAATGTGCAAATAGTTAAGTACAAAAGGGACAATAAATAAATACCGTTGAAGTCGGAAGTTTACATACACTTAGGTTGGAGTCATTAAAACTTTTCTTGTTAACAAACTATAGTTTTGGCAAGTCGGTTAGGACATCTACTTTGTGCATGAGACAAGTAATTTTTCCAACAATTGTTTACAGACAGATTACTTCACTTATAATTCACTGTATCACAATTCCAGTGGGTCAGAAGTTTATATACACTAAGTTGACTGTGCCTTTAAACAGCTTGGAAAATTCCAGAAAATGATGTCATGTCTTTAGAAGCTTCTGATAGTCTAATTGACATAATTTGAGTCAATTGGGTGTGTACCTGTGGATGTATTTCAAGGCCTATCTTCAAAGTGCCTCTTTGCTTGACATCATGGGAAAATCAAAAGAAATCAGCCAAGATGTCAGAAAACAAATTGTAGACCTCCACAAGTCTGGTTGATCATTGGGAGCAAAATCCAAACACCTGAAGGTACCACGTTCATCTGTACAAACAATAGTATGCAAGTATAAACACCATGGGACCATGCAGCCGTCATACCGCTCAGGAAGGAGATGCGTTCTGTCTCCTGGAGATGAACGTACTTTGGTGCGAAAAGTGCAAATCAATCCCAGAACAACAGCAAAGGACCTTGTGAAGATGCTGGAAGAATCAGATACAAAAGTATCTATATCCACAGTAAAACAAGTCTTATGTCGACATAACCTGGAAGGCTGCTCAGCAAGGAAGAAGCCACTGCTCCAAAACCGCCATAAAAAGCCAGACTACGGTTTGCAACTGCACATGAGGACAAACATCGTACTTTTTGGAGAAATTTCCTCTGGTCTCATGAAACAAAAATATAACTGTTTGGCCATAATGACCATCGTTATGTTTGGAGGAAAAAGGGGGACGCTTGCAAGGCGAAGAACACCATCCCAACCGTGAAGCACGGGGGTGGCAGCATCCTGTTGTGTGGGTGCTTTGCTGCAGGAGGGGCTGGTGCACTTCACACAATAGATGGCTTCATGAGATAGGACAATTGTGAGGATATATTGAAGCAACATCTCAAGACATCAGTCAGGAAGTTAAAGCATGGTCGCAAATCAGTCTCCCAGATGGACTATGACCCCACCATACTTCCAAAGTTGTGGCAAAATCGCAACTTGTTAAGGATAGGGGGTGGTATTTCCCCTTTGGATGAATTGCGTGCCCACAGTGAACTGCATAAAAATCTGTCCTAAATTGCTAATATATGCATATTATTATTATTATTGGATAGTCTAGTTCTGCTTGGGAACCTATAGGCACAACAGGTTAAAGACAACAAAGTCAAGGTATTGGTGGCCATCACAAAGCCCCGACCTCAATCCTATAGAAGATTTGTGGTCATAACAGGAAAAGCGTGTGCGAGCAAGGAGGCCTAATAACCTGACTCAGTTACACCAGCTCTGGCAGGAGGAATGGGCCAAAATTCACCCAACTTATTGTGGGAAGCTTTTGGAAGGCGACCTGAAACGTTTGACCCAAGTTGAACAATTTAATGGCAATGCTACCAAATTCTAATTGAGTGTATGTAAACTTCTGAACCACTGGGAATGTGATGAAAGAAGTATAAGCTGAAATAAATAATTTTCTCTACTATTATTCTGACATTTCAAATTCTTAAAAAAGTGGTGATCCTAACTGACCTAAACAGGGAATTTTTACTAGGATTAAATGTCAGGAATTGTGAAAAACTGAGTTTACATATATTTAGCTAACACAGTTGAAGTCGGAAGTTTACATACACTTAAACTCAGTTTTTCACAATTCCTGACATTTAATCCTTGTAAAAAGTTTTTTTTTTAAACTAGATGTATAGGTTATATTTATAGTGGTGTTTGTTCTTTACTGGTTGGCCTTTTTTGTGGCAACAGGTCTCAAATCTTGCTGCTGTGATTGCACACTGTGGTGTTTCACCCAATAGATATGGGAGTTTCCAATTCCTTGTGGGTCTGTGTAATCTGAGGGAAATATGTCTCTCTAATATGGTCAAACATTTGTCTAGAGGTTAGGAAGTGCAGCTCAGTTTTCACCTCATTTTGTGGGCAGTGTGCACATAGCCTGTCTTCTCTTGAGAGCCAGGTCTGCCTTCGGTGTCCTTTCTCAATAGCAAGGCTTGGTCACTGAGTCCACATTGTCAAATATTTCCTTAATTTTGGGTCAGACACAGTGGTCAGCTATTCTGCCACTGTGTACTCTCTGTTTAGGGCCAAATATCATTCTAGTTTGCTCTGTTGTTTTGTAAATTCTTTCCAATGTGTCAAGTAATTATCTTTTTGTTTTCTCATGATTTGGTTGGGTCTAATTGTGTTGCTGTCCTGGGGCTCTGTGTGGTCTGTTTGGGTTTGTGAACAGAGCCCAAGGACGAGCTCGCTTAGGGGGCTCTTCTCAGGGATGCAAACGCACTTTTCGGGTCAAATTCGTCATTTTGAATCCAAACTTGGTGACCATCCGATGAGGTGTGGGAGGGGGGCTTTGGATCAATACTGGTTTTATGCAATAGAGTGATGCGTGTTTGGAGCAATCCTGGCTATATCCAAGGATCAGCCAATCATTCACATAAGAACAGAATGCAGCACACGACTGAAGAGAGAAGAGACAAGCAATTTGCTAGATACTGCATCATCGCGCTCTCTGGAAAGAGTGGAGAGTGGAATAGCACTTTGCTAGTTAATAATTCATACCCTGAACAATAATGAAGAGGTAAAGTAGGTGAGAAGCCTGACCACAGAGACAGGGTGAGAAGGTGATGAAGCGTACTTCATGAGCTGTAACTGAAAAACAACTGGCATTTAGAAAGTTTGAGGTGAGGGAGAAAGTGTGGTGGAACAAGTATTGTTAGCATTGTTAAGTATCTTGCTAGGTGGATCGAATTCTCCGTTAGCTAGCAAGAGAAATGTTGAGCAACATTAGCCAACTTAACCGATCAAATAATTGAGTTTATGATGTGAAAATCAGCTGGCTAATAAAGTCAGACAGCTAACGTTAGCTAGTTAACGTTACAACATCAGATGAGCTAATGTTAGTAACTTAACCAATTTGCTATTGTATTAACTGGTATACGACTCCTTGCCGTTCCTCAAGTTATAACGCGTTAGTTGCTTACTGGACCCTGGCAATCTGTGTGAAATGTTAACTAGCTAATGCACTAACTACTATGTGTGAACTAATGTTTTCCCTCTACAGTATGTGGTTAATTTTCAGAATGAGAGAATTAGGTGAAAATGTGGAGTTGTCTTAGACTGGATGCCACTATAGAGTTGAAAGGAACACCACACACTTTCCCTCTTTCTCACTTTTTGAGAGAATGCCAAGGCAAAGGGTGGCTACTTTGAAGGATCTAAAATATATTTGGATTTGTTTAACACTTTTTGGTTACTACATGGTTCCATATGTGTTATTTCATAGTGTTGATGTCTTCACTATTATTGTACAATGTAGAAAATAGTAAAAATTAGGAAAAGCCCTGGAATGAGTAGGTGTGTCCAAACTTTTGACTGGTACTGCTGTATAGTTTTTTTGTGTCCTCTAGGGTAATGCTGTCCATGTGGAATTTGTATTTGTGGTCCTGGCAACTGGACCTTTTTTGGAACACCATTATTTTTGTTTTACTGAGATTTACCCTTCAGGGCCCAGGTCTGAGAGAACCTATGCAGAAGATCTGGATGCTGCTGTAGTCCCGCCTTGGTTGAGGACAGAAGCACCAGATCATCAGCAAACAGTAGACATTTCACTTCATATTCTAGCAGGGTGTGGCTGAGTGCTGCAGACTGTTCTAGTGCCCTCGCCAATTCGTTGATTTGTATGTTGAAGAGGGTGCAGCTTATTTTGCATCTGAGTCTCACCCCCCGGCCCTGTGGAAAGAGTGTTGTTTGTTTACATGGATTTGATAGTCATATGTTTTTCCCCCCAACACCACTTTACATCAGTTTGTATAGCAGGCCCTCATGCCAAATTGAGTCTCAAGCTTTTTTGAAATCAACAAAGCATGAGAAAACTTTGCCTTTGTTTTGGTTTGTTTGTTTGTCAATTAGGATGTGCAGGTTGAATATGTGGTCTGTCGTACTGTAATTTGGTAAAAAGCCAATTTGACATTTGCTCAGTACATTATTTTCGCAGAGGAAACTCGTACGAGTTTGATGTTAATGATAATGCAGGATTTCCCAAGGTTGCTGTTGACGCACTTTCGACGGAAGTTAATGTGCTCAAATTTGTCTCCACGCTTGTGGATTGGGGTGATCAGTCCTTGGTTCCAAATATTGGGGAATATGCCAGAGCTGAGGATGATGTTAAAGAGTTTAAGTATAGCCAATTGGAATTTGTGGTCTGTTTATTTTATCATTTCATTTAGGATACATATTCGTTTCATTCGCTACATATTCGTCGCAGTAACCCACTGGCTCCAAGTCATCTATAAGTCTTTGCTAGGTAAAGCTCTGCCTTATCTCAGCTCACTGTTCACCATAGCCACACCCACCCGTAGCACGCGCTCCAGCAGGTAAATTGCACTGCTCATCCCCAAAGCCAACACCTTCTTTGGCCGATTTCCTTCCAATTTTCTGCTGCCAATGACTGGAACGAATTGCAAAAATCACTGAGGTTGGAGACTTATATCTCCCTCATTAACTTTAAGCTTCAGCTGTGAGAGCAGCTTACCGATCGCTGCAGCTGTACACAGCCCATATGTAAATAGCCCATCCAACCAACTACCTACCTCATCCCATATTTGTTTTTGTTGTTCTGCTCTTTTGCACATCAATATTTCTACTTGCACATCCTCATCTGCACATATCACTGTGTGTAAATTGCTAAATTGTAATTACTTTACCACTATTGGCCTATTTATTGCCTTTACCTCCTTACTTCATTTGCACACACTGTATACGGATTTTTCTATTGTGTTATTGACTGTACGATTGTTTATCCCATGTGTTGTTTTTGTCACACTGCTTTGCTTTATCTTGGCCAGGTCGCAGTTGTAAATGAGAACTTGTTCTCAACTGGCCCACCTGATTAAATAAAGGTGAAAAAAAGGATACCATCAACCCCACAGGCCTTTTTGGGTTGGAGGGTTTATATTTTGTCCTGTACTTCATTCAATGTAGTTGGAGAATCCTGTGAGTTCTGGTAGTCTTTAATAGTTGATTCTAATATTTGTATTTGATCATGTATATGTTTTTGCTGTTAAATCTTGGTTATAGAGACAAAGGGATTGGAGAAGTGGTTTATCCATACATCTCCATTTTGGATAGAATAACTTTGTGTTGTTTGTTTAGAGTTTTCAATTTTCCCCAGAAGTGGTTAGATTCTATAGATTCTTCATTTACATTGAGCTGATTTCTGACGTGCCTTTCCTTCTTTTTCCATAGTGTATTTCTGTATTGTTTTAGTGATTCACCATGGTGAAGGCGTAGACTCAGGTTTTCTGGGTCGCTATGTTTTTGTTGGATAGGTTTCTTAATTTCTTTCTTTGGTTTTTGCATTCTTCATCAAACCATTTGTTATTATGGTAAATTTTCTTAGGTTGTCTGCTTATCATTTTTTGATTTGATAAGGAAGCTGAGAGGTCAAATATACTGTTTAGGTTTTCTACTGCTAAATTTACACCTTTACTATTCCAGGAAATTGTCTAGAAGGGATTGAATTTGTTGTTGCCTAATTGTTTTTTGGTAGATTTCGACACTACTTCCCTTCCATCTATAGCATTTCTTAATATTATTCAGTTCCTCTGGCTTTGATGCCTCATGATTGAGCATAGCTCTTTTCAAGTATTGTAGAGTGTGATTTCGCTGTGATCAGATAGGGGTGTCAGTGGACTGACTGAACCCTCTAAGGGACTATGGGTTGAGTTCAGTGATAAAGTAGTCTACAGTACTACTGTCAAGAGATGAGCTATATGTGTACCTACCATAGGAGTCCCCTCGAAGTCTACCATTAGCTATGTACATACCCAGCATTCGACAGAGCTGCAGGAGTTGTGACCGTTTTTTTTTTGGTTATGTAGTTGTTTCTAGGGAATGCTGTCACCTCCAAGTAGGTGTTTGTCCCCCTGTGTGCTGAGGGTGTTGGGTTCTTGTCCAGTTTTGACATTTAGGTTGCCACAGACTAGTACATGTCACTGAGCCTGGAAATTGTTGATCTCCCCCTCCAGGATGGAGAAGCTGTCATCGTTAAGCAAAGACACACATAGCCAGACAGCATAGGCATAATTTATCGTTCAGCTTTGTCTCCTAAACTATGTTCTTTTCTCAAACTAAGAACCATAAACAAATCCTCCATATCAACAGACATATATCAAATCCATCCTATCTTGACAAGATCACAGAGATACATTGACTGGCACACAGACATTGTGGAGCCAAGAGATACATGCTTGACCTCTCCCCTCTCTCCGGCCCACGTAACTTAGTCTTGACAGAGACCAGATGACTGCAAACCCCTCCACAGTATTATACAAAAACATTCTGATGAGAAGTAACTTACAAACATATGATGAATATAAAACATCTTACCTATGTTACCCACTAATTCTGATTATGCTCCAACAATAGGTAATTAATACTTTCTTATTAATTTCTAGACAGATGTAAAATGTCCCTATTTTGACTAATTTAATAGAGTGGTTTAAGTCTGCTCTATACCAAATTAGCATACGCCCTGAGTCTCTTCCCTGTTTCACACCTGGTAGTTTGGTGGATGGAACTACCAGCTCTCTTTAACCTAGAGGGCAACCAGCGGGTCCACCTCCTTTATATCATGTTTCTTGTAGGATGACAATGTCTGTATTTCCAATTTCTTTGATGATGTCTGGGTTCCTGCTCTTTAGGCCACAAGCAGATGACCTCAGACCTTGTATATTCCAGGATGAAATAGTAAAAGCTTTATGTTCTATAGTGTCTCTTGTTGTTTTTGTGTGGTTTATGCCCGGACAATCACAATAGGTGTGAGCAAAGCATGTTGAGCATCTGATACATACAGTTGAAGTCGGAAGTTTACATACACCTTAGCTCAATACATTTAAACTCAGTTTTTCACAATTCCTGACATTTAATCGTAGTAAACATTCCCTGTCTTAGGTCAGTTAGGATCACCACTTTATTTAAGAATGTGAAATGTCATAATAATAGTAGAGAATTATTTATTTCAGCTTATACTTCTTTCATCACATTCCCAGTGGGTCAGAAGTTTACATACACTCAATTAGTATTTGGTAGCATTGCCTTGAAAATGGTTTAACTTGAGTCAAACGTTTCGGGTAGTCTTCCACAAGCTTCCTCCTGACAGAGCTGGTGTATCTGAGTCAGATTTGTAGGCCTCCTTGCCCGCACACGCTGTTTCAGGTCTGCCCACAAATTTTCTATAGGATTGAGGTCACGGCTTTGTGATGGTAACTCAAATAGCTTGACTTTGTTGTCCTTAAGCCATTTTGCCACAACTTGGGAAGTATGCTTGGGGTCATTGTCCATTTGCAAGACTAATTTGCGACCAAGCTGTATCTTTTTGACTGGTGTCTTGAGATGTTGCTTCAGTATATCCATATAATTTTCCTGTCTCATGATGCCATGTATTTTGTGAAGTGAACCAGCCCCTCCTGCAACAAAGCATCCCCACAACATGATGCTGCCTCCCCTGTGCTTCACGGTTGGGATGATGTTCTTCGGATTGCAAGCCTCCCCCTTTTTTCTCCAAACATAACGATGGTCATTATGGCCAAACAATTCTATTTTTGTTTCATTAGAGGACATTTCTCCAAAAAGTATGATCATTGTCTCCAAATGCAGTTGCAAACCGTAGTCTGTTTTTTTTGGCGGTTTTGGAGCAATGGCTTCTTCCTTGCTGAGCGACCTTTCAGGTTATGTCGATATAGGACTCGTTTTACTGTGGATATAGATACTTTTGTACCTGTTTCCTCCAGCATCTTCACAAGGTCCTTTGCTGTTGTTCTGGGATTGATTTCTAGGAGACAGAACGCGTCTCCTTCCTGAGTGGTATGACGGCTGCGTGGTCCCATGGTGTTTATACTTGCGTAATATTGTTTGTACAGATGAACGTGGTACCTTCAGGTGTTTGTAAATTGCTCCCAAGTATGAACCAGTCTTGTGGAGGTCCACAATTTTTTTTCTGACATCTTGTTAGATTTCTTTTGATTTTCCCATGATGTCAATCAAAGACGCACTGAGTTTGAAGGTAGGCCTTGAAATACTTCCACAGGTACACCTCCAATTGACTCAAATTATGTCAATTAGTCTATCAGGCACAGTCAACTTAGTGTATGTAAACGTCTGACCCACTGGAATTGTGATACAATGAATTATAAGTGAAATAATCTGTCTGTAAACAATTGTTGGAAAAATGACTTGTCAAAACTATTGTTAACAAGAAATTTGTGGAGTGGTTGAAAAACGAGTTTTAATGACTCCAACCTAAGTGTTTGTAAACTTCAGACTTCAACTGTACTTCTTAAGTTCCAGGATGGGGTTGGGGCGGGTGTAATAGTGGGGTTTGTGCTCTGCTCACGGCCTGGTCATATGCCCGCCCTGCTGTCATGTTGAGGTCCTTGCCGCATGAGTGGTGGGCATGGGGTGTGCGGAAGGGGCATAGGTCTGATATGGGGGGGATATATAGGGTGTGGCTAGGGTTTGCTTGGGGTAGTCTTAGCTGGTTGGGTTGTGACTGGTGATGCTGTGGTCTGGATGTATGTCCTCTTGGCATGGGTTCTCTAAGTGCAGGTCCTTCGGGAGGGGGTCTTGCATGTCTGGGAGGGTGTCTCGCTGGTCTGTGCAGGGTGTCCGTTGCTCTGTTGCTCCTGTGTGAGGGCCTGGGGCTACGGTTGAGGGTGCCGTCCTTCAGGTTCCTGGCAAAAGTTGGGATTGCTGCCTTGTAGAGGTGGACCTGGTCGTGAAGGCTGTTCAAGTCCAGGGTGGAGTGGTGGGCCAGGTTTACATTAGGTTTCTCGCAAAATGCTTGCATTCACCCGCTGTATGGTTAAACATTATTTTGTGGTAGCAGGGTGGAGATAACCACTTGTGCGTTGGGGAAAGTTGAGGAAGCTTTTTTAAAATTGTACCTCCTTTTTCCCCCAATTTCATGGTATCCAATTGTTAGTAGTTACTATTACATTTACATTTACATTTAAGTCATTTAGCAGACGCTCTTATCCAGAGCGACTTACAAATTGGTGCAAACACCTATGACAACCAGTGGAACAGCCACTTGCATCTAAATCTTGTTGGGGGAGTGAGAAGGATTACTTACCCTTACTTACCCTATCCTAGGTATTCCTTGAAGAGGTGGGGTTTCAGGTGTCTCCGGAAGGTGGTGATTGACTCCGCTGTCCTGGCGTCGTGAGGGAGTTTGTTCCACCATTGGGGGCCAGAGCAGCGAACAGTTTTGACTGGGCTGAGCGGGAACTGTACTTCCTCAGTGGTAGGGAGGCGAGCAGGCCAGAGGTGGATGAACGCAGTGCCCTTGTTTGGGTGTAGGGCCTGATCAGGGCCTGGAGGTACTGAGGTGCCGTTCCCCTCACAGCTCCGTGGCGAGCACCATGGTCTTGTAGCGGATGCGAGCTTCAACTGGAAGCCAGTGGAGAGAGCGGAGGAGCGGGGTGACGTGAGAGAACTTGGGAAGGTTGAACACCAGACGGGCTGCGGCGTTCTGGATGAGTTGTAGGGGTTTAATGGCACAGGCAGGGAGCCCAGCCAACAGCGAGTTGCAGTAGTCAAGACGGGAGATGACAAGTGCCTGGATTAGGACCTGCGCCGCTTCCTGTGTGAGGCAGGGTCGTACTCTGCGGATGTTGTAGAGCATGAACCTACAGGAACGGGACACCGCCTTGATGTTAGTTGAGAACGTCAGGGTGTTGTCCAGGATCACGCCAAGGTTCTTAGCGCTCTGGGAGGAGGACACAATGGAGTTGTCAACCGTGATGGCGAGATCATGGAACGGGCAGTCCTTCCCCGGGAGGAAGAGGAGCTCCGTCTTGCTGAGGTTCAGCTTGAGGTGGTGATCCGTCATCCACACTGATATGTCTGCCAGACATGCAGAGATGCGATTCGCCACCTGGTCATCAGAAGGGGAAAGGAGAAGATTAATTGTGTGTCGTCTGCATAGCAATGATAGGAGAGACCATGTGAGGTTATGACAGAGCCAAGTGACTTGGTGTATAGCGAGAATAAGAGGGGCCTAGAACAGAGCCCTGGGGACACCAGTGGTGAGGGCGCGTGGTGAGGAGACAGATTCTCGCCACGCCACCTGGTAGGAGCGACCTGTCAGGTAGGACGCAATCCAAGCGTGGGCCGCGCCGGAGATGCCCAACTCGGAGAGGGTGGAGAGGAGGATCTGATGGTTCACAGTATCGAAGGCAGCCGATAGGTCTAGAAGGATGAGAGCAGAGGAGAGAGAGTTAGCTTTAGCAGAGCGGAGCGCCTCCGTGATACAGAGAAGAGCATCTTGTCTATCGCTATCTATCTTGTCTCATCGCTACAACTCCCGCAAGGGCTCAGGAGAGACTAAGGTCAAGAGCAATGCATCCTCCGAAACACAACCCAACCAAGCCGAAGTGCTTCTTAACACAGCGCGCATCCAACGCGGAAGCCAGCCCCAATGTGTTGGAGGAAACACCGTGCACCTAGCGACCTGGTCAGCGTGCACTGCGCCCGGCCCGCCACAGGAGTCGCTAGTGCATGATGAGACAAGGATATCCCTACCTGCCAAACCCTCCCTAACCTGGACGACCAATTGTGCATTGCCCCATGGACCTCCCGGTCGTGGCCGGGTGTGACAGAGCCTGGGCTCGAAACCAGAGTCTCTGGTGGCACAGCTCAGTGCCTTAGACCACTGCGCCACCTGGGAAGCCCTTGAAGAAGCTTTTTCAATCACTCCCTTGAGTGCTGTTGCCGACCTTTCCTTTGTGCCCATGTGAATTATGACGTGGCTGGGGGAACTTAGTCTGTTCCCTGACAACAGCTCCAGGGCATGCCTAGTGTTTGGGCACCAGAGTTTAGCCACTTTGTGTTTCAGAAAAAGTTTATCCTCTTGAATGTATTTGCCATTTGAGTCAATGAAGAGCACAATATCTGGCTTTTGTGTGTCCTCAGTGGATGTGGGGGGTTGTCAGGAGGGCTGTTCAGAGGGGGTGTGGTCTGTTGGGTTGTCTGGGGGAGTGTCCTGCTCTCTGTCACACCTCAGCTTTCGGACCTCGTCCTTCAGTGCCATTTGTGCCTCTAAGTTCTCCATCTTCTGCCCTCCCTCCTCTTGTTGTGTGGGCGTTGTTATGTTGGTCTGTTTTATGGGTTTGTTCTGTCTAGATTTGTGTGGACTAGCTCTCTGAACTCCACCATGTCTCTCTCTCTCCATCTCTGTATCCCTCTCAATGATGGAGAAGTAGTGCCGTTGTGGGACCTGGTTGGTTCAGTGCTGGGGGACTATCCAAACTATCCTTGTCTGCAGGACAGTTTGAAGAGGTGTGATCAGCCTCACTCAGGATGGGGGAGTCGTCACAGGGAGAGTGCTGTGCTCTCTCTTTGATCCCGTAAAAGTCCTGCTGGAACTGCATGAGGATGACCTGCACCATTACTGTCCCACACTTGTACACGTTGACAGAGGTTGTTTCAATTTCCTCATATTCTGAGTTTCCACCCTGGGCCAATAAACTCTCTATTGAAATAGGGATAGTGTGCTCTTATAGCGCTGTGCCATGCCAGGGGATGGTCTGTGTGGAACATTAAGTTGCCTGGTCTGTTCTGTCCTAGCAGCTTGGTAGCTTAGTATACTTATTTACATAGCTTTATATAACAAAATTACCTAGAGATTGTCTTTTCCTTTTTGGCTTCCGAAGTAGCTTCAGACTGAATATTACTCACTCAGTTTTGTGTTGGATAGTATTTCCAGGTTCCGCCGTGCTTCTTCTGCAGGTTTTGGTTTGTTAGAAGTTTTTTCTTGATAGTCCTTGGTAGTAATAGTCCATTTAGGCAATTTTGGCAAAGATCGAGGTTCTAGGTATGGAATTTTGATTTGGATTGAAAGTTTTAATGTTGAGGTTTAAAGAATGTAAGTTTATCTACATTTATCCAACTCTAATTCTATATTTTTTGCAGAAGAACTCAGGAGCCCAAGAACTCTCTCTCTGTCTCTGTGTGTGTGAATCCTATATATGAGAGGAATGTGACATATATTTTTTGTTATTGCAGTAATTGATTGAATATGATGAGCAACATTATACCATTGTAACACACTGACAGTGACCTGCAGTGAAAAAGACTTCCTGGCGTGTTTTGTTATTCAGCAAGCTCAGGTGTGGTTACCCTGTAGCTACACTATGTATACAAAAGTGTGTGGACACCCCTTCAAATTAGTAGATACGGCTATTTCAGCCACACTCGTTGCTGACAGGTGTATAAAATTGAGTACAAAGCCATGCACTCCCCGTAGAAGACATTGGAAGTAGAATGGCCTTACTGAAGAGCTCAGTGACTTTCAACGTGGTACCGTCATAGGATGCCACCTTTCCTATAAGCCAGTTCGTCAAATTTCTGCCCTGCTGGAGCTGCCCCTATCAACTGTAAGCACTGCTATTGTGAAGTGGAAATGTCTAGGAGCACAAACGGATCAGCTGCGAAGTTGCAGGCCACACAAGCTCACAGAACGGGACCGGCGAGAACTGAAGCGCAGAACCGAGTAAAAATCGTCTATCCTCGGCAGCCGCACACACGCCTAAGATCACCATGTGCAATGCCAAGCGTTGGCTGGAATGGTTTAAAGCTCGCCACCATTTGGACTTTGGAGCAGTGGAAACGTGTTCTCTGGAGTAATGAATCACGCTTCACCATCTAGCATCCGACGGACAAATCTGGGATTGGCGAATGCCAGGAGAAAGCTGCATGCCCGAATGCATAATGCCAACTGTAAAGTTTGGTGGAGGAGGAATAATGGTCTGTGGCTGTTTTTCATTGTTCGGGCTAGGTCCCTCAGTCCCAGGGAAGGGAAATCTTAATTCTACAGCATACAATGTTGTTCTAGATGTTTCTATGCTTCCAACTTTATAGCAATAGTTTCAGCATGACAATGCCCCCATGCACAAAGCTAGATCCATACAGAAATAGTTTGTCGAAATAGGTGTGGAATGACTTGACTGACTTGCACATAGCCCTGTCCTCAACCCCATTGAACACCTTTGGGATGAATTGGAATGCCGACTGCGAGCCAGGCCTAATCACCCAAAATCAGTGCCCGACCTCACTAATGCTCTTGTGGCTGAATGGAAGCAAGTTCCCGCAGCAATGTTCCAACATCTAGTGGAACGCCTTCCTAGAAGAGTGGATCACTCTTCATCTAACTTGCCTATAAACGGACAGGAGTGAATAAGCAGGCAGCAGTGAAACTCTGAGAACAGGGTAAAGTACAGGATGATCCACCCAAAGGAAAGAATATAAATACCCCATGCCATAGGGCTTTTCCAATTTGCCAAAAATCTGAAAAGCCATTGAAAATCTATATTTTCAGTTCCAACAACAAGGACATATTTCACAACATTCAAAAGATATATTGTCTGCAACACGGGACATCAACAAGGCCAGTCTGCTATGTTGAAATTGACTGTCTCTAGTTACATCAACAGTGGCACACCTCTAGAATCAGTTAGCGGGCGATTTGGTCCTTTAAGAGCCCCTGTAGCTACCAATTCCTCACACCTCTCTCAATAATGACCCTCCAAATTGAAATACCTTTATGGCTGCTGTTGCTGTGAGGCAGATTTCAGTTTGACATATTCCTAGCTCATCCTGTTGGAATGGGGACCTTTCTAAGGAGGTTCTGAATTCTTTCTCCGTGAACCATCGTTCGTTTCCCTATCTGTCTGCTGACATGACATGGAGTTTAACTCTTTCATCTGCCAGTCATGTTAGCGGACTAGAACATCAGGGTGAAAGGTCTACAGAAACAAAAGAAGATCAAGTTGTTTTTTTTAAGGTCAGAGGCATTACTGTAAAATCCATATGCAATAGAAGTGTTTGTCCTTTGTAGAATATAAAAGATACAGGTCAAGATAAAAGCTCTCATATTGTATGTTTAATGATTTGCAGGTATGTCTTTTTTGGATGTATGCATCTATTTGTTTTGGTCACTGTTACAGGTCCGTACCGTGCATTTTACAATTCACATTTTAGTCATGCACATGCATATTACATGTCAGACAGGGACAGATTTCTCATTTACCAGTTTGTTTCATCCTACACAAATTGTTCAGAAGTCTGACACATCTTGAAATGTACGTATAAGTCGTCTTGTATTTTTTTTTTCGCTAGATGTCAACTTTGGAGATGATAGTGACGACGACATTTGAAATGAAGAGGCTGACTGCAGCAAGGAATACGTGAGTGATTTGTGATTGCAGCACACATGCACTCAGTAGTCATGCACGCACACACGATACACACACACAAGCACACATTCACTCACTCAAGCACTCACTGGCATGGGCACAGACATAATCTGACACATGCAATTTTCCTCTGTAATTTCTCCAAAATGAGTAAAATGGGAGCCTATTTGACTGATCCATTACTTGCGAAAAGGCTTGACCGAGGAAGTGCGTGCTGTGAGTTTGATGTATAGCGATTTCTGACTTCACATTACTTCAATAACAGGGCCTCTGATGCAGGCATAAATCAATGCCACCACCTCGCTGCCTCATTGACACACACACATGGAAGAAGTCGTTCCGGAGCTCCCATTATCCTCCTCTTCCTAACATACTTATTTTATTCTTTGTGCCTGACTGATGTGACCAGGACTAGGCACCGTGTGGCTGTCTGTGAATAACAGCATTTGGCATGCTGTAACCCCTACTTCTTGTGGGTAGAGAGAGAGAGAGAAGGAAGAGCCATGGTTTCAGATCCATACTGACACACCCAAGCAGGCACATCTAACACTCCGGCTGCTCAACATACAAGTACACTACCGTTCAAAAGTTTGGGGTCACTTAGAAATGTCCTTGTTTTCCATGAAAACATACATGAAATGAGTTACAAAATTAATAGGAAATATAGTCATGATGTTGACACAGTTATAAATAATGATTTTTAATTGAAATAATCATTGTGTCCTTCAAACTTTGCTTTCATCAAAGAGTCATTCATTTGCAGCATTTATAGCCTTGCAGACCTTTGGCATTCTAGTTCTCAATTTTTAAGGTAAGCTGAAGAGATTTCACCACATGCTTCCTGAAGCACCTCCCACACGTTGGATTGGCTTGATGGGCACATTGTATGTACCATACGGTCAAGCTGCTCCTACAACAGCTCAATAGGGTTGAAATCCGGTGACTGTGCCGGCGACTCCATTATAGACAGAATACCAGCTGACTGTTTCTTCTCTAAATAGTTCTTGCGTAGTTTGGAGTTTGTGGAAATGTTAATTGAATGTAGGAGAATATAAAAGTAGATCTGGTGGAAGAAAAGAGAAAGAAAGAGCATACGTTTTCTGTTTTTTATTGTTGTAGCATCTTTCATATGTACTAGAATAGCCACACAGTCAGATAGGATGAGAGAGATAATTTTGATGGAATACACAAGAGGGCAACTGTAGGTGTGCAGAGTTTCAGACTGATAACTTCAGGAATGGGTGAGCTACATGACATTTAGCATGAAGTCACCCAGGTGCCCCACACAAGTTGCCCAAATGTACCCAAGTGGCCGAATTGGTGAAATGACCGATAACTATATAAATAACAGTGCAAATAACTATATACAACATATCAAAAAGCAATTCTAACACACAAAAATAAAATATATATATATATTTTTAAATATTAGAAAATAAATATTTTAAAAAAACAGTAGGCCCTTTGGAAGTCCCCTACACAATATTTTGCTGCCTGTGCCATGTCCCATAGCAGTCTCTTTCTGATGTAAAGCAGAGGCAAACTGAACAAGTGGTGCAGGTGATGGGGGACTTCATGCGACACAGAACACAACGACGCCTCCATGCTGTGGCCTTTTGGCCCTGAGGCACAGTCATGCCTGCAGTAATGAACTGTGGCATATGAACACCACTGGAGGCAGGAGTAGAGCGGGCAGCTTGGCACCGGGGGCTCCCAGTCGGAGTCGCTATCACTGTGAAAGAAAAACATTAAAACAAATATTTGTATTGTATCCGACTTTTATCATCACATAAAATAAACAGATATGTATTGTATAGAGCAGAGGGAACAGTCACTAAGGTGAAGTGCTGTTCCATCCGGCCATTGTTGTGGGCCTGCCCTCCCCCGAAAAGCACCCAACGGCTATTTCATATTGAAATGGAGAGGAGTAAGCAGGCGCAGTGGCCTTGTGTGTTTGCTGTTCTACTCCATTCCATTTTAATAAATTTTTAAAAAATATATATATCTGACATGGAATATACATACACACACACACACACACACACACACACACACACACACACACACACACACACACACACACACACACACACATTTCATCACAAATTGAAATATATATATATATATATATATATATATATATATATATATATATACTATATATTATTTTTATTAAAAATATATATATATATATATATATTTATATTTCATAAAACGGCATTAGCACTTACCCGCCCAGAAGTACGTCCTGTCCTTGCAGAAACAGCTCCTCAGCTCCTGTTTGAATCATAACACTCAAAGATTCCTCAAACAAAAAATCTTTCTCACTTTCCCGATCAATCTCTTCTATAATCTGGTGCAAATCTGTATACTTAAACTTCGCTTTTCCTGATTTATTCGCCATGATGTCTTCAATGAAATCGTTGAAAATACTACTTTCCAAAATACTACTGTGCGTAACAAGCGTCACTGAAACTACTCTGATGGTCAAGGTGAGAATGGAGTTCGTTACGCGTGCGATTACAAACAAGGAATGGTGGGCCAACCCATAACCATCACATATTGGCGTTTACCCCAGCTCATTGGCTATCTACCCAGCAAGATGTCAAGAGGATCAGTGGTCATTGGGCAGAAACACAGTCAATCAACGAAGCTTCGCTAAAATTATTGGTGTGCAAGGAAGTCATTGCTCGTCGTCTTCAAATCAGTTCACTTCAGTCAATACTCACCGCAAAAAAACAATGATGTTTAGAAATGTGTAATTACGACCCTCAGGAAGAGAAATAAGAGACATTAGAATGTAAGTCATCATTTTACCTTCAGATGAGAATGTGTAAAAACTGTCATGGCGGAAAATGTTTTTGTTGTTGATTGCTCTTCTCAAACTAAAGCATGGTATTTGTTCTCTGTAACAGCTATTTTAAATCGGAAAACATAGTTTGATTACCAAGATTCTAATCTTTTGAAGGATGTAAGACACTTGCATTTTCAACAATGTTTAATGTTACGATGTTGTATTTTTAGTTGTCACTCTGAAATTTCCCCTGATGCTGGTCCCTGTACGGGGATCGCAGCCATAAGAGTATAAGGAAGTGGATGGCTGCGAACTTTCTACTTTTAAACTCGGACAAAACAGAGATGCTTGTTCTAGGTCCCAAGAAACAAATAGATCTTCTGTTGAATCTGACAATTAATCTTAATGGTTGTACAATCGTCTCAAATAAAACTGTGAAGAAACTCGGCGTTACTCTGGACCCTGATCTCTCTTTTGACGAACATTGTAACGGTTTTCATGTAGTGAAGGAGAGTCGGACCAAAATGCAGCGTGTAGATTGCGATCCATGTTTAATGAACAAAACGTAACACGAATCTAAATACAAACATTACAAAATAAAGAACGTAACGAAAACCGAAACAGCCTATACTAGTGTAAACTAACACAGGAACAAGGACACTAAGGACAATCACCCACGACAAACTCAAAGAATATGGCTGCCTAAATATGGTTCCTAATCAGAGACAACGATAAACACCTGCCTCTTTTTTTATTTTACCTTTTATTTAACCAGGCAAGTCAGTTAAGAACACATTCTTATTTTCAATGACGGCCTGGGAACAGTGGGTTAACTGCCTGTTCAGGGGCAGAACGACAGATTTGTACCTTGTCAGCTCAGGGATTTGAACTCGCAACCTTCCGGTTACTAGTCCAACACTCTAACCACTAGGCTACGCTGCCGCCCCCTCTGATTGAGAACCATTCCAGACAGCCATAGACTTTGCTAGATCACCCCACTAGCTACAATCTCAATATATACACACCACATACAAAAACCCATGCCACACCCTGGCCTGACCCAATACATGAAGATGAACACAAAATACTTTGACCAGGGCGTGACAAACATATCAAATCAAATCAGTAACTTTCTTTCCAAAAATTATGCAGAAAAATTAATCCATGTTTTTGTTACTTCTTGGTTAGACTACTGCAATGCTCTACTTTCCGGCTACCCGGATAAAGCACTAAATAAACTTCAGTTAGTACTAAATAGGGCTGCTAGAATCCAGACTAGAACATATACATTTGATCATATTACTCCAGTGCTAATCTTCCTACACTGGCTTCCTGTCAAGGCAAGGGCTGATTTCAAGGTTGGCTCCTACCTATCGCTCTGATTTGGTCCTGCCGTACATACCTACACGTACGCTACGGTCACAAGACACAGGCCTCCTAATTGTCCCTAGAATTTCTAAGCAAACAGCTGGAGGCAGGGCTTTCTCCTATAGAGCTCAATTTTTATGGAATGGTCTGCCTACCCATGTCAAAGACACAAACTCGGTCTCAACCT
The DNA here is from genome assembly GCF_023373465.1 of Oncorhynchus keta. Classification (NCBI taxonomy): domain Eukaryota; kingdom Metazoa; phylum Chordata; class Actinopteri; order Salmoniformes; family Salmonidae; genus Oncorhynchus; species Oncorhynchus keta. Next base: position 33,047,219 of record NC_068442.1, on the reverse strand, counting down.
TTAAGTCTTTACTGAATACTCATCCCTTTAGTGGGTCATATGATTGAGTGTATTATGGCCCAGGAGTGTGAAGGTGAACGGAAAGGCTCTGGAGCAACGAACCGCCCTTGCTGTCTCTGCCTGGCCGGTTCCCCTCTTTCCACTGGGATTCTCTGCCTCTAACCCTATTACAGGGGCTGAGTCACTGGCTTACTGGTGCTCTTTCATGCCGTCCCTAGGAGGGGTGCGTCACTTGAGTGAGTTGAGTCACTGATGTGATTTTCCTGTCTGGGTTGGCGCCCCCCATTGGGTTGTGCCGTGGCGGAGATCTTTGTGGGCTATACTCGGCCTTGTCTCAGGATGGTAAGTTGGTGGTTGAAGATATCCCTCTAGTGGTGTGAGGGCTGTGCTTTGGCAAAGTGGGTGGGGTTATATCCTTCCTGTTTTGCCCTGTCCCGGGGTATCATCGGATGGGGCCACAGTGTCTACTGACCCTTCCTGTCTCAGCCTCCAGTATTTATGCAGCAGTAGTTTATGTGTCGGGGGCTAGGGTCAGTTTGTTATATCTGGAGTACTTCTCCTGTCTTATCCGGTGTCCTGTGTGAATTCAAGTATGCTCTCTAGAATTCTTTCTTTCTCTCTCTCGGAGGACCTGAGCCCTAGGACCATGCCTCAGGACTACCTGGCAAGTTTGCGGATGACACAACAGTGGTAGGCTTGATTACCAACAACGACGAGACGGCCTACAGGGAGGAGGTGAGGGCCCTCGGAGTGTGGTGTCAGGAAAATAACCTCACACTCAACGTCAACAAAACTAAGGAGATGATTGTGGACTTCAGGAAACAGCAGAGGGAACACCCCCCTATCCACATCGATGGAACAGTAGTGGAGAGGGTAGCTAGTTTTAAGTTCCTCGGCATACACATCACAGACAAACTGAATTGGTCCACTCACACTGACAGCGTCGTGAAGAAGGCGCAGCAGCGCCTATTCAACCTCAGGAGGCTGAAGAAATTCGGGTTGTCACCAAAAGCACTCACAAACTTCTACAGATGCACAATCGAGAGCATCCTGGCGGGCTGTATCACCGCCTGGTACGGCAACTGCTCCGCCCTCAACCGTAAGGATCTCCAGAGGGTAGTGAGGACTGCACAACGCATCACCGGGGGCAAACTACCTGCCCTCCAGGACACCTACACCACCCGTTGTTACAGGAAGGCCATAAAGATCATCAAGGACATCAACCACCCGAACCACTGCCTGTTCACCCCGCTATCATCCAGAAGGCGAGGTCAGTACAGGTGCATCAAAGCTGGGACCGAGAGACTGAAAAACAGCTTCTATCTCAAGGCCATCAGACTGTTAAACAGCCACCACTAACATTGAGTGGCTGCTGCCAACACACTGTCATTGACACTGACCCAACTCCAGCCATTTTAATAATGGGAAATGATGTAAATATATCACTAGCCACTTTAAACAATGCTACCTTATATAATGTTACTTACCCTACATTATTCATCTCATATGCATATGTATATACTGTACTCTACATCATCGACTGCATCCCTATGTAATACATGTATCACTAGCCACTTTAACTATGCCACTTTGTTTACTTTGTCTACACACATCTCATATGTATATACTGTACTCGATACCATCTACTGTATGCTGCTCTGTACCATCACTCATTCATATATCCTTATGTACATATTCCTTATCCCCTTACACTGTGTATAAGACAGTAGTTTTGGAATTGTTAGTTAGATTACTTGTTGGTTATCACTGCATTGTCGGAACTAGAAGCACAAGCATTTCGCTACACTCGCATTAACATCTGCTAACCATGTGTATGTGACAAATAAAATTAGATTTGAATTGATTTGATTTGATTTGATTTGACTCCTTGCTCTCCCCAGTCCACCTGGCCGTGCTGCAGCTCCAGGTTTAACTGTTCTGCCTGTGATTATTATTATTTGACCATGCTGGTCATTTATGAACATTTGAACATCTTGGCCATGTTCTGTTATAATATCCACCCGGCACAGCCAGAAAAGGACTGGCAACCCCTCATAGCTTGGTTCCTCTATAGGTTTCTTCCTATGTTTTGGCCTTTCTAGGGAGTTTTTCCTAGCCACCGTGCTTCTACACCTGCATTGCTTACTGTTTGGGGTTTTAGGCTGGGTTTCTGTACAGCACTTTGAGATATCAGCTGATGTATGAAGGGCTATATAAATACTTTTGATTTGATTTGACATGTTGAATGCACCAAGCTGTCTGTCCAAACCACTGGCACACAGCTCGGACACCCATGCATACCCCACAAGACATGCCACAAGAGGTCTTTTCACAGTCCTCAAGTCCAGAACAGACTATGGGAGGCACACAGTACTACATAAAGCCATGACTATATTTACATTTACATTTAAGTCATTTAGCAGACGCTCTTATCCAGAGCGACTTACAAATTGGTGCATTCACCTTATGACATCCAGTGGAACAGCCACTTTACAATAGTGCATCTAAATCTTTTAAGGGGGGGCACATCAAGTAACTGACGCAAGCAGTAAAATTATATTTAAAAAACTGATTAAATAAACACCTTATGGAACAGCGGGGACTGTGAAGCAACATAAACATTGGCACACACACACACACACACACGATAACATACACACTATACATACACATGGATGTAGTACTGTAGATATGTGGTAGAGTAGGGCCCTGAGGGCACACAGTGTGTTGTGAAATCTGTGTATGTATTGTAGTGTTTTAAAATAGTATAAACTGCCTTCATTTTGCTGGACCCAAGGAAGAGTAGCTGCTGCTTTAACTTCCTGACTGATGTCTTGATATGTTGCTTCGACATATCCACATAACTTTACTTCCTCTTGATGCCATCTATTTTGTGAAGTGCACCAGTCCCTCCTGCAGCAAAGCACCCTCACAAGATGATGCTGCCACCCCGTGCTTCATGGTTGGGATGGTGTTCTTCGCTTTGCAAGCCTCCCCCTTTTTCCTCCAAACATAACGATGGTCATTATGGCCAAACAAGTTCTATTTTTTGTTTCATGAGACCAAAGGCCATTTCTCCAAAAAGTACGATCTTTGTCGATATAGGACTCGTTTTACTGTGGATATAGATACTTCTGTACCTGTTTCCTCCAGCATCTTCACAAGGTCCTTAGCTGTAGTTCTGGGATTGATTTGCAATTTTCGCACCAAAGTACGTTCATCTCTAGGAGACAGAACACATCTCCTTCCTGAGCGGTATGACGTCTGCGTGGTCCCATGGTGTTTATACTTGCATATTATTGTTTGTACAGATGAACGTGGTACCTTCAGGCATTTGGAAATTGCTCCCAAGGATGAACCAGACTTGTGGAGGTCTAAAACAAAATTTCTGACATCTTGGCTGATTTCTTTTGATTTTCCCATGATGTCAAGCAAAGAGGCACTGAATTTGAAGGTAGGCCTTGAAATAATGTCACGTTCGTCATAAGAATTATCGGACCAAGGTGCAGCGTGATATGGTTTCCACATGTTTATTAACTGAAACGCAAAAAAAAACAATAAAGATTGCCCAAAACGTGAAGACAATGAAGTGCTCACAGGCCACTACACATAAACAAGATCCCACAAAACACAGTGGGGAAATGGCTGCCTAAATATGATCCCCAATCAGAGACAACGATAAACAGCTGCCTCTGATTGGGAACCATATCAGGCCAACATAGAAATCAGCAACCTAGATTACCCACCCTAGTCACACCCCGTCCTAACCAAAATAGAGGATAAAAAGGCTCTCTATTTTCAGGGCGTGACAAATAAATCCACAGGTACACCTCCAATTGACCCAAATTATGTAAATTATCCTATCTGAAGCTTCTAAAGCCATGACATCTTTTTCTGGAATGTTCCAAGCTGTTTAAAGGCACAGTCAACTTAGTTTATGTAAACTTCTGAACCACTGGAATTATGATACAGTGAATTATAAGTGAAATAATCTGCCTGTAAACAATTGTTGGAAAAATGACTTGTGTCATGCACAATGTAGATGTCCTAACCGACTTGCCAAAACTATGGTTTGTTAACAAGACATTTGTGGAGTGGTTGAAAAACGAGTTTGTATGTGAACTAAATGTATGTAAACTTACGACTTCAACTGTAACTAGGAATAAAATTACATAATAAGCAATAGCAGCAGCATATGTGACGAGTCAGAGATTAGTGCAAAAAGGGTCAATGCAGACAGCTGTTTGGTTAATTGTTGAACTAACTAAGCAGGTCAGGGTCCTGTTGGTTCTGAAGTTGGTGCATCGGTACCGCTTGCCGTGCGGTAGCAGAAAGAACAGTATATGACTTGAGTATATGACTTGAGTGGCTGGAGTCTTTGACCATTTTTATGGCCTTCTTCTGACACCGACTGGTATAGAGGTCCTGGATGGCAGGGAGCTCCACACCAGTGATGTGCTGTGTTGTATGCACTACCCTCTGTAGTGCCTTGCGGTCGGATGCCAAGCAGTTGCCATACCAAGTGGTGATGCAGCCAATCAAGGTGCCCTCAATGGTGCAGCTGTGGAACTTTTTTAGGATCAGAGGGGCCATGCCAAATCTTTTCAGGCTCATGGGGGGGAGGAGGCTTTGTCGTGCCCTCTTCAAGACAGTGTTTGTGTGTGTGGACCATCCACTACCTTCCCTCTTCAGAGGACAAATATATATATATATATTTTTTAAGCTTTTCATTTTGCATATACATTTTACATACACGGTACTTTTATATAAAGCAGTCACATAACAATACATGACCAAACATAAGCTTTTTAATCCCAACCCTCGGCCACTCTCAGCCCATCCCACCTATCACCATAGACCACCCTCGTTTGGTTTCCATGTGCCATATATCTTTCAATTGTGCTGTGACGTTTTACATAATTGTTTTACATTTCTAATCGTATAGTATCCACCGATTGTGAGATAAAGATAAAAACCTTTCCTAAGAATATTATTATATTATTTTTTGACTGACTATGGATTTCCAAATTGCCCAACACTGTTATTTGTAAGGTTACTTTTAAGTGCATGTTGTGATTTGTGTTGTTGTTGCCCTTCCTGAACCTGTGGCCAGAAACAAGCTACATGGGAGCAATATTGAATAAATGATCTATTGATTCTGTCTCTTCGCAGCAAAATCTACAGAGCTGAGATTGTTATGTGCCCCATATGTTTATGTATTCGCTGACGTAGTCTCGTCAGGTTGCCCACACATCGGCCTCTCTTACGACGCCTTTTTCATTTTCGGGCCTGGTGAGCGGAATGTCCTGCGCCTCCTACTCATTGAAGTAGAAATCTTCATCCAAATCGAGGTTCGTTATTGCTGTTCTGATATCCAGAAGCTCTTTTCGGTCATAGGAAACGATGACGGAAAAAGTTAAGATCAGAGCAAAAAAAACACACAAAATAGCAGAATTGGTCAGGAGCCCATAAAATAGCTGCTATCCCTTGCAGCGCCATTCTTGTGTCATGGCATGATGGAAGGCCTTGTATCAGTGTGGTACTAACCATTACAAGCATCCCACCACTTCATTTGCATAAACACCATTTGTACAAGGAATTTAAGGAGAATTTTTAGAAAGGAAGATGTAAAATATATGCTTGGTCCTCCTGCTATCCACACTGTCTTGATTATTTTCTCTCTTTGTATCATCTGCTGTTGCTCCTCTTTGTCACAGATGGCACAGCAGAGATAGCATTCATCCTGTCAATTGTCTTGGATTCATTTAATGTTTTGTGAGTGCCATCTTCAAAAGTAGTTCATGGAAGCAGGTTTCTGGAAGTGATTGCCAGAATTGTTTTTGAGAAGAGACAGACTTGCCGGAGATATTAAGAATAATGGCAACATTTTCCCTGTCTTCTTCGATGGTCATCTCACTGTCGTGGTGTAACCATCTGACACCTTTCCTTGACACTAGCACAGTGTTCAACACTGTGGGAATGTTTGAGGGGGGTTGTTACTGTACTGAACAGATTTTCCTGGTTGAATAGTTTAGATCATTTTACACTCTTTTTCTACAACTATATTTATTATGCTACACTACTACAGTGTAGTCAATGTAGTTACTCATTTTGAGGGGCCATACAAACAGAGGGAGAAGTTTTGGCTAATCAAACAAATTGCTTACTGCAGCTTTCTGAAGAGTGACTAATATAGGCTTTATATATGCACAGAAAGATGGGATTTAGATAGGTCTTGAAATGTTTTTCCACATAATCTGATTCTGGACTTATTTATATGATCGGCTGTGCATGTAATGCAATTGTATTCTATACATTTTTTGTCTTATTGATGACAATGCTTTTATCATTTGTTAATGAACCTGAAATTATTGGCATTGTTGAGAATCAACAAATGCTTTAGTATCTTTGACATGTAAAATCCGTAGTTGACATGACCAAAATTAAGTGGACACACTTCAAATTAGTGGATTCGACTATTTTAGCCACACCTGTTGCTGACCGGTGTATAAAATCGATCAAACAACCATGCAATCTCCATAGACAAACATTGGCAGTAGAATGGCCCATTCTGAAGAGCACAGTGACTTTCAATGTGGCCAGCTGCAACACAGCCTGGAATCGAACCCGGATCTGTAGTGAAGCACGACACGTGAGGCCCCAGTTTGTCAAATTTCTGCCCTGCTAGAGCTGCCCCAGTCAGCTTTAAATGCTGTTATTGTGAATTAGAAATGTCTAGGAGCAACAATGTCTCAGCCGCGAAGGGGTAGGCCACACAAGCTCACAGAGTGGGACTGCCGAGTGTTGAAGTGTGCAGGGCGTAAAAATCGCCAGTCCTCGGAAACAACACTCACTAGCTAGTTCCAAACTCCCCTTGGAAGCAACACTCACTAGCTAGTTCCAAACTCCCCTTGGAAGCAACACTCACTAGCTAGTTCCAAACTCCCCCTGGAAGCAACACTCACTAGCTAGTTCCAAACTCCCCCTGGAAGCAACACTCACTAGCTAGTTCCAAACTCCCCCTGGAAGCAACACTCACTAGCTAGTTCCAAACTCCCCCTGGAAGCAACACTCACTAGCTAGTTCCAAACTCCCCTTGGAAGCAACACTCACTAGCTAGTTCCAAACTCCCCCTGGAAGCAACACTCACTAGCTAGTTCCAAACTCCCCCTGGAAGCAACACTCACTAGCTAGTTCCAAACTCCCCCTGCTAGTTCCAAACTCCCCCTGGAAGCAACACTCACTAGCTAGTTCCAAACTCCCTGGAAGCAACACTCACTAGCTAGTTCCAAACTCCCCTGGAAGCAACACTCACTAGCTAGTTCCAAACTCCCCTGGAAGCAACACTCACTAGCTAGTTCCAAAAACTCCCTGGAAGCTCCCCTGGAAGCAACACTCACTAGCTTGTTCCAAACTCCCCTTGGAAGCAACACTCACTAGCTAGTTCCAAACTCCTCCTGGAAGCAACACTCACTAGCTAGTTCCAAACTCCCCCTGGAAGCAACACTCACTAGCTAGTTCCAAACTCCCCCTGGAAGCAACACTCACTAGCTAGTTCCAAACTCCCCCTGGAAGCAACACTCACTAGCTAGTTCCAAACTCCCCTTGGAAGCAACACTCACTAGCTTGTTCCAAACTCCTCCTGGAAGCAACACTCACTAGCTAGTTCCAAACTCCCCCTGGAAGCAACGTCAGCACAAGAACTGTTCGTCGGGAGCTTCATGAAATGGGTTTCAGTGGCCGAGTAGCCGCACACAAGCCTAAGATCACAATGCGCAATGACAAGCGCCAGCTGGAGTGGTGTAAAGCTTGCCGCCTTTGGACTCTGGAGCAGTGGAAGCGTGTTCTCTGGAGTAATGAATCACGCTTTACCATTTGGCAGTCCGATGGACGAAGCTGGGATTGGCGAATACCAGAAGAACGCTACTTGCCCAAATGCATTTTGCCAACTGTGAAGTTTGATGGAGGAGGAATACTGTTTTTCATGGTTCGAGCTAGGCCTCTTAGTTCCCGTGAAGGGAAATCTTAACGCTACAGCATACAATGGCATTCTAGACGATCCTGTGAGTCCAACTTTGTGGCAACAGTTTGGGGAAGGCCCTTTCCTGTTTCAGCATGACAATGCTCCAGTGCACAAAGCGAGGTCCATACAGAAATGGCTTGTCGAGATCGGTGTGGAGGAACTTGACTGGCCTGCACAGAGCCCTGACCTTAATCCCATCAAACACCTTAATTAAAGATGAATTGGAACATGCTGCGTTGACTTGCCATTCAGCCACAAGAGCATTAATGAGGTTGGGCACTGATGTTGGGCGATTAGGCCTGGCTTGCAGTCTGCGTTCCAACATCTAGTGGAAAGCCTTCCTATAAGAATGGAGGCTGTTATAGCAGCATAGGGGGGACCAGCTCCATATTGATGCCCATGATTTTGGAATGAGATATTCGACGAGCAGGTGTCCACATACTTTTGGTCATCTAGTGTAGATATCCACATCTTGCTTATCATTATCTCAAGCTGTTTAATTTGTCATTAAAAATGATCTTTGTCAGTCTCTTTCGTTCTGCTTCCCTCAACTGAAGTCAGTCAACCCAAATGTATCCCAAAGTGCAAACCTTTTATTAAACACTCAGTAGTCTAATTAGGCTGTGTGGCGAGTGCCTGGACCAAAACTTTTTTTTTTCCTGGATAACTTTTCCAGGTGCAAATAGCAGATTGTGGGAAAGGACGTTTATTTCACTAATTTCACAATTCATTGTGTTCACCCTGGGGAGAGATAAGATATTAGCTCTATTTAGTGTCTTCTTCTGTGCAAAACCAATTTTTGGGGACTTTAAAGTGTTTGGCAGTCTGCAACATTTAGGTTGCACAGATGCAATTTTGTCAAGCACTTTCATTTTTGGGAGTCTGAGTTCACATAACATGGTTCTGAATACTTTTAAATTCAGCTTTCACCAGAAGTGTATGTAAATTGTCCCAAGTTAAATTAAGATTTCCCTGATGTAAAACTCCTCTTCATGAAGAAAAACAAGTAGACTCATGTCATTTGGACGGTGTCTGGTCTGCTGGGCCCTGTTTTCTTAGAGAGCGTGAGAAAGTGTTTTCAGCCACCCTCTGACTCTCTCTCACTCAGTGGGATGGTTGCTGGCTGTTCTCTCCCCTCAAGACATGGTGGGGTAGATGAAGGGCAGTGGTCCTCACAGGCATGGCCTGATCAAATAGCCACACCCTCAGGCTCCATCCAGCATGTGTTCCCCTAGCCTCCTGGTGGATCTCCCAGACGTTATTATTGTCCTCTGGTGGATTTCTTTAGAGTGCACACTGCACAGGGATGAAGGAGGGGATGAGGAGGGCTGTGTGGTTGCAGTGGAGACATTTCTCCAGCCCATCTTGTAATCCTGTATTCACAGAGAGGAGGAAAGGAATGGCTGTCTGATGCAGTGCTCCTCTGTGGCTGGCGCCTCTCTTCTGAAGTTGGGGAGATGTGAGGGACCTTGGCGAGTTGGCAATGGAATAGTTATAGGAGAGGGGTAGAGATAGAGCAGTGTCTGCACCACAGTCTCTCTCCTACTGAGAGAGAGGAGGAAATATCAGGGCCCGTTGCTGTGCTGACACACCAAGCTGCTACACAGAAAAACTAGGTCTGCAGGTGTTGGATGTATCCCGCTGCTTATATTTATTTCGGGGAAATCTAGAAGTGTCCAGTCGAATTGCCATATAAGTTAACATGCAGGGTTTAGGCTGACCAGGGTTTATGAAGTCAGCCATTCGCTATAATATTACAGAACTCAAATGTACTTGTTTGTAATGAGTCATAACATGCTTTAGATTACATAATGCTGTACTATATGGCCAGTACCGGCAAATCTAAGAATATATTCTATGCACAGTATTTATTAAAATAATTACAGAACCATAATTAATAAACTAGATTAATGCTGAATGCTGTGTTATTGAAGTGTACAGTAGTGTAACTATATTATACTAGATTATCTTCATTGGATAATCACTCACTGGTCAACATAGCAGCAACAACCCATAGCACGAGCTCCAGCAGGTATATTTCACTGGTCACCCCCAAAGCTAATTCCTCCTTCGGCCGCCTTTCCTTCCAGTTCTCTGCTGCCAGTGACTTGAACGAACTGCAAAAATCACTGAAACTGGAGAATCATATCTCCCTCACTAGCTTTAATAACCAGCTGTCAGAGCAGCTCACAGATCACTGCACCTGTACATAGCTCATCTGTAAATAGCCCATCCAACTACCTCATCCCCATACTGTTATTTATTTTGCTCCTTTGCACCCCAGTATCTCTACTTGCACACTCATCTTCTGCACATCTATCACTCCAGTGTTTAATTGCTATATTGTAATTATTTTGCCACTATGGCCTATTTATTGCCTTACCTCCCTTGTCCTACCTCATTTGAACATTGTATATATACTTTTTCTATTGTATTATTGACTGTATGTTTGTTTATTATATGTGTAACTCTGTGTTATTGTTTGTGTCGCACTGCTTTGCTTTATCGGGGCGGCAGCGTAGCCTAGTGGTTAGAGCGTTGGACTAGTAATCGGAAGGTTGCGAGTTCAAACCCCCGAGCTGACAAGGTACAAATCTGTCGTTCTGCCCCTGAACAGGCAGTTAACCCACTGTTCCCAGGCCATCATTGAAAATAAGAATATGTTCTTAACTGACTTGCCTGGTTAAATAAAGGTAAAATAAAAAATCTTGGTCAGGACGCAGTTGTAAATGAGAACTTCTTCTCAACTAGCCTACCTGGTTAAATAAAGGTGAAATAAATAAATAAAATCCTCATTGGATATGTACTGTCTCTAACAGAAAGTTGTTTGAGGACATCCAGCATCTCCTCCACCCTGAGGACATTATTAATGAAGTTGTGTTTGATCTGGAGGACCCCAGGTAAGTGCTGACGAGTCAGACACTCTCTGACTGATTCCACACAAGCAGTTATCATATGTTCCCATCTTTGATGCACCTGTAATTACCTCGCCTTCTGGATGATTGCAGGGTGAACAGGCAGTGGCTTGGGTGGTTGTTGTCCTTGATGATCTTTTTGGCCTTCCTGTGACATCGGGTGGTGTAGGTGTCCTGGAGGGCAGGTAGTTTGCCCCCGGTGATGCATTGTGCAGACGGTTGTGGGCGGAGCAGGTTGCCATACCAGGCGGTGATACAGCCCAACAGGATGCTCTCGATTGTGCATCTGTAAAAGATTGTGAGTGTATTTGGTGACAAGCCAAATTTCTTCAGCCTCCTGAAGTTGAAGACTTCCCTGTGGAATGCTTTCGACACCTTGTAGAGTCCATGTCCTGATGAATTGAGGCTGTTCTGAGGGCGAAAGGGGGTGCAACTCAATATTAGGAAGGAAGTTCTTAATGTTTGGTACACTGTATAGCGTAACATTCTGTAAGTTGAGTTTTTTAAATTACATGTCATTGGAGTTTTGTCCATGCCGAAACAACTTCTGCCAAGCCGAGGCCAGAAGAGCTCTTCCTTCTACACCTTGACCTTTACCGTAAACTTCAAACACAACGACGACATTTGCTACCTGGCCTATTACTACCCCAACATCTACTTTGCACTGCAGGTACAGATGTATGATCTTAATTTCAGCCAGTTTGCTACAGCAGGAATATAATCCTGCAGCAACAAGAAATTAGAATTATTAAGTGTATTATATTTAATGGACATTTTTTGTTACGGCAGATCAACTCTGACATTTTAAAGTGGAAAATACAAACTTTAAAAAGCCTTTTTTAAACCTCGACTACACTACGAGTGTAGATATGGTGTGTGTGTGTGTGCGTGTGTGCGTGTGTGTGTGTGCTTGCGTGCATACACCCACACCAACCTTGAGATAGTCTTGACATTCTCCTTCCAGAGCATGTGGTTATTATGTGTGTGTATGGGCGTTTGGGGAGGTAGTTTACAGGCCAGTGCTTATTGCTGTGTTTCAGAGTCAACTGCAGGTGCTGCAGTGGTCAGTGGACCCTCGCAAGGTGTTCTTCAGGCAGTCTGTGTAACACACTGGCTGGTAGCGCTCACTATCACCGCCTGCCCCTCCTTCAAAAGCTGTAAGGACCTGCAACAGCTGCGTGAGTCTACGAAGCCATGTCCTGTTGAGCCTTTGTGTGTGTGTGTGTGCGCGTTACCTGTGTGTGTGTGTGTGTGTGTGTGTGTGTGTGTGTGTGTGTGTGTGTGTGTGTGTGTGTGTGTGTGTGTGTGTGTGTGTGTGTGTGTGTGTGTGTGTGTGTGTGTGTGTGTGTGTGTGTGAGAGAGAGAGAACTCATAAGAAATAACACAGACAGCAGCTCCTGTCAGAGCTGGAGTTGTGATGTGGAAAATGCAAGGTGATAGACTCACCGCATGATACGTGCACTGCTGGAGTCAGAGGAGAAATTCAATAATACTCATACATTCCTTTGAACCCAAGTCAAACTAATGGGCCAGATAGAAGGTGAGTGAGAGGAATTTGAGGTTAGACATGTAATCCCTCTGAAGGACTGTGTTTATGTCTGGATTTTCCTCATGGCCTTGTGGGCATTATTCATAGGTTGAGGCTAATTCCTTAATGATGATGCTATATAAATGAGAAAGAGGCTGGGTGATGGATGTGTGGGGTGACGCTGGGTAGAGAGGGACAAGCTGATCCAAGTGTGGCACACAACCAGGGCCGTGCTATCGGGGAGGGGAGCATTGTCCCCTTCTCAGCCTTCCCTGCCCCCCACCTCCCCTCCCTCCCAAGCCTCTCCACCGTTGCCAGCCCCACCAGCCTCTCCCTAGCCTCTCTCCATCCTCCCCACCCTCCACCTCCATCATGTTTCACCCATCTTTCCTCTGTCCTTCCAGTTCCTGCTGATTAATATTTAGGGAAGAGAGCTGCCGTGCCCTCCCCACAGCCAGCCTGCCACCATTTGGCTGAATGTAGAGGCACAGGAATGCCTTTTCAGATCTGCAGTATTAGTGCTCATAGTAGAAACCTCAAGGGGAGAAAGAATGTAACCCTTGATTGGGTACCTGCTGTTGCAAACCAAATAATAGCATGGGAAAATTGTGTAGACGAAATGCCTGCCTGAGCTGCAGGACAGTGGAATTAACACTGGAATTAACATTAACACATGTCGTGGAAATTCAGTACTGAGAGAGACTTGGTCATTTCTTCAAACAATAATCTTTATTTAATATTGATGAATTGTTGCAATAATGAGGCTGTTCGACCCCACACCCTTGAGTGTTGGACCGAGTAACCTAACCTTTACACAAATGCAGAGTACTATATATAGTTGACACTAATAATGCTCAGTCATGGTTGGTTCAACCCTCCTCATGCAGACCAAGGAGCATCATAAGCCACTCTGGGTTCATCCTGTCATTATCTGCATGTGGGTTGTTGTCTTAACCCCACCCTGGCTTAGTTTCCCAGATGCAAGGATGATTTTGAGACAATGAGGTATTGTTCTACTCCTAAGTTATCTCTAGTAAAACACATTCTTGGCTATGTAATGCAGTCTTTAACTCATTTGTCAGCTCAAGCCATCTCAAGTGACCATACGCCCAGATTAGCTGCAGTGAACTAGAGTGAAGCCCATGAAAACACAGACACTAGCAGGACAGAAATGTCTTACTATTAGATAAATATTAATTGTTAACCATTAATATAAAATCGATCAGTTAAATACGTAATTTTTCTATCTCACACACATCATGGTATTTTGCTGGAGTTGTTGTTATAATCTAGAAAAATCTCCAATCTGATAGGCTGAAATGGGTTCCAAGCCTTTGACAATTTCCTATCATCGGCAGTAGCCTGGTCACTCACTGAATGAGTGCCATTTTACAAAATAAAAATACGCTGAACTGCTCTCTCTCCTTGTTAATTGTTTACTCCATGTGTAACTCTGTGTTGTCTGTTCACACTGCTATGCTTTATCTTGGCCAGGTCGCAGTTGCAAATGAGAACTTGTTCTCAACTAGCCTACTTGGTTAAATAAAGGTGAAATAAAAAATATAAAAATAAAAAGATCTGTAACCAGTAGTAAGCACAAACTTCAATTAAGGTTATCTTAAAATAAAACAGGCTAATCTAATATTCCCGCACAAGAATAATATTGTTTGTCACATAGGTGGACTAGCTAGCTAAATTGCCTTTGTCACATTCTAACCTTAGTTCCTTTATTTCGTCTTTGTGTTAGTTTGGTCAGGGCGTGAGTTGGGGTGGGTTGTCTATGTTCTTTTTTCTATGTTGTATTTCTGTGTTTGGCCTGGCATGGTTCTCAATCAGAGGCAGCTGTCGATCGTTGTCTCTGATTATCAAATCAAAATCAAATCAAATTTTATTTGTCACATACACATGGTTAGCAGATGTTAATGCGAGTGTAGCGAAATGCTTGTGCTTCCAGTTCCGACAATGCAGTGATAACCAACAAGTAATCTAACTAACAATTCCAAAACTACTGTCACAGTGTAAGGGGATAAAGAATATGTACATAAGGATATATGAATGAGTGATGGTACAGGTCAGCATACAGTAGATGGTATCAAGTCCAGTATATACATATGAAATGAGTATGTAGACAAAGTAAACAAAGTGGCATAGTTAAAGTGGCTAGTGATACATGTATTACATAAGGATGCAGTCGATGATATAGAGTACAGTATATACGTATGCATATGAGATGAATAATGTAGGGTAAGTAACATTATATAAGGTAGCATTGTTTAAAGTGGCTAGTGATATATTTACATCATTTCCCATCAATTCCCATTATTAAAGTGGCTGGAGTTGGGTCAGTGTCAATGTCAGTGTGTTGGCAGCAGCCACTCAATGTTAGTGGTGGCTATTTTACAGTCTGATGGCCTTGAGATAGAAGCTGTTTTTCAGTCTCTCGGTCCCAGCTTTGATGCACCTGTACTGACCTCGCCTTCTGGATGATAGCGGGGTGAACAGGCAGTGGCTCGGGTGGTTGATGTCCTTGATGATCTTTATGGCCTTCCTGTAACATCGGGTGGTGTAGGTGTCCTGGAGGGCAGGTAGTTTGCCCCCGGTGATGCATTGTGCAGACCTCACTACCCTCTGGAGAGCCTTACGGTTGAGGGCGGAGCAGTTGCCGTACCAGGCGGTGATACAGCCCGCCAGGATGCTCTCGATTGTGCATCTGTAGAAGTTTGTGAGTGCTTTTGGTGACAAGCCAAATTTCTTCAGCCTCCTGAGGTTGAAGAGGCGCTGCTGTGCCTTCTTCACAACGCTGTCAGTGTGAGTGGCCCAATTCAGTTTGTCTGTGATGTGTATGCCGAGGAACTTAAAACTTGCTACCCTCTCCACTACTGTTCCATCGATGTGGATAGGGGGGTGTTCCCTCTGCTGTTTCCTGAAGTCCACAATCATCTCCTTAGTTTTGTTGACGTTGAGTGTGAGGTTATTTTCCTGACACCACACTCCGAGGGCCCTCACCTCCTCCATGTAGGCCGTCTCGTCGTTGTTGGTAATCAAGCCTATCACTGTTGTGTCGTCCGCAAACTTGACGATTGAGTTGGAGCGTGCGTGGCCACGCAGTCGTGGGTGAACAGGGAGTACAGGAGAGGGCTCAGAACGCACCCTTGTGGGGCCCCCGTGTTGAGGATCAGCTGGGAGGAGATGTTGTTGCCTACCCTCACCACCTGGGGGCGGCCCGTCAGGAAGTCCAGTACCCAGTTGCACAGGGCGGGGTCGAGACCCAGGTTCTCGAGCTTGATGACGAGCTTGGAGGGTACTATGGTGTTGAATGCCGAGCTGTAGTCGATGAACAGCATTCTCATATAGGTATTCCTCTTGTCCAGGTGGGTTAGGGCAGTGTGCAGTGTGGTTGAGATTGCATCGTCTGTGGACCTATTTGGGCGGTAAGCAAATTGGAGTGGGTCTAGGGTGTCAGGTAGGGTGGAGGTGATATGGTCCTTGACTAGTCTCTCAAAGCACTTCATGATGACGGAAGTAAGTGCTACGGGGCGGTAGTCGTTTAGCTCAGTTACCTTAGCTTTCTTGGGAACAGGAACAATGGTGGCCCTCTTGAAGCATGTGGGAACAGCAGACTGGTATAGGGATTGATTGAATATGTCCGTAAACACACCGGCCAGCTGGTTTGCGCATGCTCTGAGGGCGCGGCTGGGGATGCCGTCTGGGCCTGCAGCCTTGCGAGGGTTAACACGTTTAAATGTCTTACTCACCTCGGCTGCAGTGAAGGAGAGACCGCATGTTTTCGTTGCAGGCCGTGTCAGTGGCACTGTATTGTCCTCAAAGCGGGCAAAAAAGTTATTTAGTCTGCCTGGGAGCAAGACATCCTGGTCCGTGACTGGGCTGGGTTTCGTGATTGACTGTAGACCCTGCCACATGCCTCTTGTGTCTGAGCTGTTGAATTGAGATTCTACTTTGTCTCTGTACTGACGCTTAGCTTGTTTAATAGCCTTGCGGAGGGAATAGCTGCACTGTTTGTATTCGGTCATGTTACCAGACACCTTGCCCTGATTAAAAGCAGTGGTTCGCGCTTTCAGTTTCACGCGAATGCTGCCATCAATCCACGGTTTCTGGTTAGGGAATGTTTTTGTCGTTGCTATGGGAACGACATCTTCAACGCACGTTCTAATGAACTCGCACACCGAATCAGCGTATTCGTCAATATTTTTATCTGACGCATTACGAAACATGTCCCAGTCCACGTGATGGAAGCAGTCTTGGAGTGTGGAGTCAGCTTGGTCAGACCAGCGTTGGACAGACCTCAGCGTGGGAGCCTCTTGTTTAAGTTTCTGTCTGTAGGCAGGGATCAACAAAATGGAGTCGTGGTCAGCTTTTCCGAAAGGGGGTCGGGGCAGGGCCTTATATGCGTCGCGGAAGTCAGAGTAACAATGATCCAAGGTTTTACCAACCCTGGTTGCGCAATCGATATGCTGATAAAATTTAGGGAGTCTTGTTTTCAGATTAGCTTTGTTAAAATCCCCAGCTACAATGAATGCAGCCTCCGCATAAATGGTTTACAGTTTGCAAAGAGTTAAATAAAGTTCGTTCAGAGCCATCGATGTGTCTGCTTGGGGGGGGATATATACGGCTGTGATTATAATCGAAGAGAATTCTCTTGGTAGATAATGCGGTCTACATTTGATTGTGAGGAATTCTAAATCAGGTGAACAGAAGGATTTGAGTTCCTGTATGTTTCTTACATCACACCATGTCTCGTTAGTCATGAGGCATACGCCCCCGCCACTCTTCTTACCAGAAAGATGTTTGTTTCTGTCGGCGCGATGCGTGGAGAAACCCGTTGGCTGCACCGCCCCGGATAGCGTCTCTCCAGTGAGCCATGTTTCCGTGAAGCAGAGAACGTTACAGTCTCTGATGTCCCTCTGGAATGCTACCCTTGCTCGTATTTCATCAAGCTTGTTGTCAAGAGACTGGACATTGGCAAGAAGAATGCTAGGGAGTGGTGCACGATGTGCCCGTGTCCGGAGTCTGACCAGAAGACCGCTACTTTTCCCTCTTTTACGAAGTCGTTTTTTGGGGTCGCTGCATGGAATCAATTCCGTTGACCTGTTTGTAAGGCAGAACACAGGATCCGCGTCGCGGAAAACATATTCTTGGTCGTACTGATGGTGAGTTGACGCTGATCTTATATTCAGTAGTTCTTCTCGACTGTATGTAATGAAACCTAAGATGACCTGGGGTACTAATGTAAGAAATAACACGTAAAAAAAACAAAAAACTGCATAGTTTCCTAGGAACGCGAAGCGAGGCGGCCATCTCTGTCGGCGCCGGAAGTAGAATCATACTTAGGTTGCCTGTTTACCCATTTTATTTGTGGGTGATTATTTTCTGTTTAGTATTTTTAGTCACCTTACAGGACTGGTCATTTTTGTCGTTTTGTTCAGTGTTCAGTTGTTTTATTAAAATAATGGACACTTACCACGCTGCGCATTGGTCCTCCTCTTTTTCTCCAGACGACAACCGTTAAAGCCTTCAGAAAGTATTCACACCAGCCCTTGATTTTTTCCCCCACATTTTGTTGTTACAGCCTGAATTAAAAAAAATAGAGATTTTGTGTCACTGATTTACACACAATACCCCAAAGTATCAAAATGGAAATATGTTTTCAGTAACAAGTCAGTGGTGTGAATACTTATGTAAATGAGATATTCTGTCTAAAAACATGTTTTCACTTTGACATTTTGGGGTGTTGTGTGCAGATGGGTTCAAGAAAAAAATCTCTTTAACCTTTACGGGATCGGTGTCCCTAAACCGGGACGGTTGTTGCTAACGTGCACTAATGTGACTAGAATGACGTTGTATACAACAGCCATCTTTCCAGGACAAAGACATGTCTTATATGGGCGGAAAGCATAAATTCTTGATAATCTAACTGCAGTGTCCAATTAACTGTAGCTATTACAGTGAGAAAACACCATGCTATTGTTTGAGGAGAGTGCACAACAACAAAAAAGTATTTATCACGGAAGTGGCTTGATTCATTCACCTCTTAAGGTAAATAATGTACTTAAATTCAGTACTCTTGCTCTGATTTATCATCTTGAGGGTCCCAGAGATAAAAATGTAGCATAGTTTTGTTTGATAAAATCAATTTTTATGCTCAAATGTTGGAACTGGGGTCTACAGTTTACACCCACTGCTGTCTCTGGCTCCACACCCACCCTGTCCGGCCATCTGGATGTGTGAAAGTTAGTATATAAGCTAATGATCCATCATCTATGACATTCCTAGGAGTGTGTACACTTTAATATTGTATGACCATAGCATTTTTGTATGTTCTCTATAGTTATGTACTTGAAAATGTATAAATTGACCAATTCTGCGTATTTGGGCAAACTCCTGGCAGACTTGATAAAGAATATTGTGCAGTAATGTAATTATTCACTGGATCAGTCAGAAACTTTGCACACACAATTTTTTTTGTTTGTATTAACTTTTATCAGATCTAATGTGTTATATTCACCTACATTCATTTCACATTTTCACAAACTTCAAAGTGTTAACTTTCAAATGGTATCAAGAATATGCAAATCCTTGCTTCAGGTCCTGAACTACAGGCAATTAGATTTGGGTATGCCATTTTAGGCAAAACATTTTGTTTTTAAATGTCCAATCCTTTTAATATATTTTGAATTCAGGCTGTAGCACAACAGAATGTGGAATATGTGAAGGGGTATGAAAACTTTCTGAAGACAAATTAGCTACAGGATTTGAGTCATCTCAGTCGTTTTCGAATAAAACAGCTCAGCTAGCCTAGCCTTTATTACTTGCCATTCTTGGGCACAGGGACTATGGTGGTCTGCTTGAAACATGTAGGTATTACAGACTGGGTCAGGGAGACGTTGAAAATCTCAGTGAAGACCCTTGCCAGCTGGTCAGGGCTCTGAGTACGTGTCCTGGTAATCTGTCTGGCCCCGATGCCTTGTGAATGTTAACCTGTTTAAAGGTCTTACTCACATCAGTTAAGGAGAGCGAGATCACACAGTCACCCAGAACAGCTGGTGCTGTCATGCATGGTTCAGTGTTGCTTGCCTCAAAGCGAGCATAGATTAAATTTAGATCGTCTGGTAGGCTCTCGTCATTGGGCAACTCACAGCTGGGTTTCCCTTTGTAATCTGTGCTATTTTGCATGCCCTGCCACATCTTATGAGCATCAGGATTCGTATTAGGATTCGATCTTAGTCCTGCATTGACTGTTTTTGATGGCTCTTTGGAGGTCATAGTGGGATTTCTTAGAGTCCGGATTAGTGTCACTCCTTGAAAAGGGTAGCTTTAGCCTTTAGCTCAGTGAGGATGTAATCAAATCAAATCAAATTGTATTTGTCACATGCCTTGAATATAACATTACAGTGAAATGCTTACTTATGTGCCCTTAACCAACAATGCAGTTTTAAGAAAGATAAGTGTTAAGTGAAAAATAGATAAGTAAAAAAAGAAAAATAACTAATAACTAAAGAACAGCAGTAAAATAACCGTAGCGAGGCTATATACAGGGGGTACCGGTACAGAGTTAATGTGTGAAGGCACAGGTTAGTCAAGGTAATTGAAGTAATATGTATATGTATTTAGAATTAAAGTGACTATGCATAGATAATAAACAGAGAGTAGCAGCAGCATAAAGGAGGGGGTGTGGGGGTCAATGCAAATAGTCTGGGTAGCCATTTGATTAGCTGTTCAGAAGTATTATGTTTTTGGGGTAGAAGCTGTTTAGAAGCCTTTTGGACCTAGACTTGGCGCTCTGGTACCATTTGCCATGCGGTAGCAGAGAGAACAGTCTATGATTAGGGTGGCTAGAGCCTTTGACAATTTTTAGGGCCTTCCTCTGATACCGCCTGGTATAGAGGTGCTGGATGGCAGGAAGCTTGGCCCCAGTGATGTACTGGGCTGTACGCTCTACCCTCTGTAGTGCCTTGCGGTCAGAGGCCGAGTAGTTTCCATACCAGGTAGGGATGCAACAGGTCAGGATGCTCTTGATGGTGCAACTGTAGAACATTTTGAGGACCCATGCCAAATCATTTCAGTCTCCTGAGGGGGAATAGGCTTTGTCGTGCCCTCTTCACGACTGTCTTTGTGTGTTTGGACCATGATAGTTTATTGGTGATGTGGAACTTGAAGCTCTCAACCTGCTCCACTGCAGCCCCGTTGACAAGAATGGGGGCGTTCTCGGTCCTCCTCCACGGCCAGGACTCTGACCTCCTCCCTATAGGCTGTCTCATCATTGCCAGTTGTGCCTGGCCATGCAGTCATGAGGGAACAGGGAGTATAGGAGGGGACTGAGCACGTACCCCTGAAGGGTATTACAGACTCAGTCAGGGACAGGTTGAAAATGTCAGTGAAGACACTTGCCAGTCCGTGCATGCTCTGAGTACACAGCCTGGTAATCCGTCAATCCCACAGCATTGTGAATGTTGACCTACAGAGAGCGTGATCACGCAGTCGTCCGTAACAGTTGGTGCTCTCATGCATGCTTCAGTGTTGCTTGCCTCGAAGCGAGCATAAAAGGCATTTAGCCCGTCTGGTAGGCTTGCGTTACAGTGGTCCGTAATAGTTTACGAGCATCAAAGCCGGTGTAGTATGATTCAATCTTTGTCCTGTATTGATGCTTTGCCTGTTTGATGGTTCGTCAGAGGGCATAGTGGGATTTCTTATAAGCGTCCGGGTGTGTGGAGTAAAGGTGGTCTGGAGTTTTTTCAACTCTAGTTGCACAGGTGACATGCTGGTAAAAATGAGGTAAGACAGATTTCAGTTTCCCTGCATTAAAATCACTGGCCACTAGGAGCACCGCCTATGGATGTGCATTTTCTTGTTTGCTTATGGCCCTATACGGTTCGTTAAGTACAATCTTAGTGCCAGCATCGGTCAGTTATCCATCTTTGCTGTGCCATCTTCCTGGGAAGTGGCATGAAAAGATTGTGTCCACGTTTGTTATGACGATAACTAGCGAGATGCATCTATACGTTCGGGAGTTCATGGCTACATGAGCCAGCTAGTTAGCTATTATTACACATGAGCAACAACTGGTGACGAGTTCATTTTCAGACACATTTTTTCAAGTCATAGATAATTTATCCACTGACCACCGAATTTAGTAGGATAACTGATGGAAATGTAGCTGAAAACAGGCTGTCAGATGAGAAACGTGGGAGTATTTGACAGCATTTACATCACTACTGCATGAGTGGCTAGCCACGTAGATAGAGCAGTCATTGCATTACTAGCCAGGCAGATGGAGTTTGTTCTCATTCCAGCTGTCGAGTCTCTACGTGACTCTGCTGTAATGTTAGGTTGCTAGCTAACGTTAGCGACAAAAGCATTACTAGCCAGCTTGCATAACAACCAACAGAAAGGAAGAGGCAGCTATTTTTACCTACTAGTACTATATAGCTGGCTAGCCAGGTGCTTATCTAAGATGTTATCACATTACTCCTGAGGCAGACTGAGGCCAATTGTATTGTTCTGTAATCATCAGCATAATGCGACTACTTGTTCTATGTGCCATAGTAACATGGCAACAGTCAGAGAAATGGTGGAAGATACATTGTCAGAAGTTAACCTCACTCTCGCAACGAAAACACACAGTCTGTCGTGTGCATATGCTTACATATAGCTTTACTAAATGTAACCCACTTAAAATAGCGACGAGTTTCCAGGTAGGGGAGACTGTAGACAATTGTAAGACATTTTTTTTTAAAGAAGAAAAAATACAAATAAGTATTTCATTCCATTGCTCAGAGACCACTTGAACTAGGCCAGTCAATGTTTTTACATAATAATCATTCATACCATTTAAAGGTCTGTGAGGAAGATAGTCGGATCACAATACTGATTTTTAATCCAAATAATTCCAGATGTTACATTTGCCCCCATTCCAGAGACTATTGTTACAGTAGCTGAGGTCAAATGTAACACCTGAAAATAAACAAATAAATTCACTTAACTCAAATTCACTTAAAAAACATGAATGTTTATGAATTATCATATCGTCATAGACATACAGTATATCATGATTTTGCAAGAAATATAATTATTTCTAAGTAGGTAAGACATATTGTATATTCGGTTCCCCTCAAAACATTTGAGTAGTCTGATGGTGACCAAATTATATCTGTTTGCAACTTCTTTGGCACACCACAGCAAAAGAAAATACATATAATTCATGTATAATTTAAACTTTCTTTTCATAATTTGGATGTTTGGCTCAGGGTCATTTTAACACTGCGTTACAATTTACAACCCACCTGCCATTACAAAACCTCATGTGCCTAGCATTAGATGATAATAATAGTGACACATGTCAATCATGAGTGTACAAAATATTAAGAGTACCTTCCTAATATTGAGTTGCACCCCACCCTTTTGCCCTTGGAACAGCCTCAATTCGTTTGGGCATGGACTCTATAAGGTGTCAAAAGCGTTCCGCAGGGATGCTGGCCCAGGTTGACTCCAATGCTTCCCACAGTTGTGTAAAGTTGACTGGATGTTCTTTGAGAGGTGTACCATTCTTTATACAGTAAACTGTTATGTGGAAAACCCAGCAGTGTTGCTGTTCTTGACACAAACCGGTGAGCCTGGCACTACCATACCCCGTTCAAAGGCACTCTTTGGTCTTGCCCATTCTCATTGCCCCCTGTTACAATTGCCCCCAGTCTCACCTATCAGGGGTTTAGTATAGATTTGAGATACAGTACACTAGTCCTCTATACATTGTCAGCCTGGGACAAATAATGGAACTTCTCAGTTGTTCCTCAGTGCAGTATGCCAATATTATGATGTACTGTGAGTCATCTAATAACGTTGCTAGATGCACTAAATGATCATCCATGTTTTCAACATACAACATGCATCTTCTACGAATCAGTTTGTAATCCCTCTACCACTCTGCTAACACATCAGCCAGGGACCTGTCCTTTTGCAATTTAGTGCTTTTCTGTTATCTCTTATAGGACCATAGTATATTAAGCCGTTTTGGTTTTCTTGTATACACATTCATACACATATTGTAACATAATAGACAACTAATGTTTGATAATTAAGCCCCATTTAACACTATGCAACTCAATTGCACTGCAGATCACCTCTAATAGTATAGTAGTTGGCTAACTTAACTCAATATGGTGTTTTTATTCATTTTAGGGCTGATAATAATAGCGACACATGTTAATATAATATGTTAATATAATATAATAATTATAATATATTAATTATAATATTGCGTGTAGGACATGAATAATTGCTTGCTGCTTAATTGAAAGAAGCCTTGTGTTAACTACTAAGATAAATGACTGTCACCAGTGTCATGGTGAGAAAGGGTCATTTCATTTTATGACATGTCATGGAGTCGTTTGTGAGCTGAGAGAGTCCTGTGATAAGAGCAGCTTGAGTATAAACAACACTGGTATGGCTAAAGTTTTTAAGCTCAGAGTTGAATTTGTTTCTTGTTTATTTGCCAAGTCATCTGAAATAGCTGTAAATACAGAGGATGATTCCATAGGAGCAAATAACTTCTTGTGTTAATGTGGGTGGAAAGATACCGTAGGAGTCACAATTGTTTATTTTTGTCAACATGATTACTGTAGCCTGTATCTGATTGAAACTTCAATTTGATCCAATTTGGTTTGAAATATGCACAATTATGAAACAAATGAAGGCATGTACTGGTAAATTAATCCACAATATTGATGTTGAGCTTTGAATGTTAAATTGAATGTTGCCTCTGTTTCCGATACATTCTCTATACACTGTTATAGATCTGTCTTGACCTTGGCATTTTCACCATCTTTCTCTGATTCTCAGTATGTCTCTCCTCGTAGTCGACGAGTCCATCATAACGCTCACATCTATCACACCCCATTGGTCAGATAGCCTGGTCAAGGTCCATTAGGTGAATATAATGACTGATATCACATGAATGATAGGCTTGACTCCCACATCACTCTCAAAACACAAATGTTACCACTGTCAGCAGTGACATTTGGGGAACTAACTTTGGTGGTGATGTGTTTTAGTAAATGAATGATCCATATGTATTGAGCTTCTGATGATTTCCAGTCATTTCGTCCACTAGGTGTAGGCTACACAATGGAGTGATACATGACTGATGAACTCAATCAGAATGGTGTTTTCTGGGATGTCTGAAATGGGTTTGGATCTGAGCTTTGGGAAATGTTATTATTGCTCTTTAGATAGGTCGATTTGTTCTCCCTTTTTTCATCCTGTAGCTTGATCCAGATATGAATTGTGTGTTTCATACTGTACTGAACTCATACTGATGTTATAACTCATTACATCAACTTCAGCAGCAGGGTAACCTAGTGGTTAGAGCGGTGGACTAGTAACCAGAAGGTTGCAAGTTCAAACCTGCGAGCTGACAAGGTACAAATCTGTCGTTCTGCCCCTGAACAGGCAGTTAATCCACTGTTCCTAGCCTGTCATTGAAAATAAGAATTTGTTCTTAACTGACTTGCCTAGTTTTAAATAAAAGTAAAATAAATCTAATCTCATCTGGATCTCTGTTTCCCTGATAAGTAGACAATAAAGAGGTTCTCAGGTCTGACTCAATGAAGCTATTGGAGAAAAACTAGTCTGGCTAAGGGTCCTAGCAATCATCACAAACAGGTACCCAGAAGTAACCCAAAACAGGTACCCCAAAGTACCCTAAACGACCCCAAGCCAGGTCACTGACTTCCTCCCAGGTATCCCAAAGTACCCCAAACAGGTACCCAAAAGTACCCCAAACAATCCTTAAGTCCCCAAACAATCCTTAAGTCCCCAAACAGGCACCCCAAACAGGTACACTGCCAGGTTACTGACCTCCTCCCTGTAGGCTGTGTCATCGCTGTCGGTAACAAACTTAATGATGGTGTTGGAGTGGTGAATGACCACGCAGTCGTGGGTGACATGGTGTACAGAAAGGGTCTAAACACACAACCAGATTGAGGGTCAACGTGGCAGAGTTTTTGTTGCTTTACCACTTTTATCCTATGATTTGTTTTTAAATAAATAATGCCTGTGCATTCTTTTATTGGATAAGGCACCTGAAGTGAAAAAAAAGAAACCTTATTCATCATGCATACTGTAAATAATATACACATTTGCATTTAAGATTATATTCTGCCAAAATATTCTTCCACCTATATTTTCACTACTTGGCTGGGTCAGATTTTTTGTGACTCGCTCCTGCAGGGTCATGCTCCACAACATCCGTAAATACGACCCTACCTCACAGAGGAAGCGGAGCAGGTCCTAATCCAGGCACTTGTCGTCTCCTGTCTGGACTACTGCAACTCGCTGTTGGCTGGGCACTTGTGCCATCAAACCCCTGTAAATTAATCAAATTTGATTATAAATCCCTTTTTACATCAGCAGTTGTCACAAAGTGTTCATACAGAAACCGAGCCTAAAACCCTAGAGAGCAAGCAGTTCAGATGTAGAAGCATGGTGGCTATAACAAAACTCCCTAGAAAGGCTGGAACCTAGGAAGAAACCAGTCTCCCATGTCACTCTACTCCTATGGACACTCCACTGGCTTCTAGTCGAATCTCACATCAACTACAAGACCATGGTACTTGCCTATGGAACAGCAAGAAGATATTCCCGCCCTACCTAGAGGCTATACTCAAACCCTACACCCCAACCCGAGTACTCCATTCTGCCACATCTGTTCTCTTGGCACTCCCACCCCTACCGCTCATCCCAGTCAAAGCTGTTCTCTGCCCTGGCACCCCTTCCCCCTGAAGCTAGGATAGCAGTGTCTGCTAAATGACAATTTATTTTATTTAAATGGGTACTTTCTGGTAATTTTGGGTACCTGTTTGGGGTATCTGTTTGGGGTTGTTTGGGACTCTTTGGAGTACCTGTTTGGGGTACTTGTTTGGGGCACTTTGGGGTTGTTTGGGGCACTTTTTGGTACCTGTTTGGAGTTGTTTGGGTTATTATATGGCAGTGGTTCCCAAACTGTGGGGGGCACAAGGGGTTGGCGGTTCAGCCTCTTGCGCCCCCTACAATTGCACCTTGTAGAATGCACAAGGTGACATTTCGGGTAGTGCATCATCAGTTTTTCTCTTTTTATGTCAGACATTGCAGATACTAGAGAGCTATTTATAACTAGCCCATGTCCGCTAACGTTTTTTTAGCTTGGTTTCTTAGCCCATTGATTTTGTTGTAATGGAAATTAGCTTTAAAATTGCAATACAAAATGTCTACATCCCATGGCAACATTTATAGAATTGCAGGAAATAAGCTTTGATCCTGCAAAATGTTATTTCTGCCAACACAAGGGGTGTGAATAGTGTCATCAACAGTGTTTGTGCCTATAGAAATAGACGAGGCCATGGGGGGCGTGGAATGTTCCCCAATGCTGGAAGGGTGAAACAAATTTTGGGAAACCCTGCTTTAGGGTAATCTGTTTGGGTTTGTTTAGGTTCCTTTGGATACCTGTTTGAGGTACCTGTTTGGGGTAACTGTTTGGGTTTGTTTGGGGCACTTTGGTTGTTTGGGGCATTTTGGGGTTGTTCGGAGTACTTTGTTGTACTTTGGAATTATTTGTTTACGTTGGGGTACTTTGGGGTATCTGTTTGTGGTTGTTTGGTCTACTTTGGGGTACTTTAGGTTTTCTGTTTAGGGTACTTTGCGGTACCTGTTCTGGGTTGTTTGGTGTTGTTTGGGGTGAGTAGTAAGACCCTTGGCTAATGGTAATGGTACACAAGCCGAACACCCAGGCGCATTACAGTATCACACAGAGAGAAAAAAATGAAAAAGTGACCTCCCTTTAGATAGCTTTAGAACACACTGTCATGCTAAATGAGATTATGTTAGATAATGAACAATCTCTGAAATGAGCCTGAGCTCATTTGGACTGGAACATATTTAATTAATAAAATGGAAAATGAAAGCTGCATTGATTATAAATGGACAACCCTGATTTGTACTAATTAGACCTGATTTGCATATACAGGAAAAGATTACAGAGATTGGTTTTGATTGCTCAAGGCTTGCTTTGTACTTCTGCGTGTGCAGGCGAGGCATCCTCTCTCTGCCAATACTGTGTTTGTCTCAGTAGTTGCCATTTGATCAGTTATTTCTTCAATTTAAAGTTTTTGTAACTTTCACTCACAGCTTGTTGCTGCCTCCTCACCTCAGGTGGTGCACAACATACCAGCTGGATGTTTTGAGGGTTTGTTGCTGCACCTGACAGCTATTTTGAGATCATTTCCAGGGTGTTGAAACTATGAAGAACTGGTCAATAGAGGTTTGGCTATAACTAAACCAAGGCTTTTTCCTGCATAGGAAACCACCGAAGCCACTTTTTGAGCCAGGAACAACCCTGTAAACCAGTGTGAGGAAAAGGACCAGCCTTTGAGTTCTCCCTTTCAACTGCAATCTTCCCTATTAGGGTATGTTTGATCTGTTCTTGTGGACCCAAGTGATGGGACATCATGGATGGAGTGGTTTGATCAAAAAGTCCTTGTGAGAATAGGGACAGACAGAGCTTTGAATCACAACAAATTGGAACTAATGGAAAACTCAGACACTTTATCCAGACACGCATTTCACTGTGTTTTATTATAGGAAAGATTGACTTCATCTCAGTAACAACAAGTTCACGCCAGAACACATGTGGTACATTTCCCCTTTATTTTGGTTTAACCTCTACGGGATCGGGCCTTTCTCTTGCATTTCAAAGATGATGATACAAAAGTATTTTACCTGATCTAATGTGTTATATTCTCCTACATTAATTTCACATTTTCACAAACTTCAAAGTGTTTCAAATGGTATCAAGAATATGCATAACCTTGCTTCAGGTCCTGAGCTACAGGCAGTTAGATTTGGGTATGTCATTTTAGGCTAAAATGTAAAAAATAAAGTGTCCGATTTCTTTTAAAAAGCAAGTGTTCCATGGCCAGATGTATTACTTGGTTGGACAGTCACCCAAAGGGAATAAAGTGTGGCACTTAATCACCAAGTTGCTCAGTGAGAAAGCCTTTGATGGAGACTCCAGCACCACTTACACCCCATGGGAGATGAAGGATGCCCCTGTCCAAGTGGGTGAGTGGCAGAGTGGGGAGATTGATCATCAACCACCATTAGTCAGTATATAGTGGAAAGGAAAGGAAAGGGGGTTGGTGTGGAAGTAGGTTAGCAACCAGACATTTAATGTCAACTTGTTACCTTCACACTTCCACAAACAAGCCATTTATCTTACATGTTCAGTCTAATGTACAGTCAATTCATAGCAATTCATCTCCAATAAAAGTTTAATAATAGTGCTGCTTGTGGTCCAGTGCATTATAATGTAAGGATAAGTGATCATGGTGAAAGAGAGGCTAATGTTAACCGAAGTGAGGGGCTTGTACAGTGAATGTGTTTATTAAATGTTAAAAGTGGTTATTTTCTGAACGTTTTTGTTGCCTACACTACATGATGAAAACATACTGGCAATATATCATGAAATAAAGCATACTTTAAAGTGGTCCAGGCTTTATATTCAGACTGCCATATGCAGATTTATTCTAAAAGCACAGCCATTGTCTTGAATTATACCAGAGAGAAAGTATTCTGCAGATTAACACAGTACAGTACACCCATTGGAAAACATACAAGAAAGGGTGCACGTACACACACAAAACACACACATTTCAGGGTATTGTAGATGTTGTCAGCAGGTGGTACGTTTGCTCAGATAGCCAGGAAGCAGAAAGGGATAGAGAGACAAAGAAAACATTTCCAACCTGCTCTCTGTATGACCGTTTGGCTGATGATACCTGTGTGCCAGAGACATGTCCATATCTAAGGGAAAACACACAACACACACAGTCTCTCTACCCACCGCTGAGAATATAGATAACTTGCCTTGGCTTGTGGGACTGGCAAGGAGAACTGTTGATGAATCTGATCACTCGATGCCTTTCAGAACATGCCTACACCTCTCCATGCTTTACACTTTACATGTGCCAAGAGCAAGCTTTATTAGGCTTTGAATAGAGACGATGAATGGAAATGGGGTCAAGATGACTGTAATTATGGAGAGGATTGTGTGAAAGCCTAGCGTGTTAGCCTGTTTGAGTGGCTCTCCAGTTACGAGTTCATTCTAGTGTTGCTGCTTGTTTGATTAATTTGTGCTGTTGCACCATAAGGAGAAATTAGAGTTGAGGAGCATAGTTTTGACTTGTTGAGGAATGTGATGAACTCACAATGGATAGGCTACACACATACTACCTCAAATAAAAGTATGTATGAAAGAGAGACCGCAAACACATTTTCTTCTTGAATCAAAATATAAAATATAAATTTTTCCAGTTTTAAGCAGGCAGTTCTTGCAGGGAATTGAGCCCATGCTTCTGGCTGTTGTGATATGTACTCAAATCTGATCTTCTGGACAGTTCCATAAGATGCCTGCATCCCCACGCAGTCACTTTTGCAAGTTTAATCTATTTCATTTTTCAAAAAGACAAATTAATCTTTCGCTTTCTGATTTTTTTTTCTCCATTCCATTTATATAATTGCACTCTCTGCATTGTTATGCATTTGGCTATACTCTCTGCATTGTTATGCATTTGTCTATACTCTGCATTGTTATGCATTTAGCTATACTCTCTGCATTGTTATGCATTTGGCTATACTCTCTGCATTGTTATGCATTTGGCTATACTCTCTGCATTGTTATGCATTTAGCTATACTCTCTGCATTGTTATGCATTTGTCTATACTCTCTGCATTGTTATACTCTATGCATTTGTCTATACTCTCTGCATTGTTATGCATTTGTCTATACTCTGCATTGTTATGCATTTAGCTATACTCTCTGCATTGTTATGCATTTGGCTATACTCTCTGCATTGTTATGCATTTGGCTATACTCTCTGCATTGTTATGCATTTGTCTATACTCTCTGCATTGTTATGCATTTGTCTATACTCTCTGCATTGTTATGCATTTGTCTATACTCTCTGCATTGTTATGCATTTGTCTATACTCTCTGCATTGTTATGCATTTGGCTATACTCTCTGCATTGTTATGCATTTGTCTATACTCTCTGCATTGTTATGCATTTGGCTATACTCTCTGCATTGTTATGCATTTGTCTATACTCTCTGCATTGTTATGCATTTGTCTATACTCTCTGCATTGTTATGCATTTGTCTATACTCTCTGCATTGTTATGCATTTGTCTATACTCTCTGCATTGTTATGCATTTGTCTATACTCTCTGCATTGTTATGCATTTAGTTATACTCTCTTAACGTATCATTGTTGTCAACACAGGACCGCCTGCAGACAAATTATGTCTCGTTAAATTAAGGCGAAAGTATGAGATTTCTGCTATCGCTCATTTTGTTTCACAAAAACAAATCACTTACTTAAACCTGATTGCTCAGGCTCACAATACTTAAATTAAATATATAAATGAAATGAAGTATAAAGAAGGTGTACACTTTACAGACCTAGCAGAAACTCATTGCTGAATGATCAGTGCAGGAGTCAGAGGAATTTGTCTCTTCCGTGGTTGTCTTTGGTAGAGTGGCATCCCTGGTCACATTAGCCAGGCTAGATTAATATTTGATATGCCTTTGAAAGGATATCCATCTTCTCACTTTTTGAAAGTAACATTTTTCACAGGACCTGCTGTCTAGATGCTGCCCTATAGACTTGTGTACGGAATGTATTAGATGCTTCAGAAATTGTATTACCTTTTTCAAAACAAGGGGGACCTGTATAGGACAGACACAGATTTTAAGTAAACCTTAGCAATACATGTTTGTTTAGATGTGGATTTATGATCTGTAGAGAGCCCTGTTCTGATTGGACATGACATTAAATAACGTGGAAGAAGTGGTGGCT
Source organism: Oncorhynchus keta (assembly GCF_023373465.1). NCBI lineage: Eukaryota > Metazoa > Chordata > Actinopteri > Salmoniformes > Salmonidae > Oncorhynchus > Oncorhynchus keta. The sequence goes on along the minus strand of NC_068442.1, from coordinate 33,015,852 downwards.
AGAGGATTTACTGATTTAATGTAGATAGTGTAACTAATACCTTCAGAGTGGAAACTATAGTGGCAGACTAACAGTCATTGTGTAACCCTCTCTCTCTCCCTCCCCTTCTACCCTTTCCCTCCACCTCTCCAGATAAATGTCCATGTGAGGTGCTGACAGCGCGGGTCCACCCTGGGGAAAGTAACGCCAGCTGGGTGATGAAGGGAACCCTGGAGTTCCTATGTAGCAGTGACAAGGTGGCCGAGAGCCTGAGGGAGGCCTACATCTTTAAGATTGTCCCCATGCTCATTCCCGGCAGGGTCACCCTGACACCCCTGTTAACCCAGACTTGGTCATTCAGCTAGGCAGTCCAGGAAGCTAACCTGTACGTCCAGGTTACTGCAGGGTCATCTTACTGACACAGAGAGTATGCAATGTCAAATTAGTCTATGGTATCTTCATACTGTCAATAGAGGAAGCTTAATTAATGTGTAGGTAGTTTGAACCACAGGGCTGGAGTCCATTTAACTCAAAATTCGGAATTTAATTCTGCAGTTTGGCACATCGCCATGATATGGTTTTGAAGTGTAACTCTCCTATTTGATCCCAATCAGTAGTACACCAGTACTTAACAACAGTGGTGGAAAAAGTACCCAATTGTGATACTTGAGTAAAAGTACAGATTCCTTAATAGAAAGTTACTCAAGTGAATGTTAGTCACCAGTAAAAGTCTACTTGAGTAAAAGTTTTTTAAAGTATTTGTTTCTAAATATACTTAACTATCAAAAGTAAATGTAATTGCTAAAACATACTTAAGTATCAAAAGTGAAAGTATAAATCATTTCAAATTCCTTATATTAAGCAAAGCAGACGGCACCATTTTCAGATATCTAGGGGCACACTCCAACACTCAGACATCATTCACAAATTATGCATTTGTGTTTAGTGACTCCGCCAGATCAGAGGCACTAGGGATGTCCACGTGTTCTTTTGATAAGTGCATGAATTTGAAAAAATGTCTGTCCTGCTAAGCATTCAAAATGTAATAGTACTTTTGGGTGTCAGAAAAAATTTATGGATTAAAAAGTACATTATTCTCTTTAGGAATGTTGTGAAGTAAAAGTAGTCAAAAAAATAAATAGTAAAGTACAGATACCTCCAAAAACTACTTAAGCAGTACTTATAAGTATTTTTACTTATATATTTTTACACTGCTAACAAAAGCTCCAACATCATATTGATAGTATTATTCATGGACTGGAGGTGACCGATAAGCCTCCATACCCCTCTGTACACATTACTGACCTGACTCCCTATTACTGACTCGACTCCCTACTGACGCCATGTAGGAACTAGATCCAATCAGAACTGCAGTCTGCATTATCACCAGCCTAATGCTCAGGAAGCCTGAGCATAACAATCATTGATCAGATTGTAGCCTATTACACAATGTTTGGGGCTAAAGAGAGATGGACTCAACAATGACAACAACTTGGTGCTGTAGCTCATGTTGTCTAAAAACATTCCCTCTTCTCTACAGTGTCTGTAGCTGCAATGAGAGTAGTATGATATTTAACACATCAATAAACATTTAAAGGTGTCTTCTAAATACTGTATGGGAAAATCTCCAAACTCATATATAAAGACGTTAACATACATCATATACATGTTGGAAGTGTCATAACCCTATGAAATTTAAATTGTGATTTGATATGTTGAAAGGTCACATTTGCTCATACTAGTTTCACCACAGATCTCAGGAAGACGAAAATGCACTTTGCATGAATCCCAGCTAATCTGAGATCTGAGCTGTCTATTTTAAAGCATCGTTTATATTTCCTTCTTTGTTCATCGAGCCATGCTGTGAAGAAGACAGCATTTACTTTGGCTTGAACATTGGACTTATTGAAATACGTATTCCTCTTGCATTTTCACAATCCATCTCCCTTGGCAACTGATTGTGCTGTCAACTTGTTTGCTGTTTCTGGGAAGACAAATACAAACAAGTGCACTTGTTTCACTGTGCACTCGCTTGACTCTGCTGCTATTTTCAGCTCACACAAAGTATGAAGTATTGGTTCTTCAGATATGGTCTAAGACACTGCATCTCAATGCAAGAGGCGTCAATGCAGTACCTGGTTTGAATCCAGGCTGCAGCACATCCAGCCTTGATTGGGAGTCCCATAGGGCGGCGCACAATTGGCCCAGCGTCGTCCGGGTGGCCCGGGGTAGGCCGTCATTGTAAATAACAATGTGTTCTTAACTGACTTGCCTAGTTAAATAAAGGTTAAGTAAATACATTTTAGGTTTAAAACGGCTTCTGAAGTTTGTAATTTTCGCTTGGAAATGTCAGACTTGATTTTGTATCAAATGTATCAATCCCAACAAAAATGTCAATGAATTATATTCCACATACAGTAATAGTTCACATTTCCTGTTGCTGCAGGATTATTTTCGTTATAGCAAACTGGCTCAAATTTAGATCTTACATCTGTACGAGTATGATAGCCCAATCTTCGTCACAAAGCTGGTCTGACCAGAGGGAGAGGGAGATGTAAACTGAGCTGACTTTTTGACTAACAACCTTTTGCTTTGCTGTTATCTTCCTAATTGCAGAGAGAATGTGATGACATTGAGCAAGATGATTTAGCATGGGACCACACAGTAAGAGGTGAGAACAGAGTAGTGTGTGTCGGTAGGGAATCCACTAGTCTAAAACAAGGAGTGCCACATGCACAGCCACCAACCTATGTCTGACTGTGACACTAACTGACAGCTTTCATGTGAAATCCCCCGTGCTCTGTGCAGCAGCATTCTTCCCAGCTGTGTATGTCAGCACAATCAACTATTTACTTATATTAGACAATGCTGTGAAATCTAAGAAGACAGGAAAACCAAGTGTATCTTTCATTCCTTCAGTGACAGGTTTTGGAAATGCATTTAGAGCATGCTAAAATTGAGCATTTGAGGGCAATACTGTGAAAGAGAAATTATTGATTTTCTCCATTATAGCATATTGGACAAGCCATTTGAGGTTGGGGCATGACACATTGAGGTCCATTGTTGACAACAGCAGCATGTGTTCAGTTTTAAACGACACTGCTCTGTAGGGCTATCAGCTCAATGTGCAAGATGAGAACTAGTAAAACATAAATACTCCACAAGTGGGCTACTAACACCATGCACATGCCAGTAAATTGCTTGATGTATTCATCCCTTTGTTACATCTAATGTGTTCCGTTAGAGGAATTAAGCATCAAAGAATAAAACTCACTGAGCATTTGAGATATTTGACACACAATCTCATTATTAGATCTGAGCGGTTAAATGTCCCTTAAATTGAATTCGTTTTCTGTGAAAGATGATAAAAGACGTTGGCATTGCACGGCACCATATCACATTACATTACATTTAAGTCATTTAGCAGACGCTCTTATCCAGAGCGACTTACAAATTGGTGCATACACCTTATGACAACCAGTGGAACAGCCACTTGCATCTAAATCTTGTTGGGGGGGAGAAGGATTACCTACCCTTACTTACCCTATCCTAGGTATTCCTTGAAGAGGTGGGGTTTCAGGTGTCTCCGGAAGGTGGTGATTGACTCCGCTGTCCTGGCGTCGTGAGGGAGTTTGTTCCACCATTGGGGGCCAGAGCAGCGAACAGTTTTGACTGGGCTGAGCGGGAACTGTACTTCCTCAGTGGTAGGGAGGCGAGCAGGCCAGAGGTGGATGAACGCAGTGCCCTTGTTTGGGTGTAGGGCCTGATCAGAGCCTGGAGGTACTGAGGTGCCGTTCCCCTCACAGCTCCGTAGGCGAGCACCATGGTCTTGTAGCGGATGCGAGCTTCAACTGGAAGCCAGTGGAGAGAGCGGAGGAGCGGGGTGACGTGAGAGAACTTGGGAAGGTTGAACACCAGACGGGCTGCGGCGTTCTGGATGAGTTGTAGGGGTTTAATGGCACAGGCAGGGAGCCCAGCCAACAGCGAGTTGCAGTAATCAAGACGGGAGATGACAAGTGCCTGGATTAGGACCTGCGCCGCTTCCTGTGTGAGGCAGGGTCGTACTCTGCGGATGTTGTAGAGCATGAACCTACAGGAACGGGACACCGCCTTGATGTTAGTTGAGAACGTCAGGGTGTTGTCCAGGATCACGCCAAGGTTCTTAGCGCTCTGGGAGGAGGACACAATGGAGTTGTCAACCGTGATGGCGAGATCATGGAACGGGCAGTCCTTCCCCGGGAGGAAGAGGAGCTCCGTCTTGCTGAGGTTCAGCTTGAGGTGGTGATCCGTCATCCACACTGATATGTCTGCCAGACATGCAGAGATGCGATTCGCCACCTGGTCATCAGAAGGGGAAAGGAGAAGATTAATTGTGTGTCGTCTGCATAGCAATGATAGGAGAGACCATGTGAGGTTATGACAGAGCCAAGTGACTTGGTGTATAGCGAGAATAAGAGAGGGCCTAGAACAGAGCCCTGGGGACACCAGTGGTGAGAGCGCGTGGTGAGGAGACAGATTCTCGCCACGCCACCTGGTAGGAGCGACCTGTCAGGTAGGACGCAATCCAAGCGTGGGCCGCGCCGGAGATGCCCAACTCGGAGAGGGTGGAGAGGAGGATCTGATGGTTCACAGTATCGAAGGCAGCCGATAGGTCTAGAAGGATGAGAGCAGAGGAGAGAGAGTTAGCTTTAGCAGTGCGGAGCGCCTCCGTGATACAGAGAAGAGCAGTCTCAGTTGAATGACTAGTCTTGAAACCTGACTGATTTGGATCAAGAAGGTCATTCTGAGAGAGATAGCGGTAGAGCTGGCCAAGGACGGCACGCTCAAGAGTTTTGGAGAGAAAAGAGAGAAGGGATACTGGTCTGTAGTTGTTGACATCGGAGGGATCGAGTGTAGGTTTTTTCAGAAGGGTGCAACTCTCGCTCTCTTGAAGACGGGAGGGACGTAGCCAGCGGTCAGGGATGAGTTGATGAGCGAGGTGAGGTAAGGGAGAAGGTCTCCGGAAATGGTCTGGAGAAGAGAGGAGGGGATAGGGTCAAGCGGGCAGGTTGTTGGGCGGCCGGCCGTCACAAGACGCGAGATTTCATCTGGAGAGAGAGGGGAGAAAGAGGTCAGAGCATAGGGTAGGGCAGTGTGAGCAGAACCAGCGGTGTCGTTTGACTTAGCAAACGAGGATCGGATGTCATCGACCTTCTTTTCAAAATGGTTGACGAAGTCATCTGCAGAGAGGGAGGAGGGAGGGGGGGAAGGATTCAGGAGGGAGGAGAAGGTGGCAAAGAGCTTCCTAGGGTTAGAGGCAGATGCTTGGAACTTAGAATGGTAGAAAGTGGCTTTAGCAGCAGAGACAGAGGAGGAAAATGTAGAGAGGAGGGAGTGAAAGGATGCCAGGTCCGCAGGGAGGCGAGTTTTCCTCCATTTCCGCTCGGCTGCCCGGAGCCCTGTTCTGTGAGCTCGCAATGAGTCGTCGAGCCACGGAGCGGGAGGGGAGGACCGAGCCGGCCTGGAGGATAGGGGACATAGGGAGTCAAAGGATGCAGTAAGGGAGGAGAGGAGGGTTGAGGAGGCAGAATCAGGAGATAGGTTGGAGAAAGTTTGAGCAGAGGGAAGAGAAGATAGGATGGAAGAGGAGAGAGTAGCGGGGGAGAGAGAGCGAAGGTTGGGACGGCGCGATACCATCCGAGTAGGGGCAGTGTGGGAAGTGTTGGATGAGAGCGAGAGGGAAAAGGATACAAGGTAGTGGTCGGAGACTTGGAGGGAGTTGCAATGAGGTTAGTGGAAGAACAGCATCTAGTAAAGATGAGGTCAAGCGTATTGCCTGCCTTGTGAGTAGGGGGAAGGTGAGAGGGTGAGGTCAAAAGAGGAGAGGAGTGGAAAGAAGGAGGCAGAGAGGAATGAGTCAAAGGTAGACGTGGGGAGGTTAAAGTCGCCCAGAACTGTGAGAGGTGAGCCGTCCTCAGGAAAGGAGCTTATCAAGGCATCAAGCTCATTGATGAACTCTCCAAGGGAACCTGGAGGGCGATAAATGATAAGGATGTTAAGCTTGAAAGGGCTGGTAACTGTGACAGCATGGAATTCAAAGGAGGCAATAGACAGATGGGTAAGGGGAGAAAGAGAGAAAGACCACTTGGGAGAGATGAGGATCCCGGTGCCACCACCCCGCTGACCAGAAGCTCTCGGGGTGTGCGAGAACACGTGGGCGGACGAGGAGAGAGCAGTAGGAGTAGCAGTGTTATCTGTGGTGATCCATGTTTCCGTCAGTGCCAAGAAGTCAAGGGACTGGAGGGAGGCATAGGCTGAGATGAACTCTGCCTTGTTGGCCGCAGATTGGCAGTTCCAGAGGCTACCGGAGACCTGGAACTCCACGTGGGTCGTACGCGCTGGGACCACCAGGTTAGGGTGGTCGCGGCCACGCGGTGTGGAGCGTTTGTATGGTCTGTGCAGAGAGGAGAGAACAGGGATAGACAGACACATAGTTGACAGGCTACAGAAAAGGCTACGCTAAATGCAAGGAAATTGGAATGACAAGCGGACTACACGTCTCGAATGTTCAGAAAGTTAGGCTTACGTAGCAAGAATCTTATTGACTAAAATGATTAAAATGATACAGTACTGCTAAAGTAGGCTAGCTGGCAGTAGCTGCGTTGTTGACACTACACTAATCAAGTCGTTCCGTTGAGTGTAATAATTTCTACAGTGCTGCTATTCGGGGCTAGCTGGCTAGCTAGCAGTGTTGTTTACGTTACGTTGAGTTAAAAGAACGACAATAGCTGGCTAGCGAACCTCAGTGAATTAAGATAATCACTCCAAGGCTACACACACTAAACTACACAATTATCTTGGAAACAAAGACAGCTATGTAGCTAGCTAACACTGAACTAATCAAGTCGTACAGTTGAGTGAATAGCACTACAGTGATGCTAATCTGTGTGCGTTAGCTAGCGTTGCTAGCTCCTGGGCGAATAGCAGTGAAGGCTACGTTAGGGCGACGAAATACGAAATACGATAATTATGCAATTATCTCTGATACAAGGACGGCTATGTAGCTAGCTAAGAAGAATGGCTAAGATTATGTAGCTAGCTAACAGTAAACTAATCAAGTCGTACAGTTGAGTGAATAGCACTACAGTGATGCTAATCTGTGTGCGTTAGCTAGCGTTAGCTAGCTCCTGGGCGAATAGCAGTGAAGGCTACGTTAGGGCAACGAAATACGATAATTATGCAATTATCTCTGATACAAGGACGGCTATGTAGCTAGCTAAGAAGAATTGCTAAGATTAGACAAATCAACCGTTGTACTATAATGAAATGTAATGAAAAAGTTATACAACCTGCAGAGCGAAGTGCGAATGCGACCGCTCGCTCCAACCGGAACCACCACTTCTGATTAGAGTTGCAAAGCTACCGGTAATTTACCAAAGTTACCAGAATCTTCAGTAATTTTGATAATTAACAGAAGATATATGGCAATCTATCGTAACTTTGGTGATTTATACTTGAATAACTTTTAAAACCTTTATTCATTTACACTACAGGTCAAAAGTTTTAGAACACCTACTCATTCAAGGGTATTTTCTTTAGTTTTACTATTTTCTACATTGTAGAATCAAAACTATGAAATAACACATATGGAATCATGTAGTAATCAAACAAAGTGCTAAACAAATCAAAATATGTTATATCTGAGATTATTCAAATAGCCACCATTTGCCTTGATGACAGCTTTGCACACTCTTGGAATTCTCTCAAACAGCTTCATGAGGTAGTCACTTGGAATGCATTTCAATTAACGTGTGCCTTAAAAGTTAATTTGTGGAATTTCTTTCCTTCTTAAAGCGTTTGAGCCAATCAGTCATGTTGTGACAAGGTAGGGGGGTATACAGAAGATAGCACTATCTGGTAAAAGACCAAGTCAATATTATGGCAAGAACAGCTCAAATAAGCAAATATAAATGACAGTCCATCATAACTTTAAGATGTGAAGGTCAGTCAATACGGAAAATGTCAAGATCTTTGAAAGTTTCTTCAACTGCGGTTGCAAAAACCATCAAGCGTTATGATGAAACTGGCTCTCATGAGGACCGCCACAGGAATGGAAGACCCAGAGTTACCTCATATCCTGCAGAGGATATGTTCATTAGAGTTACCAGCCTCAGAAATTGCAGCCCAAATAAATGCTTCACAGAGTTCACAGGTAACAGACACTTCACAAGTAACAGACACTTCACAAGTAACAGACACTTCACAACATCAACTGTTCAGAGGAGACTATGTGAACCAAGCAATTCATGGTTGAGAAGTTTGAGGCTGCGTCTCACATCTTGTCTTTGACAGCCTGCCTCCCTTGCCTCTCCACCATTGATATTTATCACTGGTGTGAACAGATTGTTGTGAACAGATTGTAATTTACAATACTGACCTTGGGAGTGGAGGAACAGAGGATTGCGTTATGTAGACCCTGGGGAAGAAGGACTTCCTGTAGCCAAATCTGAGAACCTGTTAGTTGATAATCTTGATATCATGTAGAAATACATCATTGACATTTCACAGTCAGGTAAAATTAATTTGTATGTTCACCTTGAGGGATTTGTCTTGTAGTCCCTTTTATTCTGCCGTTCCCAGCATTGAAGGGTTTCATACAGTATAAACACGACAGAGCAGCAGAGAGCAGGAGGAGTCTACAGTAGAGTTGGCAGTTTAGCTGACCAGCTTTACACCTGTAATGTTTGAACAGAATGTCATTATCCAGGCAGCCTTATAATTACCATTGTCAATTCACCAGAACACAGAGGCCCTTAGGGCATGCAGATGCACAATGCGACAAAGGACACAAATGAATGACATAGTTTTAGCATTTTTTTCCATCTACATGCAGTGTGAGTGAGATTGCTGACCATAACCTTGGAGGTCACATTTGAGCATAGTCCAATGCCCCAGAGAAGGGATGATTGTGTCAATGGCACCAGTCTGCCTAAATTATAGTTGAGTGTATCCAGATATTAGGCTCAGCAGAGTGCTCTCGGTCTTTACATCTCTTGAACAAGGAGTATCCTTGCCCCAAGCTTGGAGAGTCAGAAAAAAGCCTGATCCCATTTCATTTGTATTGCTGACACAGAAAGAGCATTTATTCCCAAGGTAGAAGCTGGCCAGATCACATTGGAGAATAGTTTTTCTCCTGGACTGGAGCCAGTACAAGCCATTTTGTCTTATCGGGTTTTTCACAAGGAGAGAGGTTACTACCTGCCTCATTAAACTGCTCTCTTTAGTATTTTTGTTTCTAATTTTTATTGAAGTAGAGTGGTACTTTCCAATGTTGTTTAATGATACATTTTCATCATGGAACCCGTTAAGAATCATTTGGAATGTGTCCTGATGTTTCTCTACTTGCCATATGATGCCTCCTTCACCCTCCATCAGCTACAAGTCTGTACGGGCATTCGTTTCGAGTCAGCTTTTCTTTAGAGGTTACAGGAAATGTTCTTCCCTACACCTCCTGAAATTATGGAGCCAGTTTTTTGTGTGTCAGTCATGTTTTTTAATGCATGTTTGTACAATTTATATAAAATGCAGCAGTTGAAAGATGAATGTTCATGCCACGTCACGGTTTTCACCGCCTGTTGTTGTTTACAGGGAGTAAACAATTCAGCCACCCTCCCTGCCATGAACACAAGGGAGTGCATGGAGCTGAGCAGAGGGAGCATAGAGCTGAGCTGTATTAAAATGTTTTGATGCATGGGGCGGTCCAGCATGCGACATTGACATAATGTGGAGGCCCCAGTAGGCTGGATTGAGACAGGCCCATGATGAATGGAGGATATCCCAGGCTGTTCATCATTCCGCAGCAGGGATAACATTGACCACAGCCAAGCCTGTCCACCCCCCATACCTCCCTCCATCTCCTCCTCCTCACAACCCTCCTCCCTCTGGCCCAGTGTTCTGGCACAGGTTATGGCCACCTTGCTCAAATGGGCCAGAGGATGAGAAATGCCCACGGTTCTCTACTTCCTCTGAGGCAGATTTATCAGTATGCTCCTCTCTGTGGGGGAGAGAGCTAATGAGTCACTATCTCCTGGCCTCCCAGGCTTTGTTATGCCTCTTCAGTCCAGATCAATACTCTGGCATTTGAGTCATGGAGAAATACAATAACCAGAATACAAAGCATCACAATTTGTGGTTGTCCATTTGTTGATGTATTCAGTAGTGTGCTTACAATAGTAGCAAGGCACACATGAAATTGTACATCATAAACGTTATTGTTATTAGAGTGCTTGAAATGGCAAGGGCTCTCATGAAACTGCCCATATTCATTACTTCTACTTCTTCTTGTTATTGTATTTCAACCAAACCTTTCATCTACCGCTGAAGCTAGACATACAGTACAGCTCCAAACATACTATAAAAACAAATGACTATTCATCTAGTAGGGGAGAGCCAGGATGAAAGTAACGCAGGGTGAAAGTAACATGCCCATTTTCTTAGATAAGACAGACGCTAGAAATATGTAGTGAAGTCAGCACATTCCTAATGCAGAGGATGAGCTCCCTATAAAACACAGTCCAGTCCAACCATATTTCCTAGAGTTATCAACAAAAAGGGGTTTTGTTTTTTGGTTGTAGAGTTGTGTTTAGTTGTTTAATGTTCCAAACATGTCATTTTCTTATTAATCCATCTAGTGACTAAATGACAGCATAGGTTTGAAGTATCATGTTAGGTAGTCTTGGTGTTAGTTACAGGAGAGATGTTAACTAAATAAATGTTAAATAAATAAAATACAGTTTAATCACAGGCCATTGTGTCCTCCAGTTCATATTGCTTTTAGAATGTTAGCAAAATAACATTATATACAGTGGGGCAAAAAAGTATTTAGTCAGCCACCAATCGTGTAAGTTCTCCCACTTAAAAAGATGAGAGAGGCCTGTAATGTTCATCATAGGTACACTTCAACTATGACAGACAAAATGAGAAGAAAAAAAATCCAGAAAATCACATTGTAGGATTTTTTATGAATTTATTTGCAAATTATGGTGGAAAACCCTAACCCAAATTTATTGAAAATGAAATACAGAAATATCTCATTTACACAAGTATTCACACCCCTGAGCCAATACACATTAGAATGATCTCTGGCAGTGATTGAGTCTTTCTGGGAAAAGTCTCTAAGAGCTTTGCACACCTAGATTGTACAATATTTGTACATTATACTTTTAAAACTTTTTCAAACTCAGTCAGTCAAGTTGGTTGTTGATCATTGCAAGACAGCCAATTAAGTCTTGCCATAGATTTCTTTGCCAATTTAAGTCAAAACTGTAGCTAGGCCACTCAGGAACATTCAATTTTATTTTAGGTTATTGTCCTACTGAACGAGAAATTCATCACCCAGTGTCTGGTGGAAACCAGACTGAACCAGGTTTTCCTGTAGGATTTGCCTGAGCTTAGCTCCATTCCAGTCCTTAACAATTACAAGCATATGCTTAACATCATGCAGCCACCAATATGCTTGAAAAAATGGAGAATGGTACTCAGTTTGTGTTGTATTGTATTTGTCCCAAACATGATACCTTGTATTCAGGATAAAAAATTAATTGCTTTGCCAAATTTATTACACTATTACATTAGTGCCTTGTTGCAAACAGGATGTATGTTTTGGAATATTTTTTTATACAGACTTCTTTCTTTTTACTCTGTCAATTGTGCTAGTATTGTGGAGAAACTACAATGTTGTTGATCCACCCTCAGTTTTCACAGCCATTAAACTCTGAAACTGTTTTAAAGTCACCATTGGCCTTATGTTGAAATCCCTGAGCAGTTTCCTTCCTCTCCGGCAACTAATTTAGAGACTTTGTAGAGACTGGGTGTATTCATATACCATCCAACTTCACCATGCTCAAAGGGATATTTAATGTCTGCTTTTTTTTAACCTATCTACCAATAGTTGCCCTTCTTTACGAGGCATTGGAAAACGTCCCTGCTCTTTGTGGTTGAATCTGTGTTTGAACTGTACTGCTCAACTGAGGTACCTACATACATCTGTATGTGTGGGGTACAGAGATAAGGTAGTCATTAAAACATATATTTTCTAACTCTATTATTGCACACAGTGAGTCCATGCAACTTAGTATATGACTTGTTAAGTACATTTTTACTCCTGAAATTATTTAGGCTTGACATAACAAAGGGGTTGAGTACTTAACAAGACATTTCAGCTTAAATGTAACTTTTAATCAATTTATAATTTAGGCTGTAACACAAGAAGATGTGGAAAAAGTCAAGATGTGTGAATACTTTCTGAAGACACTGTATACAAGTTGTTTGTCATAAATTATGGTATCTCTAGCTCTATCGATCTCTGAGTAATTAGGGAAAACTTTTTAACTGTCACTTTCATCCCGAGTCCCCCCTAGGACTTGTGCTTTTTGAGTTGATATTACACAGGATGGTTTTCTGTATTTGCAGACAGCACAGAGAGCCTCTCAATACAGCGTGTCCACTATTGAGTCATATGTGAGCAGAGACACACAGCAAGTTGTTTGAATACATTTTTCACTTAGGGAATCTTGGAAGGTGATCTGTCACCTACAGTAATCTTTCATATCTATCAGCCTTTGGGTGCCCTGAGAAATCAGTTTTCTCAAGCCAGTTGACTAGAAGAGATGGAGAGATTGACCACTGGTCTGTTGGCCTCTATTCCTCTAACAGTTAACAGAGTGAGATTAATTGTTCTCATTGAAAGCCGTCCAACCTGTGTGTTTGCGCCAACACCCATTGGCTGTACCACTGATTAGAGAGGCAGCTATTAAACGAATGCATGTCAGATTTGTCAGATCAGCTGTAAGGGTTAGAGACAGTGGATGCACCCCAAATGGCACCCCATTACCAATGTAGTGAACTACTTTTGACCAGGGCCCATAGGGCTATTTTCCGTCCTCCTCTGGGTACATTGACTTCAATAAAAAACCTAGGAGGCTCATGGTTCTTACCCACTTCCATAGACTTACACAATAATGATGACGATTTCCGGAGGACATCCTCCAACCTATCAAACGTATCAGAGCTCTTGCAGTGTGAACTGGTATGAACTGCAGTGCATAAAGTGTGGTGAGTAGTTTGCAGTTTTTTCTTCTTCTTAGATTGCCTTTCATTTACTTAGCTAATGCAGCTGACTCAGAGGAATGCTATTTGTGTTAGCTATCTGGCTAAGGCTTTCCAATATTGCAACTCTTCCAAGTCAAGGTAAGTTTTCAGTTTTGGAAACAGGGAGGGACCTAACTCAATTTTTCCAATAGAAACGTTTTTTTTGGTTGCTGAACAGAATGGTCTAATGGACTGTTTGGACTAATGATTACACCCTAGCTAGATACAGGCAAGAGTGTGCGTGGCGCTATTGAATGTGTCACTGTCACCTCGATTACTCCAATTTGTCTCTAAACCTGTGCACCTACTTTGTAAAGTTTAATTTGTAGGCTAGGTTGTAGCAACCTCATGATGGGTATAGGGCAAATTTGAGTATCATGAAGTAGCCTTAAACGATCAATATTACATTGAACTGGGTGAATGGAATGACAGTCATCCATATATGCTGTAATAGAAATAAACCCATGCTCATAAAAATGGTCCTCCCTAATCTTGAACAGCACATCACTAGCACTTCCCTGGAAGTAAATTAAATTGACAAACACGTTGGGACTGGGATCCCAGGGGACCACACATAACCAAAAAGACCAATTAAGCCAGTGGCATCATCATTGTTAACCTCTACGGGATCAGTGACCCCCACCCCGTGGGACAGTTGAGCTAATGTAGGCTAACGTGATTAGCATGAGGTTGGAAGTAACAAAACCATTTCCCAGGACATAGACATATCTGATTTGGGCAGAAAGCTTAAATCCTTGTTAATCTAACTGCACTGTCCAATTTACAGTAGCAATTACAGTGAAGTAATACCATGCTATTGTTTGGGGAGAGTGCCCAATTATGAACTTGAAAATGTATTAATAAACCAATTAGGCACATTTGGGCAGTCTTGGTACATGTTTTAAATAAATGCAATGGTTCATTGGATCAGTCTAAAACTTTGCACATGCACTTCTTCCCTCTAGTGGCCACAATCTAAATTGCGCCTAACCTAGAATAGTGCATTATTGCCTTTCTCTTGCATTTCAAAGAGAATGGAACACCCCCCAAAACTCCAACCCCACCCTGCGTTACCCCCCCCCCCGTTTACCAAGTTTTATATTCTTCGACATTAATTTCACATTTCCACAAACTTCAAAGTGTTTCCTTTCAAATGGTATCAAGAATATGCATATCCTTGCTTGTCCTGGCAGTTAGATTTAGATTCTCATTTTTGGCGAAAATTGAAAAAAGGGTCTGATCCTTAGAGGACATTTTATGCACCCAGCCATTTTACTGTGAGTTTCAAGCATTTCTCTCCAGCTTTACTGCATATGGAATTGCTTCAGTGTGCATGGAGAGGCATTGTACTATTTAGATCTAATTAGTATTGATCTATAGGAAAAATACACACCTACACATATACATCATGACAAACCCCTGTTAGTGACAATCTATTGCTGATACACCTTCCCTACACTAGCTACCTGGCCCATATTGATTTAACGTGGGTGGGGAGTGCGCTTAGAAGGAACCAACCGACACGGAATACTACCAGATGCATTCTGATAACATTCAAGTGGTGTGGCAGTTAATGGATTCTGTGGACACCATGACTGATTCCCTTCCTGCTCGAGGTTATACGGTCTCAGATATTAGGGATTGCTTTGTGTGCCTGGAATGAAATGACTAGGCCACTTCCAGGCTCGGCCCTGTGGGAGCTGTAGGTAGAGGCTTACTCAAGCCTATCATGCAGGTCAGAAAGCAGAATTCTGCACGATACCCTATTTACAAAGGCTTAACATGACCAGGCAGGAGAGAAGTTAGGCTCAGACAGCTCTTAGAATAAAAAATGCTTGGATGTAGGTGAAAAGGAAGGATTCATTGTAAAGGCAATTAAACACAGTCTGAAATAGCCGACTATACCCTTTTTCATATTTCCTTTAACCTTTATTTTGACGGAAGGCATATTGAGACCTAGGTCTCTTTTCCAAATGTGTATAAAACAACATAAATATACACATTATACAAATCATTATTATTATTTTATTATTTATTATTTTATATACAGTATATATATATATATAATTCTATAATTCACCTACAAACAAGCAAGATTTCTGGCTCTCACAGACCTGTAACTTCTTCTTTAAGAGGCTCCTCTGTCCTCCACTCGTTACCTGTATTAATGGCACCTGTTTGAACTTGGTATCAGTATAAAAGACACATGTCCACAACCTCAAACAGTCACACTCCAAACTCCACTATGGCCAAGACCAAAGAGCTGTCAAAGGACACCAGAAACACAATTGTAGACCTGCACCAGGCTGGGAAGACTGAATCTGTAATAGGTAAGCAGCTTGGTTTGAAGAAATCAACTGTGGGAGTAATTATTAGGAAATGGAAGACATACAAGACCACTGATAATCTCCCTCGATCTGGGGCATCACGCAAGATCTCACCCCTTGGGGTCAAAATGATCACAAGAACGGTGAGCAAAAATCCCAGAACCACACGGGGGGGACCTAGTGAATGACCTGCAGAGAGCTGGGACCAAAGTAACAAAGCCTACCATCAGTAACACACTACGCCGCCAGGGACTCAAATCCTGCAGTGCCAGATGTGTCCCCCTGCTTAAGCCAGTACATGTCCAGGCCCGTCTGAAGTTTGCTAGAGAGCATTTGGATGATCCAGAAGAAGATTGGGAGAATGTCATATGGTCAGATAAAACCAAAATATAAATTTTCGTCGTGTTTGGAGGACAAAGAATACTGAGTTGCATCCAAAGAACAACACCATACCTACTGGAAACATCATGCTTTGGGGCTGTTTTTCTGCAAAGGGACCAGGATGACTGATCCGTGTAAAAGAATGAATGGGGCCATGTATCGTGAGGTTTTGAGTGAAAACCTTCCATCAGCAACGGCATTGAAGATGAAACGTGGCTGGGTCTTCCAGCATGACAATGATCCCAAACACACCGCCTGGGCAACGAAGGAGTGGCTTCGTACGAAGCATTTCAAGGTCCTGGAGTGGCCTAGCCAGTCTCCAGATCTCAACCCCATAGAAAATCTTTGGAGGGTGTTGAAAGTCTGTGTTGCCCAGCAACAGCCCCAAAGGAGATCTGCATGGAGGAATGGGCCAAAATACCAGTATGTGTTATTTCATAGTTTTGATGTCTTCACTATTCTACAATGTAGAAAATAGTTTTAAAAAATAAAGAAAAACGCACGAATGAGTAGGTGTGTCCAAACTTTTGACTGGTACTGATATATATCAGAAAGAAATTCAACAAATGAACTTTTAACAAGGCACACCTGTTAATTGAAATGCATTCCAGGTGAATACCTCATGAATCTTGTTGAGAGAATGCCAAGAGTGTGCAAAGCTGTCATCAACACAAAGGGTGGTGTCACGTTCTGACCTTTATTTCCTGTGTTTTGTATTTAGTTAGTATGGTCAGGGCGTGAGTTGGGTGGGCAGTCTATGTTTGTTTTTCTATGATTTGGGTATTTCTATGTTTCGGCCTAGTATGGTTCTCAATCAGAGGCAGGTGTCATTAGTTGTCTCTGATTGAGAATCATACTTAGGTAGCCTGGGTTTCACTGTGTGTTTGTGGGTGATTGTTCCTGTCTCTGTCTTTGCACCAGATAGGACTGTTTTGAGTTTTCACATTTCTTGTTTTTTTTTGTAGTCAGTTGTTCATGTGTACCTTAACGCATTACAAAGAACCATGGACAATTACCACGCCGCGTATTGGTCCTCTGATCCGTTTCGCCTCTCCTCTTCGGAAGAAGAGGAGGAAATTCATTACAGGTGGCTACTTTTGAAGAATCTTAAAAGTAAAATATAGTTTTAGTTTAACACTTTTTTTGGTTACTACATGATTCCATAGTTTGTATGTCCTCACTATTATTCAACAATGAAGTAGAAAGTAGTGAAAGCAAAGAAAAACCCTGGAATGAGTAGGTGTGTCCAAACTTTTGACTGTTACTGTATATAAGCACAGATTAAAATACAAAAACATAGTAATGGTAAGCACAAATAAAACATCACAAATCACCCATAAAAACTGTTACATTCCTCTACAAATAAGTCACCCAATCAAGACTTTAAATTGCCTGAACGGCACCAGAACCGGCAACAGCACACGTCAGAAAATAAACGCCTGTTTCAAATAAAAGCCAGGTCTAAATGAATTGTTTACAGGTTAATATGAATTATCATTACTTGTTTACTAGGTTTGATTTTGTTACATTAAATTGAGTAATGGCTCAAGAAAATTATTCCAATCTGTTTTTATTACCAGTAAAAAACTGCTAACAGCTGAGAACTGCTGCTAGCAAACTTGCAAGCACAACAAGTCAATGACTTTGGGAGTAGAGACATCCATACATTGGCCAATAGCCCTCTAGTGGGGAAGGTAAGAACTGACAAACTGCACACTCAAAGAGGAGAATAATTATTCTGAAAAGGTAACTTTTTTTATAATGGCATTCTAAGACAAAAGAAACGTGACACGGTATGTAAATGTGAACACTGTGCAGGAAATGTATTAAAATGCTGGAATTAAACAAATACCTACGCAAATTAGAAAAAGCTGTGTGCATTTAAGGAAATAGACACCTTGGTCAAATAGAAGCCTGTCTCTAATAAGCGCCTGTTATGTTAAGTGACTGAAGCAAATAAACGCCAAGGCTATTAATGGAAGTTTCACAGTATATCGCAGTGTTTTTTGGACTGTTCAAATCTATACTTCTGTTGACAGGTAGTCACTCATGTTTCCAGTTTTTAGAATACATTTGCCAGTGTAAAGTTTAAATAACGATAGTGTAAATATTCCTATGGCACGTTCAATTGTATTCCATCCCAAATGGGCAGAGCCCACCAGGGAGAGCGTTTGTGTTTTAGCATAACATTTCTCCTCTGCAACACATCAGGGCTCCTGGTTCGAATCCAGGCTGTGTCCCAACCGGTTGTGATTGGGAGTCCCATAGGGCGGCACGCAATTGGCCCTGTGTCTTCTGGGTTAAGGATTGGCCGATGTAGGCTGTCATTGTACATAAGAATTGGTTCTTAGCTGACTTGCCTAGTTAAATAAAATAAAATACATGTTTTGTTCTGAACTAATGGCGCGGAGAAGAAGGCAGATGTTTTACGTGTCCCCGACCGATTGTGTTTTTTTGTTCGTTTATTTGCATTTTTTGTAACTTTTCTAAAACACTTATTTTGTACATAATTTTACCACTTCCGTCTCTTATGACCAAAAATAACTTCTGGACATCAGGACTGCAGTTACTCACCATGGAATGGCAGAATACTTTTTTTCCTTTAACGAGTCTGACGAGCCCAACACGAACGATATACTGTGTTCTCGGGAACAGGCCCAGATCCCTGTGATTTGCTTGAAGTGGAGGTGGAGAAAAAGGGGCCGGAGGGCGGGCTGCTTTCTGAGAATTTGTAGGCGATCGAATAAACCCCCACTTCCTTCCATTCTGCTAGCAAACGTGCAATTTTTGGAGAATAAAATTGATGACCAACGCGTAAGATTAAACTACCAATGGGACATTCAGAACTGTAATATATTATGCTTCACAGAGTCATGGCTGAACGACGACACTACCAACATACAGCTGGCTGGTTATACGCTGTAGGCGTGGCGTGCTATGTATTTTTCGAAACAACAGCTTGTGCACGATATCTCAGGAAGTCTCGAGCTATTGGTCGTAGCTGTTTACATACCAACTCAGTCAGAGGCTGGCACTAAGACAGCATTGAATGAGCTGTATTCCGCCATTAGCAAACAAGAAAATGCTCACCCAGAATATGCTCATAGTAGCCGGGGACTTTAATGTAGGGAAACTTAAATCTGTTTTACCAAATTTCTATCAGCGTGTTAAATGTGCATCCAGAGGGAAAAGACTCTGAACCACCTATACTCCACACACAGAGACATGTATACAAAGCTCTCCCTCGCCCTCCATTTGGCAAATCTGACCATAATTCTATCCTCCTGATTACTGCTTACAAGCAAAAATTAAAGCAGGAAGCATCAGTGACTAGATTAATAAAAATGGGGTCAGATGAAGCAGATGCTACGCTACAGGACTGCTTTGCTAGCATGACTGTAATATATTCAGGATTTCCTCCAATGGTATTGAGGAGTACACCTCATCAGTCATTGGCTTCCTCAATAAGTGCATCGATGACGTCGTCCCCACAGTGACGGTACTCTTTCAAAGAGTGAGACTAACCCGAAGGATTATAAGAAATCCTGCTATGTCCTTCGACGAACCATCAAACAGTTAAAGCGTCAATACAGGACTAAGATCAAATCATACTACACCGGCTCTAATGCTCGTTGGATGTGGCAGGGCTTGCCAACCATTACACACTACAAAGGGCAGCACAGCCGAGAGCTGCCCAGTGACACAAGCCTACCAGACGGGCAAAACTACTTCTATTCTCACTTCGAGGCAAATGGCACTGAACATGCATGAGAGCTCCAGCTGTTCCAGAAGTCTGTGTGATCACGCTCTCCGCTAACGATGTGAGTAAGACCTTTAAACAGGTCAACATTCACAAGGCCGCAGGGCCAGGCGGATAACCAAGACGTGTACTGTGAGCATGAGCTGACCAACTGGCAAGTTTCTTCATTGACATTTTCAACCTCTCCCTGTCCGAGTCTGTAATTCCAACATGTTTTAAGCAGACCACCATAGTGCCTGTGCCCAAGAACACGAAGGTAACCTGCCTAAATAACCCTTAGCACTCACGTGCGTAGCCATGAAGTGCTTTGAAAGGCTGGTCATGGCTCACATCAATACCATTATCCCAGAAACCCTAGACCCACTCCAATTTCCATACCACCCCAACAGATCCACAGATGATGCCACCTCTATTGCACTCCACACTCCCTTTTCCAACTGGACAAAAGGAACACCTATGTGAGAATGCTAGTCATTGACTATAGCTCTGCGTTCAACACCATAGTGCCCTCACAGCTCATCATTAAGCTAAGGACCCTGGGATTAAACTCCTCCCTCTGCAACTGGATCATGGACTTCCTGACAGTCCACCCCCAGGTGGCTAGTGTAGGTAACAACACATCCGCTACGCTGATCCTCAACACAGGGGCCCCTCAGGGGAGCGTGCTCAGACCCCTCCTGTACTCCCTGTTCACTCATGACTGCATGGCCAGGCACAACTCCAACACCATCATTATGTTTTCCGATGACACAACAGTTGTTGGCCTGATCACCGACAATGACAAGACCGCCTATAAGGAGGAGGTCAGAGACCTGGCCGTGTGTTGCCAGGAAAATAACCTCTCCCTCAACATGATCAAGACAAAGGAGATGTGGACTACAGGAAAAAGAGGACCGAGAGCACCCCCTTTCTCATCGACGGGGCTGCAGTGGAGCAGGTTGAGAGCTTCAAGTTCCTTGGTGTCCACATCAACAACAAACTAACATGGTCCAAACACACCAAGACAGTCGTGAAGAGGGCACAAAACCTATTCCCCCTCAGGAAAGATTTGGCATGGGTCCTCAGATCCTCAAAAGGTTTACAGCTGCACCATCGAGAGCATCCTGGCAGGTTGCGTCACTGCCTGGTATGGCAACTGCCCACCCTCCGACCGCAAGGCACTACAGAGGGTAGTGCGAACGGCCCAGTATGTCACTGGGGCCAAGCTCCCTGCCATCCAGGAACTCCATACCAGGCGGTGTCAGAGGAAGGACCGGAAAATTGTCAAAGACTCCAGCCACCCTAGTCATAGACTAGGGTTTTCTCTGCTTCCGCACGGCAAGCGGTACCAGAACGCCAAGTCTAGGCCCAAGATGCTTCTAATCAGCTTATACCCCAAGCCATAAGGCTCCTGAACAACTTGTCAAATGGCTACCCAGACAATTCCCCCCCTCTTGTACACCGCTGCTACACCGCTGCTACACCTCATCCCCCAAATTCCCCTCACCTACTCCACACCCTCCTCACCTAGCATCAGGAGGAGAAGTTTGATGTCTCAGATGAGCAGGCATAGAGTTGGTGTTGATGCACACCCCTGAATATTGCTTGTTAGACTACAAAGTGTAACATGTTAACATGTTAACTCAGTTGACATGGATAACAACAGTAATCTGCAATAAGAATTCAATTTTCAAATGTATTTCTTTCTTTTCATTATCTTTTTTTAGCTTAGTGTATAAAACAGTACCTATTTACAAGTGGCCAACAACACTGCTACAGAGGTCTGTGACTGTCACCTCAGCCATGAATTTCTAAATATACTGGAACATTAACAACTGCCTTGTTTATGTAACCTTGGTCTGTCAAGCTAAAGCACAGCCACTAACAATTCACATTATATATGTCACCCTCCAAAGCTCCAATTTGATGCTCCATAAATGAAATACTCAGATGAGCCCAAGTTATTTCAGAGTAAAACATGCCAATTAGACGTGGAGGTCAGTGCTGGGTCTGTAGAACTAGGCTTAGACAGGGCATAAATAAAGGAAATAGACGTTTCCGTCCAACCATTTCATACAGATGAATTACCTGATGCTGATGGAAACATGGAAACACTTAGATGAGTCACAAGTTGGGGAATTTGCAAGGTGATGGACTTGATGCTCCTTTCCAATAAATATTGAGAGTCTTATTATGGTGACATGATGAACGATGCTTGGTGGCCATTTTGACAAAAATAAAAAGAATATTACTCTTATCCATAATAATCTCACAATGTCGGTAGCCTACCCGCACCGTATCTGCAAGCTGTAGGTAGCCCACCCGCACCATATCTGCAAGCTGTAGGTAGCCCACCCGCACCGTATCTGCAAGCTGTAGGTAGCCCACCCGCACCATATCTGCAAGCTGTAGGTAGCCCACCCGCACCGTATCTGCAAGCTGTAGGTAGCCCACCCGCACCGTTTCTGCAAGCTGTAGGTAGCCCACCCGCACCATATCTGCAAGCTGTAGGTAGCCCACCTGCACCTTATCTGCAAGCTGTTGCCTAGAGCGCATGTGCCAAGAAAACCATCAGTGGAGTTCAAAATGCGATGGAAACCCATGTATTTTTCATTTGGTACTTGGGAATTTAACGGCAAAAGTAATTTCATGTGCATTTTTATCCACAAAAAGTCTGGACAATGGAAACATCTCTGGTGGGAAATGTGCACATTGTTTTATGCAGATTTATGCAAATTGTATGGAAACCTAGCTACTGTCAGGAAAATGTCTGGTTCATTATGTTCTTATAGTATGTGTCTCCAGGACAGGACCTAAGCACTCTATCTGCTAGAATGTGCACACAGAATGCTGGAGCTCATACTTTCCATTCCATGTCCTTATTTTTGGTAAAAATCTTGGAGGAGAGGGAAGACAGTGGCCATGTCCGGAATCTGGCTTGCCTGCTACATTTTACATTGACAGTTTTGTCATTTAGCAGATACTCTTATTCAGAGCGATTTACAGGATAAATTAGGGATACGTGCCTTGCTCAAGGTCTCATTGACAGAATTCACCTAGTCGGCTCTGGGATTTGAACCAACAACCTTTCGGTTACTGGCCCAAAGGATTGTTTATTTATTTGGAATGGGGGGAGGGGGGGGGGTCAGCTTTAACAATACAATACTTGACTAAAACAGTACAAAGACAACGTACGTAACCTGCTTGAATATTGTTCTGAACAGTATTAGTATCTAAATAACATGTAAGCTAATGTAAGTGTGAAGAGAAATCACATGTACAGAGAAGCGAGCTGCAAAACAGCACTAAACAGGTAGGCTAGGCTAGCCAGGGAAAACATGACCTGCAGAAAACACTTACAATACTAAATTATTAACATCTTATAGTTGTTTTGTACTTTCAGGTAATGCTTTACGAAGGCTTAACAAGAAGGATGGCAGAAGATAAAAAGCAGTATTACATCACTCTTTTCCAACAATGAGGCTGAACTGCATAATTCTCTATTTCCTGTTTTTCCACCAACAAAGAGGTAGCGCAGCACAGAACATGTTAGCTGCGGCTACACAAAACAGCCACTGGATGGTGCCAAATCAAAAGGCGCTTTGCTAAAAGAAGAGAAGGCAGAATACTAATGGACAACAATACTTCTACTGCTGCTTACAGCTATTTTCGCTCACAAGTACGGTACATGTAGTTAAATAATTATGCATATATTCCTAATTTCCCCTTTCTACAAGTGCAGGATTTTCTCCCAAAGCTGCCAATCCAACGTTCATTTGGATCTAAACTCCAACCCTCCGATGTCCACAGATTAATCCATCTTTCCCAGTATAATGCAATTTTACTATCCTTTTGCAAAACATCCCTCTAGGTAACTGTGATGTCTTACAAGGGTCCTGAACCTACCAATTTGTAAAATATCTACCGATATTGCACTAAAAATTAAATACTTTACTCAAGACTATAATGGTATTTCCCATAGACTGATTGTAGTTTTTCAGATCCCCTAACAATGTTGTTGTCACTCCCTGACCACAGAGAACCCTTAGTTCTCTATGGTGGAGTAGGTCAGGGCGTGACTAGGGGGTGATCTAGTATATCTATTTCTATGTTGGTGCTAATGTGGTTCCCAATTAGAGGCAGTTATTCAACGTTGCCTCTGATTGGGGATCATATTTAGGTAGCTCAAATCAAATCAAATTTTATTTGTCACATACACATGGTCAGCAGATGTTAATGCGAGTGTAGCGAAATGCTTGTGCTTCTAGTTCCGACAATGCAGTAATAACCAACAAGTAATCTAGCTAACAATTCCAAAACGACTACCTTATAGACACAAGTGTAAGGGGATAAAGAATATGTACATAAAGATATATGAATGAGTGATGGTACAGAGCGGCATAGGCAAGATACAGTACATGGTATTGAGTGCAGTATATACATATGAGATGAGTATGTCAACAAAGTGGCATAGTTAAAGTGGCTAGTGATACATGTATTACATAAGGATGCAGTAGGTGATATAGAGTACAGTATATACGTATGCATATGAGATGAATAATGTAGGGTATGTAAACATTATATTAGGTAGCATTGTTTAAAGTGGCTAGTGATATATTTTACATCATTTCCCATCAATTCCCATTATTAAAGTGGCTGGAGTCAGTGTGTTGGCAGCAGCCACTCAATGTTAGTGGTGGCTGTTTAACAGTCTGATGGCCTTGAGATAGAAGCTGTTTTTCAGTCTCTCAGTCCCAGCTTTGATGCACCTGTACTGACCTCGCCTTCTGGATGATAGCGGGGTGAACAGGCAGTGGCTCGGGTGGTTGTTGTCCTTGATGATCTTTATGGCCTTCCTGTGACATCGGGTGGTGTAGGTGTCCTGGAGGGCAGGTAGTTTGCCCCCGGTGATGCGTTGTTCAGACCTCACTACCCTCTGGAGAGCCTTACGGTTGTGGGCGGAGCAGTTGCCGTACCAGGCGGTGATACAGGCCGTCAGGATGCTCTCGATTGTGCATCTGTAGAAGGTTGTGAGTGCTTTTGGTGACAAGCCAAATTTCTTCAGCCTCCTGAGGTTGAAGAGGCGCTGCTGTGCCTTCTTCACGATGCGGTCTGTGTGGGTGGACCAATTCAGTTTGTCTGTGATGTGTACGCCAAGGAATTTAAAACTTACTACCCTCTCCACTACTGTTCCATCGATGTGGATAGGGGGGTATTCCCTCTGCTGTTTCCTGAAGTCCACAATAATCTCCTTAGTTTTGTTGACGTTGAGTGTGAGGTTATTTTCCTGACACCACACTCCGAGGGCCCTCACCTCCTCCCTGTAGGCCATCTCGTCGTTGTTGGTAATCAAGCCTACCACTATTGTGTCGTTCGCAAACTTGATGATTGAGTTGGAGGCGTGCGTGGCCACGCAGTCGTGGGTGAACAGGGAGTACAGGAGAGGGCTCAGAACGCACCCTTGTGGGGCCCCAGTGTTGAGGATCAGCGGGGTGGAGATGTTGTTGCCTACACTCACCACCTGGGGGCGGCCCGTCAGGAAGTCCAGTACCCAGTTGCACAGGGCGGGGTCAAGACCCAGGGTCTCGAGCTTGATGACGAGCTTGGAGGGCACTATGGTGTTAAATGCCGAGCTGTAGTCGATGAACAGCATTCTCACATAGGTATTCCTCTGTGCCAGATGGGTTAGGGCAGTGTGCAGTGTGGTTGAGATTGCATCGTCTGTGGACCTATTTGGGCGGTAAGCAAATTGGAGTGGGTCTAGGGTGTCAGGTAGGGTGGAGGTGATATGGTCCTTGACTAGTCTCTCAAAGCACTTCATGATGACGGAAGTGAGTGCTACGGGGCGGTAGTCATTTAGCTCAGTTACCTTAGCTTTCTTGGGAACAGGAACAATGGTGGCCCTCTTGAAGCATGTGGGAACAGCAGACTGGTATAGGGATTGATTGAATATGTCCGTAAACACACCGGCCAGCTGGTCTGCGCATGCTCTGAGGGTGCGGCTGGGGATGCCGCCTGGGCCTGCAGCCTTGCGAGGGTTGACACGTTTAAATGTTTTCCTCATGTCGGCTGCAGTGAAGGAGAGTCCGCATGTTTTAGTTGTGGGCCGTGTCAGTGGCACTGTATTGTCCTCAAAGCGGGCAAAAAAGTTATTTAGTCTGCCTGGGAGCAAGACATCCTGGTCCGTGACGGGGCTGGTTTTCTTTTTGTAATCCGTGATTGACTGTAGACCCTACCACATACCTCGTGTCTGAGCCGTTGAATTGAGATTCTACTTTGTCTCTATACTGACGCTTAGCTTGTTTGATTGCCTTGCGGAGGGAATAGTCACACTGTTTGTATTCGGTCATGTTTCCATGTATCCAAGTTACCTTGCCCTGATTAAAAGCAGTGGTTCGCGCTTTCAGTTTCACGCGAATGCTGCCATCAATCCACGGTTTCTGGTTTGGGAATGTTTTAATCGTTGCTATGGGAACGACATCTTCAACGCACGTTCTAAAGAACTCGCTCACCGAATCAGCGTATTCGTCAATGTTGTTGTCTGACGCAATACGGAACATATCCCAGTCCACGCGATGGAAGCAGTCTTGGAGTGTGGAATCAGATTGGTCGGACCAGAGTTGAACAGACCTCAGCGCAGGAGCTTCTTGTTTTAGTTTCTGTCTGTAGGCAGGGATCAACAAAAGAGTCGTGGTCAGCTTTTCCAAAAGGAGAGCGGGGCAGGGCCTTATATGCGTTGCGGAAGTTGGAAGCAATGATCCAAGGTTTTTCCAGCCCTGGTTGCGCAAACGATATGCTGATAAAAAAAAGCTATTTCCCCACCTGTGTTTTGTGGGATATTGAGTGTTTGTTAGTGTGTTTGGGCACTACGTCCTGACGGTCTTTGTAAGTTTTATTATTTTGTTTTGTTAGTTTCACTTAAATGAATATGTGGAACTGTACTCACGCTGCGCCTTGGTCCGCTCATTTCGAAGATCGTGACATAATATCCCACCAAACAAGGAACAAGCAGCGATGGGAAAAATAAATTGGACCTGGGAAGAAATCATGAAAGGACAGGAGATAAATACAGTATGGGGATGAGGTAGTTGGATGGGCTATATTACAGATGGGCTATGTACAGGTGCAGTGATCTGTGAACTGCTCTGACAGCTGGTGCTTAAAGCTAGTGAGGGAGATATGAGTCTCCAGCTTCGGCGATTTTTGCAGGTCGTTCCAGTCATTGGCAGCAGAGAACTGGAAGGAAAGGCAGCCAACCGAGGAATTGGCTTTGGGGGAGACTAGTGAGATATTCCTGCTGGAGCGCATGCTACGGGTGGGTGATGCTATAGTGACAAGTGAGCTGAGATTTTTTAAATATATATTTTTTTACCTTTATTTAACTAGGCAAGTCAGTTAAGAACATATTCTTATTTCCAATGACGGCCTAGAAACAGTGGGTTAACTGCCTGTTCAGGGGCAGAACGACAGATTTGTCAGCTCGGGGGTTTGAACTTGCAACCTTCCGGTTGCTTGTCCACCGCTCTAACCACTAGGCTACCCTGCCTCCCCGGTGGGGCTTTACCTAGCAGAGACTTGTAGATGACCTGGAGCCGGTGGATTTGGCGACGAGTATGAAGCGAGGGCCAGCCAAGGAGAGCGTACAGGTCGCAATTGTGGATAGTATATGGTGCTTTGGTGACTAAACGGATGGCACTGTGATAGACTGCATCCAATTTGTTGAGTGTTGGAGGCTATTTTGTAAATGACATCGCCAAAGTCGAGGATCGGTAGGATGGTCAGTTTTACGAGGGTATGTTTAGCAGCATGAGTGAAGGATGCTTTGTTGTGAAATAGGAAGCCGAATCTAGATTTAATGTTGGATTGGAGATGCTTAATGTGAGTCTGGAAGGAGAGTTTACAGTCTAACCAGACACCTAGATATTTGTAGCTGTCCACATATTCTAAGTCAGAACCGTCCAGAGTAGTGATGCTGGACAGGCAGGCAGGTGCTGGCAGCGATCGGTTGAAGAGCATGCATTTAGTTTTTCTTGCATTTAAGAGCAGTTGGAGGCAACGGAAGGAGAGTTGTATGGTATTGATGCTCGTCTGGAGGTTAGTTACCACAGTGTCCAAAGAATGGCCAGAAGTATGCAGAATGGTGCCATCTGCGTAGAGGTGGATCAGAGAATCACCATCATTAAGCGTGACATCATTGATGTATACAGAGAAGAGTCAGCCCGAGAATTGAACCTTATGGCATCCCCGTAGAGACTGTCAGAGGTCCGGACAACAGGCCCTCCGATTTGACACATTGAACTCTATCAGAGAAGTAGTTGGTGAACCAGGTGAGGCAGTCATTTGAGAAACCAAGGCTGTTTAGTCTGCCGATAAGAATGTGGTGATTGACAGAGTCGAAAGCCTTGGCCGGGTTGATGAATACGGCTGCACAGTAATGTCTCTTATCCATATTGTTTAGGACCTTGAGCATGGTTGAGGTGCACCCATGACCAGCTCTGAAACCAGATTGCATAGCGGGAGAAGGTACGGTGGGATTCGAAATGGTTGATAATCTGTTCGTTAACTTGGCGTTCGAAGACCTTACAAAGGCAGGGTAGGATAGATATAGGTCTGTAGCAATTTGGGACTAGAGTGTTTCCCCCTTTGAAGAGGGGGAATATTATGGATTTGGGGTTGTACCTGGTAGGTTCATTAATCATTTGTGTGAGATTGAGGGCATCAAGCTTAGATTGTTTGATGGCCGGTGTGTTAAGCATGTCCCAGTTTAGGTCACCTAGCAGCACAAGCTCTGAAGATAGATGGGGGGCAGTCAATTCACATATGGTGGCCAGGATACAGCTGGGGGCAGAGGGTGGTCTTTAGCAAGCGGCAACGTTGAGAGACTTGTTTCTGGAGAGGTGGATTTTTTAAAATTAGAAGCTCGAATTGTTTGTGTATAGACCTGGATAGTAAGACAGAACTCTGCAGGCTATCTCTGCAGTAGATTGCAACTCTGCCCCCTTCGGCAGATCTATCTTGGCGGAAAATGTTATAGTTAAGGATGGAAATTTTAGGGTTTTTGGTGGTCTTCCTAAGCCAGGATTCAGGCACGGCTAAGAGATCCGAATTGGCAGAGTGTGCTAAAACAGTGAATAAAACAAACTTAAGGAGGAGGCTTCTAATGTTAACATGCATGAAACCAAGGCATTTACGGTTACAGAAGTCAAAAAATGAGAGCACTTGGGGAATAGAGGTGGAGCTAGGCACTGCAGGTCCTGGATTAACCTCTACATCATCAGAGGAACAGAGGAGGAGTATGATAAGGGTACGGCTAAAGGCTATAAGAACTGGTTGTCTAGTGCGTTCGGAACAGAGAGTAAAAGAGCAGGTTTCTGGGTGCGATAATATAGATTCAAGGCATAATGTACAGACAATGGTATAGTAGGATGTGAGTACATTGGAGGTAAACCTAGGCATTCAGTGATGATGGAGAGAGATATTGTCTCTGGAAACATTTAAACCAGGTGATGTCATCGCATATGTGGGAGGTGGAACGAAATGGTTGGTTAAGGCATATTGAGCAGGGCTAGAGGCTGTACAGTGAAATAAAACAATAATCACTAACCAGTACAGTAATGGACAAGGCATATTGACATTAGAGAGAGGCATGCGTAGCCGAGGGATGATAAGGGTCCAGTGAATGGTTGGGCTGGCTGGAGACACGGCGATTCAGACAGCTAGCAGGCCGGGGCTAGCAAGCTAGCAGAAGGGCCTTAGGCTTAGAGGAACGTCGCGACTGAGGAAAGTCTGTTTTAGCCTCTTCGTGCGGTTCCGTCAATAGACCTGTCGTGGTGGATCAGTAGGGTTCCGTGTCTTAGAGGGGTCCAGTCCAATTTTGCAAATGGATTTATTCAGCTAACAGTCCAATATGCTCTAGACAGCTAGCAGGCCGCAGCTAGCAGGCTAGCAGATTGACATTCAGGGGCGTCGCAATGTAGGAGCCAGTTGAGTAACCCTATCAAGTAGATTATGTTGGTAGTGCTGTCATGAAGAATCGGCGGGGTTCCGTACCCCATACCAGCAATAAAAGGGATCCAGCAGTGGCTGATGGACCTCTTCAGCTAGCCGGGTGATGGGCCTAGCATGGGCTAGCTCCAAGCTAATTGGTGCTTGCTTTGGGACCTGCGATGATGCAGGTGAGAAGGTTCAGAGAGAAAATAGGTCCAGTACGCTCTGGATTGAATTGCGTTGTACAAACTAGCAAGAGCTCTCCGAGCTACAGGTAGCTGTTAACCGCTAGCAGTGGTTAGCTGGCTACTAGGTAGAAGCTAGTTAGCTGGCTATCTTCTGTTGTGGGATTCCGATTGAGGTAAAGAAAATACTTTAGAAAAAATTAAATCCACACCACATTGGGTGAGGCTGTTTGCAGGAGAGTATTATGAAGTTGAGGTTTAGAAAAATATTTTAAAAAGCTAAGCGAAGAAAAAGATATATACATGGGACACAACAAGGCGAAGGACAATGATGTCTGACTGCTACGCTTTCTTGGATATGAATAAAACATGGAAAACTGAAATATCACATTTACATTTACCCTCAAACCCTTTACTTTGTTGAAGCACCTTTGGCAGTGATGACAGCCTCGAGTCTTCTTGGGTATGACGCTACAAGCTTGGCACACCTATTTTTGGGGAGTTTCTCTCATTCCTCTCAAGCTCTGTTAGGTTGGATGGGGAGTGTCCCTGCACAGCTATTTTCAGGTCTCTCCAGAGATGTTCGAACGGGTTCAAGTCTGTGCTCTGGCTGGGACACTCAAGGACATCCAGAGACTTGTCCCAATGCCACTCCTGCATTGTCTTGTCTGTGTGCTTAGGGTAGCTGTCCTGTTAGAAGGTGAAGCTGAACGCTCCCATTCCCTGCCATTGAAAAACATCCCAACAGCATGATGCTGCCACCACCATACTTCACCGTAGGGATGATGTCAGGTTTCCTCCAGATGTGACGCTTTGCATTCAGGCCAAAGAGTTCAATCTTGGTTTCATCAGACCAAAGAATCTTGTTTCACATGGTCTGTAGCGGGCTGTCATGTGCCTTTTACTGCGGAGTTGCTTCCGTCTGGCCCCTCTATAAAGGTCTGATTGGTGGAGCGCTGCAGGGATGGTTGTCCTTCTGGAAGGTTATCCCATCTCCACAGAGGACCTATGGAGCTCTGTCAGAGTAACCATCAGGAACTTTGTCACCTCCCTGACGAAGAACCTTCTCCCCTGACTGCTCAGTTTGGCCGGGCGGCCAGCTCTAGGAAGAGTCTTGGTGGTTCCAGACTTCTTCCATTTAAGAATGATGGAGGCCACTGTGTTCTTAAGGACCTTCAATGCTGCAAAAATGCAATAAAATGCTTTGTCATTATGGGGTGTTGTGTGTAGATTGAGGAAAACATATTGTCTAACCAATTTTCAAATAAGGCTGTAATGTAACAATGTGGAAAAAGTGAAGTGGTCTGAGTACTTTCCGAATGCACTGTAAGTAAACTGCGATATCACTAGAGAATATCTCTAACGGTCGCCCCAGCGTGAGTTTTTTATGCACGTGATGTTAGAATGTTCTCTCCATTCCAGAATGTGATTGATACGTAACAGTACATTTTATCCGCGCTGTCCTCAAACAAAAGCACGCAGCCTGTTTATATTTATAGGTTGTTTTAACTTCAATTTCAAATGATTTTCAAACAAGTTTTTATTTTCTAAAAACAGTTTGAATGTAGGTGTGTTCCGCCTCCTCATTCATTCATATAAAAATAGTCATTTTTACTTTTGCAGATAATTACATTTTTGGGACATTTCTGACACGGACAAAATTCCCCAAGCACTTCCCAATTGTTTGTGCATCTCCCGTCAGAACAGGATCTGCACACGTGTTCACATTTTCTATTCCACATTTCTATTGTAGCGTACTGTATGTATGGAGCATAATATATTTGCGTATATTCTTTATCACCGCGGACACGTGAGGTAACGTTACACATTTTATAACCTTTATGGTGTTATTGTCAATCATGCTTACCTAGCGAAATTATTCTATTAGCTCTGTAAAACAATGCTAGTTGCGTCAGAAAACTATTAGCTTGTGTTGTATTTTGAAGCTACCCTGGCCTTATGACTCCCAAGTGGCGCAGCGGTCTATGGCACTACAGACACCCTGGTTCAAATCCAGGCTGTTATCACAACTGGCTGTGATTGGGAGTCCCATAGTGCAGCGCACAATTGGCCCAGCGTTGTCCGAGTTTGGCCGGTGTAGGCCATCATTGTAAATAATAATTTGTTCTTAAATTACTTGCCTAGTTAATTAAATAAAAAATATGACCATGGTTTGTTCTGCCCTGCCTTGCCCCCTTGTGGAGCTCAAAAGTTAGTTTCTTACTGTTATAACTCAAATCTGTGATTTTGTCAATGCAATAAACTCTTTTTTTATAGCAGTGTTTATTATGTTCTTTGTAGTATTGTTTTATTGCTATATTCTTATATTGTATTCTAATGAATAATTCCTCTTTATTCTGTACTTTCAGAAACCAGAAACATTACTTGCCAATATCATAACTGGAGCTGGACATCTTTGGAGCTGAAGAATGAGGACAGCTTTTGTATGCTAACGTACACTCCTTAACAGTTGTACTGGATGAAAACACAGCAAGAAAACACGTATGCCAATATGTAATATTAATCTATTTTATTGCAGTACTGGTAGTTGGTTCAACAACTTGTTTTACTAGAGGACAAAAAACTGAATATGCATAACCCATATTTAATATCCATGCAGTGACTGAACAACAACTGCATTTCCACCCCCATCTCTAAAGGCATAGTATCATGGCTGGTCACCTGTCATGTCAGGTCAGTCACCTATTGCTGCAGATGTGCTCAATAATGCTTGAGCATGTCATACTCCTCAAAGCATGGTGAAATACATAGAGGTGTATCACAAGCTAGACACATGTATTTTGTCATCTTCCTCTGCTTACTTCTCCTGGCGCCAGACAGGCAGACTTTGCAATGCCTCCGTGTGCGACTACCTTGAGAAGCAGTTTGAGGGACTTTGCAGGGAAAATGTCGTGCAGTGAGGCGTAGGGGATTGTCTACAGCAGGACGACCCCCAGTGGATGGGCACCGAGGGGTGTGGTGCTCCTCCAGCGCTCTCTCATGAGGTTCTCTCTGTATTTTTGGTAGGTAATTACTTTACCTATGAGGGAGTGGGGAGGATGAGGAAAGTTAGAGGATGATGAGGCAGTGGGTAGGTGGGTGAGATATTGTCACTATAATTGCATAATGGATTTGTATGTGAACTGTACATCCAATTACAAAAATACCTTGTTCAGTAATCATCTCACCTGTTAGTTGGCGGTGAACTATGCTGCCGTTGAGGACAGCAGTGTCGATCAGATGGAAAAATATCTTCTTATACCACTTGTTTGTTTTCCGTGTGCATTCCACAAAGCTGTTTATCATGTCTGCCTTATCCACGGCCCCCATTTTGAGGTTATAATCAAGCACACAATCTGGTTTGATCTTTCTCTCTACGGTCAGGTGGTCCACCTTCCCTGTGGCTGACATGGTTGCTGTATGGACAGTGGAGAGGACATGGACGTCTCGCTTGTCATGCCACTTTACTGCCAGCTGTTGACCGTTCTCCTGGAATTTCACCTCCCCTCTCTGCATCTTCCCGCATCCGAATGCCGGCATCCCCGTCCGGTTCGACCTGACTGTGCCACAGGCCCCTGTGCTGTTGGAGAGCAGATGCTGGAAGAGTGTGGGACTGCTGTACCAATTGTCCACGTACAAAGTGTGTCCCTTGCCGAGATGAGGAGCCAGCATGGTCATCACCACGGACCCTGACACCCCAAGCCCCTCATAATGTTTGATGTCAGTGGTGGACCCTGTGTAAACTATAATATCCTGTACAAATCCTGTCTTCACATCGCACATGACAAAGAACTTGACTCCAAACCTGTGCCTTTTGGAGGGAATATATTGACGGAACGCCAGCCTACCTTTCCATAACATCAGGTACTCATCAATGTATAGGTCCTTGTATGGCACAAAGACCCGAACAAATGCTG
The DNA here is from genome assembly GCF_023373465.1 of Oncorhynchus keta. NCBI lineage: Eukaryota > Metazoa > Chordata > Actinopteri > Salmoniformes > Salmonidae > Oncorhynchus > Oncorhynchus keta. The sequence goes on along the minus strand of NC_068442.1, from coordinate 32,982,209 downwards.
ATGTCAGGCTGATAAGAACATTTCTTATTTTGTATAACGGGTCACTTAGGATGGCAGTAGCATTGTTGACTAAATGCAGGCATCGCAGCAGAACTAGGAAGCGATCTTGGGAAAAGAGGGAGGCAAAGAAGGGAGTTGCAAACATAGGATCTGTGCTCCAGTATTCTCTTAGGGAGTTCTTCTTTACTATTCCCATGAGAGGGGCTGTCACCAGGAAGGTATACATTTCACTAATTGTGGTTGTCACCCATTTTGCGAGTTTCCCCCTCACTCCTGGCTCTCTCTTCTCCTGTAGCTCTTGTGGGTGCAAATATAACACATAGACAAATGCATAAGATATATAGAATAGCTGAACACTAAAAACAGACTACATGAAGGGAAGGTGACACAGGTGCTAGGATAGCTGGACATACCAAGGCCAGAGGGATATACAAAGGAGGGGGTCAGTCAAATGACTAACTGATGACCAATAGACATAGTTCGCATATTTTTAGGACGTAGAGATGCAGAAGGAATAACAGAGAAGACACATAGTCTGTTGCTCTGAGATAAAGACACACAAAGGAACATATTGAGCTAAGTGCAAAGCCAAAGCATAGGGCTGTAAAATAGAGGAATGTATAGTATTTTTAGTATAGCTGGACACGCTAGAAACTGAGGAGAAACATAGTCTGCTGATCCTAGATAATACACAAACAAAATAATGCATTTAGTAAAGTGCAGGAACAAAGCAAGGGTCTTGTCATCATGATAATCTGACGGAAAGCAGGTATGGGCGTTATTGAGCTGAACAAGCAGGATGCACGGATTGGAATGTAAACTCATTTTGCATGTGGGATGGGCTCATATGCAATATGTGGATAAATACTGGAGCCAGGGCTCAGGGAAAGGTGTGCTCCGCGGACCATTCCGGCTTGCTATACTCTTGTATTAAAAGCCGAATTGATTTCACAAGTTCTGTAATGCGTTTTATTTGATCCGATTCTCCACTACAGACTTGGCAAGCGTTGCCAGGAGAGTCAGGGACTGAAAAACGTTCTTGGCTGGCAGCGGGATCTTTGGACGATCTGGGCAAACAAGGGTGGCCACCCAGCTATTAGAGGGTAAGACAACAGTGAAATGTTTGCGTAGATCGCTTCAGAGATCCTGCCTCAGCAAGAGGAGCGTCAAGTAGGTCTCTCTCTAAAATTTCCTAAAAATTATAGAAACGAAGGAACTTTTGAATTCAATGAATTGCATGCATGTGTGTAAGCTTGGGAATTGTATAGCAAATCATGTCTAGTGAGTAAGTAGGCGGGGGCTGTGAACTTCGCTGGTGTCGGGTGTGTTATTCGGCATGTTGGGCGCAGGGCTGCAGTTACCTGCTTATAAGGTCTGACTAAAATAAGTAATTATAGAAATCCTACGATACCGCTTCAAAATATTTAGCTGAAGGACTGTAATGGGTAGGCTACTTTATTGATAAGTAGATAGGGAAATATTCGTGGATACCGCTCTATGAAAGAGGTCTGAAACGGACGGATATTTAAAACACAGGAAGAACGCTAGCCTGATTGTGCGACGTTCAACTGAAAAAGGAAATCCTGCGATACCACTTCAAAATATTTACCAGAAGGTGTGAATGGGTAGGGTTACTTTATTGATAAGTAATCCTGCAATACCGCTTCAAAATATTTACCAGAAGGTCTGTATGGGTAGGCTACCTTATTGATAAGTAGATAGGGAAATATTCGTGGATACCGCTCTATGAAAGAGGTCTGAAACGGACGGATATTTAGAACACAGGAAGAACGCTGGCCTGATTGTGCGACGTTCAACTGCAAAAATAAATCCTATAATCTAGATTTATGTAGAGGAAGATAATTAAGTTAGGTAAGAAACTATATGTCGTTTTTTAGGTAAAAACGAAGGGTGTAAGTAAAACGAATGTGAATAAAGAAATTGAATGAATGAAAATAAACGAATGAATGAGAAGGATGTTGTAGTACAATTCTGTGTGAGGATAGAACCGTATAGATAAGAACAGGTAGACAGAACGTCCAGAAGAGGGAGTGCGCAGACCTCCTGTGACAGAGTATAAAGTTGAAAAGGGGTGCTTTTAACTTGTTCTGGCTGGCCAAAAGTGATCCTCTATCAGCTTAATACATTTACAGAGTGATCCCTATCATAGTTTAAATACTATTAGGTAGAGGGAACAAAAGTAAAGAACATCAAAATAAAATAAGCGATTGCGGTAAGAATAATGAAAAGGTGTCGAAACAAGTAATACAAATAATTAAAGAAGCATTATCCGGATAGTATAAAATGGATGCGAAGTAGGAAGAAATAACTTTAAAATATACAGATAGACTAAAATATACTGGTTAAAATAAATCTAGGTGGTCTAGAATAAAGTGAGAAGTCTAGAACACATATTAAAAATATCACGAGCCCCGTAAACAAAATAGGAAGCTGTAATTTAAAAACAGCCTCAGGAATTAAACATTATAAATAAGCTGAATTAGAAGGAACATTTTATGAAATGGGATTTAATACATTGAGGCTTCTGTAGAATTCAGTAATACAGTTGTAGACATTATAGAATAGGTTTTAATAGGAGGTATTAAGTGATGTGACTAATAAATTATTATTTGAGAAAGTAGGGTAGATCTACCTTGGAAAATAGTAAATGGGAGTGTTTAGGGAAAATAAATAGTGGCATGGAAACAAACGGACTGTTTCTCCCTGGAATATAGATAGCGAAATGTAATAAAGCCATAGAGACGCTGAAAGACGCGCACGTTAACTTCTTGCGGCGACCCATCCCGGATCCGGTATCGTGACTATGGCTCAAGCTCATTACCATAACGCAAAATGCAAAAAAATATTCTTAGAAATATTTAACCTCTACACATTAACAAGTCCAATAGCTCAAATGAAAGATAAACACCTTGTTCATCTACCCAGCAAGATTTCTCAGATTTCTAAAATGTTTTATGGCGAAAACATAGCACATATTTATATTAGACCACCACCGAAACAAAAGACAAGAGGCAGCCATTTTGTCCCAGAAAATATAAAATTATAAAAGCAGGATTAAAAAATAAATCATTCACTAACCTTTTGAAAATCTTCATCAGATGACAGTAATAGTACATGTTACACAATATTTTTTTTTTTCAATAATATGCCATTTATATCCATAAATCTCTGTTTACAATGACGACTTTTCAAAAAATGCTACTCAAATGTCCGGAGAAATGATGATAGCTCCGACAGATAACGCAGAATCGAGCTTTATGATGTTTTTAGCATGTAAAACAATGATCAGCGCGAACAGACAAACCGCCTTCAATTGCTGTTCCTTGGAAAAGAACGTGCCCCAAATCGGCCGCGCGCAATAGAGTGCATGTATTGGAGAGTGACACTAACATTTTCGCCCGGGATTCTCACAATGAACGCGCCATTTGAAAGCAGGCATCGCGCTGAACACATACATACTGTTCCCAGATCGGTAGCTGTCTGGGAAGGGTGGGGGCGATGACGTCAAAGTTGACCCAACTTTTCTCTTGACAAGAGAGAGTTTGCGAGAAAGGCTGCCCTGAGAGTTCTGCTTTACATACAGACATAATTTAAACGGTTTTAGAAACTTTAGAGTGTTTTCTATTCAATAATAATTATTATATGCATATATAACTCATGTTGCATGTGGGATGGGCTCATATGCAATATGTGGATAAATACTGGAGCCAGGGCTCTGGAAAAGGTGTGTTCCGCGGACCATCCCGGCTTGCTATACTCTTGTATTAAAAGCCGAATTGATTTCACAAGTTCTGTAATGCGTTTTATTTGATCCGATTCTCCACTACACTCTAAGGCATAGCGATTGGTCTCCTCAACTATCTCTCCCACCAGCTACTCTGTCAGAAACAACTTGAAGCACTCTGCCTCAGTTGGAAATGGCAAGGGGCGTTGCACTCCAGACTGGGGCTCGTCAAAGCAGACAGCAGTGCCAGGTGGGGTGAAATGACTGGTGGCCTTCCAGCTACCACAGAACTCCTGTACTTCATCCACTGTCAGTCTGCCTCCATCACCACCAGCATCTTCAAAGAGACCTGGTACTTCCTCGGTTGACAAGGGAATTTCAGATTCAGGGTTCTCAATGGCTACAATGTTGGGGGGGGGGGGGCAGCTCCTCACTGTCACTGTCAGAATCTGATTCCTGACTTTCATACTCAGACTCATTGTCAGAATTTTTAAAAATCTCCAGAATTTCCACATTTGTGAGTTGTCTCCTTTTGAAAGACATTGTTAATGCTACAGCTTAGCTCACTAGCTACATACATAAACAACAACACTGAATGGTGCAGAGTGGGAGGTTACGTGGTTGACTGCCAGCATGTGCCACTTGTATCAATAAATCACTATCAGAAAATGTTTTGTGTGGTAATTATTTGTGTATTTACGATTTTATTCACATGTTTTCAATTCTAGGTGACAACTCATGCATTCCGATTCTTGCACAGATTGTAATGGGCACATATTATGTGTGTAAAATACTTTTTTGAAGGTTGTACTGATTATGATGAGCTAAGCTAATTCCAGCTCTGTAGCCATGTTTGTTGACATACAATGCATTCTGGGATTCACTTCTGTTTGACCAAAGATGTTATAACAAAATGAGGTGAGTAAGAGTTCACTAATTTTTTGAGGACTTCCGGAAATGAATGGTGGGATGTGAACGAAGGTAGATGACACACCCCTTCAACATGCATACTACAAACAGACCAAACTCATCTCGTCTTCTCTTATTATCTTCGGTTTCTGTGAGGAAAAAATGCATGGCTGCGCGCTGAAACTAATCGTCGGATTACTTTCGATTTCTATAAAGTGTTTTACCTAGTTATTTCGATCAATGGTGAGCTCACCCGTGATGTGATTAATTATATATAGTAATTGCTATTAGCTAACTCATATTGTAGTTTACGTCAGCCGAGAGTTAGAAAATATGACTGCTTGTGTTGGGTCAATCTTTCCTCAGCGCTAGGACAAATGTAGCCTACATTTTTCCGGTTAGGATGATTGTGTTATGCTATATTTACTTCTGTGAATATCTGAACAATGCATCCAAAAATAAACTGCTGACATTCTGGACATAACTTTGTAAGGACTGTGTTTGTGTAAATAGTTTATGAAAAAAGTGAGGCCAGCTCAAACGCTGATTGTTGCGTCATTCTAAATGAGTGTTCTAAACACCCGTGTGATGGTACGTGTGGAAGGGTTAATCAGGTTAATCTTCTCATTCAGTTTTTCCCTCTCCACAGTTTCAAGATTCTATATATCTATTTTGCTAAGTTTTTTCTACCAATGTTATTGGTTGCAAGGTTGCTAAACTTTTCTGGGATATGTACACCAAGCACATCAACTTCACCATCGGGAGACCACATGCCAATTTAAAGTCCGTAATGTAGTACACTTATGATAGTTAGGTTTTAGTCTAGGCCCTTCATGGTTGAAGATCAAGGACTCGAGAGAACTTGATTTGTTTGCGTACATTGATACTTTTGCCTCTAATCCATACATTTTTTAAATTTCCCAGGTCCCCAATGAAGATCGAGGACTCAAGAGAGAACTTGAATCATCAGCATACATTGATACATTTGCCTCCAATCCATACATTTTTTTGTCCCTTTTAATGTTATCATTAGATACATTTCTTAAAGCTAACAGTTCAATGGCCATAATAAATAGGCATGGTGACAGGGGGCAACCTTGTTTTATGCCGCTTGACAATTCAAAGTTCTCAGAGAAGTAACAGTTATTTATTATTTTACATAAGGAATTGTTGTAAATTACTTTTACCCATTTTATGAGAGATTCTACAAACTTGAAAGAATCCATGCACCTATAAACACATTCTAGAGGTATTGTATCAAAGGCTTTTCTCAAAATCTGCAATAAAGATTATACCTGCTTTCCCTACATTCTAATAGTTTTCCATTATTTCTAGTAGTTGTCTCATGTCTCCAATATGCCTGCCTTTGAAGAATCCCTTCAGATTGTGATGAATAATGTCCGATAGGACCTTTTCAATTCTATGAGCATTCCATTTTTCCAATATTTTTTAATCGTAACTTTGAAGGGTGAGGGGCCTCCAATTTTTAAAGAGACTGGGTCTTTGTACTGGCTCCTGCTTCAGTAGGCGAGAGAAATCAGCCCCTCTTTTTGTGTGTCTGACACTTTGAAATGAATCAATTGCCAACCATAGTTCGTCATGTGTAATTAGGCCTTCAAGATTTTTTTTTGTGTCTCAGATAATTTTACATTATTTTTTGGGAGAAGGATATCACAAAACTCATCGGGGGAGGTTGGAGGAGGAACTTGACAAGATAATATTTGTTTAAAATATTTATCAATTTTTTTACAGTTTCAACCGCAACCTACTTAAAATGCATACTGTGTATTAATCACACTAAATAGTATTTAAAATGTAATGTTTAGTAAAAATGAATGCAGTAACAAACAAATATCAGCATACTAGGCTCATCCTACAGAGAATGGTTCATCTAATGTGTAATTACATTGATTCAAGCCATTTGTTCATTTTGAAATTCTCAAATGACAATTATCTTTCTCAATAGTGTGCAGCGAATTCTACTAGATGAAAAGTCTAAATGAGCACTTGTGGGAATTGGCCTATATGGATAGGGATAAATTGAAATATTTCTTACAGAAGAAACATGAAAAGCATATGCATAACTATGGTAGCAATTGTAAGGAGATGATGGGAAATGTATTTGATTTGTTGTGAGCATTCAAAGTTCACCTGACACAAGACTGAAACCAAATATTACACAGTTGATTTGATGTGCATTTTGCATTTACTGTACTTTTCCCCACATTTGTTGATAGAGAAAAAATGTAAGGATGACAAGGGTTTGAGTGGGAGGACTAACTGGTGTAACCAAGTGGCCACACACCTCTTCAAAGTGTGCATAGTTCTGAAGTAATTTCAATACACTTGTATGACTCGTGTGAGAGCAGAAATGACAAGATTGTTAAAATACTGTAATTGCATCAAATTGTTAATTTATGCAACAGAATAGGGGGTTCTTAGAACACTCATCTGTGTGTGTTCTACTGAGAATGGGCCTCTGGGGGCTTAATGCTGAGAGAAGATGTATGCCTTGGGTGATAAACCTAACAAGACCGCATTCCATAGCATGAGTTGATGTTTCTGTTCTATGAGGTACCAGGGTGGAGATTCAGTATGGATAATAATCACAAGGTTAGGATTCCTATAAAAGATACTGTTTGCTGTGAATTATTAGTATCTGCTGTAAAGACTGTTCTCTTCGTGTAGAAATCAGGGTCTGACCCACAATACAAAATTCCTATTCCATACATATGTGATTTTTCATGAAAATCCAGGAGGATGGACTTTGCTATAAAATGCTGTGGCTTAGTCCTGCTGGTTGGGCTCTCAACGAATCGGTGGGTCGTTGACAAGCTCCATTACTGCAGTAATTCAATTATAAAGTTAAATTGTTTTGAAGAAATCTAAAAGTCTCTCCTTTGATTAGAATAATTCCACCACACTCAAAGAAGAGTCTCCAACTATAAGGTGTTTTTTTGAGTATTTACCTGTTGACAGTTATGTGCCCAGTGACCTGTTATCCGCTGCATATCCACTCCGTACCATAACAACCAAGTACGTTGTTAGGGCATTGACTCAGTTTATTTCTATTTTTGGAATACCCAAAATGATTCAAAGTGATCAAGGTTCCAACTTAACATGTTCACACAGGTGTTACGCCAACTTTGCATCAGACACAATTTTGGGAGCCATCAGGGAGCCCTGGAGCGGTTCCATCATACCTTGTAATTGTTGCATGCTTATTGCACTGACTTGGACTGAGACTGGGAGGAGGGGTTGCCTTGGTTGTTGCTTATAGCTAAAGAGATTTTAAAGAGATTTTACAAGAAAGCAGAGGATTTAGCCCTAACAACCTAGTTTTTGGGCACACCGTACGTGGTCCACTAGCCATTTTACGAGATGGCCGGGGTGCTGCAGAGCCCCCTAGGAATCTGTCATCTTATGTAAATGACTTCAGGCGACGCCTGTATGCAACTGGGGAAATGGATAAGGAAAAGTTAACATCTTCTCAGTGTAAGATGAAGGGACTGTTTGACTGACGAGCTGATCACCACCAGTTCAGTCCTGGTGACCAAGTCCTCACTCTGTTACCTATTGTTGGTTCTCCATTTCAGGCTAAATTTAGTGGACCATAGACAGTGGTAAGTCAGGTTTCTGAGTTGAACTATGTGGTTGCAACTCCTCAAAGGAAAAAGGCTACACAGCTCTGTCATATGAACTTGTTGAAGCCTTACTATGCATGTCCTTCTATTCCATCCTCTATTGCCTCAGACTTGCCTTTACCTGCAGGGGACACTAAACCTGTTATTTTAACGAGTTCAAGACCTGAGTTGTTATTGGGTCCTTATGTTTCACCCACGGTGGCAGTTTGTTGTGAAGGGTAGCTGATTAGCCCAGATGATGGTGTCCTGGAAGGACGGTTAAATAATTCAGTCTTTGGGTAGTTTTTATACTCTGCTGGGACACTTGTCTGTTCCTTGTAGTGCCGAGCTGGTTCATTTGATCATGAGTTTTACAGACGCCTTCTCGTACCCATTTGATAAATCATGATATTGACGTTGGTGATGCCCCACCTATTCGGCAATGATTTACTGTGTGTCATTTGAGAAACATAAACATTTAAACTCTGAGATTCAGTATATGCTTGTTAATGACATTGCTGAACCTTGTCTTTTGGTTCATAAGCAGGATGGAACATTTCGGTTTTGCACAGACTACCAAAAGTTAAGTGTGACAACCTGATTCCTACCCACTTCCCCTCATGGAAGACTGTGTTGATCAAGTTGGTTCTGCTGCAGTCAGATAGCCAGGAAATTGAGCGTCCTGTGGCATACTTCTCCAAGAAGTTCAACAGTTATCAGCTAAACTAATCTTTGGTGGAGGAGGAGGCTCTTGCCCTGATCTAGGCTCTCTAACACTTCGATGTGTATGTGTGTATATACTAATCACAACCCACTCACCTTTTTACACTCAATGCAGTGTCCAAACCAGAGGTTGATGTGGTGGTGTCTGTACTTTCAAGCTCTTCCCCTCGAGATTCGTCATATTAAAAGGGCGGACAATGTTTTGGGCGGATGCGTTGTCTGTGCATGAAGCTTGAAGCTTCAGCAACAATACAGACCTGCTCAGGTGTCTCCAGACAGAGCCCCTGACAGCATGGGAATGTGAAAATGCATGATTTCTCTCTGGCCAACTGCTTGGAACATGTTTTCTCTGACATTAGAGCCATCCTGAGGAAAAAAATCTGAATTGTTGAAGATGAATCATTTAACATATTTTGAAATATTATGGGGGTGAGAAAAAAGCTATTTGTATTATAACAGTTTGACTTTGCCTTCAGAAGAAATATATAAGGATTAATAAGAACAAACATATTAATAAATAGAGTGAGTTTAAAAGCTATGCATTTTCTGGGGACTGTAATGAGATTTTGAAGGGCAGAGAAAAAAACTTAATTCACATGATATAGTGCAAAAATAGGCAATATGACGAAGACACATACTCCTATTACTTTTAGCTCTGACATTCATTTAATTTACCTTGTATTGCTTTGGTAGGATAAACAGCCTTTGCTGTCCCTATTATTTCAGAGGGAATGGATGCTACACAGGCACAGGCGGTGTATCTGTGGTGTGTGCATGTGTGTAGGATGGAGGTGGCCATGTGTGTTGAAATGAGGATGTGTATTCCCAGAGCCTGAGTGAGCTGCTGCTCATGTTGTGTTCAGTTCATTTTCCTCTCTGTCTGGAATAACACACAGATGAGCATGTTATGTGAGAGTACTGTAGCCACATACTGTAGGTATCACCTTTACAGTCCAGAGAGAACCACTCAACCCTCATCTAATGTGCTTTCAACTTGAAGGTTATTTACAGATTAAGATAATAATGTGATGTTTTAGTTTTCCATTCTTTAAACTGCAATTTATACTCTATGCATATAACATTTTATTAGTTTATCACATTCATTTACAGTGCATTCGGAAATATTCAGATCCCTTGACTTTTTCCACATTTGGTTACATTACAATTTATTATTACAATGTTTTTCCTCATCAATCAACACACAATACCCCATAATGACAAAGGGATAACAGGTTTTTAAATGTATTAAAAATAAAGAACAGAAATACCTTTTTTACATAAGTATTCAGACCCTTTTGCTATGAGACTTGAAATGTATCTTCTTTCCATTTATCACCCTTGAGAGGTTTCTACAACTTGATTGGAGTCCACCTGTGGTAAATTAAATTGATTTGACATGAGGTGACCAAGAACCCAATGGTCACTCTGAAAGAGCTCCAGAGCTCCTCTGTGGAGATGGGAGAACCTTCCAGAAGGACAACCATCTCTGCTACACTCAATCAATCAGGCCTTTATGGTAGTGGCCAGACGGAAGCCAATCAGTAAAAGGAACATAACAGACCACTTGGAGCTTGGCTATCCTTACATTTTAAAAACAAGAAAGTGGTTCCGTCTGTGTAGCTTAATAAGGAATTTTTAATTATTTATACTTTTACTTCTACTTTTGATACTTAAGTATATTTTAGCAATTACATGTACTTTTGATACAAACATATATTTACTCAAGTGCTATTTTTATGGGTGACTTTTACTTGAGTAATTTTCCATTAGGGTATCTATTATTTTACGCAAGTATAACAATGGGGTATTTTTTCCACCACTGCCTATGGTGAAGCATGTTGGTGGCAGCATCATGCTGTGGGGATGTTTTTCACAGGCAGGGACTGGGAGACTAGTCAGGATCGAGGGAAGATGAACAGAGCAAAGTACAGAGAGATCCTTGATGAAAACGTGCTCCAGAGCACTCAGGATGTCAGACTGGGACAAAGGTCCCCTTCCAACAGGACAAATACCCAAAGCACACAACAAATACAATGCAGGAGTGCCCTCGAGACAAGCCTCTGAATGTCCTTGAGTGGCCCATCCAGATCCCGGAATTGAAACCGATCAAACTGGAGAGACCTAAAAATAGCTGTGCAGCGACGCTCCCCATCCAACCTGACAGAGCTAGAGAGGTTTTGCAGAGAAGAATGGAGAAACTCTCCAAATACAAGCGTGCCAAGCTTGTAGCGTTATACCCAAGAAGACTCCAGGCTGATATCGCTGCCAAAGTTGCTTCAACAAAGTATTGAGTAAAGGTTCTAAATACTTATGTAAATGTTATTTCACTTTATTTTTTAATTATTTAGTAAAAAATCAAAAACCTGGTTTTGCATTGTCATTATTGGGTATTGTGTGTAGATTGATGAGGAAAAAAGCCTATTTAATCCATTTTAGAATAAAGGCTGTAACGTTACAAAATGTGGAAAAAGTCAAGGGGTCTGAATACTTTTCCCGAATGCACTGTAAATCTTGAAATGTGACCGGTTTTAAGAATCTATGCATATGTCACACATCATCTACTTTACAGAAGAGGAATTTGAATGTTTTTATATGTGACTCGTTTCAGGAAACTAGGCGTGTGACGCAAGTCACGACTTCACAGGAGAGCAACTTTTTTGTGCAGAAATGCCTTCTGGAACATTTGAACTCTCATGTGCCTTAAAAACAAACTTTTATGCCATCTGTAAATATGATTAAAGTTGTTAAATTACGAGCCTAGTTGGTTTAGCGACAGAAAAAGAGAGGGACCTTCCCACTTGCCATGATTGGCTGAGATAATGAGTGGGCTGGACATTCCGAGAGAGGAGTTTCAGATTGGTCTACGGTGTAGCATCTTGTGTTACTAAAATGAGCTGCTCGTTATGCGTAGATAAACCTTTCTACTGCAGTTTTTTTTAAAGATATGTTAGCTATGGAGAACTGCAACTATATTGCAACTTCTCTCAATAACTTTGCTGCCTTGAATTTATCAGACAGTATTGACAAAGGTCAGAGTGAAAAAGTTGTGATGGTGTACTTTCTGGAGGACGACTGTGCAATGCTGACTCTCTCTGACTCTGAAAATGAATCTGAGCATGAGGAAATCCCTGATTTAGGTAACATTTTCATTGAACATTGTAGAGTCTTCTGATGAGAGTGATGGGGAAGAAACGGTGATCAACAGTGTTGTCACGGAAGAAGTTGACCGAGTTTTGAAATCATTGGAATGTCTGGTAGAAGCAGTATGATAAGGAGAGTAATACACTTCTGGGGTTTGCTAGTATAGGTAGTCGAAAAGAGAACACAGTAGGCTGTTAGATAAAACACCTGTCTCCGGTGTCATGTATTGTCATGTTATGTCTTGTTCCTGTTCTTTCTCTTCTCTTCGTTTCCCCCTGCTGGTCGTTTTAGGTTACCTTCTCTCCCTCTATCTCTCTCTTTCTCTATGGTCCCTTTCCTTCTCCCAGCTGTCCCTCATTCTCCTCTAACGACCTTGTTTACTCTCTCACACCTGTTCCCTCTTTTCCCTCTGATGTCCTGTCGTAATCTGCCTCTGCATTAGATGCTGCGTTTGATCAGGTGCCTCTGTCCTCTACGGCCCGCGCCTACCCGGAGGGACCTGCAGTCAGTTGCCGCTAGCCCTGCTATTCTCCTCTACTGCTAGAAGGGGACTAGTCAACCGGTACATCTGAAGAGGATTTATGTTTTCCCTGTGTTTGAACATTAAAAGACTCTGTTTCTGTTAAACCGCTTTTGGGTCCTCACTCACCTGCATAACATCCGGATTACATCTTCAAACTAAGGGTAACCATGGCATCAGTGACAGAGAGGGAGAAAGATCTGATGATTCTTATAGCATTGCACACGGTCAGTGTGAAACAGAGTGACTTTACACAACTGGCCAAGCAAGCTGTACAAACAAAAGGAAAATGAACCAGGACGTCTTATTTAATGAAAGGGTTTGCAGTCTGTCGTGAAGCGTGTATACGGGTAAGAGTCTAGCTACAGTTTCAGATATTATACGTTTCTAATTTAGTCAAAGTTGTTTTCATTGAAAGTTAAATGCTTACTGTTAGCTAGCTAGCTGACGTTAGATGGATGGCTTGTTAGCTAACATTGCATGTATGATCTGTGTGTAGTGATATCTCAGAATGCAATTTCACATTGCTAGTTACAGCCTAATGTTAGCTAGCTAACTAGCTAGCTAACATGGTTCATTGTTTAGCTACCTGTCTACATGTTTAAAACAAAATACCTCAAGTTAAAGCTTACTGTTAGCTAGCTAGCTGATGTCCAATCAAGTTAGCCTGGTGTGTTGTTGACAGTGATTATGGCTATCTATTGTATAATAATGCTAAAATATTTTTATCTGGTATTTGTCTTTCAGCATCAGTAGAACACGCCTGACTCTCCTCCACCAGTCATACAAGGAGAGGGGTCTAATGCCTCCCATCAAAAAGAGAACTTGCTCAAGCAAGCACAGGTTACACCTGAAGCATGAGAACTTGCAGCGAGTGGTGAACTTCAACAACTGTGCAGAGGATAATGCAATAGTATTACCAGGATGCTACCCAGGACACAAACACTTTGGTGGAAAGCTCCTGCGACAAAAGCAGCAGTGTGGGGTCTTTACAAGGACTCAATGACAACACTTGGTATGTAAAGCATAAACAACACATTTTGATTATTTAATTGACCTCCAACATGATTGCTCACTACTTTTATTGATCTCACGTTATTTCTGTATTTTCCAGAGGTACGTGTAAATTGCTGCCCCACATCTCAAGCACTAAGCCCACACAAGCTCCACCACAGTTTATTTATTTTTATTTAATTTAACTAGGCAAGTCAGTTAAGAACAAATTCTTATTTTCAATGATGGCCTAGGAACAGTTGGTTAACTGCCTGTTCAGGGGCAGAATGACAGATTTGTACCTTGTCAGCTCGGGGGTTTGGACTTGCAACCGTCCGGTTACTAGTTCAACGTTCTAACCACTAGGCTACCCTGCCACCCCGAGTGTGCACCTTCACTTCCTGACCACAGGCCACACCAAGTTTCCCCCCAACTGGTGCTTCGGCCTCATCAAGCAGTGCTTCAGAAAGACCAGTGAACACTTTTTCTGAGATTGCTGGTGTTGTGAAGGACAGCACTGTGACATAGGTCAACATCCCACAGCTGGTTGGACTGGAGGATGGTACGGTGCTGGTGGAAAGCTGGCAACAACATCTGACTCCGTACTTCAGGCCGCTGCCAAAGATCAAGCCGTTCCAGAAATTCAGGTGACTATCATTTTCATTGCATTCTATGAGGTTATTCTTCTTATCTAACTTTGGAGGTGAATTGATGTTGTGCAAGGTTGTAATGTCTTCTAAAATGTTTTTGCTATTTCCTGTTTTACAGTTTCGATGCTCTGGAGCCTGGTGTTGTTGTCACCAAGGAGTGTTCTGCTGCGCAACGCTGACACTCTTCCTACCGTAGGTGATCTGCCTGCACAAGCACCACCTGGACAGAACACAGCTAGACAAATTTAGCTTTTGGGGAAGATCAGGGAGTTTTGTGACAAAGAGGGTATGGACATCACATGCCATGCACCAAAGTCAAGGGCAGGACAGGAACAGGTTCTCCGAATATAGATTTCCTTGTCCATGCGTGGTTTGGACGGACCAATCTTCAGCACTATCTGCAGTGCCTCTTTTCACATGATTCTCTCCTAACAGACACGCCAAATGTTGCTGCTACTATTTTTTTATATATTTTTTATCCTGCAGCTCAGACACCTTACCCCTGATTCTATGCATATAAATACCTCATCAATCACTGATATTGTTATTGATATTGTTCTTGTACATACTGTATATTATATATTTTTATATTGACACTATCTATTTCTGATATTGCTACTATGCAAGTAACCATTTGGCTGTACCGTTTACACCTTCTGTAGAGACCTTGTGTGGCTGGGGGTTATAGCATTTCTTTCACATGACCCATCAATTTAGACAATTGTGTCTGGCTCTGCATCATTTAAAATGTATAAAATATTTTATTTATTTGGAATTTTTCCTTATTGTAGTCTACTACTTTTACCACTTTTAGTCTTAATCTTAACTACACTACTCACTGTTTAACACATGACCTCATGTGAATCCTTAAAACTTCCTATGGCTGCAGGGGCAGAATTGAGTAGCTTGGATGAAAGGTGCCCAGAGTAAACGGCCTGCTCCTCAGTCTCATTTGCTAATATATGCATATTATTATTGGTATTGGATAAAAAACACTCTGAAGTTTCTGAAACTGTTTGAATGATGTCTGTGAGTATAACAGAACTCATATGGCAGGCAAAAACCTATTATTATATTTATTATTATTATAAAAACCTGAGAAGGAATCCAAACAGGAAGTAAGAAATCTGAGGCTGGTATATTTTCAAACCATTCCCTTTTGAAATCCCTGTTAGAAATTAATGAAGATTCACGTCCTAGGGCTTCCACTAGATGTCAACAGTCTTTAGAAATGTGAATGAGGCTTCTGCTGTGTTGTGGGGCTGAATAAGAACAGAATGCATCAGACTGCTGGCAGAGTGCCAGTTCCACATCACGCGCAAAGCACATGATATCCGTTCCGTTCCTCCTCTAGACACAAAGGAATTCTTTGGTTGGAACTTTATTGAAGCTATATTTTAACATCCTAATGATTGATTCTGTAGTTAGTTTGAAATGTTTCTCCGACCTGTAATGTAACATTTTGACATTTATGTCCGAAGAAACTGTCGACCAGCTCCAGCGTTTGGATAGGTGTACCCAACGCGCTTGCAAAAGTAGCTAATTGGACATAAATAATAGACATTATCGAACAAATCAAGCATTTATTGTGGACCTGGTATTCCTGGGAGACTTTCTGGTGAAGATCATCAAAGGTATGGGAATATTTAGCATGTCATTTATGGTTATAGTTGACTCCAACATGGCGGCTATGCAACTATTATTCTGAGCGCCGTCTCAGATTATTGCATGGTTTTATTTCTCCGTAAAGTTTAAAAAAAAATATGACACAGCGGTTGCATTATTAAGGAGAGGTATATCTATAATTCCATGTGTAACTTGTATTATCATCTACATTTATGATGAGTATTTCTGTTGAATCGATGTGGCTGTGCAAAATCACTGAATGTTTTTGGAACTAGTGAATGTAATGCGCCAATGTAAACTCAGATTATCAAACAAAACATACATGTATTGTGTAACATGAAGTCCTATGAGTGTCATCTGATAAAGATGATCAAAGGTTAGTGATTAATTTTATCTCTATTTGTGCTTTTTTCCTCTCTCTTTGGCTGGAAAAATTGGCTGTGTATTTCTGTGAGTTGTTGGTGACCTAACATAATCGTTTGTGGTTCTTTCCCCGTAAATCCGATTTGAAATCGGACACTGGTGGGATTAACAGCAAGACTACCTTGAAAACGATATAAGATACATGTATGTTTGAGGAATTTTAATTATGAGATTTCTGTTATTTTGAATTTGGCGCCCTGTACTTTCACTGGTTGTCATATCGCTCCCGTTAGCGGGATTGCAGCCATAAGAAGTTAAACCCTTTACAATGAAGATCTGTGAATTTATTTGGATTTTTACGAATTGTCTTTGAAAGACAGGGTCCTGAAAAGGGGAAGTTTCTTTTATTGCTGAGTTTAATACAAAAAAAAAGCGAATTGGATGGAAAATGTGCATTTTACCAATCTCTTTAATCTTCAACATAGAAATGCTACCAAAAATAATTTACAGAATCGCTACAAATAAGTCATCCATGATTCAACAAATTATATTTTGAAAGAGGAAGCAAAATATTGGAAGCATGTTTTCTTCTCAGTCTCCTTCAGGCTCTGATCAGGCCCTACACCCAAACAAGGGCACTGCGTTCATCCACCTCTGGCCTGCTCGCCTCCCTACCACTGAGGAAGTACAGTTCCCGCTCAGCCCAGTCAAAACTGTTTGTTCCACCATTGGGGGCCAGAGCAGCAAACTCCCTCACGACGCCAGGACAGCGGAGTCAATCACCACC
The DNA here is from genome assembly GCF_023373465.1 of Oncorhynchus keta. NCBI lineage: Eukaryota > Metazoa > Chordata > Actinopteri > Salmoniformes > Salmonidae > Oncorhynchus > Oncorhynchus keta. The sequence goes on along the minus strand of NC_068442.1, from coordinate 32,965,129 downwards.
TTCCGGAGACACCTGAAACCCCACCTCTTTAAGGAATACCTAGGATAGGATAAAGTAATCCTTCTCACCCCCCTTAAAAGATTTAGATGCACTATTGTAAAGTGGCTGTTCCACTGGATGTCATAAGGTGAATGCACCAATTTGTAAGTCGCTCTGGATAAGAGGGTCTGCTAAATGACTTAAATGTAAAATGTAAATGTCCTTCGCCACTTAACTACGCTAACTAAGGATTTATTTCAAAATAATAAACCGCGTAAAATTAACACCATTTACAGAAAGACTTGTGTGGAGGCCAATTTACAGGAGGAACTTGAGGCAATTCAATATTTTCAGTCTGGAAAAACCAAGGTTTGATGGTATACCAGTAGCGGTATAGCAGACCTTTGAGGTACTCAAAGATCTATTATTACCATGTTTAATTACTCCTATTAAAAATGTAGACCTTTCGGGTATTCAACAAGGTCTGATTTCATTCCTACTAAAACAGGATGCAGGTGGTAAGTAAAAATCCAGTCCATTTATAAAAAACACAAATGTTGTGATGCGAAGAACCTGCAAAATCCATAGCACAGAATAAAAAAGATTGTTCAAGATGAACAATATCTGGTAGACAGGTTTGTTTTACATGGATGATATATTTGAGATAATATACGACAGTTACTTGAAATAATGGAACATTATGAAACAAAGAGACCAGGCATGGTTATAGTAGATTTGTTTGATAAAGTACAACTCTAATTTATTTAAAATTGCCTGGATTACTTTAAGTTCAGTGACTCTAACTTTAAGAACAAATTCTTATTTTCAATGATGTGGGTTGTTCAGAACAACAGATTTGTACCTTGTCAGCTCGGGGGTTTGAACTTGCAACCTTCCGGTTCCTGGTCCAACGCTCTAACCAATAGGCTACCCTGCCGCCCCAGGGATAATACATACACCGGGGATAATGGGGATGATGGGTCACACCTGGAGGGGAGTGGAGACAAGCAGAAAGACAGGTGAAACAGATCAGGGTGTGACAGAGGATGTATAGCTTGACAAATTCAACCACACCATACAAACATATTAACAATTGTGCATCAACACAAGATACCACACATTTGTGCATCAACATAATTATTGCTTTTTTGTCACATCAGTGGCCTAAAAATGATGATAGCTACTACAGTAACTCATTTGAAGTGCATAGGAGGCTTTTTCACAACTTGGTGTTAAAATCTGAACATCAAGAGCATTCAGCGCATGGCAAGAAATCATCAAAGCTATTTCACTCCAATTGCGCAATCACATTTCCCTTGTTGATCCAGTGTATAGATATATCAAGCTATTCATCCAACGTCAATGACTGAGATAAAAAGCTCCTTTTCACCTAATTAATGATGTATTTGTGACTCAGTATGATTTGGATAAATAATAATGATCTGTCACATCTGTGGAAAGACTGGAGCTGATTGGTTCTGACACAGTTGCCTAGTGTTTCAACTCGGTGATGTTGCCAAGGAGGGAAACTTGCATAACCAAATCATCAAAGACCAGGCTTACTGTCGTCAGAAAAAAAAGAAAGAAGTTCATTTCTTACCTTGCTGAAAACAGACACCTGAAAAATCCAAAATCCTCTTTTGTATAATTTACTTCTATTTATCTTGAGAGACAGAGAGATGATGATAAAGAGGCTCCTGCTTGTTACATAAAGCGTGTCCTTCCATAATATTGCTTAAGAAAAGCTATTCAGCTTCTCAGGTATTCATCTACTCAAATGTTGATGCCAATGGAAAGCCCCCATAGAACTCTGGCTCCCGCTACTTTCTGCCTATCTGATTGACATGTCCCTCCGGATGTCTGAGAGGAGAGACATAAGTGCAAACAACAGATGCTGGGAAGTTAGTTCGTTTTGAAATTTTCTTAAATGCCAAACTCTGTACCCCGTTAAGCTAACAGATCCAGCGTCTCCTCCATGTCTGAGTTCAAAGCAGTCTCAGAAACCCTCTGAACCTCTAACTGACTCTGTCTTACATTGATGTGCTCTGAGAGCTCAAATAGGTAAATAGCCTGAGAACTAATATCAGTAATGCGCATCTATTTTCCCCCATGGAGGATCATAGACACACAGAAAGTTGAGATTTCTGGCACTGGATCTCCATAGAATCTAGAACACCAATGTGACAGCTGTGCCGATCGGCAGTACAAGGGCAACCTCACCCAGTAGCGCTATGCCTGTAATTGCAGTAACACCCATCCCCTCACATCCTTTCGCTTACTCTATAACCATTCAGTCTACAGCTTTCCTGGCACTCTAGATTCACATTTAGTCTACCATTGTGCCTGTGCTCGTGGGTTATTTACAGTAGTGACTGCCGTCCCACATTCCACCACAACAACACACCTGATAAAGAGTGAAGCCAGCAGTTGAGTTGTGTTTTAAGTGACTCTCTCCCTCAGATGCTCCCTCTTCCTCTTCTCTCTATCACATCTCACAGTAGATTTTAAGCAGGGCCTGTCAGTTGTTTTAATGTAGCAGTTCTCTGTTGTGCATGGCTGGGTCGGACTGACTGTATTATCACCTGTGTGCATAGCATAGCGATGTGGGATGGCTTTGTTTTTAATATTCATATGTTTGCTCATTCATGCCTGCTGGGCACAATCATTCTGCTGAGGGAAAAGTCATGGGAGGTTGTTTAATATCTCCTTTGTTATGGAGCTTGGAGGAAAATATAAACAAAGTGGTGTATAGGAGAAGACAAAATATACTTGTTTACTTGCATATTCAAATAAACAAGACTCATTGTACTCATTAAATTAATACAATGAGTCTTATTTACTTGAATATACAAGTAAACAAGTATTTTGTCTTCTCCAATACAACAATTAGTTTACTATATACCTTGATTCGGTCTTATGTAGCAAAATTTGAAATTGTGTCTTTTACATTGGATAAAAGCAGAGACACACAGGTACAAAATTGTATATTATACAGTGCATTTTTGGGAACATTGGGGAAGAAAGTCTGCTTTGAAAGTTGATAAACTTGTATCCTCACTTTTGAGAAACTGACCTTTAAATCTTGTGGTACCTACTGGAGAGCTCTCGTTTGTCTACACCCATTCAGCATTGTTCACACCCTCTTAAGACAGCCCCACCCATCTCTTTAAAAAAAAATATTTGTTAAACATTTTACCCCCTTTTTTCTCCCCAATTTCGTGGTATCCAATTGTTAGTAGCTACTATCTTGTCTCATCGCTACAACTCCCGTACGTGCTCGGGAGAGACGAAGGTTGAAAGTCATGCGCCCTCCGATACACAACCCAACCAAGCCGCACTGTTTCTTAACACAGCGTGCATCCAACCTGGAAGCCAGCCGCACCAATGTGTCGGAGTAAACACCGTGCACCTGGCAACCTTGGTGAGCGTGCACTGCGCCCGGCCCTTTGATTGGAAAGGCTGCCCTCTATTTTGGCAAGCAGTTACACGTTAAACACCAGCCATTTGCCTCTCTCACAAGTCATAGAAGACAATCAAGTTCCTTAGACATTGTTTTCTTTCTGGTGTAGCTCTTCTCTGCTTGAAGGTTATCTTCATGTAAGCCTGAATAATTTAAAGGAAAATTACACCCAAAAATATTTTGGTATTTGTTTCATTGTGCATTGTTGACATAGTCCCAAAATGTTTTGCTTGTCAGAAATAAAGTTTTCAAGATATGTTTCTTTCAAAATACAGAAATCATCCCCTTATGATGCATTTTGCATCATATAATGCTGCATTTGCTTTCATATACTGTAAGGGGGGATTATTTAACCTTTCTAGGACACACGTTCCGCTAGCAGAACCCCTCGACAACATTCCGCTGAAAAGGCAGCGTGCGAAATTCTAAAATATTTTTTTGAAATATAGAACTTTCACACATTAACAAGTCCAATGCAGCAAATGAAAGCTAAACATCTGGTTAATTTACCCATGGTGTCCAATTTAAAAAAGGATTTACAGCGAAAACACAACATATGATTATGTTAGATCACCGCCAAGTCCAAAAAACACACAGCCATTTTCCCAGCCAAAAATAAAATGAATCACTAACCTTTGATGATCTTCATCAGATCACACTCATAGGATATGATGTTACACAATACATGTATGTTTTGTTTGATAATGTGCATATAAAAATCTCAGTTTACATTGGTGCCATGTTCAGAAATGCCTGAAAATTATCTGGAGAAACTGCAGATAGCCACATCAAATAACAGAAATACTCATCATAAACCTTGATGAAAGATATATGTTTTACACAGAATTAACGATACACTTGTTCTTAATGCAACCGCTGTGTCAGATTAAGGAAAAAGCATACCATGCAATAATCTGAGATGGCGCTCAGATAGAAACAACATTTCTCTGCCATGTTGGAGTCAACAGAAATACGAACTTACATTATAAATATTCCCTTACCTTTGATGATCTTCATCAGAATGCACTCCCAGGAATCCTAGATCCACAATAAATTGTTGTTTTGTTTGATAATGTCCATTATTTATGTCCAAGCAGCTACTTTTGTTAGCACGTTTAGTACACATATCCAAACACTCGTGTAGGTCCAGGCGAACGTCGGACGGAAACCTCAAAAAGTTATATTACAGGTCGAATAAACCTGTCAAACTAAGTTTACAATCAATCATTAGGATGTTTTTATAATAAATATTCAATAACGTTCCAACCGGAGAATTCCTTTGTGTCTATAGAAGTAATGGAACGCAAGTCGATATTATGTGGAATGCGCATGACCAGGACCTGGCTCTCTGCCAGACCACTGACTCATTCCCCTCTCATCCGGCCCCACATCAGAGTAGACGCTTTATTAAAGGTTCTACAGACTGTTGACATCTAGTGGAAGCCGTAGGAAGTGCACACAGATCCATATCCCACGGATTTCAATAGGCGATGAGTTGAAAATCGACCAACCTCATATATCCCACTTCCTGGTTGGATTTTTCTCAGGTTTTCACCTGCCATATGAGTTATGTTATACTCACAGACATCATTCAAACATTTTTAGAAACTTCAGAGTGTTTTCTATTCAAAAGTAATAATAATATGCATATATTAGCATCTGGGACAGAGTAGGAAGTTTTAAGATACTCTTTGAAGAGGAAGAGGTAAGGTTTCAGGTGCTTTTGGAAGATGGGCAGGGACTCTGATGTCCTAGGTTCAGGGGAAAGCTGGTTCCACCATTGGAGTGCTAGGACAGAGGAGATATTGGACTGGGCTGATCGGGAGGGCAAAGAGACCAGAGGTGGCAGAACGGAATGGTCAGGATGGGTTATAGGGTTTGAGCATAGCCTGATGGTAGGTAGGGGCAGTTCCTCTTGCTGCACAGTAGGCAAGCGCCATGGTCTTGTAGTGGATGCGAGCTTCGACTGGAAGCCAGCGGGGTGTGTGGAGGACCAGGGAGACATGCGAGAACTTGGGAAGGTACTACAAAGATACAGGCGTCCTTTGCTTTGGGGCCCCCTCCTGTCCAGCTCAGGTGTTCAGCGTCGCCGGCCTTCTAGCTGCTGTCGAACCTGCCGCTGGCAAACGCCCTTCACTCATCAACCCCGGATTTGTTTCGTCATCATTACACACACCTGGTTCCAATCCCCACTTTATCACTGTATGTATACTACCTCTGTCATCTGTCTTTGTCGATCATTGTAAATGTTGCTTGTTTTCCTGAGAGGAATCTCTCTTACTATTTTTTGAGTACTTTATTATTTTGCACTTTGGGTTTCGTCCCACTTTTATATATGGTGCTTTAATAAATTCAGTAGTTCTAAACCTGCTTACTCCGCTCTGCACTTATGACACACTCTCCATATTTTCAAGCATAGTGGTGGCTGCATCATGTTATGGGTATGCTTGAAATCGTTAAGGATTGGGGAGTTTTTCAGCATGAAAAAAAAACAGAATGAAGCTAAGCACAGGCAAAATCCTAGTGGTAAACCTGGTTCAGTCTGCTTTCCACTAAGTACAGGGTGATGATTTTATCTTTCAGGAGGACAATAACAATAACCTAAAACACAAGGCCAAATCTACACTGGAGTTTCATACACTGAATGTTCCTGAGTGACAGTGAATGTTCCTGAGTGGCCGAGTTACAGTTTTGACTTAAATCTGCTTGAAAATACACTATTACACAAAAGTGTTTGGACATCCCTTCAAATTAGTGGATTCAGGTATTTCAGCCACACCTGTTGCTGACAGGAGCACATAGCCATGTTATCTCCATAGAGAAAAACATTGGCAGTAGAATGGCCTTACTGAAGTGCTCAGTGACATTCAACATTACACCGTCATAGGATGCCACCTTTCCACCAAGTCAGTTTGTCAAATTTCTGCCCCGGTCAACTGTAAGTGCTGTTATTATGAAGTGGAAACATCTAGGCGTAACAAAGGCTCAGCCGCGAAGGGGTAGCCCACACAAACTCACAGAATGGGACTGCCGAGTGCTGAAGGTTGTATGGTGTAAAAATCATCTGTCCTCGGTTGCAACACTCACTACTGAGTTTCAAACTCTGTCTTAAAGCAACATCAGCACAATAACTTTTCATTGGGAGCTTTATAAAATGGTTTTCCATGGCCGAGCAGCCACACACAAGCCTAAGATCATCATGAACAATGCCAAGCGCCGGCTGGAGTGATGTAAGGCCATTGGCCTCTGGAGCAGTGGAAACACGTTCTCTGGAGTGATGAATCACGCTGGGTTTGGCGGATGCCAGGAGAACGCTACCTGCCCGAATGCATAGTGCCAATGGTAAAGTTTGGTGGAGGAGGAATAATGGTCTGGGGCTGTTTTTCATGGTTCGGTCTAGGCCCCTTAGTTGCAGTGAAGGAAAAGCTTAACACTACAGCATACAATGACATTCTAGATGATTCTGTGCTTCCAACTTTGTGGCAATGGTTTGTTGAAGGCCCTCATGACAATGCTCCCCTGTACAAAGCAAGGTCCATACAGAAATGGTTTGTCGAGATCGGTGTGGAAGAACATGATTGGCCTGCACAGAGACCTGACCTCAACCCCATCGAACACCTTTTGGATGAATTGGAACGCAGACTGCGAGCCATGCCTAAATGCCAAGCATCAGTACCCGACCTCACTAATGCTCTTGTGGCTGAAAGGAAGCAAGTTCCCACAGCGATGTTCCAACATCTAGTGGAAAACCTTCTCAGAAAATTGGAGGCTGTTAAAGCAGCATAGGGTGGACCAACTCCATATTAATGCCCATGATTTTTGAATGAGATGTTCGACGAGCAGGTGTCCACATACTTTCTATCATGTAGTGTATCTCTGTTGCGTTGTCAACAGTCACCGTTGCTTTCTGAACGGTGATGATCTCAACAGACAGTGGCTGAAGCTTTATCCTTTCCTGAGCCATACTATCTACCATGCCAATGGCTTTCTTCACTACCTCAACAGCATCAGCAGGACGCTTCTGGTGAGAGATGTCACTCAACATACAGCTTCACCGTATCTGTAGAACAAATAAATACCCCTCTCTCTTTGTTTCTCTCTCCCTGTCTTTCTACCTCACCCTCCCACATAAACATTCAGTGATATGCATATGGTATGCGCACACAATGTTTTGAGCATAATTATTATGCAAAAAGTACCTCTGTTGTTCATTCAGATAGACAAGGGGCATTTTGTTATCTATCTGATTCACCTCCCCTGAACTTCTTTCTGAATCGGTATAGCTTGTTTATAGCTCTGTGGTTCTTTTTCTGTGATCTCTCTCAACTCCAACAACCATTTGTTATATTTCCAGAATGTCATGTCAGGGAAACATCTACAGTACAGCTCCAGTTGATCAGCCATTCTAACCATACAGTGGACTTGATATAACTGTTTTGGAACATGTTTAACTAATTTAGCTAACTCACTTAGACCTGTTATAACAATCTGACAGGTTTATTTCTCTAACTGAAAATGTATTGTGCGTCTCTCCAACCTTGGTGTGAAGGAAAACCATGCCATAATGAAACAAAGGCTTTTTACTACTTATCACTGTAAACATAAATAATAAGAAACTATTCCAGCAATGGGTTTGATTATATATTTTTCCTGCAGTGTGAAATGAGGAAGTAAATTGTGTGGCAGCAATATCATGAAGTAATTACCTTGATTTTCAAATGAATTGAACTGTTATTAACAGTTTATTATTATAATCAAGTGTACCTGCACATAATTATGAGTATGGAACTGTATTAGTGTCAGTAAACAAAACAATTACTTAATGAGTGTAATTGATTGATACAGATGTAGGATCTTAATTTGATCACTTTTTTGTTGCTGAGAAGTTCCGTCCACCGCAGGAAATGCATACTTGTATTTGAGTTACAAAACATATTCAAAAGAAAGTGGACATTTCAGACTTGATTTTCCATAATGAAAAATGTATCAACCCATACAAAAATGTCCAGTATTATTTTCTTGCTGTAGCAAACTGGCTCCAATTAAGATCCTACGTCTGTAGTGTTTGACTTCTCTTTGTTGTAATTGCTGCAAACCAAAGTGCCTGTGACGTTAATTGATGCGTTAATACCCATTCTGGCTAGACAGTCGACTGCATTTGTACTAAAGCGACTGTATTATTATCTCACAATGGCTCTCAAAACATTGTCATTTGTGTGATCACGTTTAGATTAATGAGGGTAAATAAAGCCCAGAACCTTGTGTTCATTTAAGGCCATCATTACAGCTATGGGCCGTTCTCCTGTCTGACATTAGACTTCTCTCTTGGCTACTCTGTCCCCCTCTACAGTATCTCTGTCATGTTGCCTCCACAGGTGTTCTGTGATTACCATGGCCACTCATGGAAGAAGAAAGTGTTCCTGTATGACTGTAGTGTTTAGGAGACTGTGTGGCAGTCAGGTTCTGCTGTCAATACTGCCACTCTGAAGGAGGACCCAGGATATAGGGTAACTATTAGTGGATATTTGAAGTAGAATTACTGTTAAGCTTGGTCGTTACCCAGCTACAGTATCAAGCTTCGGTCAGGTAAAGTCTTGGAAATGTTATAATGTAGCTAAAACATTTATTATTATAAAACTATTAATTCATCTAGTATAAAGCATGTATCAATCATTTCTTAGAGCCTCAATGAATCATGATGGTAATCAACCTTCCTTTACCTACATTATCTGGGCTTCAATGGCTAAACAATGTAAAGAATACCCACTACAGTATTAAAGCCAATTTCTTCTCCCTCTTTCTTTGTTTCCAGACCATCCCTAAGACTCTGGAACGGATAGCCCAGGCGTTCTCCTTCAACAGCTATAACTACCTGGTAGAGAAGTCCCGAGTGGCCACGGCCCGGCTGGTTCATGAAGCTGGTTGAGAGAATGCCAAGAGTGTATAAAGCTGTCATCAAGGCAAAGGGTGGCTACTATGAACAATCTCAAATATAAAATATATTTTGATTTGGATAACAGTTTTTGGTTACTACATGATTCCATATGTGTTATTTCATAGTTTGATGTCTTCATTATTATTCTACAATGTAGAAAATAGTAAAGAAAATAACTAATATCCCTGGAATGAGTAGGTGTGTCCACAATTTTGACTGGAACTGTACATTTTTTAAATTGATCATGTTAAATAATCACTGTAATTGCGCACACATTGATGTCAGACATGCACCTTAACCAAAGCTCTGTTGCTGATGACCTGGATGAAAGTAGGAGCTGATTTCAGGAGCAAGACACCCTATTTTTGACTGATGACTGATATAAGGGCATGTACGTGATAGGCTTATCTGGCTTTTATGATTATGATGGTCATAATGCTTCTTGACAGCGTCATAAAGTGTATTTTCTTTGTCCAAGTAAAAGGAAAAGGGATCGTCGTAATGCTTCTTGACAGTGTCATGCATTTGTATTTTCTCCAAGTTATTTAAAATATGATTAAAAAAAACATGACTGTAAAGAATTCATTACGACAACAAAGGATTTAAGAAGGAAACTTCTTGGCAGGGAAAAACTAATTTAAATAAATGTGGGTTTGACACGCTTATGTACAGGAGGTGTAATAACCAGCCATAAAATAACGCAATATTTGTCACAACAGGTGTAAATATATGGGTCATGACAGTGATATGACCATATTATGACAGGTTATGACAAGTTATGTCAGCTGTTATGACATGGTTATGACTGTGTCATATCGTGTTATGACACTGGGTGTCAAGTAAAGTGTTACAGACAATATTGTAATTAAAATGATTAATGTCATTGCTGTAATGATAAAAATGTTCTGTGTATGTAACATCCAGCACTCTAAATCATGTGATTCAACCTCTGGTTCTATCACACCTAGAGTACTGTCCAGTCATATGGGCATCTGCTGCAAAAGAAAACAACTAAAATTGCTCCAATTCTCTCAAAGCCAGATTAGCTCTTCATTGCTCTATCTGACTGTCTTTAGAAATGTTATATTTTTCAAGAAACCACAGTATTTCTCAGACCAATTAGTGTATACTAGCAACAAACAACCAACAAACCAGACAGGAAAATTCATGGCATGATAACCCTAAGGCCAAGGACAAATCTCCTCAAATCTACAGTTTTACTGAATCACTGAATATTTTACCAACTCACATTTCTAAGGCAAAAAGTACATTCACATTCAATAATTCAATAAAAGAACATCTTAATGTGATCAACCATATGACAGGACTTACACTAGAGATCATCTACTGAATGTTAAATGTATTACCTGTCAGGTATTTTAATTGTCTGCAAGGTCTACTTGTTAAATGGTTGATAATGTATTTTTTGTTCTGTGTTGAACCCCAGGAAGATTAGCTGGCATTACAGTATCAAATAATGGGGATCCTAAAAAAACACTTCCCCTACATCCCTCTACCCCCCTACCTCCCTCTATTTCCCCTAACCCCCCCCCCCTCTCTCTACCTCGCTCCACTTCCCCTACTTCCTTCTACCTCCCTCTGCTTACCCTAACTCCCTCTACTTCCCCTATCTCCCACCACCCTCTACCTTCCCCTACCGCCCTCTGCCTCCCGCTACGTCCCTCTATCTCCTCTAATCCCTCTACCTCACCCTAACTCCTCCTACCTCCCCCTACCTCCCTCTCTTTCCCCCACTTCCCCTGCCCCCCTCTCCCTCCCCTGTAATAATCACATTGGAGTCGAAGCCTCATTATAGCCTGCAGAAGGTAATAATAATTTATTGCTCTGCTGATTGGATCACTTGTGGTTTGTAATCATGTTTTAAACGCTACTAGGCAACCTCTCCCTGGTGATTTCACAAATTTTGCCAGCATTTTCAATGAAGCACAATTATTTTATATTGCTATGTACTGTATACATATGCTGTATGCTTCTTTCACATAAACATGTTAGTAAGCGACATATCATCCTCCTTTTATTTTCCGTTTCTGTACCATCTTTAAATAGGATTCAACTATTAGTAAGTACTGAAGATTCGCCTTATGATCCATCAGTGTGGGAAAACAACCTTGGTGAACAAACTAGATATAATGTTTAGACCGTCAGAAATAAGATGCATTCAATTGGGCTGCAGAGGCAGCCAGTGGATAGGTGGGAACATTGCCAGAATAACTTCCCCTTTTGAGATGAGTGCCATGGGTCCGTTTATGCAGCCCAGTTAATCTTGACCTTGATGGTAATGTTTTACTCTACAGGGTATAGTTATGATGTAACTTTCTATAGCACAGTTTTATTAAAATGTGGTACAGGCCCTTCCATAGAAAAGTGATCCCGAGAATGAAGAAATAAAGTAGAATAAAGGTCACTTTCAAACTAAGTTATATCAGGAGGATTATTTATTTAACCTTTATTTAACTTGGAAAGTCAGTTAAGAACAAATTCTTATTCACAATGAAGGCCTACCCCGGCCAAACCCGGATGACGCTGGGCCAATTGTGCACCGCCCTATGGGACTCCCTATCACGGCCGGATGTGATGCAGCCTGAGTTACTGGTAGGCTGCCTTCATGGCATCATGGTTTCAGTGATATTGAAAGTTCCATAAGCGATAGAACTGTCTCTGTAGAGAGGAGTAAGCTAATTATGACAGTAATTTGAGCAAGTCATTTGAAAACATTCATACTTTATACCTAATGTTCTCACTATAGCACAGTCAATGACTCAGAAGATTGAGTCCAGCTGGCTAGAATAGCGCCCACTGCGTGTTCATGTGTTGGGTATATGATCAGAAGCTGAATGTGGGGTGATATGGACTAATGGATGAGAAAATCAGATTTTTCGTTAGGGTGGCCCAGTGAGCAGAACAGGTGGTGGGCCAGATGTTTGCTACATGCACTTTAGGGTTGGGCAAAAGCCTGAATGTTTCTTGATTAAAAAGTCTGTACTAATATCGTCAGGCCATGTCAGAAGTCTGGCTGACTGTAAAGTGAATTCAAGTGGGCCCTCTCTCTCTTTCTCTCTCTATTTCTCTCTGCTGCTCTTTAATGTGCTGCCTGAGCAGTCGGTGAAGAAACTACCTCAGTTTACTGTTAATTCATGCCAATTAGCGGTTTGTGTGAGACTTGGAATTGGCTGTGGGATTCATCAGAGAGTAGAAGCTTAATTGTCCTCTCAGAAAGTCACTGAATCAGAGAGTTGGTCATTGTTGGGAGCAGCTCACCACTGAGTTAACACTACGCTGGGTTTGGTGTGAAGGATTGGAGAACTAAGGGGTGTTTAATACTAGTAGGAGAATATTTTAAACAGCAGTGTCCAAAAATATTCTGCACTTTATTCACACATGGATTTGTATCCTTTTTTGTAATCTGAATTTCCTTCAGCTTGAATTTCTAATCTCTTCCATTCCCATATCCAGAACTGTATGGGCAATTCAAGAGGGTTTCCTTGGACTGAGCTCATTACATCAGGTAATTCTACTCTATTTTTTCTGAATGATAGCCTGTCAAAATATGAATACATTAATGTGTTTTTGGACCAGACACAAGCCATAAACTGGCTCAAAATGGAACTTCAGTATATTGGAAGCCATATTGGCTTTTGCCTTTGTGTCATGTCATGTGTGTAGGTGGCAGGGAAGTCAGGTGCAGGAGAATCAAACTTGGTATAATGGAGTAGTTTAATAACGTAAAACAGACTCCAAAACCAAAGTACATAACACAATAAACGTGGGTACAAGAAACCGTCGCCCATAAATCATGAGCATAACAATTAACAATCTCTGACAAGGACATGAGGGGAAACAGAGGGTTAAATACACAACAATAAATGAATGGGATTGGAACCAGGTGTGTAGACAAAATCAATGGAAAATGAAACATGGATCAATGATGGCTAGAAGACCGGTGACGTCGACCACCAAGCAACGCCCGAACAAGAAGAGGCATCGACTTTGGCAGAAGTCGTGACACTTTCCATTCAACACCATGCCTCTGGGTTTCTATTTCTTGATGCAGTAAGCCTGTCAATGCCAAAAGAAGGGAAATCATCAAAGGAATCTAATTTGCATCACACAGATTTTTACCTCTAATCACCTTAGCTTTGCAATGCCAGCTAGAGAGGGAGAATGTCTGCTGAGTTGTCGTTTTTTTACGCTCAAATGAATTAAGTCTTATTTTTCTGAAGGACACACATGATGAATTAAGAAAAATGAGTACCGAAATAAATGATCACCAAATTCTTTGATTAGGTTTCTGGAGTTTCTTGCTTCCTCACAAACTATCGGTTGTATTTATCTTTTATGGTACTTCATTCTAAATATTGTCCTAAACTGAAGAAGAGGACAAATAGTTGATTTAATTGATAGGGCTTTTAAAGGCTTTCACTTTTTATGTAAAGGTTTTTCAGAGAGAGGAGAGGTGCCTAAATGTTACAGGACACTCCACTAGAGCTGAGTTTAACAACTACAACTTACAATACATTACTGTAGGTGGTGACTTTACAATAAGGATATACTGTACATCAAACTTCCTCAGACCGAGCTTTCCTATTGGGACTACTGTACATACATATACAAGAGAAGAGAGACAGCACATCAACTTCAAACATCAGGGCAGTGACCTCAGAATATATTTTCTGAAGGTCAGTCTTTCACTGGGAAAGGCAGAATCCATCCAATATTAATCAGGATCTACAGTAATATCAAATTAAAGAGTCATGACGAGAGACCCTTTTAAAAGATACACCAAATGTCAAATCCCAGACACAGTTACGCCTACGCTACATCAATGTTGGGGTGTGTGTATGTTTGTGTGACTGTGTGTGTGCGACTGTGTGTGTGAATGTGACTGTGTGGGTGTGTGGGCGTGCGTGTGTGTGTGTGTGTGACTGTTTGTTGTCCTGATAGAAGTGCATGAACCTGTTAACAAGACCATTAGGGAGTTATTGTTTTCAGTAAGTGGCCACCATAGTGTGGAGGCACAATCTGTACAAAGTAGAGACAGTGATTTCTACAGGGACATTAGAGAATAAATTAACCAGCATCAGTAGACTAGACACATGGGCTCCACAAACAAGGGTCCAAGAGGCTCCAGACAGTGCTCTTTGCTATGTATCACGTTATTCAGGGAAATATTAATGTTTGTTGTGTTCAGACTGTCTTTTTTAATTTCCTGGGTCTTAAAAGGAGATATGATTTACAAGATGCTGAAAATGAGAGGAGGCTGGTCATAATCTAAAGAAATAATCTCCTTACCGTAAATCCCCTAAAAGAATGTTCACAGAAATGTAAATCAAGTGGGTGGTACAATACAGGCTAAATAGAGTGTGTTGGGAAATCTGGCGGTGAGATTTGAAACCATGGTGTCTCTATGGGCTGGAGAAGCCATGTTGAGATGATAGAGATCTGTGTGCATGGCTAGGAGTTAATTAAGATCTTCTTCAAAGCCAAGAGATCTGGCACATTCATTGCCTTGATATATTTTTAAGTCATGTGTAATGCCCGGCTTGAAACCCACACAGTTTATTCTAATTATGGACATAACACAAATCAGCCTTCCCAACATGGGACATGGACACTTGGCTCTCTCCTCCAACAGCATATGAGGTCCCTCTGATTCCATGGTTGGAGATCACTCACATGAAAGAGACAGGCACTTTTCCAGTTCCTCAGTTATTATTCTCTCCATTTTGTCTGATCTTTGTGTCAAATCTTTTTTGAAAGGGAATCATAAAAGTTTAGCAATATTTCCAGTTTGTTTAAAGCTTTAGAAAGGGGGTCTGTCAGATGGTCTCCAGTCCGGCTGTACAACAGATAGAAAACCACAGGCAATATGAAGGACAGGCATACTGTAGCTACTGTAAGTTATGAGATGGAATACTGAATACCGTGTGGTGGCCCAGGGACTATATTTTAGTATAGTCCTTGGGCCACCATCTCAGCTGCATTATTAGGCATATGTTCACTAATGAATGTATCAAATGGCAAATTACAACAAGGCAACAGCAAGCATGACGTCCCCCATGGATGATGTGCCCCCCCCGAGATCTCTATGACAAGACGCATAATTCACCCATGTTTCATCAAAATCTAGCCAGTGGTGTCTGAGATAACGTGTGGGTTAGCTAGACTCGTATCCCTGAGCATGTGTGCCACATTTCTTCACTCTGAGTCAAACAGATCAAGAGATATAAAAATGTGCCCGTTATAGAGGCACCATGTGGGTCAATATGAATGTTCTTCCATATGTAGAGTCTTGACAGTGTTGTTACAATATGAATATGAATACATGCAAGGCCACGCCCACTTTAATGTTGTTTTATGTACTAGTCTTTAAAGTGTTGCGTTCAGAGACCTTTGTCCATTGATGTCACATATGTAGTTTCTTGTAGATCAATCATTCGGTGCCAGAGGAGAAGCTTTTTAAGTGTTTTTCACAAAATTCTATATGGTGGAAAATCCATCATGACGGACCTTATGTTTTCCTCAGGCAAATTTGTTCCTTGTGAGGAGAGGGAGCTATAGTACCAGTCAAAAGTTTGGACACCTACTTGTTCCAGGTTTTTTTTTTATTTTGACTATTTTATACATTGTAGAGTAATAGTGAAGACATCAAAACTATGGAATAACACATATGCAATCATGTACTAACCAATTTAAAATTTTAACAAATCAAATATATTTAACATTTTGAGAATCTTCAAAGTAGCCACCCTTTGGCTTGATGACTGCTTTGCACACTCTTATGTTTTGATTTGTTTAACACTTTTATGGTTACTACATGATTCCACATATGTTATTTCATAGTTTTGATGTATTCACTATTATTCTACAATGTAGAAAATAGTAAAAATAAAGAAAAACCCTTCAATGAGTTGGTGTGTCCAAACTTGTATGGCCGGAAGTTCATTACTTCAGGTCAAATGGGATTAGGGGCTTGACCTTTAAAAGTTAACGTTTTCAATCACTTGTTATAACACCATCTTCTGGCCAATCAGTGTAATTTTGTAAATGCCGGATCTCTATGGCAAGACACATCATTCACACAAGTTTTGTCAAAATCGTGCCAGTGCTGTCTGAGATATTCTGTGTGACGTACAAAGATACTAAGGACAGAGACAGATCCACTGTCCCCTCCCCATTTTCATCGTGTATATATATATATAGATATACAACCCTGCAGTTGAACTGGAGGGGAGTAGAGGGAACCAGTGGTCCAAGTAGTGAAGCTGTTTCTTAAGTGTCTCTCTCCATGTAGTTGGCACTTGGTGGCTCATAGGCTATTATTTTGTCGATATTAACCAATCACTCTGTTTGTTGTGGGCTAGCTGGGTTGTTCATATTGCTCTGTCTAATGTGCTTTATATGGGATATTGTCTTTGCGTTATACTCAGATAGAGAAGGTGTTTTCTCATTTAGAATGCAGCTTGTGCTCACATACTTATCAGATACTTGCATTTTTTGATGAGCCATTTTACATGTTCGCGACATTTCCATTTCCCATATCTGTGGTCCTTCTCTAAATACCATGTTCAAATGTGCCAAAATGAGAAAAGGAAGATTAATTAGATGACTCATCCTCGTGCCAATCAGTTTGATATATTGAGGATCGTCAGAGCAGAGCATGAGGCAAGTCAGCAATTGAAATTGTCAATGTTGTCTCCACAATGCAAACATGGGAAGACTAGATTTTCCTCCCCAGCAAACAGCCAGGGCTCTATGCATTCGGTACATGTAACCCTCATCTGCGGTCTAAATTATTGAACAGCTATCCCTTGCACACTACGTACCACTCATTTTGAAAGTGCTTGTTCTGCCATCCGAATGTTATTGGTGGAATATATGGTGTTTCTCAGGGGCTATGGCAGGTCCACAGACACACTAACACAATACACACAACGTGCATGCACAGACACACACATTTCCTTGTGTCATGTCTGTAAAAAGAGTCTCCTCCCATGAGTCATGGAGCTGCTGAGGCCCCAGCACCCATCTCTCCAGCTATCCTCTCTACCCTGCGATCTGTGCATGCTGAGCAGGCGTTCCATTTATTTGCTCTGACATGGAGGAAACAAGGATACTGGATGGAAGGAAAGCATGGCTTCAACACAGGATTAAAGAAGAGGAAATTTGCTACACTATTTGTTCTGCCGTGAAGGCGATTCTTGATGAAAACACCACACCTGCTCCAAAGAGACTCTTTAGAGCCTACTGTTTCATCGTAGTCCTATGGAGTCCTATACTAGAGCAGGACTTCATCACCCCATTTAGGCTAAATGGATGCATGGACGTAGCACTGAGAGGCACTAGCAACTAGTGGGGATCTCAAAACATGTTTCATCATCATCATGTATCAACAGTATTTGCTCTTATATTTGCATAACCATACCCTTTGTAAAGCACACCGCGTTTAATCAGTCTGGTGACAGCCGCAGAGAGAAACAAACAGCCCTGGTGAATATCACCCTCTGGGGATCTGCTACTGGTGGTCTCCTCTTCATCCTTAGAGGACTAGCTTCTAATGTGCTTTTGCTAATAAGACGCTTGAGTAAGCAGGTGTAGTTGCCTATAGATAAATGATCTGCAATCATTATGACATTTGCAGGCAAAACATACAAAAGTTATTGTCCTTAAGGTGCTGGTTCTTTGTATACAGAGACCACAGGCGAATGAGCAGATCGCAGATGTAAAAAGGGATCTAGTTCATAGCTTATTTCTCCATGACGGTCACTACTATGATGTGAATACAATTATCAAGGAATAATTTCTATACAGCACAATGGTTATGGATCGTAGGCTAAATACCCCAATGGTCCCAGTATTATTAACACTTATCCAGGTCTAATGTATAGCTGCAGCAATCCTACAGGAAAATATTAGATTGATATTTGCTTACATGATATTGTAGGCAGTAATGAGTAGGCTTTGTATCTCCTTTCTTGCTATTGAATGACTGAAACCTTTTGAATTAAATATCATATCCTGATGTTCCTGTGTTTTAAATGGCCTCTGTTGTGTGATATTATCATGTCTGTTCTCTCTCTCTCTCTCTCTCTCTCTCTCTCTCTCTCTGATCAGTGAAAATATGTTTTCAGCAGTGCTCTGAAGAATGTGTTCATTGATTACATGTATGACGAAGCACTTAGAAAAGCATTTAATAGTGGATGCACTCACATTCTGCTGGCTTTCTAGTATTTTACCTTTTAGTATAAAGGAACTTTTGTATATTTTAAAGTGCGGCGCTGTTTTTCCATCAATTCGTTTTTTTCCCCAGACATCCACAAGTTTTATATTCACTTACTGCCTCAAATTATGTCATGGAATACAATGTAGAAAGCTGTGCTATTGATTTTTAAAAACTTAAATAAAATTCCCTTTGGGAACATTTTGCATTGTTACGTCTTGTGCTCGTAATTATCCTATTTCTTTCTTTCTCTTGAGGGGTTTTATGAATTTTTAACACTTGTGAAAAGTATGATCTAGTTCAGTTGGCTGTTCCTTCCCTGGAGCATTATGCAAGTGTGGTAGTAGAGAGAGAGGACACCATGTTCCACTGCACTTGCCTTTTACTCATCGTATCTTTCAATTAAATTAGAGCTGAGGAAAGTATGACTTGGCATTAATATGTTTGCCCACATTCTTGAATATATTCTGTTGCTTGCATGCCTACGATTTCCACTTTTGTGAATTCTTTCCTACTGTATACATGCAGCGGGGAGTGCTTCAAACACTTGGAAGTCAAATGTATTTGAGTTTCAGTCCCTCCCTTACTGTCTTTCAAATGAAACTTCTTGAGGTGGGAATGAAAGGTTAAAAGTTCACATCGGCTCCTGCTACGCCCTCTGGTGTTCATCCGGTGTCTTCTTAACCTGCAGTTACTCCCCCTGTACACTCTCCCTCTCCCTCTCTGTGTGATCATGTGGTTGGAGACAGGTGTTCTGGAGTCAGAGTAGATCCCTACCAGCTGCAACTAGTTCCATAATAAAGAGCTCTACAAATACTCAGTCCTGCCCCTTCCACTCCGCCAGATCGCAATCTTTGCTCATTACCGCTCTGTCTCTGGCTCCTGTCCCCTGTTCCACATCTCAAAACCCAACTACCTTGCTCTGGATTTTACCTTGGATTTCCCTCAGGACCTGTTTACCCTGTTCTACTCAGCTAACTCCCACATCTGTTTTTTCTGTAACTCTTGAGCTTCCCCAGATCTGCACTCCATATCTCTCTGTGTAACAATAAATATTTTGGTTAATTCATTCTTGTTTCCTCATCTCAGTCTACTCTTGGGTTCCCCTGTGTCGCTCTGCTTAACACATACACGTGATTAGCAGACATTATTATGGGTGTAGCGAAATACTTGTGCTTCTAGCTCCGACAGTACAGAAATTTCTAACAATAAATATTATATAAAATTACACAACATATACCCAATACACACAAATCCAAGTAGGAATTAATTAAGACTATATACATATATGGGAGAGTGATGTCAGAGTGATGTCAGAGCGGAACTGACTAAGATACAGTAGAATAGTAGAGAATACAATATATAGATTTCCGTTCAAAAGTTTGGGGTCACTTAGAAATGTCCTCGTTTAAAAGAACCTCAAATTGATCAGAAATACAGTGTAAACATTGTTAATGTTGTAAATGACAATTGTAGCTGGAAACGGACCATTTCTGTATGGAATATCTACATAGGCCCACATAGGCCCATTATCAGCAAGCATCACTCCTGTGTTCCAATGGCACCTTGTGTTAGCTAATCCAAGTCAGCACAGCTGAAAACTGTTGCCCTGATTAAGAAGCAATAAAACTCACATTCTTTAGCATTTGTGGGTTTGATTACAGGCTCAAAATGGCCAGAAACAAAGAACTTTCTTCTGAAACTCTTCAGTCTATTCTTGTTCTGAGAAATGAAGGCTATCCCATGCGAGAAATTGCCAAGAAGCTGAAGATCTCGTTCAACGCGGTGTACTATTCCCTTCACAGAACAGCACAAACTGGCTAGAAAGAGGAGTGTGAGAAACAGATGCCTTACAAGTCCTCAACTGCTAGCTTTATTAAATAGTACAAGCAAAACACCAGTCTCAAAGTCAACAGTGAAGAGGCGAGTTCTTCTGTCCAAACTTTTGAACGGTAGTGTACATGTGAGATGTGAGATGAGTAGTGCCAGATATGTAAACGTTATTAAAGTGACTAGTGTTCCATTCCTTAAAGTGGCCAGGGATTTCTAGTCTATGCATATATGCAGCAGCCTCTAATGTGCGAGTGATGGCCGTTAAACAGATGGCCTTGAGATAGAAGCTGATTTTCAGTCTCTTGGTCCCAGGTTTGATGCATCTGTACTGACCTCGCCTTCTGGATGATAGGGGGGGAACAGCCAGTGGCTCGGGTGGTTGATGTCCTTGATGATCATTCTGGCCTTCCTGTGACATTGGGTGCTGTAGGTGTCCTGGAGGGTGGATAATTTACCCCGGTAATGCGTTAGGCAGACTGCACCACCCTCTGGAGAGCCTTGCAGTTGCCGTACCAGGCTGTGATACAGCCGACAGGATGCTTTCAATTGTGCATCTGTAAAAGTTTGTGAGGGTTTTAGGAGACAAGTCAAAAGAAGGCTCTGTTGCCCCTTCTTCACCACACTGTGTGGATGGTCCATTTCAGTTTGTCTGTGGTGAACGCTAAGGAACTTGAAATTTTCCAGATTCTGCACTGCGGTCCCTTCGATGTAGATGGGGGTGCACCCCCTGATGTTTCTTGAAGTCCGCGATCATTTTGATGATCTAGTTTCGTTGGTGGAGTTTAAACTCTTGATCGCTGTACATATCATAGAAGAGAGTAATTGTTTTTAGGGCAGCTGTTTTTAGTCAAGACTTTCGTGTTTTTAACGTACAATGTTTTTGTTGTACTGTATGTGTGTTTATAGTTTTGTTTAATGTTGTGTTAGTGTATGTAAGTTATTTTGTCGGAAACGTTGTTCCCCTTGCTGCTATTGGACCAGGTCTCTCTTGGAAAAGAGATGCTATCTCAATGAGAAAACCTGTATAAATAAAGGTAAAAAATATATATTAAAGAAGAATCCTCTCCTTTGTTTTGTTGACATGAGTGAGAGGTTGTTTTCTAGTCACCACCACACTCCCAGAGCCTTCACCTCCTCCCTGTAGGCTGTCTCGTCATATCATTGGTAATCAAGCCTACTACTGTTGTGTCGTCTGAAAACTTAATGATTGAGTTGGAGGCGTGTTGAACAGGCAGTACAGGAGGGGGCTGAGCAAGCACCCTTGTGGGTGTTGAGGATCAGCGGAGTGGAGGGGATGTTTCCTACCTTCACCACCTGGGGGCGGCCCATCAGGTAGTCCAGGACCTAGTTGCACATGGCGGGGTTCAGACTCAGAGCTTCAAGATTAATGATGAGCTTGGAGGGTACTATGGTGTTGAATACTGAGCTATAGTCAATAAACAGCATTCTTACATAGGTATTCCTCTTGTCTAGATGGGATAGGGCAGCATGCAGTGTGATGGTGTTTGCATCGTCTGTGGATTTATTGGGACAGTAAGCAAATTGAAGTGGGTCTAGGGTGGCATGTAAGGTCGATGATCCTTGAATAGTCTCTCAAAGCACTTCATGATGACAGAGGTTAGTTCTAAGGGGCGATAGTCATTAAGTTCAGTTGCCTTTGCCTTCTTGGGTACAGGAACAATGGTTTCCATCTTGAAGCATGTGGGGACAGCAGACTGGGATAGGGAGAGATTGAATATCTCCGTAAACACACCAGCCAGCTGGCCTGCAGCCTTGGGATTGTTAACACGTTTAAATGTTTTACTCACGTCGGCCACAGAGAAGGAGAGCCCACAGTCCTTGATAGCGGGCTACTTCAAAGCGTGCGAAGAATGTGTTTAGCCTGTCCGGAAGCAAAACATCGGTCTCTACGACATGGCTGGTTTTCCTTTTGTATTCCGTGATTGTATGTAGTCCCCGCCACATACGTCTTGTATCTGAGCCGTTAAATTGCGACTCCACTTTATCTCTATACTGACGTTTAGCTTGTTTGATTTCCTTTCGGAGTGAATAACTACACTGTTTAAGGTTCTGCCATATACCCAGTCATCTTGCCATGGTTACATGAAGTGGCTCGCACTTTCACTTTGGCACGAACGCTACCATCTACCCACGGTTTCTGATTCGGGTAGGTTTTAATTGTCACAGTGGGTACTACATCTCCTATACACTTCCTTATAAACTCAGTCACCGTATCCATGTGTGCATCCAGATTATTTTCTGGAAGCTACCCAGAACATATCCCTGTCCACATGATCAAAGCATGGATTGTAAAACTGATAACATATGTTAAGGCTATAAAATTAGACTGAAGAACTGGTGATGGAGCAAAGAGAGGATTATGGTTAAGAAACAGAACATTACAGAAACCGTATGTAATCTGAAGAAGAGCAGTTTCAATAGTTCAGCGTCTGTATAATTAACCCGCGGGGTGAAATGAACAACTGCACTGAACAATTAACTTAATTGACCAAATATTAAATTAGGATCCATTTCTCAGGGCTTGATCTTGAAATTAAATATAAACTTCAAGATAGCCATAACTCGATAATGGTAAACTGATATTGCTTGAATTATGTTGAGGTCAATACAATCTCAAGAGACAGGCTATATTTCAATTAATACCACCACCACGGCTCTGTCTATATGATTCCTAGAAACTAGAAAGACAAGCTTCTTGAAACATCCCTAATGAAATGGACTTCTCATAAAACACTTTCTTATTCACTTCTCCACTCCAAACATTGCTTTGAATTTGCTTATTCGTCTATAGACCTACAGTGCAATCGGAAAGTATTGCATGTAAGATGGCGCCGGAGCAGAAGACAGACGTTTTACGTGCCCCCAACCTATTGTGTTTTTTTAACCTAGTGTGTTTTTTTGTTTGATTATCTGCTTTGTTTGTAACTTATTTTTTTACTCATTTTGTACATAATGTTGCCGCTGCAGTCTCTTAGGACCGAAAATAACTTCAGGACATCTGCGATTACTCACCACAGACTAGCAGAATTATTTTTCTTTCTTTCAAGACTCTGATGCGCCCGAGGCGGAGGATATACGGCTCCCTCGGGAACAGGCCCTGACCCCCGTGATCTGCGTGATGAGGAATCGGACAAAGAGAGGCAGGAGAGCAGGCTGCCTTCTGAGAATTCGAAGGTGATCGAATAAACACCCACTTCCCTCAATTCTGCTAGCAAATGTGCAATCTTTGGACAATAAAATCGATGAGTTACAGGAAAGATCAAACTATCAATGGGACGTACCCGCAGGACAGAACAGCGGCGTCTGGTAAGACAAGGAGCGGCGGACTATGTATTTTTGTAAATAACAGCTGGTGCACTATATCTAAGGAAGTCTCGAGCTATTGCTTGCCTGAGGTTGAGTATATCATGATAAGCTGTAGACCACACTACCTACCGAGAGAGATCTTATCTGTATTCTTCATAGCTGTTTACATTCCACCTCAGTCAGAGGTTGGCACCAAGATAGCATTGAATGAGCTGTATTCCACCATAAGCAAACAAGAAAACGCTCACCCAGAGGTGGCGCTCCTAGTAGCCAGGGACTTTAATGGAGGGAAACTTAAATCCGTTTTACCAAATTTCTACCAGCATGTTAAATGTGCAACAATGAGGAAAATAACTCTGGACTACCTGTACACCACACACAGACATGCATACAAAGCTCTCCTTCGCCCTCCATTTGGCAAATCTGACCATAGTTCCATCCTCTTGTTTCCTGCTTACAAGAAAAAGTTAAAGCAGGAAGCACCCGTGACTAGATCAATAAAAACGTGGTCAGATGAAGCAGATGCTAAGCTACAGGACTGTTTTGCTAGCACAGACTCGAATATGTTCCGGGATTCCTCCAATGGCATTGAGGAGTACACCACATCTGTCATTGGCTTCATCAATAAGTGCATCGATGACGTTGTTCCCTCAGTGACCGTATGTACATAGAGCACCAGATGTACCGGAAGACTGTGTGATCACGCTCTCCTTAGCCCTCCTTAGCCGATGTTAGTAAAGACCTTTGGACAGGTCAACATTCACAAGGCCGCAGGGCTAGACGGATTACCAGGACGTGTACTGCGAGCATGCGCTGACCAACTAGCAAGTGTCTTCAATGACATGTTCAACCTCTCCCTGACCGAGTCTGTAATACCTACATATTTCAAACAGACCACTATAGTCCCTGTGCCCCAAGAAGCGAATGTAAACTACCTAAATGACTACTGACCCGTAGCCCTCACGTCTGTAGCCATGAAGCACTTTGAAAGGCTGGTCATGGCTCACATCAACATCATTATCCCAGGAACCCTAGACCCACTGCAATGTGCATACCGCCCAACAGATCCACAGATTATGCAGTCTCTATTGCACTCCACACTGCCCTTCCCACCTGGACAAAAGCAACACCAATGTGAGAATGCTATTCATTGACTACAGCTCAGCGTTCAACACAATAGTGCCCTTAAAGTTCATCAATAAACTATGGACCCTGGTTGGTTTCCTGGACTTCCATAAGGGACGCCCCCAGGTGGTAAGGGTAGGTAACAACACAACCACCACGCTGATCCTCAACACAGGGGCGCCTCAGGGATGCATGCTCAGACCCCTCCTGTACTACCTGTTCACTCATGACTGCACGGCCAGGCATGACTCCAACACCATCATTACATTTGTGGATGACACAAGTGGTAGGCCTGATCACCGACAATAACTAGATGGCCTATAGGGAGGAGGTCAGAGACCTGGTCGTGTGGTGCTAGAACAAAAACCTCTCCCTCAATGTGATCAAGACAAAGGAGATGATTGTGGACTACAGAAAAAAGAGGACCGAGCACACCCCCATTCTCATCAACGGGGCTGCAGTGGAGCAGGTTGAGAACTTCAAGTTCCTTGGTGTCCACATCACAAACAAACGAACATGGTCCAAGCACACCATGACAGTCGTGAAGCGGGCACGTCAAAATCTATTCCCCTTCAGGAGATTGAAAATATTTGTCATGGGTCCTCAGATCCTCAAAATGTTCTACAGCAGCACCATCGAGATGCCATACCAGCATCACTGCCTGGTATGGCAACTGCTCGGCCTCCGACCGCAAGGCACTACAGAGGGTAGTGCGAACGGCCCAGTACATCACAGGGGCCAAGCTTCTTTCCATCCAGGACCGTTGTACCAGGTGATCTCAGAGGAAGGCCCTAAAAATTGTCAAAGACTCCAGCCACCCACTGTTCTCCCTGCTACCACATGGCAAATGGTGCCTGGAGTGCCAAGTCTAGGTCCAAGAGGCTTCTAAACAGCTTCTACCCCCAAGCCATAAGACTCCTAGTCAAATGGCTCCCCAGACTATTTACATTGCTCCCTCCATCTCCACACCACTGCCACTCTCTGTTGTCATCTATACATAGTCACTTTAATTAACTCTACCTACATGTACATAGTACCTCAACTAACCAGTGCCCCTGCACACTGACTCTGTGCCGGCACCCCCCTGTATATGTTGTACATTTTTTACTGCTACTCTTTAATTACTTGCTACTTTTGTCTTTTATTGTCTTTTGTCTTTTATTCATTTCCATGCACTCTAAGTTAGGGGCTCGTAAGGAAGCATTTCACTGTAAGGTCTACACCTGTTGTATTCGTGACATGTGACTAATACAATTTGATTTGAAGTTGAACTTATTGACTGATGCCATGGAGGTTTCTGCAAAGAAGGAAGCAGCTGCTAATCAGAAGACTGGAGCCAAGGCAGCACTGGTCCGTCCTCACCTGCCCTGTGTTGGGTGAGTAGCAGAGGTGGGACCAAGTCATTGTTTTACAAGTCACAAGTCCTAAGTCAAATCCCAAGTCAAGACAGGCAAGTCTCAAGTTAAGTCTCAAGTCCTAAACTTTGAGTTTCGAGTCCTAAACAAGTCATAATATGCTCTTCACCAAATGTAAAACCATTTCATATTTTTAACAAGAGTAATAGTTAGCATATTACATTTACGCAAATCATGAATGCTTTAAAAATATATTTATTAGTTTCCAAATAAACTTTATTTCCATGGAAATACATGGGTAGCCATGAAAAAGCCCCCTCCCTCACCCCCCATCCACCCACCCCCATAGCTATCTACTGTCCACAATCGCTATCGAGCCCAATCCGGCTTTGTAGGCTTGTACACAATCGCCCAACCTTAACACAAACCCTCTCTGTGTGTGGTTCCAGTAGGCTAACGGATGTCAATGGTTTTAGGAACAGCAGTAACAGGCAGGATTTAGCAATGATCACGTTCCTGCACTGACTGACTGTGTGGAGGCTCATTGATTTAATATTATGTTAGCCTAAATGCTACACTAGCAAAGTTATTTAAAGCTGTCGGCTATATTAGCCACGATTTACTGTTCTTTGTGCAGCTTCAAATGTTGAACAAAGTTGCTGCGCCTCCGTCTGTCATTTTCTTCCCGCATGTTTTGCAAGTGGCAATCCGTTTTTTGTTGACTACAGCGTAGTCTTTATATCCGAAAATAATAATTTCGGGTATCATCTTTCGTCTGAATTCACTCACCAACATTCCTCTGCACTGCCACGGGTAACTTTTTCTCAGTTAGCACAATTTGATTGGCTGCTGTCCAATTTGATTTGCTGCTGTTCAAACTGTAATCCGTTAAATGAAGAGTTGAAGCACTGCACACTTTTTTTAATATAATATTTTTTTATATTTGGGCTTGGGGAGGGTATCAAGTCAGTTCGAGTCAAAAGTCCAAGTTAAGTCACGAGTCATTGGTGTTAAAGTCAAAGTTGAGTTGCAAGTCGTATTTGTGACTGGAGTCTGACTCGAGTCCAAGTCATGTGACTCGAGTCCACACCTCTGGTGAGTAGTATTGGTTAGGTACTGTATGTGCCCTTTGTGTCCTCTCCGTGTGTAGTCTATTGTACTGGCCTGTGTGGTACAGTCTTTCATGTGTGTAGTAGTTTGTTGCATCATATTGCTTAGTTTATAATGTGTGTCAACTTTAAATAAAATGTAACCCACAATATGATCAATTCCTCCATTTTGTACTTGACCTTTATAGATGCAGACTCGAATACATTCAAGGAGCACTTTGAGAGTAAGCATCCCTTGTCTCCAATGGTCCCAGGCTGGTTGATGTGCAGGCTTAAGGGACCACACACACTCAAATGGACCTACAGCTGGGGTAAGGCTCTTCCATCATTCACACACAATAAACAGTACCAGTCAAAAATTTGGACACAACTACTCATTCAAGGGTTTTTCTTAATGTTTTTCTATTTTCTAAATTGTAGAACAATAGTGAAGACATCAAAACTATGAAATAGCACTTTGTGTACTAACCAATAAAAGTGTTCAAAACAAAACAATCTACATTTATTTTAGATTTTAGTTTCTTCAAAGTAGCCACCCTTTGCCTTGATGACATACTTAAACAAGCTTGGAATTCTCTCAACCAGCTTCACCTGGCATGCTTTTCCAACAGTCTTGAAGGAGTTCCTGCATATGCTGAGCACCTGTTGGCTGCTTTTCCTTCACTCTGTGGTGCAACTCAGACCAAACCATCTCAATTGGTTTGAGGTCGGGTGATTGTGGATGACAGGTCATCTGATGCAGCACTCCATCACTCCTCTTATTGGTCAAATAGCACTTACACAGCCTGGAGGTGTGTTTTGGGTCATTGTCCTGTTGAAAAACAAATGATAGTCCCACTAAGCGTAAACCAGATGGGATGGCGTATCGCTGCAGAATGCTGTGGTAACCAGGCTGGTTAAGTGTGCCTTGAATTCTAAATAAATCACAGACAGTATCATCAACAAAGCATCCCCACACCATCACACCTCCTCCTCTATGCTTCACGGTGGGAACCACACATGCGGAGATCATCCATTCACCTACTCTGCGTCTCACAAGACACGGCGGTTGGAACCAAAAATCTCAAATTTGGTCTCATCAGACCAAAGGACAGATTTCCACTAGTCTAATGTCTATTACTTGTGTTTCTTGACCCAAGCAACTTTCTTATTATTATTATCGCTGTCCTCCTCCTGCTTGTTCTGGGGTTCAGACTGAATGCAGTGGTAAATGTGCTGCTCACAATTGACAGCAGCAACATGGACCTGTTAAATTGGCAAGAAGGGTGTTGATATAGCTGTGTTTAGGCATGGCTTCCTTGTTTTGAATCTGTTAAGTGTGTTACTCATTCTACTGCAGTTTACCTAGTATTTTATATACAATCTACCTTACACATCCAGGTTTGCCATTTCTAACTCACCCACCAAAATCACAATATGCTGCTTTACATTTTGTGTTATTTGTGCTGGTCTAATTCCTAAAATGGAAAAGCAGAAAAATCTGGACACTCTTGGATAGATATAATAGTTCATATGGTGCTCTTCGATGTCCCATGTTTGTGACACTGATGAATAAATAATGTAATGTTTACTTAAATGCAGATGTTTGTCATGTATAAAAGGCATATGTACGCATTGTTTTACTATTTAGATTTCTTTAAAACAATGTAATTGTTGGAGTTCAGGGGTTTGACATGATTTATGGGTGACTAGGTTCATTCTTGTCAAATAAATATGCTTATTAATTTCAAGATTATGGACACTGCTGTCACACTGACACAAACACTTCTCCAGTAACACCCCACACAACGTGCAAACCGTTTAATCTGCAAATTAAATTATTTGCGGGACTTCAACTCTCCTTTTTTCCCATAGTGTGAGAGCTATTTGTGTTAGAGTGAAGTCATGGAACTACATTTAACCTAAAAAAAAAGGAACTTTTCATTTGTTGTATCATGTGTGATTTGAAACAACACATGTTTTTATTATCCGTTCACACAAATCAAATCAAATGTTATTTGTCACATACACATGGTTAGCAGATGTTAATGCGAGTGTAGCGAAATGCTTGTGCTTCTAGTTCTGACCGTGCAGTAATATCTAACAAGTATTATAACAAATTCACAACAACTACCTTATACACACAAGTGTAAAGGAATGAATAAGAATATGTACATACAAATATATGAATGAGTGATGTCTGAACAGAAAAAGGTAAGATGCAGTAGATGGTATAGAGTACAGTATGAGATGAGTACAGGTGATGAATTAATGCTATCATAGGTGCTGTCTAAGCAATCTCTGATTTGTAGTGTAGAACCAACCACTAGTAAGGTCAATGAAATTGCATGTGCATTTGTATACTGTACAAAAAGGCCATACATTTAATTGAAGTCAATTAACCTAACTATTAATTTGAAGACAAATGGATTCAATTAGGTATGATCACACATAGGTAGATTATAATGGTTTGGTAGTGCTGACAAGACAAATGACCTGTGTGTTGCTGGTGGAGCAATCTCAATGAATATGAATGCAGGTCAACCATATTTACACAATACACATACTGTAGGCCCAGTGGTAGAGGTGTTTCATCAATAGTTTTTAACATATTTCCCTAAAAGCACCAAGCCTCTGTTTTAGTAAAAGGTTGGGGCTGGAGAAATGTAACCACTCACAAATTCATTGACAGAGCTATGAATGCAAGGATTGACCATCCAGATATCACAATTATGGTTTTCTGCATGTTTTCAGGCTATACTGTGTTTGTTTACATGTAAAACATGTATGTAACAACTGCAGATTTCCCCTTTAAATCCTCTAAATTCCACAATTATAATTTACCACACAACAGATTATAATTTTACATGTTGTGGAGCATGTACAGTATTTTATGCATTTATGGAAAATCTGTCATTCAACTAATTTTTCAAACAGGACTGGTGGAACATATCAGATTGTTGTGATTTGTAATTTAAAACAATTGTGTATTATCAGCCCATTTGTATGGAGAACTTGTGACACTGGTTTGTAAAAAGGGATTTGAAAAATAATTATGGATGTTGCTGCATTGTTAATCTCACCATAACAGTTTTA
The DNA here is from genome assembly GCF_023373465.1 of Oncorhynchus keta. Lineage (NCBI taxonomy): Eukaryota > Metazoa > Chordata > Actinopteri > Salmoniformes > Salmonidae > Oncorhynchus > Oncorhynchus keta. Next base: position 32,934,693 of record NC_068442.1, on the reverse strand, counting down.
TTTATTTATTTTTATTTAACTAGGCAAGTCAAAATGTTTAACTGGATTTATTTGGCATTCAATATAATGAAGAAATGCACATGCATTTAAATGACCATATTACTGCTCTAGAGTAATTAGAGATAAAGAATAGTTCAGACAAGTGGATACAGACAGATTTTGTAGAACTTGTGCTCTACATGCGTGTTAAATTGAATTGTCATATTTAAACAACGTTTGGCACCCCATGTTCAGCAACCTACATTTCCGACTACCTGCTTTCCAAGTCTGTCATTTTGTTAAACCTCTTTATTTCCATAATCAAATGTTACAAGTTTTGACAGTAGTGTGTTAATTAAAGACTGCGATGACACAACTGACACACTTCTGCCGTAATACATTATTTCTTTAACTTTAGCCATTTTGAGTTTGCCTTTCTATTGGCAGCTAATAAGTAATTTAGAATTAATTAAGTTAATGGGTGAGAAGTGCAGCACAAATCAATACGTTTTCATAATCACCATGTATAACTTGAGTGAGTCTGATTTAATAGGAGAACAGTGAGTACTTACTCTCACACCAGCAGCAGAAAATACATTTTAGACAGTTTGGGAAGAGAAGAGACGGGGCTGAGACACACTTCCTACTCCCCTGCTGTCAGAGCATTATTACTAATGATGATATGGTTGGTGCTTCTCTAGTCATAAACACTTACAGATTGTGCTAGTTACACCAGTACTGAATGTGTACCCATTACAGTAAATAGTTACTGTATATGCTGAGTCATTGGATTGAGTTAAGGAAGAGTTGAGAGAACCTTATAGAGATTTTGATTAGGCCTTTTCAGAATAATTGAACATTGTTTATTCTGAATATTTTGAAATGAAAGGCAAACTGACGTGAAGAACTTTTCCAATCAATAGTCAACTCCAAAAGTCAGTTGTACTCAGTTGTATTCTTGCTAATAAAATTCATGATTGCTATGTAGTGCATTCTGTGTTTCCTGACCCTCCCCTCTGTGAAGAGCATTCCACTGCAAATGAAATGGATGACTTCTTTGGTTTCTATTCTGATCCGCAGGCTTTTGATTAAAATACAGCAGGAACAACATATTTTCCTTCCACAGACCATGGTAAGTTGAAATCCTTTTTATAATAGACAAATGCAGTTGCTACTTTGATTATCAGGGAAACAAAGAGAAACAGAAGGAAAATGGACATAACCTTGGATTAGTTGTTCTTGGGGTCAGGGGAAGGCAATGCTGGAAACGAGATGTTGTCTGTTTCTCTGTCGACCCATTGTGTGTAAAGTAATGGAGGTTATGCCATCTCTCCAGATCACTGTACTTGATTACAATGATGCTGGCTGAATGGGTAATGTGAATAATCCGATTAAGATTGCATTTACAGACAATTATAAAACCGATGAAAGGATTTCATTGTGAGTCCATTGTTTGCCTTGGCTCATGTGTGTCCCCCTTGTGCTGAGATAATTACTGCAAAACATGTTGCACTAACTAAATACTTCCCACGGTCAAAGTACCATTCTGATCACTTTATTATGCCATTGGAGTAGGCATATGTTAATCTAATGGTATGAAACAAGACATGTTAGCATGTCATACAGTTGAAGTCGGAAGTTTTTCAACGACTCCACAAATTTCTTGTTAACAAACTATACTTTTGGCAAGTCGGTTAGGACATCTACTTTGTGCATGACACAAGTCATTTTCCAACAATTGTTTACAGACAGTAAACATTTTATTTAACTTATAATTCACTGTGTCACAATTCCAGTGGCCAGAAGTTTATATACACTAAGTTGACTGTGCCTTTATATAGCTTGGAAAATTGCAGACAATGATGTCATGGCTTTACAAGCTTCTGATAGGCTAATTGACATAATTTCAGTCAATTGAAGTTGTATCTGCGGATGTCTTTCAAGGCCTACCTTCAAACTTAGTGCCTCTTTGCTTGACATCATGGGAAAATCTAAATAAATCAGCCAAGACCTCATAAATAAATTATAGATCTCCACAAATCTGGTTCATCCTTGGGAGCAATTTCCAAACGCCTGAAGGTACCACGTTCATCTGTACAAACAATAGTACGCAAGTATAAACATGATGGGACAACGCAGCCGTCATATCTCTCAGGAAGAAGACGCAGTATTTTTATTTTGATATATTTTTTTACCTTTATTTTACTAGGCAAGTCAGTTAAGAACAAATTCTAATTTTCAATGACGGCCTAGGAACAGTGGGTTAACTGCCTGTTCAGGGGCAGAACGACAGATTTGTACTTTGTCAGCTCGGGGATTCGAACTTACAACCTTTTGGTTACTAGTCCAACACCACTAGGCTACCCTGCCGCCCCTCCGTCTGTCTCCTAGAGATTAACGTACTCTGGTGCGAAAAGTGCAAATCAATCCCAGAAAAACAGCAAAGGACCCTGTGAAGATGCTGGAGGAAACAGTTACAAATGTATCTATATCCAGAGTAAAATGAGTCCTATATATCGAAATAACCTGAAAGGCCACTCAGCAAGGAAGAAGCCACAGCTCCAGAACCGCCATTAAAAAACACAGACTACGGTTTGCAACTGCACATGGGGACAAAGATCGTACGTTTTGGAGAAATGTCCTCTGGTGTGATGAAACAAAAATAGAACTGTTTGGCCATAATGACCATGTTTGGAGGAAAAAGGGTGAGGCTTGCAATCAGAAGAACACCATCCCAACCGTGAAGTACGGGAGTGCTAGCTTCATGTTGTGGGGGTACTTTGCTGCAAGAGGGACAGGTGAACTTCACAAAATAGATGGCATCACAAGGAAGGAAAATATATTGAAGCAACATCTCAAGACATCAGTCAGGGAAGTTAAAGCTTGGTTGCAAATGGGTCTTCCAAATGGACAATGACTCCAAGCATACTTCCAAAGTTGTGGCAAAATGGCTTAAGGACAACAAAGTCAAGGTATTGGAGTGGTCATCACAAAGCCCTGACCTCAATCCCATCTTTAAAAGTAACTTCCTCACCATTTTAGATAAGCATGCTACATTCAAAAAATACAGAACTTAGAACAGATACAGCCCTTGGTTCACTCCAGGCCTGACTGCCCTCGACCAGCACAAAAACATCCTGTGGCGGACTGCAATAGCATCAAATAGTCCTCGCAATATGCAACTGTTCAGGGAAGTCAAGAACCAATACACGCAGTCAGTCAGGAAAGCAAAGGCCAGCTTCTTCAGGCAGAAGTTTGCATCCTGTAGCTCCAACTCCAAAAAGTTCTGGGACACCTTGTAGTCCATGGAGAACAAGAGCACCTCCTCCCAGCTGCCCACTGCACTGAGGCTAGGTAACACGGTCACCACCGATAAATCCATGATTATCGAAAACTTCAACAAGCATTTCTCAGCGGCTGGCCATGCCTTCCGCCTGGCTACTCCAACCTCGGCCAACAGCTCCCCCCCCCCCGCAGCTCCTCGCCCAAGCCTCTCCGGGTTCTCCTTTACGCAAATCCAGATAGCAGATGTTCTAAAAGAGCTGCAAAACCTGGACCTGTACAAATCAGCTGGGCTTGACAATCTGGGCCCTCTATTTCTGAAACTATCCGCCGCCATTGTCGCAACCCCTATTACCAGCCTGTTCAACCTCTCTTTCATATCGTCTGAGATCCCCAAGGATTGGAAAGCTGCCGCAGTCATCCCCCTCTTCAAAGGGGGAGACACCCTGGACCCAAACTGTTACAGACCTATATCCATCCTGCCCTGCCTATCTAAGGTCTTCGAAAGCCAAGTCAACAAACAGGTCACTGACCATCTCGAATCCCACCGTACCTTCTCCGCTGTGCAATCTGGTTTCCGAGCCGGTAGCCACACTCAAGGTACTAAACGATATCATAACCACCATCGATAAAAGACAGTACTGTGCAGCCGTCTTCATCGACCTTGCCAAGGCTTTCGACTCTATCAATCACCATATTCTTATCGGCAGACTCAGTAGCCTCGGTTTTTCGGATGACTGCCTTGCCTGGTTCACCAATTACTTTGCAGACAGAGTTCAGTGTGTCAAATTGGAGGGCATGCTGTCCGGTCCTCTGGCAGTCTCTATGGGGGTGCCACAGGGTTCAATTCTCGGGCCGACTCTTTTCTCTGTATATATCAATGATGTTGCTCTTGCTGCGGGCGATTCCCTGATCCACCTCTACGCAGACGACACCATTCTATATACTTTCGGCCCGTCATTGGACACTGTGCTATCTAACCTCCAAACGAGCTTCAATGCCATACAACACTCCTTCCGTGGCCTCCAACTGCTCTTAAACGCTAATAAAACCAAATGCATGCTTTTCAACCGATCGCTGCCTGCACCCGCATGCCCGACTAGCATCACTACCCTGGATGGTTCCGACCTTGAATATGTGGACATCTATAAGTACCTAGGTGTCTGGCTAGACTGTAAACTCTCCTTCCAGACTCATATCAAACATCTCCAATCGAAAATCAAATCAAGAGTCGGCTTTCTATTCTGCAACAAAGCCTCCTTCACTCACGCCGCCAAGCTTACCCTAGTAAAACGGACTATCCTACCGATCCTCGACTTCGGCGATGTCATCTACAAAATTGCTTCCAACACTCTACTCAGCAAACTGGATGCAGTTTATCACAGTGCCATCCGTTTTGTCACTAAAGCACCTTATACCATCCACCACTGCGACTTGTATGCTCTAGTCGGCTGGCCCTCGCTACATATTCGTCATCAGTCCCACTGGCTCCAGGTCATCTACAAGTCCATGCTAGGTAAAGCTCCGCCTTATCTCAGTTCACTGGTCACGATGGCAACACCCATCCGTAGCACGCGCTCCAGCAGGTGTATCTCACTGATCATCCCTAAAGCCAACACCTCATTTGGCCGCCTTTCGTTCCAGTACTCTGCTGCCTGTGACTGGAACGAATTGCAAAAATCGCTGAAGTTGGAGACTTTCATCTCCCTCACTAACTTCAAACATCAGCTATCTGAGCAGCTAACCGATCGCTACAGCTGTACATAGTCTATAGGTAAATAGCCCACCCATTTTCACCTACCTCATCCCCACACTGTTTTTATTTATTTACTCTTTTGCACACCAATATCTCTACCTGTACATGACCATCTGATCATTTATCACTCCAGTGTTAATCTGCAAAATTGTAATTATTCGCCTACCTCCTCATGCCTTTTGCACACATTGTATATAGACTTCCCTTTTTTTCTACTGTGTTATTGACTTGTTAATTGTTTACTCCATGTGTAACTCTGTGTTGTCTGTTCACACTGCTATGCTTTATCTTGGCCAGGTCGCAGTTGCAAATGAGAACTTGTTCTCAACTAGCCTACCTGGTTAAATAAAGGTGAAAAAAATATATAATAATAAAAATATATAAAATGTGTGGGCAGAACTGAAAAAGTATGTGCGAGCAAGGAGGATTACAAACCTGACTCAGTTACACCAGCTCTGTCAAGAGGAACTGGCCAAAACTCACACAACTTATTGTGGGAAGCTTGTGGAAGGCTACCTGAATTATTTGACCCAAGTTAAACAATTTCAAAGTAATGCTACCAAATACTAATTGAGTGTATGTAAACTTCTGACCCACTGGTAATGTGATGGAAAAACAAACGCTGAAATAAATCATTTTCTCCACTACTACATTTGTAAAATTAATTGGTGATCCTAACTGACCTATGACAGGGAATGTTTACTTGGATTAAATGTCAGAAATTGTGAAAAACTGAGTTTAAATGTATTTGGATAAAGTTTTTTATGATGTCTTGGCTGATTTCTTTTGATTTTCCATGATGTCAAGCAAAGAGGCACTGAGTTTGAAGGTAGGTCTTGAAATACATCCACAGGTTTAAATTTAAAAAATTCAGTGATTTTTGCAATTCGTTCCAGTCATTGGCAACAGAGAAGTCAGTTTTATGAGGGTATGTTTGCAGCTTGAGGGAAGGAGGCTTTGTTGCAAAATGCACGTTGCAGAGCTGTTGACAGGGGTTGGGGTAGCCAGGTGGAAAGCATGGCCAGCCGTAGAGAAATGCTTATTGAAATTCTTGATTATAGTGGATTTATCAGTGGTGACAGTCTTTCCTAGTCTCAGTGCAGTGGGCAGCTAGGAGGAGGTACTCTTATTATCCATGGACTTTTCAGCGCCCCAAAACTTTTTGGAATTAGTGTTGCAGGGTGCAAATTTCTGTTTGAAAAAGCTAGCCTTTGCTTTCCTAACTGCCTGTGTATATTGGTTGCATATCACGGGAACTATTCGATGCTAGCGCAGTACGCCACAGGGGGGTTTGGGCTGGTCAAGGGCAGTCAAGTCTGGAGTGAACCAAGGGCTATATCTGTTCTTAGTTCTACATTTTTTGAAAGGGCATGTTTATTTAAGATGGTGAGGAAAGCATTTTTAAAGAGCAACCAGGCATCCTCTACTGACGCGCTGAGTTCAATATCCTTCCAGTATACCTGGGCCAGGTCGATTAGAAAGGCCTGCTCACAGAAGTGTTTTAGGGAGCGTTTGACAGTGATGAGGGGTGGTCATTTGACTGCGGACCCATAACGGACACAGGCAATGAGGCAGTGATCACTGAGATCCTGGTTGATAAGAGCAGAGGCATATGTAGAGGGAAAGATGGTCAGGATAATATCTATGAGGGTGCCCATATTTACAGATTTGGGGTTGTACCTGGTAGGTTCTTTGATAATTTGTGTGAGATTGAGGGCATCTAGTTTAGATTGTTGGACGGTTGAGGTGTTTTAAGCATATCCCAATTTAGGTCAAGTAGCAGTTATGAACTCTGACGATAGATGATGGGCAATCAATTCACCTTTGGTGTCCAGGGCACAGCTGGGAGCTGAGGGGGGTCTATAACACGTTGCAACAGTGAGGGTCTTATTTCTGGAGAGATGGATCTTTAAAAGTAGAATCTCGGAACTGTTTGGGCATAGACCTGAATAGTATGACAAAACTCTGCAGGCTATCTCTACAGTACATTCCATTTCCGCCCCCTTTAGCAGTTCTGTCTCGATGGAAAATGTAATTGGGGATGGAAATTTCAGAATTTCTGGTGGCCTTCCTAAGCCAAGGTTCAGACACAGCTAGGACATCAGGGTTGGCGGAGTGTGCTAAAGCAGTGACTAAAGCAAACTTAGGGAGGAGGCTTCTGATGTTAACATGCATGAACCCAAGGCCATTACGGTTACAGAAGTCAGCAAATGAGAGCGCCTGGGGACACACAGGGCCTGGGTTAACCTCTACATCACCAGACGAACAGAGGAGGAGTAGGATGAGGGTATGGCTAAAGGCTATACGAACGGGTCGTCTAGTGGTTTGGGAACCGTGAATAAAGGAGCAGATTTCTGGGTGTGGAAGGATAGATTCAGGGCAGTGTACAGTCAAGGGTATGGTAGGGTGTGAGTACAGTGGGGGTAAACCTAGACATTGAGTGACAATGAGAGAGGTTGCATCTCTGGAGGCGGCAGTTAATCTAGGTGCGGTCTCTGGCATGTTGAGCAGGACTAGGGGCTCCGTAGTAAAATAAAACAATGAGAGCTGCCCTAAACAACAGTATACAAGGCATATTGATATTAGAGAGGCATAAAGCAATCACAGGTGTTGATTGGGAGAGCTAAGTCAACAACGGGTGAGACAACAACGGGGAAAACAGCTAGGACAACAACGGTTAATTGGCGATAAAGATGCAGGGAGGGACAGTTAGCTACACACAGGGCCTGAGTTCGAGGCTGGGGTCTAAAGATTAACAAAATGAAGTACTGTGTTAATCATAGGTTGATCATAGGTTCCAATGAGCAGCAATAGATGAAACAGGGAGCCGTTCGGTAGTCGATTACTATGCTAGGCGAGCGGGAAGCTAGTGGGCCGGGGCTAGCAGATAGATCTTCACCACATCCACGGCGCAGAGGCCGGTTAAGAACACATCGGCCAAATTACGTCAGCAGATCAGCAGACCAGTCGTGATGGATCGGCAGGGCTCTGTGTTGACAAAGGATCCAGGCCAAATTGGCAGTAGAGGTATTGTAGTTGGTGTACTTCGTTTGCTAGCTGGGAGATGGGCCTAGCTCGAGGCTAACTGGTGCATGCTTCTGGACAAGGGCGTTAGCCACAATAGCCTCGGTGGCAGCTAGCTATCTGCGAAGATCCAGTGTAATGGTCCAGAGCTTGCGGCAGGAATCTGGTGATGTAGTGGGAAAGAAAGCGGTCCGATATGCTCAACGCTGTGCAGGCTGGCAGGTATTTTCCGGGCTATCCGGGCTAAAGCGGCTTCTAAAAGCTTCTAAAGCCATGACATCATTTTTCTGGAATTTTCCAATCTGTTTAAAGGCACAGTCAACTTAGTGTATGTAAACGTCTGACCCACTGGTATTGTGATACAATGAATTATAAGTGAAATAATCTGTCTGAAAACAATTGTTGGAAAAATGACTTATGTCATGTAGATGTCCTAACCAACTTGCTAAAACTGTAGTTTGTTAACAATACATTTATGGAGTGGTTGAAAAACGACTTCAACCCTATATCTTATCAGTTTTGATAACTGCTTAACTAATAATTTGAGAGAGGTAATTTGCGACACAGAAGGCATTTGCATAGACAGCTATAGCCCTTTCAGTATACTCATCTGGTCAAGATTGTGTAGCCACTGATCTTTTAATGACGTTTCAAAGCTCCTGACATCTTGGCAGACAATAATAAAAGACCAATCTGACAATATTGTGTTAAGGTGTAAAATTGTAATGTGACTTTTCAAAGCAGGTTTTAAAAGCATAGATCCCTTGCCGCTCTTGATGCCCTCCTGGAAAATCTAAATGACCAATCATCCTGCTTTCTTTTAGGAGAATCAGACAGCCCGTCTCATTACAGTGCCAGATGATATTTTCTATTTAATTCTCCTTCAGAACAGAAATTGACAAGCACTCAGACAGACACACACACACTAAGGGGGATGTGTTTGGAGAGGGTGTAAATCAGTCTGCCTGTCACATCCTTGTCCCCCATGTATCTCAGTGTGTTCTAATCTGATTAGTGTAGAAGGGCTTTATGTTTGATGTCAATCAAGGTTCAGGCTATATGTAGGTCATGGCATCCTTCACACATATGAACTGCAGGTGGAGTCAGTTGGCATCTTTACAACCATCACAGAAATTAGAATTTGCCTGCACACATAATTTTGCCGACACAATATGACTATGCGTAACAGATGTGGGATCTTAATTTGATCCAGATTGCTACAAAGGAAAATAATCATACAGAAACACAAAATGTGAATGTATTATGTGGATTATAAGTTATGGACATTTTTGTAGTCGTTGATACCTTTTTCGTAAGGGAAAATCTATTCTGAAATTTCTACGTGTAAATTACAAACTTCAGAATCCTTTAAAAACCTCAAATACACTACACGTTTTAAATGTTCTGCAATGCAGGAAAGTTCTCCTGCAACATGGTGATCAAATGAATCTGTACATCTGTAGCCATTCCTATGGGCTCCTGCAGGCATTAATGTGGGTATTTCTAAACCGGACAAACTGGTTTCTAAATTTTTGGACACAACACTATTGTGGAGGTGTGGTGTTTTTCCCAGGCACTACATATTGGTGATATTGTGTCCAAGGTTGGGGAATAATCAGAATTAGTTGGTAACATAGGTAAGATGTTTTATATTCACCATATGTTTGTAAGTTACTTCTCATCAGAATGTTTATTTTTATATAATACTGTGGCCGGGTTTGCCGTCATCTGTTCTCTGTCAAGACTAATTTACTTGGGCCGTAGAGAGGGGAGAGGGCAAGCGTGTATCTCTTGGCTCCACAATGTCTGTGTGCCAGTCAATGTATCTCTGTGATCTTGTCAAGATAGGATGGATTTGATATATGCCTGTTGATATGAGGATTTGTTTAGGTTCTGAGTTTGAGAAAAGAACATAGTTTAGGAGACAAAGCTGAACGATAAATTATGGCCAATGCTGTCTGGCTACGTGTGTCTTTTCTATAAAGGATCTCAGTTGCAATGTGTAAGGAACTCTCAGAGTATTCATTTATAGACACTGAATTGATCTGAGAGTCACAGGGTTGTGATGGAGCTCAAATAATTAAAGATGGACTTTGTGATAACTCTGACTTGTGTGTGGTTTGCTCTCATGATTTGGTAAATACAGAAAATTTCCACAACACTAATCAGACGTCTCAATGATAACATACAGTATCCAATCCAAACTCAGCACATACTACAGTATGTGCTCACTATGCAGTACTCTTGAGGTTCAAATCAAATCAAATTATAATTGTCACATGCGTCAAATACAACAGGTGTAGGTAGACCTTACAGTGAAATGCTTACTTACAAGCCCTTAAAAAATGCAGTTTTAAGAAAAACAAGTGTTCAGTAAAAAATAACAAATAACAAATAACAAGTAGTTAAAGAGCAGCAGTAACATAACAGTATGGAGGCTATATGCTGTGTCAATGTGCGAGGGCACAGGTTAGTCGAGGTAATTGAGGTAATATGTACATGCAGGGAGAGTTAAAGTGACTATGCATAGATAATAACCAGAGAGCAGCAGCAGCGTAAAATTTGAAGGATTGTCTGGCATGGCGTGGGCATGTTGAGGCTATATGCTCCACAGAGAGTCAAGAGTAAATGGGTAAATGGGTGAAGTAATGTGCTAGTCAGTGTTATATTGTATGAGATTATATCTCATATATATATGTTGCTGTCACAATGTTAACTTATTATAAACATTCAGCATGATCTAATTACCAAAATAACAGGCATTGTTACTTTTTTTACGTTCCTACCTTGCAATGCATTTGCATAGTGCTAACCAGTAAAATTTAGTTATGTGGAATAATAAAAAAATAAAAAAATAAAAAAATCTATATATATACAGTACCAGTCAAAGTTTGGACAAACCTACTCATTTCAGAGTTTTCTTTATTTTTACTATCTTCTACATTGTGGAATTATAGTGAAGACATCAAAACTATGAAATAACACATATGGATTAATTTTGTAACCAAAAAAATTGTTAAACAAATAACAATATATTTTATATTTGAGGTTCTTTAAAACTAGTCATCCTTTGCCTCGATGACAGAGTTGCACACTCTTGGAATTCTGAATCAGGCCTTCGGCAAAGAAACCACTACTAAAGGACACCAATAAGAAGAATAGACTTGCTCAGGCCAAGAAACACAAGCAATGGACATTAGACCGGTGGAAATCTGTCCTTTGGTCTGATGAGTCCAAATTTCCTTCATCTTAAATATGTTGGAACTGAAGAGCACTACAATAAAATTGAATTTTCTTTAATCAATTGTTCCTTGTGTCTTACTTGATATGGTACTGTTCACAACCAAGTTGAGGGGGTCGTACGGTCCTACCCTCAGTGCCTATAGGAAAATCCAATGTAAAAACAAAACCTCTGAAGAAATGTATGTGTTGCAAAGGGAGGGTATATTACTGGAACCTTTCGAAGTTTACTAGTAAATCACCAGAATTTTGGTATCTTTCAAGGATTTTATGTAGTCTAACACAGGACATCTAGTGGCACTTTTGGGCACTTTAGATTATCACAGTCTGTAATTATCTCTTGCCCTCTATGTGGCCTCATCACATGTAAAATATATTAAATAAATAAAATAGAATGACAAAGCTGTAAAACATTATCCTAAATATAAACCATACACTTAGTGAATACCATTGGTGTATAGTATGAGGTTGTATTTTTTTAACACTTATTCATTTTACTATGTGGAAATGTATTTGTTGTCAATGCTTCTGCGACAAACTGGTGGCAGTTGTGAAGAAAAGTCAATAGTTCGAAGATTTAATAGTGTTAATAATTCCATTGTTATTTAGATGCTTTTTTACATTCACATTTCACTATTATCTCTTGAATCATATGGTCTATCTACTAGAAACTCATGGACAATATGGACACATAAAAACGAATACTATATATGAATAAAGTATAAATTACAAAAGTTATGATAAATTGCCATATATTTTCTATTAATTAGCAAAGTTTCCAGTAAATTTGGTAAATTACCGGTTACTTTGTATCCATAGTTGTGTGTGACACAGCCACAAAAAGAAAATAAATTGTGATCCACAGTGGGTTCAAGTTTTCCACCTCCCTGCATCAGTGTTTTAAATCCAGATCTGCTCGGCAGTTTCCCACAGATAGGAACCCTGGCCTCCACTGTGGCTTGCTGGCCTTGCCACACACTGCGTTATTCCAGGCGACTGAGAAATGTGTCTTATTTTGTATGGATGACTTGCCTGGCATAGTGAGGTCTCTTTCATTTATTTAATGACCTTTATTTAACTAGGCAAGCCAGTTAAGAACAAATTCTTATTTACAATGACGGCCTACACTGGCCAAACCCTAACCCAGACGATGCTGGGCCAATTATCCACCGCTCTATGGGACTCCCAATCACAGCTGGTTGTGATACAGCCTGGAATCGAACCAGGGTCTGTTGGGTTCCTGAGTGGCGCTGCGGTCTAAGGCACTGCATCTCAGTGCAAAAAGCGTCACGAAAGTCCCTGGTGGTGCTGAGGACCAAATGGGTTAGGGTCCTGATCAAAAGTAGTGTGGGAATAGGGTGTCACTTGGAACAAAGCCAGATGCTGTCAGTTTCTTTTGCTGATCTGGATGGCACCTTATCACTTTGGCATGATGGATGTTGATGCTTCGCCTGAATTTCTTGGCTGTACCAGACAGAATCTTAATTACTTCCTGGGTGCTAGTTTTGTTGGATGAACTGAGCCAGCTGACAGTACGTCAGCATAGCTGTGTATTAAACGTTAAATCTGGCCTTTTAGAGACTGGAGAAACTGTGAAAAAGGTACCGATAAAAATACTTATTCATCGCCTAGCAAGTGGTTTTCTGGTTGTTAGTCTAATAAAATATAATCTTCAGTGGATCGGCCACAGAATGCAACACTATTAGCAGCTTCCTGCTTGATCTTATATTTTTTTCATTTGTTGTATTAATAAGCTGTCTGGCCTCCCGAGTGGTGCAGCGCTCTAAGGCACTGCATCGCAGTGATAGCTGCGTTACTACAGATCCTGGTTCGATACTGGGCTGTGTCTCAGCCGGCCGTGACGGGGAGAACCATGAGGCGACGCACAATTGGCCCAGTGTCGTCCGGGCCAGGGAGGGTTTGGTCGACCGGGATGTGCTTGTCCCATCGCGCTCTGGCAACTCATGTGGTGGGCTGGACTCATGCACGTTGACACGGTCGCCAGGTGTACAGTGTTTCCTCCGACACATCCTCCGACACGTTTAACTTCCGGGTTAAGTGTGCATTGTGTCTAGAAGTAGTGCGGCTTGGCGGGGTCGTGTTTCGGATGCACGGCTCTCGACCTTCGCCTCTCCCGAGTGCGTACGGGAGCTACAGCGATGGGACAAGACTGTAAGTATCAATTAATGATTTGATGAAAAGGGGGGTAATTTTTTAAAATAAAAAATTTAATAAAAGCCGTGTCTACGTTTGATAAATTGAAATGGACTAATGACTTAGCTGTGACCTACCCGCCTGTCTTTACGCTGCAACACCCAACACTGCAACCCAGCGCTGTCATGTACTGTAATCTCATTCCCTTTACAGATAGATGGTCTAATTAGTCCCAGCATGGTGAGCTACTTGAGCACAGAGAGGTAAGCAGGCCTTCATTGATATGCTGTGAGCAGAGCCAGGGCTAGTGCTGCCTGCACACATGACTGCATTTCTTAATTAGTGTTTCATTCCAGTACTGCCTGCCTCTTTATAGCTGAATCAGTCCACCCCCCCCCCCTCCTCACCCATGCACCGCCTGCACTCCATGTAGGGAAGCCCTGTAGAGAGGACTTCAAAGCTATATGATCATGTCTATGACATTATACTAAACAATTGATTTGCTTTGCAGATGCACTCTTCCACAGCCTCGATCTTCAGCGGTTATGGTTAACATGTTATGTGTTTGTGCAGATGAATGTTGAGTAATCCAGGTCAATGGTTTTCTGAAGGGTACAACAGCAGTACCTGTGGGATCTAGCTTCTGGTTCCCACTTCTAGACTAGAGGATCCCTTTAATACATATGTTGCTATCTGTTGTACTAATAAGAAATTGCTCATCATATTTTCATTGTGTGTCTGTCGATAATGATTTATAGAAAGCATTTGACACCGTGGAGCATGCTGTGTTGGTGCAAAGGTTATAATGTTGTGGAATTACTGGCCATGCTCTAGATTGGTTTATAAATTACCTATCAAATCGTACACAATGTGTAATGGCGGATGGTTGTAAATCTGAGTCCATAGAGTTTTGCTCAGGTATTCCGCAAGGTTCTATTTTGGGCCCACTGTTGTTCATTTTGTATATCAGCAACATTGGAACAGCAGATGCTAATTGTTATGCAGATTACATTGTTCTTTATTCATGTCACGACTTCCACCGAAGTTGTTCCCTCTCCTTGTTCGGGCAGTGTTCGGCGGTCGACGTCACCGGCTTTCTAGCTGCCACCGATCCATGTTTCATTTTTCCTTTTGTTTTGTCTGTTTTACACACCTGGTTCCCATCTCATGATTATGTTCCTTATTTAACCCTCTGGTTTCCCTTTCTGTTTTGTGCGTGATTGTCTTTCGTGTGTTGGAGTTCGTATCCTGTTTTGCATTTGTTTTATAACGGAATTTTTGTTCCGTTCTCGGATTGAGTTAATACAGTGGTTTTACTCTTACCTGTGTCCTGCACCTGACTCCTTCGCTATCCTCTAGATAAACTACTACCACTTGAATAGTCAGAGTCTATCTTTAGCATTTGAAAATACACAAAGAGCATCATGCGGTCCTCAGGTTCCTTACCAATCAAAAACATCTAAAACATCACTGTGATCTCTACAATGCCGTTGGCTGGTCGTCATTGAACTTGCATAGGCTTAAACACGGGTATACTGGGTAAAATACAATTTTATCTCTGTTCTTTTTTAATCAGATCAGTAAATAAATATACATTATGGTCCCATTCTCATTTGCTTTTCACAGTACCAAGAATTAGAACAGGTTATGGTAGGAATAGTTTTAGTTACTCAGCTCCGTTGTAACGGCTTTCTTGTGGTGAAGGAGAGTCGGACCAAAATGCAGCGTGATGATGATTCATGATATATTTTAATGAAGGAAAAAACTATACATGAAGAAACTACAAAATAATGAAATGTGAAAACCTATACAGCCCTATCTGGTGCAAACACAAAGACAGGAACAATCACCCACGAAACACTCAAAGAATATGGCTGCCTAAATATGGTTCCCAATCAGAGACAACGAAAATCACCTGCCTCTGATTAAGAACCGCCTCAAGGCAACCATAGACTTTCCTAGACAACCCTACTCAGCCACAATCCCAATACCTACTAAAACCCCAATACAAAAACACACCACAAAATAAACCCATGTCACACCCTGGCCTGACCAAATAAATGAAGACAAACATACATACTTCGACCAGGGCGTGACATCCGTGGTCCTAGAATCCTCTCCTGAACATTTAAAAATTTGATTTAGTCACATTGGTGGAGTTTAAACACCTGGTTGATGTAAATATCATAGAGGTGTAATTGTCTTTAGGTCAGCTGGTTTTAAGTTATGACATTTGTGTTTCTTAACGTAATACAGTATATTGTATGTGTGTCTATAGTTTTGTTCAATGTGGTGGTGTTAGTGTATGTAAGTTGTTTTTTCTGAAACTTTGTTCCCCCTGCTGCTGTTGGACCAGGTCTCTGTTGAAAAATAGATTTTATCTCAATGAGAAAAGCCTGTATAAATAAAGGTTAAAAAATATATATTAAAAATCCTCACCAAATCAGCACATGTTCTTTTGTAGAAAACACATAATTACAGAACATTGGCAGAATATACATGATTTGTTAAATCGGATCTTGATTGATCCTTTCATCACACAGTATGTATCGTCAATATGAACAGTTACACTATTCCAACATCTGAATTAGTTCTCTACTTCATATTAAGGTGCTATAGCAAACTTGGTTTACTTTACAAAGGTTAGAAATTGAGAAACATGCCAGTGAATTAGTTAATAGATGCTGCTAGAATTATCTGCAGGCTGCAGAGAGCAGTGGTGTAAAGTACTTAAGTAAAAATACTCTAAAGTACTACTTGAGTAGTTTTGGGGGGTATCTGTACTTGACTTTACTGTATATACAATTCATTTCTGAAATTATTCAGACCCCTGCACTTTTTATACATGTTGTTACATTACAGCCTTATTTTAAAATGGATTAAATGAAACAATTTCCTCAGCAATCTACACACAACACCCCATAAGGACAAAGTGAAAACATTTTTTATTTTTTACTGTAGCAAATGTATTCATTTAAAAAAAAGTTTTTTTTCGAAATTGAGATCAAGTGCATTCATTTTCTATTTACCTGTGGTAAATTCAATTGATTGGACATGATTTGGAAAGGCACACACTCTATATAAGGTCTCACAGTTGACAGTGCATGACAGAGCAAAATGATGTCGAAGGAATTGCCCGTAGAGCTCTGAGACAGGATTGTGCCGAGGCACAGATCTTGGGAAGGTTACCAAAAAAGGTATGCAGCATTAAAGGTCCCCAAGGAGACAGTGTCCTCAACATTCTTAAATGGAAGATATTTAGAACCACCAAGACTCTTCCTAGAGCTTCAACACGACTGGCCAAACTGAGCAATCTGGGGAGAAAGGCCTTGGTCAGAGAGGTTACCAAGAACCCAATGGTCACTCTGAAAGAGCTCCAGAGTTCCCCTGTGGCGATGGGAGAACTTTCCAGAAGGACAACCATCTCTGCAGCACTCCACCAATCAGGCCTTTATGGTAGAGGGACCTGACGGAAGCCACTTCTCAGTTAAAGGCACATGACAGCCCACTTGGAGTTTGCCTAAAGGCATCTAAAGGAATATCCGACCGAAACAAGAAACAAGATTCTCTGGTTTGATGAAACCAAACTCTTTGGCCTCAATGCCATGTGTCACTACTGGAGGAAACCCGGCACCATCCCTACGGTGAAGCATAGTGGTGGCAGCATCATGCTGTGGGGAGGTTTTCAGTGGCAGGTACAGGGAGACTAGTCAAGATTGAGTGAAAGATGAATGGAGCCAAGTACAAAGAGATCCTTGATGAAAACCTGCTCTATAGCGTTCAGGACCTCAGACTAGGGTGAAGGTTCACCTTCCAACAGAAAAGCGACCCTAAGCACACAGCCAAGACAACGCAGGAATGGTTTGGGTTTAAGTCTCTAAATGTCCTTGAGTGGCCCAACCAGAGCCCGGACTTGAACCCGATCGATCATATCTGGAATTGAAAATAGCTGAAATAGAATTGTAAATAGCTGTGCAGCGACCCTCCGCATCCAACCTGAGAGATCGAGAGGATGTACAGACAAGAATGGGAGAAACTCTTAAAATACAGGTGTGCCAAGGTTGTAGCATCATACCCAAGAAAACTCAAGGCTGTAAACGCTGCCAAAGGTGCTTCAACAAAGTACTAAGTAAAGCATCTGATTATTTATGTAAATGTTATATTTCCATTTTTTCGTTTAGCAAATTAGCAAAAATTTCTAAAAACCTGTTTTTGCTTTGTCATTATGGGGTATGGTGTGTAGATTGATGAAGGAAAAAATGATTTAATACATTTTAGAATAAGGCTGTAAGGTAACAAAATGTGGAAAACGTCAAGGGATCTTAATAGTTTCCAAAGGCACAGTAAATGATGTCTGAGTGAAGGCGTGTGCCCCTGGCTATCCGTAAATAAAATAAAAAATAAAATGGTGACGTCTGGTTGGCTTAATATAAGGAATTTGAAATTATTTAGATTTTTACTTTTGAAACTTTAAGTATATTTTGCCAATTACATTTACTTTTGATACTTAAGTATATTTAAAACCAAATACTTTCAGACTTTTACTGAATTATTATTTTACTGGGTGACTTTCACTTTTACATTTTCTATTAAGGTATCTTGACTTTTACTCAAGTATGCCACTTGGGTACTTTTTCCACCACTGGCAGGGAGGGAACTGTGTCTGTCTGCCACTCTTCTCTGCAACTCAATTTGAATATCATGGCTTATTGAGTTGTAGACTTTCCCAGTGGCCTGAATACTGGCTGGCCTGTGTACCAAATCACCATGTTTAGGGGTTGAGGAAGAAATACATGGACTTATATATAGATTTTATGCCTGAAAATATTTCTGATTTTTAAATTAAAAGACTCACAGAATTGCAAGACAACACAGTAGTCAGTTTTACCAAAACATCACTGTTGGTTTATTTAGTGTGTCACCAGGGCAACCTATTAGCTACGTAAAGAGCTGTGTATTACTCGCTATCTCACTCGAGACTAAAAACTTTCCCCAACGTCAAATAAAGGCCTTAAAAGTCACCGATTTTAATTAGGAGGGTCCTCATCTTAGGAGGGTCCTCTTGTGTCCTCATCTTATGCGTATATTTAACTTAATAAACCAGAGAGAATCCAAAACATGTCTTGACAGCTGTAGAAGTGTTTCTCCCGACTACATCAGGTGAAAAATTCTACGAAGAAAAGTAGGTTTTGCAAAAGTGGTACTGCAGTAAGTCTGATTAATGTATGTTTCCCAAATAGGCCTAGAGAGGACAAATACCCCTGGGCTATACGAACTCCTGATTGCCCACCCTAGTCCTCATGGCACAGCACACCCAATTGTTATATGATTATATTATTACCTGTATGGTCATGGTGTGCCGTACTGTGTGGACTGGTGGTAATACTGCTAAAACTGCCTACATTGTCAGCCATCTCCACACAGAAACTGTAAATAGGAAGAATTAATAGGCTATTTGTGAACAAATTCCGCAAAAAGTGTATTTCTCATCAGCCAATAAAATGCATCTTATGAAAGAATAATCAATATTTAGCTTGACCTAAACAATTACAGTAAATCAGGTGACCATTCAATCAACCATATTGGAAATGTTACGATAAGGATGGCGCATTGAATGCAGATGACATTTTCCTTCAAGTGACTCAGCCTTGTTTTAATTTTCCTGATTCATTATTGTAATTGTTTCTCTAATCCAATTTCATTCCATGTCTTTAAGAGCTCTCAGAAATCTCAGATGGTGACCATTCCACATTGATTGCCAAGTTCCCTTCCAGCAAACCAGGAGCATTCACATAACAATAGCTACGATTCCAGTTAAGTTCTAGTTAGGGTTATGTCTAACATTCGAACGATAACATCCCATAAACATTACCAAAACAATTTTGATAACAAAATATCTTTGTTCTAACATAATCATAACAAAAACATTGTCCAGTCAGGCTGATGATTATCGAATGTTTGTAAAAAAATAAAAAATAAATGATGCATGATGCTACCACCACCATGCTTCACCATAGTGATTGTTTCAGGTTTCCTCCAAACGTGACTCTTGGCAATCAGGCCAAGGAGTTAAATCTTGGTTTCATCAGACCACAGAATCTTGCTTCTCATGGTCTAAGAGTCATTTAGGTGCCTTTTGACAAAATCCAAGTGGGCTGTCATGTGCCTTTTACTCAGGAGTGGCTTCTGTCTGGACACTTTACCATAAAGGCCTGATTGGTGGTGCTGCAGATATGGTTGTCCTTCTGGAAGATTCTCGCATCTACACAGAGGAACTCTAGAGCTCTGTTAGAGCGACCATTGGATTCTTGTTCACCTCCCTGACCGAAGTGCTTTTCCCCCTATTGCTCAGTTTGGCCAGACAGCCAGCTCTAAGAAGAGTCTTGGTGGTTCCAAACTTCTTCAAGAACGATGGAGGCCACTGTGTTCTTGGGGACCTTCAATGCTGCAGACATTTTTTGGTACCCTTCCCCACACCTGTGCCTCGACACAATCCTGACTCAGAGCTCTACGGACAATTCCTTAAAAGTTCAATTGCGGAATTTATTTCCTTCTTAATAATGCATTTGAGTCAATCAGTTGTATTGCGACAAGGTAGGGGTGGTATGTATAGACAATATGGACAGTATATGGATACTGTGGATAATATGGATAATGTAGAGTATCTGAATAATAGTATGTACAGCAATAGTTAAATAGGATAGACCTGGACTAGAATACAGTATATACATATGAAATGGTTAAACCAGTATGCAAACATTATTTAAACATTATTAATGTGACCAGTGTTCCATGACTATGTACATATGTCAGCAGCCTCTGAGATGCATGGTAGACTAACCGGATGGTAGACGGCTAGTGACAGTGACTAATAAGGGCAGGGTACTGGGCGGAGGCAGGCTAGTGCTGTCTATTTAATAGTCTGATGGCATTGGATAGAAGCTGTTCTTCAGTCTCTCGGTCCCAGCTTTGATGCACCTGTACTGACCTCACCTTCTGGATGGTAGCGGAGGGAACAGGCTGAGTTCTTTGATCTTCTTGGCCTTCCTGTGACACCGGGTGCTGTAGATGTCCTGGACGGCAGGCCGACCGCCCCACCTTGGATAGCACTGTGGTTGCGGATGGTGCAAATGCCGTACCATGCAGTGATACAACACAACAGGGTGCATCAACGGTGGGTGGAAAAAGTATGGGTACCTTACAAGAGGTACAGTTGCACAGGACATTCCCTAAATGTTGTAAGTATGTTGACAGAACACCTGGTCTAAGTTCTTTAAAGGTTCCTAGAACATGTCATTATCTGGGACGTTACAATAATATTATAATGATATTCAAAAAGGGAACTCTCCTCGGTTATTTTCACAGCTGTGTATATCCCCCCTCAAGCGCATACCAAGACGGCCATCAAGTAACTTCACTGGACTATGCAAACTGGAAGCCATATCTCCTGAGGCTGCATTTATTAAAGCTGGGGCTTTTAACACAGCTAATTTAAGAATCAGGCTACCTAAGTTCTATCAGCATGTTGATTGCCTTACATGAACGAGTAACACACTTGACCACTGCTACAAGGCACTTCCCTGCCCTCCTTTTGGCCAATCTGACTATGACTCCATGTTGTTGCTCCCCTCCTATAGGCAGAAACTCAAACAGGAAGCGCCTGTGCTTAGGTATATCTAACGCTGATCTGACCAATCTGATTACATGCTTCAAGATTGCTTTGTTAATGTGGACTGGGATATGTTCCAGGTAGCCTCAGAGAACAACATTGACATATATGCTGACTCGGTGAGCGAGTTTATAAGGAAGTGTATAGGAGATGTTGTACTCACTGTGACTACTAAAATCTTCCCTAACCAGAAAGTGTGGATTCATGGCAGCATTCGCACAAACTGAAAGCACGTACCACCACATTTAATCATGGCAAGGCAAATGTGAATATTGCCGAATACAAACAGTGTAGTTATTCCCTCCGTAAGGCAATCAAACAAGCAAAGTGTCAGTGTGGAGACAAAGTGTAGTCGCAATTCAACTTCTCAAACACGAGATGTACTGTATGTGGCAGGGTCTACAGACAATCATGGATTACAAAAAAGAAAACCAGCCCCGTCACGGACATCGACGTCTAGACAAATTAAACAACTTCTTTGTGCACTTTGAGGACAATAGAGTGCCACCAACGCAGTCCTCTACCAAAGACTGTGGGTTCTCCTTCTCCGTGGCCGACGTAAGTAAAACATTTAAACATGTTAACTCTCGCAAGAATAACGGCCCAGGGGGCATCCCTAGCCACGTCCTCAGAGCATGCGCACTCGGACATATTCAATCAATCCCTATCCCAGTCTGCTGTCCCCACATGCTTCAAGATGGCCACCATTGTTTCTGTTCCCAAGAAAGCCAAGGTAATTGAACTAAATGACTATCACCCCGTAGCAGTCACTTCTGTCATCATGAAGTGCTTTGAGAGACTAGTCAAGGGTCATATCACCTCCACCCTACCTGTCACACTAGAACCACTCCAATTTGCTTACCGGCCCAACAGGTCCACAGACAATGCAATCACCATCACACTGCACACTGCCCTAGCCCATCTAGACAAGAGGAATACCTATGTAAGAATGCTGTTCATTAACTACAGCTCAGCATTCAACACCATAGTAGCCTCCAAACTCATGATTAAGCGTGAGTCCCTGTGTCGTTTGCAGACGACACAACATTGGTAGGCTTGATTACCAACAACGATAAGACAGCCTACAGGGAGGAGGTGAGGGCCCTCGAATTGTGGTGTCAGGAAAATAACCTCTCACTCAATGTCAGCAAAACAAAAAAGATGATTGTGGACTTCAGCTAACAGAAAACAGCAAAAATCCACATAGACGGGAAAACAGTGGAGGTGGAAAGTTTTAAGTTCCTTAGTGTTCATATCACCGACAACCTGAAATGGCTCACGCACACAGACAGTGTGGTGAAGAAGGCGCAACAACCCCTCTTCAACCTCAGAAGGCTAAAAAAATGTGGCTTGTCACAGAAAACCGTCACGTAACTTTTACAGGTGCACAAATGAGAGTATCCTGTCGGGCTGTATCACCGCTGATACGGCAACTGCACCACCCACAACCGCAGGGCTCTCCAGGGGGTGGTGCGGCACAACGCATCACCGGAGGCAAACTACCAGCTTCTATCTCAAGACCATCAGACTGTTAAACAGCCATCACTAGCACAGTGAGGTGGCTACCTACCTACAGACTTTATATCATTGGCCACTTTAATAAATGGAACACTAGTCACTTTAATAATGGTTACATATCTCTCATTACTTATCTCATATGTATATACTGTACACTGTATCCTACTCTATACTGTCTATTGTGTCTTAGCTGCTCTGTCACTGCTCATCCATATATTTTATATTTATATGTTCTTATCCCATTCCTTTACTAGATTGTGTGTATTAGGTTTTGTTGTGGAATTGTTATATATTATCTTTTAGATATTCCTGCACTGTCGGATCTAGAAGCATAAGCATTTCGGCACACTTGCAATAACATCTGTTAATGTGTGACCAATAACATCTGTTAATGTGTGACCAATAACATTTTTGCGCAGAACATTCCCACATGTTGCACAATGTTCCACAATTTACAAATAAGTCAGCTTGTATGATGTTCAGAGCATATTTGTTTTAGGTATACGTGCTGCTTATAATAAGCACGAGGAGTGAGCTCAGGTCTGCTACCTGGCTTAGCCCCACACCTCGTGTGCCACCCCCCAAAAACATTTGGGGGCTGCCTCTCGTACCTGTCGCACTGCCGTGCTGCCTCCTCATATCGCCGCCGCTCAGCTTTCGCTGCCTCCAGCTCTGCTTTGGGGCGGCGATATTCCCCGGCCTGTGCCCAGGGTCCCTCTCAGTTTAATATCTCCTCCCATGTCCAGGAGTCCTGTGATGCTGGCCGTTGTTGTTGCTGCTGCTGCTGTCGTCGCTGTCTTTTACCACGGCGCTTGGTCCTTTGTTGGTGGGTGTTTCTGTAAGGGATTTCCTCCTCTTCTTCCGAAGAGGAGAGGCGAAAAGGATCAGAGGACCAATATGCGGCATGGTAAGTGTCCATGGTTCTTTTAATACGAAAATGTACACATGAACAACTGAATACAAAAACAATAAACGTGGAATGAACGAAACCCAAAACAGTACCGTGTGGTGGAAAACACAGACACGGAAACAAACACCCACAAACACACAGTGAAACCCAGGCTACCAAAGTATGATTCTCAATCAGAGACAACTAATGACACTAAATACATTTACATTTACATTTACATTTAAGTCATTTTGCAGACGCTCTTATCCAGAGCGACTTACAAATTGGTGCATACACCTTAAGACATCCAGTGGAACAGCCACTTTACAATAGTGCATCTAAATCTTTTTAGGGGGGGGGTGAGAAGGATTACTTACCCTATCCTAGGTATTCCTTGAAGAGGTGGGGTTTCAGGTGTCTCCGGAAGGTGGTGGTTGACTCCGCTGTCCTGGCGTCGTGAGGGGTTTGTTCCACCATTGGGGGCCAGAGCAGCGAACAGTTTTGACTGGGCTGAGCGGGAACTGTACTTCCTCAGTGGTAGGGAGGCGAGCAGGCCAGAGGTGGATGAACGCAGTGCCCTTGTTTGGGTGTAGGGCCTGATCAGAGCCTGGAGGTACTGAGGTGCCGTTCCCCTCACAGCTCCGTAGGCAAGCACCATGGTCTTGTAGCGGATGCGAGCTTCAACTGGAAGCCAGTGGAGAGAGCGGAGGAGCGGGGTGACGTGAGAGAACTTGGGAAGGTTGAACACCAGACGGGCTGCGGCGTTCTGGATGAGTTGTAGGGGTTTAATGGCACAGGCAGGGAGCCCAGCCAACAGCGAGTTGC
Source organism: Oncorhynchus keta (assembly GCF_023373465.1). Taxonomy (NCBI): domain Eukaryota; kingdom Metazoa; phylum Chordata; class Actinopteri; order Salmoniformes; family Salmonidae; genus Oncorhynchus; species Oncorhynchus keta. The sequence continues at coordinate 32,910,357 of NC_068442.1, read as the reverse complement.
AGTAATCAAGACGGGAGATGACAAGTGCCTGGATTAGGACCTGCGCCGCTTCCTGTGTGAGGCAGGGTCGTACTCTGCGGATGTTGTAGAGCATGAACCTACAGGAACGGGACACCGCCTTGATGTTAGTTGAGAACGACAGGGTGTTGTCCAGGATCACGCCAAGGTTCTTAGAGCTCTGGGAGGAGGACACAATGGAGTTGTCAACCGTGATGGCGAGATCATGGAACGGGCAGTCCTTCCCCGGGAGGAAGAGGAGCTCCGTCTTGCTGAGGTTCAGCTTGAGGTGGTGATCCGTCATCCACACTGATATGTCTGCCAGACATGCAGAGATGCGATTCGCCACCTGGTCATCAGAAGGGGGAAAGGAGAAGATTAATTGTGTGTCGTCTGCATAGCAATGATAGGAGAGACCATGTGAGGTTATGACAGAGCCAAGTGACTTGGTGTATAGCGAGAATAAGAGAGGGCCTAGAACAGAGCCCTGGGGGACACCAGTGGTGAGAGCGCGTGGTGAGGAGACAGATTCTCGCCACGCCACCTGGTAGGAGCGACCTGTCAGGTAGGACGCAATCCAAGCGTGGGCCGCGCCGGAGATGCCCAACTCGGAGAGGGTGGAGAGGAGGATCTGATGGTTCACAGTATCGAAGGCAGCCGATAGGTCTAGAAGGATGAGAGCAGAGGAGAGAGAGTTAGCTTTAGCAGTGCGGAGCGCCTCCGTGATACAGAGAAGAGCAGTCTCAGTTGAATGACTGAAATACCCAAATCATAGAAAAACAAACGTAGACTGCCCACCCCAACTCACGCCCTGACCATACTAAATAATGACAAAACAAAGGAAATAAGGTCAGAACGTGACATGAAGCAGGTTCTCAAGAATTTGCCTGTATTTAACTCTGTTTATTGTTCCCTCTATCCTTACCAGTCTCCCAGTCCCTGCCACTGAAAAGCATCCCCATAGCATGATGCTGCCACCACCATGGTTCATGGTAAGGATGATGTTAGACGGATGATGAGCTGTGCCTGGTTTTCTCCAGTCATAGCACTTTGCATTCAGGTCAAAGAGCACCCAATATAATTCCTACTTTGAGACGCTTGATATGGTCCCCCCTGTCTTATTTGTAATTATTTGTAAAGGCAAAAGTGATCCTATATCAGCACTCATAGTCTTGAATACCTTGTAAATATGGGCCAAAAAGTACTCAGTATAAAATGGATGGCTGAAGTGATGGTGAATAACCCAGTTGCCATATGTCTAAGATGAGCTAAAAGAAAAGCAGAGAATTCCTGATTGACCACACTACCATGGCCATTTACTGAAATAATAAGATGTATGAGAGATTCCCTGGTGGCACACGGGATAACAGACCTAGCATGGGAATCAAACATTTCATGTTCAGACCACACAGATTGTCAAGTATGAGGTTTAGAAATATGGTTGTGTTTGCCTGATTAAATGCTGTTCAAAGGTAATATGAAGAAACGGGTTGATTGACAACATATGAAGTTAAAAAATATGGTTGTATTTCTGTGATTAAATGCTGTTCAAATGTCCTATGAATAAAATTCCATGTGTCTCTATATCATCTACAATACAGTCCTCAAATGCCATTAAATCTGGAAAGGAACATAATGGGGATATATTCCAATCTGCTTTAATGAGTTACAAATTTACTGAGAACATTAGGTAAAATTTACATGTAACATTTTCTAAATGTTATTGAAATGTTTTGAGGACCTCCAATACAAGTTAACATGTATAATGTGTGAACATCAATGGAATATTATGTTCAACCTAAAACAAATATATGAACGTAATAAAAACAGATTTATTTGGAAATTGCGGAACATTGTGCAAAATTGTGGGAATGTTTTGTCCAATCTCTGTGACTATCACAAGAATATCACAACATCCCATACAACTTAATTAAATGTTCTGGGAACCTTTAAAGAACTTAGACCAGGTTTTCTGTTAACATTCTTAAACATTAAGGGAATGAATGACCTGCGCAATCTTACTTAAACATTGTATGGATCACAACAAAGGATATTTTGTGTTCTAGGAAGCTATCTCTTGTTATGTACAAACTCTGCTCCCACAACCTAAAGAAACATTCTGGGAACCTTTAAATAACTCAGAAAGGCTGTTTTGTCAACATTCTTGTAACACCAATGGAATTTGTTGTGCAACCTAGTATAAACATTATCTGAATGTCAGGACAGTTTGTGTTTCGGGAACCAATCTCTTGTCATAACACCACAATGTTCCCATAACCTAAAGAAACATTCTGGGAACATTTAAAGAACATCCAAAATGTGTTTTAGGAACATTCTTGTAACATTAGGTGAATGTTTTTTGCACCCTAAAAGAAACATTGTAGAATCATCCGCACAACTGGACAGTTTTTATGTTTTGGAAACATATCGTTTGTTCTGTCCCCACAATGTTCCCACCAGACTGTTCCCACAACCAAATAAAACATTCTGGAAACATTTAAAGAACAGACAAAATGTGTTCAAGGAACGTTCTTGTAACATCAGGCAAATGTTTTATTAAAACATTCTATAATCATCAGCACAACAGGACCGTTTTTGTGTTATGAGAACCTTTTGCCACGACCTAACGAATGTTTGGGGAACTTTCACAGAACCAATTTTGGTTTGATGGGCTGCATCTGAAATTCCATTATCAGCCACCACAAGGATGTAATTGAGTCTGGACTGTACATTGACTGATACTCTACGACCCCTTGAAGCATCTGTCCATTAATGACGGTTGAATAACAACAGATATTACAAACACGTCGGTCTCAGAGATGTTTTGACAGTTACATTTTGAAAACAAATGTGTCACAGTAGGTGGGGGGGATTTGTCCATTATTTTATCAGCTGAGTTTAGATGTGATTGGTGCAATCCAATCTAAACGAATTAAAAGTATTTTAATGACAATACAATGCTGGGCTCATCAGCAAAATAGAATGCCTCTAAGCAAAGTAAGTCATTTTTTGGGGGTGTTGATGCATGATGCGTGTTGACTTATTCAACCCTCTCAAACCCTGTTTTTCTGTTCACAGAAATGTCCTACTGTTCCCTCTATCCAGCCCTTTATGTTGCCAATGATGGTGGTCTTCGGATTCAACGTTTCTGTTAGTTTTATATGTTTCAGGTACTTTTTGACCATTTCACAACCTGCAATCGCTGCTTGAGACTCAGTTCCAATTTCTTTCCTCAGCACATACTGACTCTTGCATCTGGCCAGATAGTTTAAACGTGTTAACATAAACACACTTCCATACAAGCATGTCTGCAACAGAACATAATGAATTTACAAGTCAAGGTTTAGTTTTATTATTCATGTTTTGCTCATGTTTCTTTCAGTATTTTTCAGCATCCCCGCTTTCTTCTCTGATGAGCACATGCTTTATTCATTACAGAACAAATGCATGTTATTTTCAACGGAAAGATATCTTACCCCTTTAGAAGTAAAATATGGATTTGCTAGGGCAATAGCGTACATCTGCTAAGTAAATAGTAGGTAGGTAGGTGGCAGTTTTACTTAATAATGTGTTGGTCAGACAGACCACCCCACTTTATTGACTATTCTCTCCTTTGAGCTTCATTAGTCTGTCCTAGCTGTTGTGTGTTGCTATTGCTGTCAAAGCAGATCCAGTGTCACGGATCCCTCCGGACATTTCATCACGCACACCTGTTCCCTATTTCCACTAATTAGTATTTGTATAGATGTGCCCTTTGGTTTCCATGGTCTTGTCAATTATTGTTACTATGTCCGTTGCCTGTGCTGTGGGTTTTCACGCCCTGTGATAATCATTGTGCTCTAGTGTTATTTATTCGAGGTACTACTCGCTCTTTTTTTTGGGTTTCAACCCTGTGTTTTTGTTACTTGTTTGTTCTTCGTCCCCGTACCCTTACACGGCACACCGTAATTTTGGGTATAATAAAAACCTATTACGCATTCCAGCGCCTGTCTATAAAATACTTTATACCAGCGTGACAACCAGTCTAGGTTGCTCATTATCTTTGCTGGTCCTTCCCTAATATTCTTATCAACTTGACGCCCACATCCTCCATAGGCTGTTCTGAAATAACATATTTTTGTCAGTCACTTACTATTTTGGTAATGTCAATGTAATACACAGATGACTATTGTAATCCCTGTTATATTTGGTATTGCAATTTATCTTCATTAAGGTCAATTGTTGTTTTCTACATGTGTAACTAAAGATCTAGCTTTGTTGCTTTAATATTCATAAGTACAGAAGGTTCACATCTTAACAATAACAGCTAAGAGGCATGGGGGAGTTTGTGACTCCCCCAAATAACTGTTATGTGCCATCCATCCAGCCTTTCTGTCTCTGCTTCATCACATGCATTGCTTTCAACTGTACCTTTGCGCTGGGCATCTCTGACTGGCTATAAGAGACATTAGGAAGAGAGCTATCAAATTACCTACGTTAAAATTGCCTGTAGGGGATAATTGACCACTTCCTGTTCATGGTGGGGGGATATGCTAGCCTTAGGAAACCACAGGTAACTTTCTAACTTTCCAAATGAGCACTACGTACAATAATTCATGCTAGAGAGAGAGAGTGAGGTTGCTTTTAGAGCAGGACAGAAAGCACAAGAAAATAGCAAAGGATTCAAGGAAAATCTTGGCTTTAATAGTTTGGTGAAAGTGGTCCACATACTATACAACTTCACATCATAAAAATATCACAGCAACTTGACTCGTCAGAAAGTGAGACTTGACTTCCAGCAGAACCTGTATTTAGAACTTGTTCTTTGTGTATAAATTGATTTCAATGTCATTGATTTAAGAAATTGTAGATTAGAAAATAATTTCTTAAGAATTTGCTAAATGTGCTTAGTCAGGTATACTCTTTGAAAAACACGTTCCTAAAGGGTTCCCCATAGGATAACCATGTACCCATAGGAAAACCCTTTTAATAACCCCTTTTGGGTTCCATGTAGAACCCGATCTGTGTCCCACTTCGAGGCAAGCAACAATGAAGCATGCATGGGAGCACCAACCGTTCCGGACGATAGTGTGATCACGCTCTCTCTGAGGCCAATGTGAGCAAGAGATTTAAACTGATCAACATTCACAAGGCTGCGGTGCCTGATAGATTACAGGGACATGTACTCAGAGCATGCATGGACAAACTGGCAAGTGTCTTCACTGACATTTTCAACCTCTCCCTGACCGAGTCTATATACATGTTTCAAGCATTGAAAGGATGGTCATATTTTTTATTTACTTTATTTCACCTTATTCACCTTTATTTAGGCCAGTTGAGAACAATTTCTTATTTACAACTGCGACCTGGCCAAGATAAAGCAAAGCGACAAAAACAGAGTTACACATGGGATAAACGAACATACAGTCAATAACACAATAGAAAAATCTATGTACAGTGTGTGCAAATGTAGTAAGATTAGGGAGGTAAGGCAATAAATAGGTCATAGAGGTGACATTACAATTTAGAATTAACACTGGAGTGAAATGTGCAGATGATGATGTGCAAGTAGAAATACTGGGGTGCAAAAGAGAGCAAAAATAAATAAAAAACGATATGGGGACGAGGTAGTTGGGTGGGCTATTTACAGATGGGGTGTATACAGGTACAGTGATCTGTAAGCTGCTCTGACAGCTGATGCTTAAAGTTAGAGAGGGAGATAAAAGTCTCCAGCTTCAGTGATTTTTGTAATTCGTTCCAGTGATTGGCAGAAGAGAACTGGAAGGAAAGGGGGCCAAATGAAGTGTTGGCTTTGAAGATGACCAGTGAAATATACCTTCTGGAGCGCATGCTACGGGTGGGTGTTGCAATGGTGACCAGTGAGCTGAGATGAGGCTGGGCTTTACCTAGCAAAGACTTAAGACGACCTGGAACCAGTGGGTTTGGCAACGAATATGTAGCAATGGTCAACCAACAAGAGCATACAGGTCGCAGATGTGGGTGGTATATGGGGCTTTGGCGACAAAACGGATGGTACTGTGATAGACTACATCTAATTTGCTGAGTAGAGTGTTGGAGGCTATTTTGTAAATGACATCGCTGAAGTCAAGGATCGGTAGGATAGTCAGTTTTGCGAGGGTATGTTTGGCAGTATGAGTAAAGGAGGCTTTGTTGCGAAATAGGAAGCCAATTATAGATTACATTTTTGATTGGAGATGCTTAATGTGAGTCTGGAAGGAGAGTTTAGTCTAACCAGACACCTAGGTATTTGTAGTTGTCCACATATTCTAAGTGAGAACCGTCCGGAGTAGTGATGCTAGTCGGGTGGGTGGGTGCAGGCAGCAATCGGTTGAAGAGTATTCATTAGCATTTAAGAGCAGTGTTGAATGGCTTCGGAGGTTTTTTTAAAACTTGTTAAGCCTATGGGTTCCCCTACAGGAACTACACCCCCCGTTCAGCTGAAACTGTGGCGCAGGGAATGCACAAATATTCTTAGAAATATTTAACCTCCACACATTAACAAGTCCAATATCTCAAATGAGAGATAAACACCTTGTTCATCTGCCCAACGTGTCAGATTTTTAAAATGTTTTATAGCGAAAACACAGCACATATTTATGTTAGACCACCACCAAAACAAAGAGAATACGTAGCCATTTTGTACCACAAAAGATAAAATGACAAAATCACGATTAAAAAAAGAATCATTCACTAACCTCTTGAAAATCTTCATCAGATGACAGTCATATGACATGTTACACAGTACATTTATGTTTTGTTCGATAATATGCATTTTATATCCATAAATCTCGGTTTACATTGTTCAGAAAATTCTCCAAAATGTCCGGAGGAATTATAGAAAGCTACGCCAGATAACAGAAATACTCATCAAAAACTTTGACTAAAGATACATGTTCTACATATAATTAAAAAGATACACTGGTTCTTCATGCAACCGCTGTGTCACATTTTTTTTAACGTTACGGAAAAAGCCTACCATTGCAATAATCTGAGACAGCGCTCAGACGTAACAATATTTCTCCCAAAAATCGTTTTGTTTCATAATGTTCAATTCTAGTGTCCATGTGGCAGCATCTGCTACCACTTTCCAAATGACATATTACAGGTCGATGAAACTGGTGAAACTAAGTGCAGAATCAATCTTCAGGATGTTATAAACGTACAAAACGAATGGCATTCCAACCGGGCAATCCTAGTTCATCTCGGGCTGATTGGAACAGACGAAGCACTCCAAACGCATACACGCTTTCAAGCACATGAATCTTTTGCGACACTGTAGCAATTTCCTTCCCATTAGGTCAAAGTTCACAGCAAATGCTCCATTACACTTTCTACTGAATGAGGACATCTAGTGGAAGACATAGGAAGTGTTTCCAAATCCATAACTTGTTGGGAAGGGAGGGGGCGATGACGTCAAAGTTGCCCCAACTTTCAGGATTCCAAAACTAGTTTGGAAGATTGCCTGCCCTGTGAGTTCTGTTATACTCACAGACATAATTCAAACGGTTTTAGAAGTTTAGAGTGTTTTCTATCCAATAATAATAATAATAATATGCATATCTTAGCAATTTAGGACAGATTTTGATACAGTTCACTATGGGCACGCAATTCATCCAAAGGGGAAATTGCACGCCCAATTTTTCAGTTTTTGATTTGTTAAAAAAAGTTTGAAATATCCAATAAATGTCGTTCCACTTCATGATTGTGTCCCACTTGTTGTAGATTATATCTTTATGTTTGAAGCCTGAAATGTGGCAAAAGGTCGCAAAGTTCAAGGGGGCCGAATACTTTCGCAAGGCACTGTATATAGAGAAAAGAGCCGGCCCGAGATTTGAACCCTGTGGCACCCCTATAGAGACTGCCAGAGGTCCGGACAACAGGCCCTCCGATTTCACACACTGAACTCTATCAGAGAAGTAGTTGGTGAACCAGGAAAGGCAGTCATTTGAGAAACCGAGGCTATTGAGTCTGCCGATAAGAATGCGGTGATTGACAGAGTCGAAGGCCTTGGCCATATCGATGAAGATGGCTGCACAGTACTGTCTCTTATCAATGGCGGTGTTACGAATCCCTTTTGGCCTGACAATCTAAGGGGGATGGTAATGAGACCCGTAACATGACTCATGCAAATTATTATATTAGAAAAAGTAAGAGAGAACGAAATAACCACAGACAACTAAATTACTGTCAAACACTCATGGTTTATTTGAAAACACACGGTAATTGGGGGGAGCAGGATAATAAGTATTCAAAAACACCCCTAAGCTAGACTAGCCTACTTCACCAAAAGCTAACTAACTAACCAAAAATACAGTGGGTGGTCCGCCCAGTTCTAACTAGTGTTTTTATACTAAGTATTCCTACGGGTAATGTATGCCCATGGGCGACTTATCTTGGTACCCCCTTTTCTCACCGTCAAATAAACACCATAACAAAGCCAATACTCACAGGTGGGGACAAAGTAACATGTAGTTGCAAAAGCCAAACAAGAGATCTACAGAGAGATGGCATTGACAGAGAGATTGAGCTCTCGAGCAAACAACAGACATGGTTTTTAAACCAAGGGACAGGGAATGTGATAGGGTAATACGGCATAAAAAAGGTTCTTAAAATGTATCTCCGAATTATAATTTTGTACAATAAGGGCCCAACGCATTAGGCGCTGGTTCTGGTTGTACATCCGGTGGAGAAACACTAAGGGGTTATGATCAGTATATACAATCACTGGTAGGGCACTGGAACCAATATATACTAACAATAAAGCAAGAGCTTCTTGTTCTATTGTCGCATAGTTTGTTTGACATTTGTTAAATTTACGCGAAAAATAACAAACAGGATGATCCACTCCACTCTTGTCCTCCTGCAGTAGAACAGCACCAGCACCTCTGGCACTAGCATCTACCTCCAGTTTAAATGGTTGTTCAAAGTCCGGAGCAGCAAGTACAGGGGTATTAAGATAGCTTTTGAATCTGCTAAAACAATCTTACAATCATGTGACCACTTATACGCTCTAGCCGGACTGAGCAAATCGGTTAATTGAGCAACTACCACAGAGAAATTGACAGGAACTACATTAGTATCCAACCATCCCTAAAAGGCGGTGTCGCTCTCGTCTGGTGGTAGGTGCGGGAAATGCAGTTATAGCCAAGACCTTGGCATCAACAGGGCGCACCTGTCCATGGCCGACCTCCTTGCCGAGATAGGTAACAGTAGCCTTCCCAAACTCGCACTTTGACCAGGTTCAGGGTTAGAGAAGCAGCTGCCAACCTTTCACATACAAACCGTAGAGAGTCAACATGATTTGACCACTCAGATGAATAAATCACTAGATCTTCAAGATATGCACTACAATTGGGAACTCCAGCTAATACAGAGTTAACCTGTTGCGACGAGTAATCCCGTATCCGGGATCGTAATTATAACCTCAAGCTCATTACCATAACGCAAAGTTAACTATTCATGAAAATCGCAAATGAAATGAAATAAATATAAGCTTAGCCTTTTGTTAACAACACTGTCATCTCAGATTTTCAAAATATGCTTTTCAACCATAGCAAAACAAGCATTTGTGTAAGAGTATTGATAGCTAGCATAGCATTAAGCCTAGCATTCAGCAGGCAACATTTTCACAAAAACAAGAAAAACATTCAAATAAAATCATTTACCTTTGAAGAACTTCAGATTTTTCAATGAGGAGACTCTCAGTTAGATAGCAAATGTTCAGTTTTGTCAAAAATATTATTTGTGTAGGAGAAATCGCTCCGTTTTGTTCATCACGTTTGGCTAAGAAAAAAACCCGTATCCGGGAGTGTAATTATAGCCTCAAGCTCATTACCATAACGCAAAGTTAACTATTCATGAAAATCGCAAATGAAATGAAATAAATATATTGGCTCTCAAGCTTATCCTTTTGTTAACAACACTGTCATCTCAGATTTTCAAAACATGCTTTTCAACCATAACAAAACAAGCAGTTGTGTAAGAGTATTGATAGCTAGCATAGCATTACCATTCAGCAGGCAACATTTCACAAAAACAAGAAAAGCATTCAAATAAAATCATTTAACTTTGAAGAACTTCAGATGTTTTCAATGAGGAGACTCTCAGTTAGATAGCAAATGTTCAGTTTTTCCAAAAAGATTATTTGTGTTGGAGAAATCGCTCCGTTTTGTTCATCACGTTTGGCTGAGAAAACCCCCCGAAAATTCAGTCATCAAAACGCAGAACTTTGTTCCAAATTAACTCCATAATATTGACAGAAACATGGCAAATGTTGTTTAGAATCAATCCTCAAGGTGTTTTTCACATATCTATTCGACAATAAGTCATTCGTGCCAGTTGGGTTTCTCCTCTGAATCACATGGGAAAATACATGCAGCTGGAGATTACGCACCAATTTTGACGGAGGACACCAGGCGGACGCCTGGTAAATGTAGTCTCTTATGGTCAATCTTCCAATGATATGCCTACAAATACGTCACAATGCTGCAGACACCTTGGGGAAACGACAGAAAGTGTAGGCTCGTTCCTGGCTCATTCACAGCCATATAAGGAGACATTGGAACACAGCGCCTCAAAAATCTGGCTCACTTCCTGTTTGAAGTTTCATCTTGATTTCGCCTGTAGCATTAGTTCTGTGGCACTCACGGACAATATCTTTGCAGTTTTGGAAACGTCAGTGTTTTCTTTCCAAAGCTGTCAATTATATGCATAGTCGAGCATCTTTTCGTGACAAAATATCTTGTTTAAAATGGGAACGTTTTTTTATCCATAAATTAAAAGAGCGCCCCCTATATCCAAGAAGTTAACCAGTCATTGGAAAGTGGCAGGTGCATTTTGCATCCCAAAAGCCATGACTGAGTACTGTAGGAAGTTGTCTGGGGTCACAAAAGTTGAAATCTCAGAAGCAGGTGAAGTTAACGGAACCTGCCAGTAACCTTTTAAGAGGTCCAACTTAGTTACATAATTAGCAGCACCAAAAGTGTCGATACAGTCGTCCAGTCTGGGTAACGGGTACGAATCTGGCATTGTGACAGAATTTACCTTTCGATAATCCGTACATAACCTGGAAGTACCATCAGGTTTAGGAACCAGAATGCAAGGAGAACTCCAAGGGCTTGAACTTGGCGTCGTCAGGTCCTTCTCCAACAAATATCTCACCTCATCCCTCATTATCTTCCTCTTGGAAGCGTTGATACGATATGGGTGTTGCTTGATAGGTGTAGCATTTCCAACATTAATGTCATGTTCCAACATGTTTGTGCGAAGAGGAACGTCAATCAAAAGACATTCAAAACTGTAGTAGCATTTGGACAAAACTCGAGCAAATAACAGACAGGGTTTTTAAACCAAGGGAAAGGGAATGTGATAGGGTAATGGAAACAGGAGGAGGTGTGTCTTCTGATTAGCGACTGATTGATGACTTATTGGGGAATGATGAATGCCACCTGTGAGGAGGAGAGAAAATAAATACACACACAGGATACCTGTATCCGTAATAGACGGTTATGATATTGTTTAGGACCTTGAGCGTGGCTGAGGTGCACCCATGACCAGCTCGGAAATCAGATTGCATAGGGGAGAAGGTACAGTGGGATTCAAAATTATTGGTGATCTGTTTGTTAACTTGGCTTTCGAAGATTTTAGAAAGGCAGGGCAGGATGGATATAGGTCTATAACAGTTTGGGTCTATAGTGTCTCCCCCTTTGAAGAGGGGGATGACCATGGCAGCTTTCCAATCTTTGAGGATCTCAGACAATACGAAAAGAGGTTGAACAGGCTAGTAATAGGGGTTGCAACAATTTCTACAGATCATTTTAGAAAGAGAGTGTCCAGATTGTCTAGCCCAGCTGATTTGTAGGGATCCAGATTTTGCAGCTCTTTCAGAACATCAGCTGTGATTTGGGTGAAGGAGAAGCGGGGGGGACTTGGGCAAGTTTCTGAGGGGTGTGCAGAGCTGTTGGTCGGGGTAGGGGTATCCAGGTGGAAGGCATGGCCAGCCATAGAAAAATGCTTATTGAAATGATCTATTATCGTAGATGTATACGTGGTGACAGTGTTTCCTAGCCTCAGTGCAGTGGGCAGCTGGGAGGAGGTGCTCTTATTCTCCAGTGTCCCAAAACTGTTTGGAATTAATGCTACAGGATGCAAACTTCTATTTGAAAAATATGGGGCATGCTTTTTTACGATGGTGAGGAATTCACTTTTAAAGAGCAACCAGGCGTCCTCTACTGACGGGATGAGGTCAATATCTGTTGTGAGAATTATGTTCTCAATGTTCATAAACCCAATTCAATTAACAACTCAGCCTGAAACTCCCTAGAAAGGCCAAAACCTAGGAAGAAACCTAGAGAGGAACCAGGCTATGTGGGGTGGCCAGTCCTCTTCTGGCTGTGCCGGGTGGAGATTATAACAGAACATGGCCAAGACGTTCAAATGTTCATAAATGACCAGCATGGTCGTATAATAATAAGGCAGAACAGTTGAAACTGGAGTAGCAGCATGGTCAGGTGGACTGGGGACAGCAAGGAGTCATCATGTCAGGTAGTCCTGGGGCATGGTCCTAGGGCTCAGGTCAGTTGAAACTGGAGCAGCAGCACGGCCAGGTGGACTGGGGACAGCAAGGAGTCATCATTTCAGGTAGTCCTGGGGCATGGTCCTAGGGCTCAGGTCCTCCGAGAGAGAGAGAAAGAAAGAGAGAAGGAGAGAATTAGAGAACGCACACTTAGATTGGGGCGGCAGCGTAGCCTAGTGGTTAGAGCGTTGGACTAGTAACCGGAAGGTTGCGAGTTCAAAACCCCCGAGCTGACAAGGTACAAATCTGTCGTTCTGCCCCTGAACAGGCAGTTAACCCACCAGGCCGTCATTGAAAATAAGAATGTGTTCTTAACTGACTTGCCTGGTTAAATAAAGGTAAAATAAAAATAAAATAAAAGATTCACACAGGACACCGAATAGGATAGGAGAAGTACTCCAGATATAACAAACTGACCCTAGCCCCCCGACACATAAACTACTGCAGCATAAATACTGAAGGCTGAGACAGGAGGGGTCAGGAGACACTGTGGCCCCATCCGAGGACACCCCCGGACAGGGCCAAACAGGAAGGATATAACCCCACTTTGCCAAAGCACAGCCCCCACACCACTAGTCACTTTACATATTACCTCGACTAACTCTGTACCACCTCTATTTTCTTCTATTTTATTTATTGTTTACTTCAGTTTAATTAGTAAATACTTTCTGAGCACTTTTTTGTTGTTGTTAAAACTCCATTGCTGTTTAAAGGCTTGTAAGTAAGCATTTCACCAAGGTCTAAACCAGTTGTATTCAGCGCATGTGACAAATACATTTTGATTTTAATTGATTTGATGATCTCTATATATATGATGGGATGTGTAGACATTATGGGCAGAATATGGATAGAATATTTTTTATATCTTCAGAATATAGGGGCAACATTTGAATAGGATGGCATTGACTAGAATACAGTATATACGTACATATGAAATTAGTAAAACAGTATGTAAACCTTATTAAAGTGTCCAGTGCAGGGTTGAGTAACTGGGTGGACGCCGGCTAGTGGTGGCTATTTAACAGTCTGATGGCCTTGAGATAGAAGCTGTTTTTCAGTCTCTCAATCCCAGCTTTGATGCACCTATGCTGACCTCGCCTTCTGGATGATAGCGGGATCAACAGGCCATGGCTTGGGGGGGGGGGGGTTGATGTCCTAGATAATCTTTTTCTCCTTCCTGTGACTTCTGGTGCTGTAGCTGTCTTGGAGGGCAGGCAGTGTGCCGCTCTCCAGGCAGTGTGCCCTCTGGAGAGCGCTGCGGTTGCGGGCGCTGCAATTGCAGTACCAGGCGTGGTACAGCCCGACAAGATGCTCTCTCAATGGTGTAAAGGTTTGTGAGGGTCTTAGGGTCCAAGCTGAATTTCTTCAGCCTCCTGAGGTTAACCCTTTTTCCCTACCCTGTCTGTTTGGTCCGGACCACTTCAGATTGTCAGTGACGTGTACGCAGAGGAGCTTGAAGCTTTTCACCTTCTCCAATGCAGCCTCATCAATGTGGATGGGGGCGTGCTCCCTCTGCTGTCTCCTGAACCCACGATCAGCTCCTTCATTTTCTTGAGAGAGAGTTTATTTTCCTGGCATCACTCTGCAAGGGCCCTCACCTCCTCCCTGTAGGCTGTCTCGTCAATGTTTGCTGATCAGGCCTACTACTGTTGTGTCGTCTCCAAACTTGGTGATTGAGCGTGCATGGCCACGCAGTCATGGGTGAACAGGGAGTACAGGAGAGGGCTGAGCATGTACTCTTGTGGGGCCCCTGTGTTGAGGATCAGCGTAGTGGAAGTGTTTTTTCCTACCTTCACCACCTGAGGATAGCCTGCCAGGAAGTCTAGGACTCAGTTGCACAGGGCAGGGTTCAGACCCAGGGCCCTAAGGTTAATGATGAGCTTGAATGGTACTATGGTGTTGAAGGCTGAGCTGTAGTCAATGAACAGCATTCTTACATACAGTAGGTATTCCTCTTGTCCAGATGGGATTGGGCAGTGTGAAGTGTGATGGCGATTGCATCGTCTGTGGCTCTATTGGGGCGGTATACAAATTGAAGTGGGTCTAGGGTGTCAGGTAAGGTGGAGGTGATTTGATCCTTAACTAGCCCCTCAAAGCACTTCATGATGTAATGCTCCGGGTGTCGTGGGTGTGGAGTCAAATGCAGGAGACAGAGTTCAATGCTGTGCGTCTTTTACTAGCACCTACGCACCACAGGGTGCTCACAAAAGTAACGTTCCCAAACACAGGGGAAAAAATACAATGGAAAAAATCACGACTAGGCACTAAACACGTACCTCTACAACAGAGCCAAAGGTTACAATGAAATAATCCCGCACAACAACCAGGCGGGCCGGCTGTCTAATAAAGACAAACTAATTAAACATGAACAGGTGCTACCACTAAACATACAAGGAGGGAGAGGAAAAACAATCAGTGGCAGCTAATAGGAAGGGGAAACACCCTCGGTCGGACTCGTGACACATGATGACAGAAGTGAGTGCTTTGGGGCGATAGTCATTTAGTTCAGTTACGTTTGTTTTCTGGGGAAAAGGAACAATGGAAGCAAGTGGGGACAGCAGACTGGGATAGAGAGAGATTGAATATGTCCGTAAACACTCCAGCCAGCTGGTTTGCGCATGCTCTGAGGACGCAGTCATGTCTTGCTCACGTCGGCCATGTCTTGTCTTGCTCACGTCGGCCATGGAGAACAAGAACCCACAGTCCTCGGGAGCAGCCCGTGTCAGTGGCACTGTGTTATCCTCAAAGTGGGGCGAAGAAGGCGTTTAGGTTGTCACGTAAGCAAGACGTCGATGTCAGCGATGTGGCTAGTTTCCCTTTGTAATCTGTGATTGTCTGGAGTCCCTGCCACATATGTCTCTTGTCTGAGCCGTTGAATTGCGACTCCACTTTGTCTCTGAACTGGCATTTTGCCTGGTTGATTGCCTTACGGAGGGCATGACTGCACTGTTTGTATTCAACCATATTCCCAGTGGTTCCCTAGATGGTGCCGACAGACATGACAGCTCTGCTTCTAGCTCCTAACTACTCCAACTTGATTCAGAGCCTGAAATGGCTTCTTGGTAGATAGTTATGAGGTTGGGAGATTGGGAACCTATCTGGTCAAGCTAAAGCCAACTTCATAAAATTACTAGGTGGCTAGTAGTATTAGAGAAACAACAACAACTTTAACAAAAATAGAAACAAATCTGAGGTGGAACATGACCCCGTGCCCCCTATGGGAATGTCACCTCTGGATCTCACCATGGCTTCTAAAGTATCCCATCTACTAGTTTACCTTTCTTATCCTTGTCTCCTCAACTCAGGCTCCAGTTACTAAGTCACTATGGGCAGAACCATAGTGAGAGAGAGAGAGAGAGAGAGAGAGAGAGAGAGAGAGAGAGAGAGAGAGAGAGAGAGAGAGAGAGAGAGAGAGAGAGAGAGAGAGAGAGAGAGACCCAAGCCCAAAAGTTGGATGCCAGTGTACATTCTCCGGTTGGAAGCTCGAAGAGCCAATGAAACATGAAATTGAATTAGAATCCCAGTAAGTTGAAGAGGCAACAGGGCCACACAAGAATGATAGACTTTCTCTTGCTTATTTCTCTCCCTGAAATCCTAAGGAAACGGAATGTATGTGTCGAATGCATGAGTCTTCTACACATTTTTTCATTCTTTGTCCCTTCAATATTTAATGGTGAGTGACTGTTGCTCTTTACAAGCATACCTTAAAATCACTATGTTATTGCCATGCAACTATTTGGCTAGAAGATACAGACGTTACTATAGTTAAGATGAAACACTGTGCGTAAATAAATCCTGCAAGATGATGCTTATTTTTCATGGCATAAGTGGGGTTTTAGATACTGAATATTCTGTGTGAAATGGGTCTCAGGTGGTAATTCTGTCTTCAGCTAAATTTTGTCTCCAAGACCTGGATATGTAAAAAACAAAAAGCAAAGTCCGGAACCTGGATCTCTGCTAAACCACATGTAAATACATTGGTCACCTGACCCCCCTATTTCCTGTTACAGTCTCAATGGAGGGGTTGGGAGGGGGATAAAGCTTTATGGTGTTGAAAGAAAGTATTTTGTGGGGGTTGAGATGATACTGAGCAGGTAAATCTAAATTAGGATTCAGTGGAGTATGTCCAATGCTTTTAAACACTGTCACTGGTTAAATGAACCAGAAAGACACTCTTAGTAACGTGACATGTGGCACCCTAAGAGGTTAACAGGCACAAAAGAGCCATTTTATTTATTTATATATTTATTTATTCATTCCATAAAGACCGTCAGAAGAGGCTCTGCAATAGCAGACGTAAATAAATCATAATAGCATGCTGGAAAGAGGCAGTATCAATTTTTAACAGGTAATGTCCAGCAGGGGATGCAGTCTGGAAGGGAATAGAGCTTGCCGGTTTCTAGTCCTAAAACCCAGGAATGAGTTACCTCCGGTTCGTACAGCCATCCCTATGGGTTTTGGGGGAGATGCCAAAAATAATGTTTGAGGTTAACATGGTTTAGGAGATCTTATATGTTTTGTTCTATGAGATAATATCAGTCAGTTAACATGACCTTTATGAATCATGAAGCCTTTATGTGCTTATTTTAATGACAAAAATGCTTTAAAATTGACAAAAAGTGATGTTAGCTGATTAAAATTCTCATATAAGATCTTCTAAGCCAGTGTTTAGCACAGACCTTATTTTCTGTGTTTATCCAAAACCACCATTCATTTCTCCATAGGCTTTGTTCAAGAAACCATGGCGGAGTTAGTACCTACAAAATGACACCATTGCTATTTCTCTCAATGGCGTGGAGGAGGAAGAGAAGAGGAACGGAAGGGGAGGGGAGGAGAATCAGAGAGGAGGTTTAGGGGAGCAGACTTTAATTGTTGTAGTGATTTGCCTCCTTTATTGAAGACAGAAAGGAATATACTTCACTGTTTAATATAGCAGAAATATAACACAACACAATCCTTTCATTAATTGTCTAGTTTTTGTTGTTGTTGAGTAAATTGGAAATGTAGATAAGTGACCAGCACAATGTCTTCCCATAAATAATTAAACAGTTGCTGTACCCACAGTAGGAATGATTTTACTAGGATTATTATGAAGAAATTGTTGTATGCACTGTATATTCAAAATCAATTACTTGTGACTGGGTCTCTTTGGACTCTGAAAGAACTTAAATGCTTGCATGACTAATTAAACTCTATATCCACCAGTTTCACATTTTGTATTTTCTTTAGAAATGATTGTGTGTGTGTGTGTAAAATATTACTGTTCTCTGATTTTTAATTAATAGATTTCAGTGTAACAATGTGTATGAATTGTTTCGCAAAATGCTAAATAGTATGTCCATTGTTTAGCTGGAATGGAATGTTCGTATTCTGTATAGGGTTATATAAGGAGGGTATATTACTGGAAACGTTCAGAGTTCAGAATTTTTTTATCTTTCAAGGATTTTATGTAATCTATCACACGACATCTAATGGGCCTTTTGGGTACTACAGATTATGTAAAATATCTGAAATAATTAAATAATATTAAAAAATATAATGACAGAGCTGTAAAACATTATCTTAAATAAATGAATACCATTGTTGTTTAATATGATGGTTTCAGCAAGAAATATCCTTGATTTGACTTTTTATACACACTTATTTAGAAGTGTTTGGGGTTTTAGGCTGTGTTTCTGTATAGCACTTTGTGACATTGGCTGATGTAAAAAGGGATTTGGAAATACACTTGATTGATTGATTGATTGATTGAAAGGCTGGTCATGGTTCACATCAACATCATCATCCCAGACATCCTGGACCCACTCCACTTCAGATACCGCCCTAACAGATCAACAGATGACGCAATCTCTATTGCACTCCACACTGCCATTTCCGACTTGGACAAAAGGAACACCTATGTGAGAATGGTGTTTTATTGACGACAGCTTAGTGTTTAACACCGCAGTGTGTTACCAAAGCTCATCACTAAGCTACGGATCCTGGGATTGAACACTTCCCTCTGTAACTGGATCCTGGACTTCCTGATGGGTGCCGCCCCCAAGTGGTGATGGTAGTCAGCAACACATCCGTTACGCTGACACTCAACATGGGGGCCCCTCAGGGGTGCATGCTTAGTTCCCTCCTGTACTCCATGTTCACCCAGGTATGGGTGGCCCCTTAGGATAATGAAAAAATGCCTTCAGATCCTCAAAATGTTCTACAGCTGCACCATTGAGAGCATCTTTACTGGCTGCATCACCGCTTGGTATGACAACTGCTTGGCATCTGACCGCAGGGCGCTACAGAGGGGTAGTGCGTACGGCCCAGTATATCACTGGGGCTGAGCTCCCTGCCATCCAGGACTTCTATACCAGGTGGTGTCAGAAGAAGACCCTAAAAATTATCCAAAAACTCCAGCCACCCAAGTCATAGACTGTTCACTCTGCTACCG
The DNA here is from genome assembly GCF_023373465.1 of Oncorhynchus keta. NCBI lineage: Eukaryota > Metazoa > Chordata > Actinopteri > Salmoniformes > Salmonidae > Oncorhynchus > Oncorhynchus keta. The sequence goes on along the minus strand of NC_068442.1, from coordinate 32,891,353 downwards.
CACGGCAAGCGATATGATGCACCAAGTCTGGAACTAACAGTACCCTAAACAACATCTACCCCCAAGCCATAAGACTTCTAAATAGTTAAATAACACAAACTATATGGATTGACCCTTTTTGCACTAACTCGACTCACCACATATGCTGCTGCTACTGATTAAAATATCTGTATCTTTATTCCTAGTTATATGTACATGTCTACCTCAATTACCTCCTACCTCTCCACATCGACTCGGTATTGGTACCCCTTGTGATGTCATAAGGTGAATGCACCAATTTGTAAGTCGCTCTGGATAAGAGCGTCTGCTAAATGACTTAAATGTAATGTATATAGCCAAGTTATAATTACTCATTGTGTATTATTACTTTTATTATTATGTGTTTTACTCTTCTATAATTTCTCTATTTTATTTCTCTCCGCAATGTTGGAAGGGGCCCGTAAGTAAGCATTTCACTGTTAGTCTACACTTGTTGTTTTCAAAGCATGTGACTAATAACATTTAATTTGATTTGAAACAATAACTAAGCGCCTCCCCTCCCCGGTTTCGGTTAAAGGCTGAGGGATGGTGTTGGACAAATGTAACCACTATCAAATTCATAAACAGAGCTATGCAATAAAATGCAAATTAATTACTTAAAAATTATACAATGTGATTTTCTGGATTTTTGTTTTAGATTCCGTCTCTCACAGTTGAAGTGTACCTATGATTTAAAAAAATTACAGACCTCTACATGCTTTGAAAGTAGGAAAACCTGAAAAATCGGCAGTGTATAAAATACTTATTCTCCCCACTGTAAGTATTCTCACCCCTGAGTCAATACTTTATAGAAGCACCTGGCGGTGATTACAGATTTGAGTGATTTTGGATGGTTTTGGGTATATTTGTATCAGTTTTGCACATCTGGATTTGTGGATTATTTCCCATTCTTCCTTGCAAGCTCTGTTAAATTAGATGGGGAGCGGTGGTGAACAGCAATCTTCAAGTCTTTACACAGCTTTTCAGTAGGATTCAAGTCTGGGCTTTGGTTGGGTGACTCAAGGACTTTCACATTCTTGTTCTGGAGCCATTCCAGCTTTGCTTTGGCTGCATGCTTGGGGTCATTGTCCTGTTGGAAGGTAAATCTTCACCCCAGTCTTAGGTCGTTTGCACTCTGAAGCAGGTTCTCATGAAGTATTTGACTGTATTTGGCTTCATTCATTGTTCCCTCTATCGTTACCAGTCTCTGAGTCCCTGCCGCTGAAAAGCATCCCCATTGCATGATGCTGCCACCACCATGTTTCCTGGTGGGGATTTTGTTAGACGGGTGATGAGTTGTAACTGGTTTTCTCCAGACATTGCGCTTTGTATTCAGGCCAAAGAGTTATGTTTTTGTCTTATCAGACCACAGAGTATTTAGCCTTTTGCTCTGCGTCTTTCACGTGCCTTTTTGCAAACTCAAGGTGTGCTTTCATGTGCCTTTCTCTCAGGAGTAGCTTCAGTCTCACTCTCCCATAAAGCCGAGATTGGTGAAGTTCTGTAGAGATTGTTGTACTTCTGGCAGGTTCTCCCGTCTCAGCCAAGGAACTCTGTAGTTCTGTCAGAGCGGCCATTGTGTTCTTGGTCACCTCCCTGACTAAGGTCCTTCTTGGCTGGTTAATCAGTTTGGTCGGACGGACAGTTCTAGGCAGAGTCTGGGTAGTTCCATATTTTTTCCATTCCCTAATGATGGAGACCACTGTGCCCTTGGAAACTTTCAACACTCCAGAAATAATGTTATACCCTTCCCCAGATATATGCCTCATCGCTGTTCTATCTGGGGGACCTACAGACAGATCATTGTACTTCATGGTATAGTTTCTGCTCTGACATGCACTGTCAAATGTGTGACCTTATATAGACAGGTATTTCTTTTTAAATCTTGTCCAAACAATTGAAATGGCCACAGGTGGACTCCAATCATGTTGTAGTGACATCACAAGGCCTTAACCAACAATGCAGTTCAAGAAATAGAGCTAAGAAAATATTTACTAAATAAAGGGGGTACCAGTACCAGTACCGAGTCAATGTGCGGGGGTACAGGTTAGTCAACGATGATCAAAGGAAATTGAATGCACCTGTCATGCATAGGTGTAATAGGTGGCAGGGAAGTCAGGCGCAGGAGAGTCAAATGGAGTGTAAATATGGAGTCTTTTAATAAAGTTCCAAGAGTATGCTCCATAACAATAAATGTACAAACAAACAAAACATGGGTACGAGGACCCGACGCGCACCTATACAAACACTCACACTACACTGACAACAAATCAATCACTGACAAAGACATGAGGGGAAACAGAGGGTTAAATACAAAACAGGTAATGAATGGGATAGACAACAGGTGTGTGGGAAGAAGAGACAAAACCAATGGAAAATGAAAAAAGGATCAATGATGGCTAGAAGACCGGTGACGTCGAACGCCGAGCACCGCCGGAACAAGGAGAGGCAACGACTTCGGCAGAAGTCGTGACAGCACCTGAGCTCAATTTGGAGTGTCATAGCAAAGAAGTGTGAATACACATGTATAACTGAACAAAAATATAAAGCAACATGCAAAAATTTAAATGATTTTACCGAGTTACAGTCTGTATGAGGAAATCAGTCAATTGAAATGGATTAGGACTCAATCTATGGAATTCAGATGACTGGCCTGGCCCAGCCAATAAGAAGACAGAAATCCTCCTCAGTTTCATATCAAATCAAATCAAATTTTATTTGTCACATACACATGGTTAGCAGATGTTAATGCGAGTGTAGCGAAATGCTTGTGCTTCTAGTTCCGACAATGCAGTGATAACCAACAAGTAATCTAACTAACAATTCCAAAACTACTGTCTTATACACAGTGTAAGGGGATAAAGAATATGTACATAAGGATATATGAATGAGTGATGGTATCGAGTACAGTATATACATATGAGATGAGTATGTAGACAAAGTAAACAAAGTGGCATAGTTAAAGTGGCTAGTGATACATGTATTACATAAGGATGCAGTCGATGATGTAGAGTACAGTATATACGTATGCATATGAGATGAATAATGTAGGGTAAGTAACATTATATAAGGTAGCATTGTTTAAAGTGGCTAGTGATATATTTACATCATTTCCCATCAATTCCCATTATTAAAGTGGCTGGAGTTGGGTCAGTGTCAATGACAGTGTGTTGGCAGCAGCCACTCAATGTTAGTGGTGGCTGTTTAACAGTCTGATGGCCTTGAGATAGAAGCTGTTTTTCAGTCTCTCGGTCCCAGCTTTGATGCACCTGTACTGACCTTGCCTTCTGGATGATAGCGGGGTGAACAGGCAGTGGTTCGGTGGTTGATGTCCTTGATGATCTTTATGGCCTTCCTGTAACATCAGGTGGTGTAGGTGTCCTGGAGGGCAGGTAGTTTGCCCCCGGTGATGCGTTGTGCAGACCTCACTACCCTCTGGAGAGCCTTACGGTTGAGGGCGGAGCAGTTGCCGTACCAGGCGGTGATACAGCCCGCCAGGATGCTCTCGATTGTGCATCTGTAGAAGTTTGTGAGTGCTTTTGGTGACAAGCCGAATTTCTTCAGCCTCCTGAGGTTGAAGAGGCGCTGCTGCGCCTTCTTCACGACGCTGTCAGTGTGAGTGGACCAATTCAGTTTGTCTGTGATGTGTATGCCGAGGAACTTAAAACTTGCTACCCTCTCCACTACTGTTCCATCGATGTGGATAGGGGGGTGTTCCCTCTGCTGTTTCCTGAAGTCCACAATCATCTCCTTAGTTTTGTTGACGTTGAGTGTGAGGTTATTTTCCTGACACCACACTCCGAGGTCCCTCACCTCCTCCCTGTAGGCCATCTCGTCGTAATCAAGCCTACCACTGTTGTGTCGTCCGCAAACTTGATTATTGAGTTGGAGGCGTGCGTGGCCACGCAGTCGTGGGTGAACAGGGAGTACAGGAGAGGGCTCAGAACGCACCCTTGTGGGGCCCCCGTGTTGAGGATCAGCGGGGAGGAGATGTTGTTGCCTACCCTCACCACCTGGGGGCGGCCCGTCAGGAAGTCCAGTACCCAGTTGCACAGGGCGGGGTCGAGACCCAGGGTCTTGAGCTTGATGACGAGCTTGGAGGGTACTATGGTGTTGAATGCCGAGCTGTAGTCGATGAACAGCATTCTCACATAGGTATTCCTCTTGTCCAGGTGGGTTAGGGCAGTGTGCAGTGTGGTTGAGATTGCATCGTCTGTGGACCTATTTGGGCGGTAAGCAAATTGGAGTGGGTCTAGGGTGTCAGGTAGGGTGGAGGTGATATGGTCCTTGACTAGTCTCTCAAAGCACTTCATGATGACGGAAGTGAGTGCTACGGGGCGGTAGTCGTTTAGCTCAGTTACCTTAGCTTTCTTGGGAACAGGAACAATGGTGGCCCTCTTGAAGCATGTGGGAACAGCAGACTGGTATAGGTTTTGATTGAATATGTCCGTAAACACACCGGCCAGCTGGTCTGCGCATGCTCTGAGGGCGCGGCTGGGGATGCTGTTTGGGCCTGCAGCCTTGCGAGGGTTAACACGTTTAAATGTCTTACTCACCTCGGCTGCAGTGAAGGAGAGACCGCATGTTTTTGTTGCAGGCCGTGTCAGTGGCACTGTATTGTCCTCAAAGCGGGCAAAAAAGTTATTTAGTCTGCCTGGGAGCAAGACATCCTGGTCCGTGATTGGACTGGGTTTCTTCTTGTAGTCCGTGATTGACTGTAGACCCTGCCACATGCCTCTTGTGTCTGAGCCGTTGAATTGAGATTCTACTTTGTCTCTGTACTGACGCTTAGCTTGTTTAATAGCCTTGCGGAGGGAATAGCTGCACTGTTTGTATTCGGTCATGTTGCCAGACACCTTGCCCTGATTAAAAGCAGTGGTTTGCGCTTTCAGTTTCACGCGAATGCTGCCATCAATCCACGGTTTCTGGTTAGGGAATGTTTTTATCGTTGCTATGGGAACGACATCTTCGACGCACGTTCTAATGAACTCGCACACCGAATCAGCGTATTCGTCAATATTTTTATCTGACGCAATACGAAACATGTCCCTGGGTGGGTGGTCTCAGATGATCCTGCTGGTGAAGAAGCTGGATGTGGAGGTCCTGGGCTGGGGTGGTAACATCCGGTCTGTGGTTGTGAGGCCGGTTGGACGTACTGACAAATTCTCTAAAACAACGTTGGAGGCGGCTTATAGTAGAGAAATTAACATTAAATTATCTGGCAACAGCTCCGGTTGACATTCCTTCAGCATGCCAATTGCATGCTCTCTCAAAACTTGAGACATCTGTGGCATTGTGTTGTGACAACTTTTTAGAGTGGCCTTTAATTGTCCACAGCAGAAGGTTTACTGTTGTAATGATCATGCTGTTTAATCCGCTTCTTGATAAGCCATACCTGTCAGGTGGATGGATTATCTTGGCAAAGGAAAAATACTAACAGGGATGTAAACACATTTGAGCACAATAAGCTTTTGGTGCATATGGAACATTTCTGGGATATTTAATTTATTTAATTAGGCAAGTAAGTTAAGAAACATTTCTTATTTACAATGACGGCCTACCCCTACCCCAGCCAAACACGGATGACGCTGGGCCAACTGTGCACCACCCTATGGGACTCCCCATCACAGCCAAATGTGATGCAGCCTGGATTTGAACCAGGGACTGCAGTGATGCTTCTTGCACTGAGATGCAGTGCCTTGCGCCACTCGGGCATGAAACATCAGACCTGCACTTTACATTTTGCGTTTTTATTTTTGTTCAGTTTAAACGAGATGTTTCTGTATTTCATTTTCCCAAATTTGTGATTGTGGGGTATTGTATGTAGATGGTGAGAAAATACATATTTTTGTTATTTTTTATTATTATAATTGTTTTATTTTGGAAGTGTAAATAAGAACACATTTCTGTTGAAATACAGCAAATGTAGAATAAGTGAAGGTATGAATACTTTCTGAAGGCACTATATGTATCATAAAAACACGCTTGACATATGCCATCCTTCCTATCAGAGCCGGCAGCTGCAGTGCCAATATTGTTCAGTTGGCCAACAGTTTCAGAAGTAGCATTCTTTTTTCGTGGGTGTGCTTCAGTTGTGACAACCTCCTTCCTCTCTGTATGACTGTGTGACTCAGCAGAGAAGCATAACATTTTTTATAGCCTCAGCCTCATTGTCAAATAACAGACACTGACTGCCGAGCTCTATTCATTTTGTCATTCATTTAACATAAAATTCATGAGCAATCCATTCAAATTGTACAATTATAAACAAAGAGCAGGATGTTCTGTTCATTATGTATAAATGTGAGGGCATTTTTAATATGATGATAACCTTTTGGATTCAGTCAGTGTAGTGGACAACTGTCTAGACAACTACCACTATACAGTCAAAGTCCAATCCTTTTAGTGACTGGAACATAATCATTTGCCTTCAATGCTACCCTGTGCTAGCCCAAAGCCATCAGAGAGGGAACACATGCATGCCAAGCCAACCTGTCCAGTTGCAGGCTGCTGTTGGCCCATCTGCTCCTGCCTGGGGGAGACAGACTGACAAACAGGCTGTGCTTAAAGAGTTGCATTTAAGTGCACAACAGTCTGTGGACAGGAAACTTTCTGAACACAACAGTGGAACAAACTGATTCATAAATCGATAGCACTGTGACACCATTTATGATGACATTCAGGAAGACACTAACTCAGGATACTAACTCCTAACAGTGTATCTTTTTTGTAATATTCATTCCAGAAACATCTTGTGTGCAAATTAAATGTTGGCCTCGAGTTTTGAATTATGAAGATCTGAAACTTTAAGTACTGATGTGCTGTAAACTTGAAAACAGGCAAGGAAAAAGGTGCTCGTCTTCAAAAAATGTCCCTTGTTGAAATATTGAGGAAGATAATTAGATTCTCTCTCGAAATCCCAGAGCGCCAAACAGTTATCACCCTCACTTGGCATCTCATGTTACATGGTAAGTACAGCACCTTTTTTTATAAGCACTGGCTCACGCTAGTCTGTGGCTCACACACAAAGGTTCTATGAAAAGTAAAAAGGCATGAAGAGTAATTAATTACAGTATGATGATTTCCTGGAACCTGTCTCCCTCTTGATAAAACTAAACCCTGTTCTAGATGACTGGAATCTTAAAATGGATTGTAGAAAATCCTTATCCAACTCCTGCAGTTTTTTTCTCTATTGAAAAAATATACGTTATCCATTTCAATGATCTTTTCCCCCTAAAGAGAACCACCATACTTGAAGATCGTCTTCAAGGGTCCCCTTGTGATTTGACAGAAAAAATTAAGGGAAAATACTAGGCCTAATATATTAATTATTATTATCTGGATCAGATGTTGGAAGGAAGACAGCAGACACGCCTCTCCCCAGCAGAGATGAGAAGTGATGGGTGGCATGGCAGTCACAACAACATGTCAATCCATTATCCAGCCCAAGTCCACAAATCAATTGTTATTTTATTTCTACCCATCCCCCATGGCTCTACCTCCCACACGCATTTCAACATTTGACAGCCCACTCTGAGTTCACCTGCTGGGGTGAACCAGGGTCTGCATGCATATTGCCCTACTATATCTGTCTCTGTGCTTATTTCAAAGACAGCATGAAAATAAATATAAATGGCTGTTGCCTCTGTTTCAGCACCATGACCCACCCTATCACACTGTCTGACTGCCTTGCAGAGCAGTGCTCGTGAAGGCACGCCTATGTCCCTGAGACGATTGTGGCCAGGTGATAAACGGTGGAGGTGCACACTCGGCTGCCAGTCGCCATCAGTGAAGCATTGGTGGCAGGCAAGCAGGCTTACTGACCCCTATCTTCCTCAACAAGATCTTCTCTGAAGCTGTGCGCCAGAGGTGGAAATAACTTATCCCAGCAATGAAAGCTGCCATTGAGTATGTGGAGAGTGCTAACACCCACTATGACAAGCTCATTGACCACCCTCTCTCCCAAAAGCCTGGGTAGAGTGGTAGAGCCAAGCTTCCGGGTCAGTAGCTTGAGCCCAATAACAAGGAAAGCCAAGTGCCAAAGGTTGGGCTTAAAGTAATTTATAGGAGATGATACAAAATGTTCTCTCAGGAATCTTTTGTTGAAGATGTAAATAATGTATGTTGTTCTGATGTGTATGAGGAAATGAAAACAGATGCATCACTGGAAGTACTTGTAAAATTATTCATGCCAATTGTTGACAAGCAGCATGCACCTGTTAAGAAATGAACTGTGAGAACTGTTAGAGCTCTGAATTGATGATGAATTGAACAGTTTTATGGTTCAAAGAAATCAAGCAAAAAAGATGGCAAACAAGTCAGGCTGCTCGGCTGATCGGTTGTCATACTGTAAATTGAAACATTTTGTGACAAAACTTACAGTGGAACTGACAGTGTTTTAACTTCTTTGCAGATATGAAACAAACAGACAATCATAATATCAGTCAAAAATATCAAAATCACAGTTTCCGCTACAAAACCATCTCAAAAAGGTTTTATTTGACTCAAATTTCCATAACTTACAGTAAGGCATTGTTGGTGGAATAGATGGACGCAGTACAATGTATGAGTAATATAATTCACCAATACATTTATTGGTAGTCCAAAATATATTGCTGTCAGGTTGTAAATCACAGCTGCCCTGGTAAGTACATTGTTTGCTGCCTCCACGCATTCGGGATGCACTGTTTCAGTTTCAATGATTTAATATTTTGGGCAAAAACTGACAAATGTAACTAAGGCTGGGAATGTCAATACAACCAAACTAGCAAGGGCAATGATCACAAGTCATTCATAACATGGGTAATAGGCTAGTGTATCTATTTATGTAACAATTGATTTAGCTAGCTAGCTGCTAGGAGGATGTCATGCCATTGGAGGAGTGGGTGAGGGACTTTTTCCTCTTATATCATTTTTTGGTGGCTTCAGCTAGATGCAGGTGTCATTTGGTTAGCTAGCCAAAAAAATGAATAACTTTGCTAGCTAGCTATGCTGAACTTGAACGACTGTTATCCAGTTAGCATATCTCTTGCTTCGTAAATATACAGGCTATCTAGTCCGATTTCAGAGCACTCTGATCTGAGTGTATCAGAGAGCAGAATAACTGAATATGACTGGTGTCAGTAAACATACAGTAGGTTAAAAAAAGTTACAATTAGTCACGAACGCTCTAGATAACATGTAAACAGCCTAACAACCAGCTCTGCTAGGGCGAGTAAAATGGTCAGAGTAAGGCATTCTCTCATTTGTGTCTGGAAGTAGCTAGCAAGCTAGTCAACTTCAGCCTGTTAGCTTGGGTGCTTTACTGCCCTTTTGAGGAACGCTGGGATCAACCCTACTCCAGAGCATCCAGTGTCAATCGTGCAGTGTGCACTGAACGCTCAGAGAGCAAAACACTTTGAATTTACCAACAGACAATCTGACAGCGCGCTCTGAATTTACGAATGACCCTGAGCGCACTCTGACACACTGGAGGGAATTTATGAACACACCCTTATATGGAGCGAGACAGCTGCCAAAAGGTTGAGCGTACTGTATTGTTAGGATCATAAGAAAATCCAAATGGAAATTGTTAGAATCGCAAGAAAAGCCAAACGTGAAACATGAAACGTAAAAGTTAAATCAGATCTGTTACACGTCCAAGTCTTACTTTGCGTCTCCCTTTACTCAGTTACAGATTTATTTTATACGTACAACTTTTGTCAGTAATGTGGCATCTGAAGGACGAACCGAACATAGCTAGTCAAAGTTTGCTAGTCAATCAAGCAACTCTTGCCCAGACGTTAGAGTTGCTTTGCAGCTTCTTCGCTATACCCTGTCCTGAGCAAAATAGCGAAGGGGTCCCAAATGGTCAAGACTATCTACTGCCTATTCTTATTGCCAGATCTGTTTTCCCTATCACCCACTGCACGTGCTTCTTCAACTATTTTGTTTCACGAGACCCTGTGATCTAGGGTCTCTTTTTAAGGGGAGCCCTATAATAAAACCAGTTATAAAACACAAATAGAGTTCTACAATTATTCCACAAGACACCAGTACCAAAAATGATAGCCTACATTTTTGGGGAGATAAGCCTAAATTAAACATTGAATTATTAAAGTGATAAGCTTAAGAATTTGATCATTTTGATAATTTTGAATACACACATGGATTTCAATAAACAAATAGATTACTCTTCTTTTCTCTTCTCTTTGATTTAGTTCCTATCGCCACTCAAACAAATTACAATGGATGACATACTGACTGACTGAATGAATGAAGAATTACAGTGCCTTGCGAAAGTATTCGGCCCCCTTTAACTTTGCGACCTTTTGCCACATTTCAGGCGTCAAACAAAGATATAAAACTGTATTTTTTTGTGAAGAATCAACAACAAGTGGGACAAGTGGGATTGTGGAGGCCAGGTCATCTGATGCAGCACTCCATCACTTTCCCTCTTGGTAAAATAGCCCTTATACAGCCTGGAGGTGCATTTTCCTGTGGAAAAACAAATGATAGTCCCACTAAGCCCAAACCAGATGGGATGGTAGTGTATATGTTGGAGTGATGACTTGCACGCATCATGACAATGGCTGCATGCCTCAAGAAGGGCATCTTCTGAGGCTGAGGGGTGTTTTAACCGAAGGCACATGGTGCTGCATGGAGATCACAAGCTCTTCAACTGTGCAGCAGTGTCGTGATGGAGGAAAAAACATTATTTCATCAATTGTAGAATAAAGCTGTTACGTAACAAATGTGGAAAATGTCAAGGGGACTGAATACTTTCCGAATGCACTAGGTTTTTATAAGATTTAATGTTGCTATAACGCTGTCAGTTCCACTTAAAGAATATTCAGACATTATATTACCAAACCAAGGTAAATTACATAAAATACAATGGAAAAAGACTTTGGACCATCTTCATTTATATCATGGGTGTCACGACTTCTGCCGAAGTTGGCTCCCCTTCCTGTTCGGGCGGTGCTCGGCGGTCGTCGTCACCGTCATACTAGCCTCTACCGATCCCTTTTTCGTTTGTCTGTTGGTTTTGTCTTATTAGTTTCACCTGTGTGTATTTTGGTTTAATTAGCTTCCCCATATATGTAGTAGTTTGACCCGCCCTTGTTTTGTGCGGGATTGTCTTTATGTTACGTGTGTGCATGTTAAGTCGTGGTGTATTTGCTTTTCTTTACTGGACACCCTGTGGTTTTGGGTTGTCCTGTATAGTGTCCTGCGCCCTGTATTGTGTTGGGCTTATTATTTTGGTGTGCAAGAGTAAAGCACTTTACTCCGTTACTCTCTCTCTCTCTGCGTCTGATTCCTGCACCCATCTATTCCCGTGTGACAGAATCCTGCACCGGAATATGGAATCAGCAGGAGCAGCCGAATCTCCTCTCCCATCGATGGAGGAAAGAGTCCTCCATCATACCAGTGTTCTCCATAGGATTGGTTCGGCCATGGACCAAATGATGGAGAGGATGGATCGATGGGAGAGGAGTGGCCTTCCCACCTCATCTCCAGCACCCCCTCCTCCAGCACCTCCTGTTCCTGCTACCTCATCTGGCTCCGGGGCTCTCCGGCTGACGCTCCCACGGGAGTATGATGGAACGGCGGTGGGGTGCCAGGGTTTCCTTCTACAACTGGAACTGTACCTGGCTACCGTGCGTCCTACTCCCTCCGGAGAGGAGGTGAATGGCTGTTCCATTTGCGTCAGGAGACGAGGAGCACGCAAGACTTTGCCCTGGAGTTCAGGACCTTGGCCGCAAGAGCATGGGTGGAATGACAGGGCCCTGATAGATCATTTCCGATGCAGTCTCAGGGAGGACGTCCGCAGGGAGCTAGCATGTCGGGACACCACCCTCACGCTGGATGAACTCATTGACATGGCTATCCATCTCGACAATCTGCTGGCTGCCAGCAGGCGTTCGGATCAGGTCCTGTCGTTTCCACTTCCCAGCCCTCCTGCCCCTATCCCCACCGGAGGAGGAGTGTCTTCCTGCACCAGTGGTCGGCGAGGACACGCGGCCGACCGGTGCTGGAGGAACTCGTCTGGGAGTCGGGAGGGCAGGCGGAGCACTACTCGATCACCCTAGGTGAGTAAGCACCAGACTCACCCGGAGCTTCCTGTCGGTCATATGTATGTGTTAACTTCTTTCCCTGTTTTTTCCCCTCTCTACAGCATAAGGCGCTAGTCGATTCAGGCACAGCTGGGAATTTTATGGATCGGGGGGGTCATAAGGAGCAGATTATTCTGTTCCTTATCGATTCACCTGCGTTTCCAGTGGTGTTGGGAATTCCCTGGCTAGCTCAGCACAACCCGGTGATTTCCTGGTGACAGGGGGATCTTAAGGGGTGGTCAGAGGAGTGTTCAGGCAGGTGTATAGGAGTTGCCGTTGGTGCGACTACGGTGGTGAGTCCAGACCAGGTTTCCACTGTGCACATTCCCTCTGAATATGCCGATTTGGCTATCGCCTTCAGTAAAAAGAGGGCGACCCAATTACCACCCCATCGTCGAGGGGACTGCGTGATAAACCTTCTGGAGAACGCTGGAATTCCTAGGAGTCACGTGTATCAATTGTTCCAGGAGGAGACAGTAGCGATGGAAACATATGTTCCTTAATCGCTGGGACAGGGGTACATTCGGCCCTCCGCATCACCCTTCTCCTCAAGCTTATTTTTTGTGAAGAAGAAGGAGGGAGGTCTGCGTCCATGCATTGATTATCGAGGTCTAAATTCCATCACAGTGGGGTTTAGTTACCCACTACCTCTCATCGCTACTGCGGTGGAGTCATTTCACGGGGCGCGCTTCTTCACAAAACTGGACCTGAGGAGTGCTTATAATCTGGTGCGCATCCGGGGAGGAGATGAGTGGAAAATTGCATTTAGTACTACATCTTGTCATTATGAGTACCGCGTCATGCCATATGGGTTGAAGAATGATCCAGCCGTCTTCCAATTATTCGTAGATGAGATTCTCCGAGACCTGTTCAGGCAGGGAGTGGTAGTGTACATCGATGACATCTTGATCTATTCTGCCACACGCGCGGCACGTGTCTCTGGTGCGTAAGGTACTTGGGCGACTGCTGGAGCATGACCTGTATTGCAAGGCGGAGAAATGTGAGTTCTTCAAACAGGCCGTTTCCTTCCTGGGTTATCATATTTCCACCTCTGGGGTGGTGATGGAGGATGACCGTGTTACAGCCGTGCGTAATTGGCCGACTCCGACCACGGTAAAAGAGGTGCAGAGGTTTTTACGGTTTGCCAATTACTACCGGAGGTTTATCCGGGGTTTTGCTCAGGTGGCTGCTCCCATTACCTCACTGCTGAAGGGAGGACCGGTGCGCTTGCGTTGGTCAGCAGAGGCGGGCAGAGCTTTCAGTCGTTTGAAGGAGCTGTTCACCAATGCGCCCGTGTTGGCGCATCCAGACCCCTCTTTAGTGTTCATAGTGGAGGTGGACGCGTCCGAGGCGGAGGTCCGGGCCGTGCTGTCCCAGCGCTGGGGCGTGCCACCCAAGCTCTTGTGCCTTCTTTTCGAGGAAGCTCGGTCCGGCGGAGCGAAACTATGACGTGGGGGACTGGGAGTTGTTAGCTGTAGTCAAGGCTCTGAAGGTGTGGAGACATTGGCTTGAGGGGGCTAAATACCCTTTTCTCATCTGGACTGACCATCGTAATCTCGAGTATATCCGGGCAGTGAGGAGACTAAATCCGCGTCAGGTTAGATGGGCCATGTTTTTCACCAGGTTTCGGTTTACCATCTCATACCGGCCAGGCTCCCAAAACACCAAAGCCGACGCGCTGTCTCGCCTCTATGATACCGAGGAGCGGTCCGTTGAGCCAACTCCCATCATTCCACCTTCATGTCTCGTGGCACCGGTAGTATGGGAGGTGGACGCGGAGATAGAGAGGTCATCGCGGTTAGAGCCACCCCAACCTAACTGTCCAGCGTGGGCTCAGTACGTGCCGAGGAGGGTCCAGGATAAGCTAATCCGTTGGGCTCATACTCTCCCCTCCTCGGGTCATCCTGGGATTGAGAGGACAGTGTGGAGTCTTAGAGGGAGATACTGGTGGCCCACGCTGGCTAAGGATATGAGATTTTATGTCTCCTCCTGCACAGTGTGCGCTCAGAGCAAGGCTCCTCGGCACTTGCCTAGAGGGAAGTTACACGATCCTGGTCATTGTGGATCAGTTTTCTAAGTCCTGTCGTCTCATCCCATTGCCCAGTCTCCCTACGGCCCTGCAGACTGCGAAGGCCTTGTTTACCCATGTCTTCCGGCACTATGGGGTGCCTGAGGACCTTGTTTCTGATCGGGGCCCCCAATTCACGTCCAGAGTATGGATGGCATTTATGGAGAGACTGGGGGTCTCGGTCAGCTTAACCTCGGGTTTTCACCCCGAGAGTAATGGGCAGGTGGAGTGCGTAAACCAGGATGTGGGCAGGTTTCTGCGGTCATATTGCCGGGACCGGCCTGGTGAGTGGACGAGGTATGTTCCTTGGGCTGAGCTTGCTCAGAACTCCCTACGCCACTCCTCAACAAACATTTCCCCTTTTGAGTGTGTGTTAGGTTACCAGCCGGTCCTGGCCCCATGGCATCAAAGCCAGACCGAGGCTCCTGCGGTTGAGGAATGGGTACTGCGCTCCAACGACACCTGGAAAGCCGTCCAGGAATCACTAAGGTTAGCGGGAGAACGGCAGAAGAGGAGCGCTGACCAGCACCGCAGTGAGGCCCCGATGTTTGCACTGGGGGACAGGGTCTGGCTCTTGACCCGAAACCTGCCCCTCCGCCTGCCCTGTCGGAAGCTGGGGCAGCAGTGTGTGGGGCCGTTCAAAGTCCTGAGGAGAATAAACGAGGTGTGTTACAGGTTACAACTTCCTAGGTATTACCGTATTAACCCCTCGTTTCATGTGTCTCTCCTCAGGCCGGTGGTGGGTGGGCCCCTGCAAGAAGGTGAGATGCCTGAGGTCCCTCCGCCCCCTCTGGACATCGAGGGGTCCCCGGCGTACACAGTACGTGGCATTCTGGATTCGAGACGCCGGGTGAGGGGCCTACATTACCTCGTGGACTGGGAGGGGTACGGTCCGGAGGAGAGATGCTGGGTTCCGGTGGGGGATATTTTGGACCCTTCTCTCCTGAGAGATTTCCACCGCCTCCACCCGGATCGCCCGGCGCCTCGTCCTCCGTGTCGTCCTCGAGGCCGTTGGCGGCGCGCTAGCGGGAGCCGCGCGTCAGGGGGGGGGAGTACTATCACGACTTCCGCCGAATTTGGCTCCCCTGCCTGGCAGTGCTCGGCGGTCGTCGTCACCGTCCTACTAGCCGCTACCGATCCCTTTTTCGTTTGTCTGTTGGTTTTGTCTTATTAGTTTCACCTGTGTGTATTTTGGTTTAATTAGCTTCCCTACATGTAGTAGTTTGACCCACCCTTGTTTTGTGAGGGATTGTCTTAACCTCTTAGGCCGCCCCATCCCGCATGCGGGATCGTGACTACAGCCTCAAGCTCATTACCATAACGCAACATTAGCGATTTCTGAAATTTGCAAATGAAATGAAATAAATATGCATGTCCTCAAGCTTATCCTTTTCTTAACAATCCTGTCGTCTCAGATTTTCAAAATATGCTTTAGAACCAGAGAAAATCAATAATTTGTGTAAGAGTGGTGATAGCTAGCTTAGCATTTAGCGTTAGCATTTAGCACGCAACATTCACAAAAACCAGCAAAGGGATCAAATAAAATAATTTACCTTTGAAGAACTTCAGATGTTTCAATGAGGAGACTCTCAGTTACATAGCAGATGTCCAGTTTTTCCTGAAAGATGCTTGTGTAGGACACAACGTTCCGTTTTGTTACTATGCATTTGGCTACCGAAACTAACCGAAAATTCAGTCACCTAAACGTCGAACTTTTTTCCGAATTAACTCCATAATATCGACTGAAACATGGAAAACGTTGTTTGAATCAATCCTCAAGGTGTTTTGTCATATATCTCTTTATTGAAATGCCTTCCCTGGAAGCGTGCATTCTTCTCTGATTCGGATGGAATAATACTGGTACCTGACTTTTGCGCACCAATTTCCACGCAGACACCGTGCGGGACACTTGGTAATTGTAGGCTCTTATGGTCAATCTTCCAATGATATGCCTACAAATACGTCACAATGCTGCAGACACCTGGGGGAAACGATAGGAAGTGTCCGTTCATTCCTGTCGCATTCACAGCCATATAAGGAGATCATGGAAAACGTGCCTCCAGAAATCCTGTTGATTTCCTGGTCACTCAAACATCTTGGTTTTGCCTGTAGATTTTGTTCTATGGCACTCACAGTGAAAATCTTTGCAGTTCTGGAAACGTCAGAGTGTCTTCTTTCCAAAACTATCAATTCCAAGCATAGTCGAGCATCTTTTCGTGACAAAATATTGCGCTTAAAACGGGCACGTCTTTTTATCCAAAAATGAAATACTGCCCCTATAGGACTAACAGGTGTGTGCATGTTAGGTCGTGGTGTATTTTCTTTTCTTTACTTGACACCCTGTGGTTTTGGGTTGTCCTGTATAGTGTCCTGCGCCCTGTATTGTGTTTGGCTTATTATTTTGGTGTGCAAGAGTAAAGCACTTTACTCCATTACTCTCTCTCTCTGCGTCTGATTCCTGCACCCACCTAGTCCACGTGACAATGGGCAGAAAACCCAATTCATCTCCATCGTTCATTGAAGTTGATGGGTCATTTATAACAAAACGTTTCGATTTTGCCAATCTATTCAATGACTATTTCATTAGTAAAGTGGAAAAACCCAGAAGTGAAATGACAACATTGAACAGTGAACCATCATATTTTTATTTAAAATATATAATAATGAGAGAGAACGATTGCTGTTTTGAATTTGGTCAAGTTAACGTGGGAAAAGCTATTGTTATCCATCAATAATGATAAGCCACGAGGAATAGACACCCTTTTGGTAAACGATTGAGAATGGTAGTACACTGTATTGCCACCCACATTTGCTATATCTTTAACTGGAGACTAAAGGAGTGTGTGTGTCCACAGGCGTGGAAGGAAGCTAATGTAATTCCACTGCCTAAAAACAGTAAAGCACCCTTTGCTGGCTCTAACATCTACCTAATCAGTTTTCTGCCTGCTCGTAGTAAACTGATGCTGAGAATTTTGTTTGAACAAATACAATGTTATTTTTCAGAGAACAAGTTAACTCCTGACTTTCAGCATGCATATAGAGAAGGACACTCAACTTGTACTGCATTGACTCAGATGACATATGATTGGTTAAAAAAATATATGATAAGATGATAGTCAGAGTTTTATTGTTAGATTGTTAGATTTCAATGCATCCTTTGATGTTATTGATCATAAACTGAACAAAAAATATAAACACAAGATGTAAAGTCTTGGTCCCATGTTTCATGAGCTGAAATAAAAGATCCCCAAAATGTTCCATACGCACAAAACACATGTTTTCTCTAAAATGTTGATATGGACAGGTATAATCTACGGCCAATGAACACAATTGCATTTTATCTATGGTAATTTGTTATGCACACAAAAACTGTGACATGATCCTCATGCCCATTGTTAGGCCCATTGTTTTAAGGTATCTGTGACCAACAGATGCATTTCTGTATTCCCATTCACCTGAAATCCATAGATTAGGGCCAAATACATTTTTCTAAATTGACGGGATTTCCTCATATGAACTGTAACTCTGTCAAATCAATGACATTTTTGCATGTTGCATTTATTTTGTTCAGTATGAACTGCTATTGAAGCAACTCACTAACTTTGGCTTTACATCACCTGCCATTACATGGTTGGAAAGTAATTTTTTCCAATAGAACCCAGAGAGGGTTCTTGAATGAAGCTTCAATAACATCAGTGAGGTGTCCCTGGGGGGCTTTGCCTTCGGCCGTTACTGTTCTCTATTTTTACAAATTATTTACAACTGGTCTTACATAAAGCTAGAATGACTATGTATGTGGATGATTCCACACTCTCCATGTCAACACCCAAAGCCAGTGAGCTCACTGAAATTATAAATATGAAATTATAAAAAAAAATATTTAAATTTTTTTTTTTTTTCACCTTTATTTAACCAGGTAGGCTAGTTGAGAACAAGTTCTCATTTGCAACTGCGACCTGGCCAAGATAAAGCATAGCAGTGTGAACAGACAACACAGAGTTACACATGGAGTAAACAATTAACAAGTTGATAACACAGTAGAAAAAAAGAGAGTCTATATACATTGTGTGCAAAAGGCATGAGGAGGTAGGCGAATAAATACAATTTTGCAGATTAACACTGGAGTGATAAATGATCAGATGGTTGTACAGGTAGAGACATTGGTGTGCAAAAGAGCAGAAAAGTAAATAAATCTAAACAGTATGGGGATGAGGTAGGTGAAATTGGGTGGTCTATTTAGACTATGTACAGCTGCAGCGATCGGTTAGCTGCTCAGATAGCAGATGTTTGAAGTTGGTGAGGGAGATAAACCACTTCTCCAATCTTTTTGGTTCTATAACAAAGAATAAAGAGCAAAAACATATACATGATCAAATACAGATCTTAGAATCAACTATTAAAGACTACCAGAACCCACTGGATTCTCCAATTACATTGAATGAGTTACAGGACAAAATAAAAACCCTCCAACCCAAAAAGGCCTGTGGTGTCGATGGTATCCTCAATGAAATGATCAAATATACAGACAACAAATTCCAATTGGCTATACTAAAACTCTTTAACATCATACTTAGCTCTGGCATCTTCCCCAATATTTGGAACCAAGGACTGATCACCCCAATCCACAAAAGTGGAGACAAATTTGACCCCAATAACTACCATGGAATATGTGTCAACAGTAACCTTGGGAAAATCCTCTGCATTATTATTAACAGCAGACTCGTACATTTCCTCAATGAAAACAATGTACTGAGCAAATGTCAAATTGGCTTTTTACCAAATTACCGTACAACAGACCATGTATTCACCCTGCACACCCTAATTGACAACCAAACAAACCAAAACAAAGGCAAAGTCTTCTCATGCTTTGTTGATTTCAAAAAAGCCTTCGACTCAATCTGGCATGAGGGTCTGCTATACAAACTGATGGAAAGTGGTGTTGGGGGTAAAACATATGACATTATAAAATCCATGTACACAAACAACAAGTGTGCGGTTAAAATTGGCAAAAAACACATACATTTCTTCACACAGGGTCGTGGGGTTAGACAGGGATGCAGCTTAAGCCCCACCCGCTTCAACATATATATCAACGAATTGGCGCGGGCACTAGAAAAGTCTGCAGCACCCGGCCTCCCCCTGCTAGAATCCGAAGTCAAATGTCTGCTATTTGCTGATGATCTGGTGCTTCTGTCACCAACCAAGGAGGGCCTACAGCAGCACCTAGATCTTATGCACAGATTCTGTCAGACCTGGGCCCTGACAGTAAATCTCAGTAAGACCAAAATAATGGTGTTCCAAAAAAGGTCCAGTCACCAGGACCACAAATTCAAATTCCATCTAGACACTGTTGCCCTAGAGCACACAAAAAACTATACATACCTTGGCCTAAACATCAGCACCACAGGTAACTTCCACAAAGCTGTGAACGATCTGAGAGACAAGGCAAGAAGGGCATTTTATGCCATCAAAAGAAACATAAATTTCAACATACCAATTAGGATTTGGCTAAAAATACTTGAATCAGTCATAGAGCCCATTGCCCTTTATGGTTGTGAGGTCTGGGGTCCGCTCACCAACCAAGACTTCACAAAATGGGATAAACACCAAATTGAGACTCTGCACGCAGAATTCTGCAAAAATATCCTCCGTGTACAACGTAAAACACCAAATAATGCATGCAGAGCAGAATTAGGCCGATACCCACTAATTATCAAAATCCAGAAAAGAGCCATTAAATTCTACAACCACCTAAAAGGAAGCGATTCACAAACCTTCCATAACAAAGCCATCACCTACAGAGAGATGAACCTGGAGAAGAGTCCCCTAAGCAAGCTGGTCCTGGGGCTCTGTTCACAAACACAAACACACCCTACAGAGCCCCAGGACAACAGCACAATTAGACCCAACCAAATCATGAGAAAACAAAAGATAATTACTTAACACATTGGAAAGAATTAACAACAAAAACAGAGCAAACTAGAATGCTATTTGGCCCTACACAGAGAGTACACAGCGGCAGAATACCTGACCACTGTGACTGACCCAAAATTAAGGAAAGCTTGGACTATGTACAGACTCAGTGAGCATAGCCTTGCTATTGAGAAAGGCCGCCGTAGGCAGACATGGCTCTCAAGAGAAGACAGGCTATGTGCTCACTGCCCACAAAATGAGGTGGAAACTGAGCTGCACTTCCTAACCTCCTGCCCAATGTATGACCATATTAGAGATACATATTTCCCCCAGATCACACAGATCCACAAAGAATTCGAAAACAAATCCAATTTTGAAAAACTCCCATATCTACTGGGTGAAATTCCACAGTGTGCCATCACAGCAGCAAGATTTGTGACCTGTTGCCACGAGAAAAGGGCAACCAGTGAAGAACAAACACCATTGTAAATACAACCCATATTTATGCTTATTTATTTTATCTTGTGTCCTTTAACTATTTGTACATTGTATATATATATATATATATATTGTATATATATATAATATGACATTTGTAATGTCTTTACTGTTTTGAAACTTCTGTATGTGTAATGTTTACTGTTCATTTTTGTTGTTTTTCACCTTATATATTCACTTTGTATGTTGTCTACCTCACTTGCTTTGGCAATGTTAACACATGTTTCCCATGCCAATAAAGCCCTTGAATTGAATTGAATTGAATTGAATTTAATTGATAAAAGTCTAAAATAAGGAGTTACAGTCAGTATCAGAATGAGTGATTCATAATAACCTGGCCTTAAATACATCTAAAACTAAAAGCATTGTCTTTGGTTCAAAACATTCTCCAAGACCTAAACCTCAACTGGAGTTGTGTATAATGGGTGTGACCACTGAGCAAGTTGAGGAAGCTAAACTCCTCGGTATAACATTGGATGGTCAGTTATCACAGTCAAGTCACATTGACAAAGTTATTGTGAAGATGGGGAGGGGTATGTCTGTTATAAGAATATCTGCATTTTTTACAAAAAAATCTGTTACTTGTTGTTCAGGCTCTGGTATCATCCCATCTTGATTACTGTCTAGTAACATGGTCAAGTGCAGAAAAGAAAGACCTCGCAAAGCTGCAGCTAGCTCAAAACAGAGCAGCACACCTTGGCCTTAACTTCACACACGGAACAAATATCAACAGCATGCATGTCAGCCTAGTTGATGGTTGACGGTTGACGAGAGAGTAACTGATTCTCCTAGTTTTTATGAGAAATATTACTGTAATGAAAATTCCAGATTGTTTGCGTAAGCAAATAATATTAAGCTCAGACAACAATACGTACCCCACAAGACATTCCACGAGGGGTCTCTTCACAATCCTCATGTCCAAAACAAATTTACAGTGTTATACAGAGCCATGATCGCATGGAACTCCCTTCCATCTTCAATTACTCAAGAAAACCGCAAAATTACCTTTAAAAAAAGATGAAACCACATCTCATGGAACGATGGGGACTGGGAGGACACAAACAGACACACATACTTTTTATTGTTTGTTTGTATTATTATAATATTTTGGGGGGTATTGTTTGAATATCATTTATGGCTCCCCAGTGGTGCAGTGGTCTAAGACACTGCATCTCGGTACTAGAGGCATCACTACAGACCCTGGTTTGATCCCGGGCTGTATCACAGCTGGCCATGATTGGGAGTCCCATAGGGCAGTGCACAATTGGCCCAGCGTCGTCTGGGTTAGGTGTCACGACTTCCGCCGAGGTTGGCTCTCCTGCTCGTCCAGGCGGTGCTCGGCGGTCGTCATCACCGTCCTACTAGCCACTACCGATCCCTTTTCGTGTATCTGTTGGTTTTGTCTGATTGGTTTCACCTGTGTGTTGTTTAGTTAATTAGTGTCTGTATATAATGTAGGTTGTCCCGCCCTTGTTTTGTGCGGGATTGTTTATTTTGTCATTCATTTCGTCTGTCGGTGTTATTGTGTTTCTTATTCTCCGGTTAGTCTGTTATCCTGTGTTGGATAATTTCACCCTGTGTGTATTTGGGTTGACCGTGTTTATTTTGTTCACCGGAGAATAAACTTTATATCGCTATCTGCTCTCTGCGCCTGATTCCACCCACCTTGATTAGACGTGACATTAGGGGAGGGTTTGGCCGGGGTAGGCAGTCATTGTAAAATAAGAATCTGTTCTTCACTGACTTGCCTAGTTATATTAAATGTATTTTCAATTTTTGTGACTGTTCTTGTCTATCAGTGCACCTGCCTATGCAAAATCGAATTAAGATCCAAATAAACAAACAAACTGGATAATTACATGTGGCTGGGGTGGGTGTGCTCTCATACTCAAGCCCTGAATAACATGGAGAGATGACAGATACACAGGAAAAGTAATTATGGTTATGTTACCTGGAGGGGTGTGGAGGAGGATCTATTTTACCTTGCACTTATTGGAGATTGAATTATGTTCCAAGCTGTTTGATTTAGTTTTGTAGATAGGAGGGACTTATTTGAGACACTTTTCACTTTTCAGTCTTTAGTAATAATGTTATGTCAACATGACATTTACTTTCATGGTGTATTTGAATTGGCAAGACAGCATATTAATAGGGGTTACAAACTGTCCCAGCTTTTGTTCATATGTATAATACAAATATGTGAAAAGGATATCCTGTGAAACTCTAATAGTTGCTCAGAATTCAATGGGTGTTCAGAAATAGAATGAGTTCCCTCTCACTGAACCCCTGAATCCCTCTCACTGAGAGGATAGGCAGCCAGCAGACAGAGCTCCTTGTGAGGACAGCGAGTGTGCTCTTCTCTGCCCAGGCTTCTCTCCTGTCTAAGAATGGCTTCAAGCTGCTGCATACAAACTTCAGAGTACTTTTTTGTAGATTCTGTATTATTGACTGAGGCTTTCCTCAATGCAATGATAAAATGGCAAGCTAAACCTTGGCTCGAGCACCAAGAGGATGGCATCGAAAAGAAGTGTGATCTTTTAATCCGCACTTCATTTCCATAAAGACTGAGAATCGTGTGTTGGGATTGGGAATAAATAAATAAATGAATACAATAGGTGCTGCCCACTCATCGGGCTTTGTGATGCAATTATTTAGGATGAAAGGTATTTTTATTGATTTGAGCAGCTGCATAAAACCAAGCACTCGAGGTGTTTACACGTGGGGTTTTTACTAAAAAGAGCGTGTTATTGATGGTAGACAAAGATATTGTTGTTAAGATTTAAGAGAGGATTCAAGATGTGTAACATAAAAATAGTGCTAACAACACATCTGGAATATGTTATTATTACCATAACAATACATTATTATTACCCAAACATATCACAAGGATCAGTAACCAGAGGTTGAGAGGTAAGTTAGCTGATGGTTAAGGTAACACTGAGGTAACACCGGGAAGGTCCTGGGAGGAAGGACGTGGAGAGGAAACAAGATCTTCACTCACTCTTCTAATTAGGGCAGCAGAATCCCAATTGAATTTCCTCATTATCAGCAGGTCCAACAAAACTCTGGCGTACTGATGATGATGACATTTTGAGTCATTGATATTCCTTAAAAAGATTTCAGTTAGCTTACGGGTATTCTTCAACATAAATGCGCAAAACTACGTCACAATGCTGTAGACACCTTGGGGAATACGGAGAAAAAGTAATCTGGTTGATAGCCCATTCACTGCTCAATAGGGACGCATTGGAACGCAGAGCTTTCAAAAGATGAGTCACTTCCAGATTGGATTTTTCTCAGGCTTTCGCCTGCAATATCAGTTCTGTTATACTCACAGACAATATTTTTACAGTTTTGGAAACTTTAGAGTGTTTTCTATCCTAAGCTGTCAATTATTTACATATTCTAGCATCTTGTCCTGACAAAATATCCCGTTTACTACGGGAACGTTATTTTTCCAAAATTTAAAATACTGCCCCCTAGTCACAAAAGGTTAAGGTGTTTTGCCGTGTTATTAAGTTTCTGTGATGGAAATTAACTCACAGAGGTGGTACTGTATCACAAACGTTCAAAGAGCTATACAAGCATTCAGGTTTTATTTAAATGTTTACTTAGCATAACTATTCCCTTATCATTTGAACAATACAGATGTCCTCCCTTTCTTGTTTCCTTCCGATGAGCAAAAACTTACAACATACATTCCGAGTAGGAGTACCTGTAAAATGTAAGGCAACATCCAAAAGGATTTGTATGACTGGGTGAGTAAAAAGCAGCGAGGACATACCCTCGGGGTAGCAGAGAACTGCCCCACAGGGCATCATTTTACACTTGATTACTGTAAGTTAATGCTTTTCTATGAGAGGAATAGTATAGTTCATTTCACCCACAGTACAGTAAAGTAAATTGGTGCACATTAGGTGGTGGACAGACACATCCAGTGTAGAGATAGCAGGTGCATTAATATAATACTGTATTAAAAAAGTGACAGTTGTGGAAGAAAAGGACATACAAATCATCCTGAATTAGCAGTCAAATCATGTATGACACAATAATACATTACCTGAATTGCAATGTCATAAGCATTGTACATTACAGAATACAATATAAATATTTTCTCTGCTAAACTAAAACATAATATATGGATATCCAATACCTACCTATCTTGATACAGAGCAATACCATAGGGTAATCAATTCAGACATGATTCATTTACTTAAAGGAGGAAGTGATGTAGTAAGCATTTAACAGCTCTGATGAACCCCTAATGAATATTTTGAAGAATCCTTCATTCATTGCTTGCTTAGTAAATCTGTAATTACTATATATAAATCTGAGGTGTATCATCATACAAATCCACGGATCATTCACATCACATACTCATGTCATGATAATTCACATGTCATTAGACATTTGAGAGCTTGAGACTGTACGTATCTGCAAAAAGATGATTAAAAGATGTAGTTTGAATGATGTCAGGAATTTTTACATTGTATCATTTTTAACTTATTAACATGCATTTTGGTATTTAGAGTATTATATAGGTAGAGAACATTGAACAGAACAATGCTGTGTCAATAGTTTTCACACATATTTTGACAAAAATGCAGACAGAACCTTATAGTCCCAAACTCTCGCAATGTCAATTAATGGAGACATCTAAAATTATCTGTCCGTAGTGAATATACCAGACCACTCCACTGCTCTGAAACCAACAATATCCACAAACCAATACAAAATACCTCAGGTCTTAGCATTGTCCATGTTCTGTTGAGCAAATATATTGGATGTGGTTGTGGTGGAGCATAGTACAGTGCCATCAGACAGTATTCATACCATTTTTCTCTCACACACACATCTACACACAATCTCACAAACACCATAGAAGTAAAACATCTATATAGTATATGTCAATAGGCAAGTGTACATTTTGGGTTTCTTTCACACTTTAAACAATGACAATAACCTTCAGCTTCAGTTATTGAAAAATGTTAACAGCGATCTGTGTCATTTCATTGGCCATAAAATGAATATAGTCCACTAGGTGTGGCCACAGGGCTGAAGAGAGGATTGATAGTATTAGACTCCAATGTCATAGTGGAGTCCAAGATAAAGCGAATGTAACTGAAGATCGTCAGTGACCAGCCTCACCAATCATGGCCGAAGTAAACCACAGTAGTTCAGAGTGTCCATAAAAATAGAGTTAAAAATCCAATTTAAAAAATGGTGTACATCAAACAGACCCCAAATTAAAAATGTATATACACAAGTATTGATGGACAGGATCGGTGTCTAACTAGCTAGTAACATTGGTATCCAAAATGACCTAAATGCTGCCAAACTACAATGTAGGCTATATATTGTCAATTGAGGAGCAGCAAGTTCAAAGCCTTAGTAAAATGACAGTGATTGTCATTGATTAAGAAACTAAACCATATCCAATGGAAGTTGAAAGAGCAGTAACAACAACAGAAACGAGTTATGTGCTTCTTCAAACATACCTACTATAGCTTGCAAGCTTTAGCATAGGATTGTTTCACAAGAAATAGATCTTTAGATGGCCATAGATGTATGTAGCCTAGTGTCCACACGGTCACTAGAACTAACGTTACTCACATAATACAGGCAGGTGAGAAGTCATCCCAATTCAGGCATTCAATGTATTTCAGACATCCAATGTATGAGGTGTGGGGAGAAGGACTAAACTTCTTAAGGAATTTTGAAAAAATGCGCCTTGCCGTTAAAGAGTCGGAGTCGGGCAGGATAAACAGCCCAAAGCGTATTCCCTTCTTGTACAGAGTGGATGTCATTGAATGCGGCCCGTTTCTTCCCCCAGCTAGAACTAAAATCCTGGTAGATCTTGATCTTGTGGCCTTGGAATGTGATGCCACCATGTTCCCTTGCCCACCGAAGGATGAGCTCCTTTTCTTTGTATCGATGGAACCGCACTATGATGGGACACGGTCAGCCACCTGGGCGAGGTTTCGGTGAAAGGCTGCGGTGGGCTCTATCGAGTTCAGGGATATTGGGAAAAGCCTTATCACCCAAAACTTCCTTGAACAGCCCCACCATGTACTGGGTTTGATATCCTGTCTCAGATTCCTCTGGCAGTCCAATCACGCGGATATTCTGGCATTTTGAACGCAAAATCAAATCTTCCACTTGTAGCTGCAGAGACTTGTTGACGGCGGCCACATCGTCAAGCCTGGTTTCCAGCGTAGTGAGTTGGTCGCTGTGGCCCGAGAACCCGGCCTCAACTTCAGCCAGTGTGGAAGTGTGAGATGCCACAGAACTCCGGATGGTTTCCACGGTTGCCTGAATTGGAGTCTCGTGAGTGAAGATATACGAAGATCATCAAAGATAAACGGTTAATTTGATTGCTTTTCTGATTTTTTTGTAATATTTGACTGTTGCGCTATGCTATTCAGCGGTTGCTGACGAAAATGATCACGCGACAGGGATGGGTAGCGTCAAGAAGTTAAAGAAGAAAGGGTCTAAACCATCTGACCCAGATGTTTTTTTGGGGTCAAGTTTAAGTAGCTCCTTTAGCACCTCGGACTCAGTGACCGCCTGCAGGGGGATTTTGAAATTATGCTTTACAGCGAAAGTAATCCAAGCGTTTGTGTAAGTTTATCGATAGCCTAGCATAGCATTATGTACACTTAGCATCAGGAAGCTTGGTCACGAAAATCAGAAAAGCAATCAAACTAACCGTCTACCTTTGATGATCTTCGGATATTTTCACTCACGAGACTCCCAGTTACACAACAAATGTTCCTTTTGTTCCGTAAAGATGATTTTTATACCCACGATATGTTCAGAAATCCACAGGAAAGAGCGGTCACAACAAAGCAGACGGAAATTCCAAATAGTTTTCATAATGTCCACAGAAACATGTCAAACGTTTTTTATAATCATTCCTCAGGTAGTTTTTAAAATATATATTCGATAATATATCAACCGAGTGTGTAGGTTTTTCAATAACAGAGGGAGGAACAATGGTGGCTTTACTCTGTAGTGCAAAAACTCACTCTGAGAGCATCCACCTATCTTACGCAATTTTTCAAAATAAAAGCCTGAAACTATGTCTAAAGACTTGATAGCTTAGGGAAGCCATAGAAAAAGGAATCTGATTGATATCCCTTTAAATGGAGGATAGGCATGCATAGGAACAGAAGGGTTTCAAAATAAGAGGCACTTCCTGATTCAATTTTCCTCAGGGCTTCGCCTGCAATATTAGTTATGTTATACTCACAGACAATATTTTGACAGTTTTGGAAACTTTAGAGTGTTTTCTATCCTAATCTGTCAAATATATGCATATTCTAGCATCTGGTCCTGAGAAATAGGCCGTTTACTTTGGGAATGTTATTTTTTCAAACATAAAAATAGTGCCCCCTAGCTTCAAGAGGTTTAAGGTTCCTGCCCCTATAATCGCCAAGCAAATCTCTGATCTTTTAAACCTGTCTCTCCTCTCTGTGAAGGTTCCCATTGCTTGGAAGGCAGCCCCAGTTCATCCTCTAATTAAAGGGGGGATCAAGCTGATCCTAACCTTTATAGGAGACTGTGTGAATCAGGCATTCATGGTCGAATTGCTGCAAAGAAACCACTACTAAAGGACACCAATAAGAAGAAGAGACTTGCTTGGGCCAAGAAACATGAACAATGGACATTAGACTGGTGGAAATATGTCCTTTGGTCTGGGGTCCAAATTGAAGATTTTTGGTTCCAACCGCCGTGTCTTTGTGAGATGCGGTGTGGGTGAACGGATGATCTCCGCATGTGTCAGCGGGCATTGTGACCGGCCCGCCACAGGAGTCGCTGGTGGGTGATGGGACAAGAATATCCCAGCTGGCCAAACCCTCCCCCAACCCAGACGCTTGGCCAATTGTGCGCCGCCCCATGGGTCCCCTGGTCGCGGCCTGTCTCCAATCTATTTCGGATGTCCATCCGGTTTGATTTCTATGTGCCATATCTTTCAATCTGTGCTCTTTCACAAAAATGCTTAACCCATATCCGATCACAACCCTGTGACTCTCAGATCAATTCAGTGTCTATCAATGAATTCTCTGAGAGCCCCCTCTACATTGCAACTGAGATCCTTTAATAGCAAAGAACACACATAGTCAGACAGCATAGACATAATAAATCGTTCAGCTTTGTCTCCTTACTCAAACCCAGAACCATAAACCAATCCTCCATATCAACAGGCATATATCAAATCCATCCTATCTTGACAAGATCACAGAGACACACTGACTGGCACACAGACATTGTGGAGCCAAGAGATACACGCTTGACCTCTCCCCTCTCTCCAGCCCAAACAACTTAGTCTTGACATAGAACAGATACTGCAAACCCTGCCACAGTATTATACAAAAATAACATTCTGATGAGAAGTAATTTACAAACATATGATGAATATAAAACATCTTACCTATGTTAACACCTAATTCTGATTATTCCCCAACACATATCAAGACTGTTTCAAGGACAGCTTTTTTGTAACATTGCAAAAATCATAAACTTTCTATCCAAAAATGATGCAGAAAAATGCATCCATGCTTTTGTTAATTCTAGGTTAGACTACTGCAATGCTCTACTTTCCGGCTACCTGGATAAAGCGCTAAATAAACTTCAGGTAGTGCTAAATACGGCTGCTAGAATCCTGACTAGAACCAAATAATTTGATCATATTACTCAAGTGCTAGCCTCCCTACACTGGCTTCCTGTCAAGGCAACGGCTGATTTCAAGGTTTTACTGCTAACCTACAAAGCATTACATGGGCTTGCTCCTACCTATCTCTCTGATTTGGTCCAGCCGTACATACCTACACGTCCTCTACGGTCACAAGACGCAGGCCTCCTAAGCTAATTGTCCATAGAATTTCTAAGCAAACAGCTGGAGGCAGGGCTTTCTCCTGTAGAGCTCCATTTTTATGAAATGGTCTGCCTACCCATGTGAGATACGCAAACCCGGTCTCAACCTTTAAGTCTTTACTGAAGACTCATCTCTTCAGTGGGTCATATGATTGAGTGTAGTCTGGCCCAGGAGTGTGAAGGTGAACGGAAAGGCTCTGGAGCAACAAACCGCCCTTGCTGTCTCTGCCTGGCCGGTTCCCCTCTTTCCACTGGGATTGTCTGCCTCTAACCCTATTACAGGGGCTGAGTCACCGGCTTATTGGCGCTCTTTCATGCCGTCCCTAGGAGGGATCCGACACTTGAGTGGGTTGAGTCACTGATGTGATCTTCCTGTCTGGGTTGGCACCCCCCTTGGGTTGTGCCGTGGCGGAGATCTTTGTGGGCTATACTCTGCCTTGTCTTGGTGGTTGAAGATATCCCTCTAGTGGTGTGGGGGCTGTGCTTTGACAAAGTGGGTGGGGTTATATCCTTCCTGTTTGGCCTTGCCCGGGGGTATCATCGGATGATGCCACAGTATCTCCTGACCCCTCCTGTCTCAGCCTCCAGTATTTATGCTGCAGTAGTTTATGTGTCGGCGGGCTAGGGTCAGTTTGTTATATCTGGAGTACTTCTCCTGTCTTATCCGGTGTCCTGTGTCAATTTAAGTATGCTCTCTCTAATTCTCTCTTTCTCTCTTTCTTTCTCTCTCTCTCGGAGGACTTGAGCCCTAGGACCATGCCTCAGGACTACCTGACATGATGACTCCTTGCTGTCCCCAGTCCACCTGGCCGTGCTGCTGCTCCAGTTTCAACTGTTCTGCCTGTGATTATTATTATTTGACCATGCTGGTCATTTATGAACATTTGAACATCTTGGCCATGTTCTGTTATATTCTCCACCCGGCACAGCCAGAAGAGGACTGGCCACCCCTCATAGCCTGGTTCCTCTCTAGGTTTCTTCCTTGGTTTTGGCCTTTCTATGGAGTCGTTCCTAGCCACTGTGCTTCTACACCTGCATTGCTTGCTGTTTGGGGTTTTAGGCTGGGTTTCTGTACAGCACTTTGAGATGTCAGCTGATGTACGAAGGGCTATATAAATACATTTGATTCGATTTGATTTGAAGACACTTGCCAGTTGGTCTGCGCAGGCTCTGTGTACATGTCCTGATATTCTTTCTGTTCCGTGGCCTTGTGAATGCTGATTTGTTTAAAGGTCTTGCTCACATCGGCTACAGAGAGGAATAGCTGGTGCTCTCATCCATGCTTCAGTGCTGCTTGCCTAGAAGGGAGCATTAAACGGAATTTTGCCCGTCTGGTAGGCTTGCGTGACTGGGCAGCTTGCGGCTGGGTATCCCTTTGTAGTCGGTAATACTTTGCAAGCTCTGCCACATCTGACGAGTGTCAGAGCCGCTGTAGTAGGATTCAATCTTAGTCCTGTATTAAAGCTTTGCCTGTTTTATAGTTCGTCTGAGTGCGTAGCATGATTTCTTATAAGCATCTGGATTAGTGTCTCGCTCCTTGAAAGCAGCAGCTCTACAGTTTAGCTCGGTTGCCTGTAATCCATGGCTTCTGGTTGCGATATGAACGTATGGTCATTGTCGGGACGACGTCACTGATGTACTTATTGGTGAAGCCAGTGACTGAGGAACATATTCCTGTCTGCGCTACCAAAACAGTCCTGTAGTGTAGCATCCTGACCACTTCCGTATTGACCACTTCCGTATTGTGCGAGTCACTTGTCCTTCCTGCTTTAGTGTTTGCTTGTAAGCAGGAATCAGGAGGATATAATTATGGTCAGATTTTCCAAATGGAGGGTGAGGGAGCGCTTTCTACGTGTCTTTGTGTGTGGAGTAAAGGTGGTCTGGAGTTCGTTTTCCTTTGGTTGCACGTGTGTTATGCTGGTAGGAATGAGGTAAAACTGATTTAAGTTTGTGTGAGTTAAAGTCCCCGGACACGAGGAGCGCCGCACCTGGATAAGCATTTTCTTGTTTGCTTATGGCCTCAACAGCTCATTGAGTGTGGTCTTAGTACCACTGTCGGTTTGTGGTGGTAAATAGAAGGCTACGAAAAATATTGATGAATAGTCTCTTGGTAGATTGTGTGGTCTACAGCTTATCATGAGGTACTCTACCTCAGGCGAGCAATACCTCGAGACTACCATAATTTTAGACATTCCGCACCGACTGTTACTGACAAATAGACGCACACCCCTCATCTTACCGGACGTAGCTGTTCTGTTCTACCGATGAACAGAAAACCCAGGCAACTGTATTTCATCCGTGACACATAAGATATTACAGTTTTTGATGTCCCGTTTGTAGTATAGTCTCGAACGGAGCTCATCTCGTTCATTCTCCAGTGATTGCACGTTGGCCAATAGAACGGATGGTAGAGGCGGGTTACCCACTTGCCGACGAATTCTTACAATGCACCCTGATTTTTATTCTTCATCCGAATGACTGGGATTTGGGCCTTGTCTGGGAGCAGCATTATATCCTTCGCATCAGACTCATTAAAGAAAAAGTATTCATCCAGTTTGAGGTGAGTAATCTTTGGGCTGATATCCAGAATCTCTTTAACCTTACAGAGACACCCGTTCCCAGCTGGGACCCCCCCCAACACCCTCAGCTGTAATGTGGCGCATGGAACGCAAGAAATATTCCTAAAAATATTTAACCTCCACACATTAACACGTCCAATAGCTCAAATGAAAGATAAACAAGTTGTTTATCTACCCAGCAAGTCAGATTCCTAAAATGTTTTACGGCGAAAACATAGCACATATTTATGTCAAACCACCACCGCAGACATAGCTCATTTGCATAGCCAAGTAGGAAAAAATATGCAATCAACAAACGCTGGATTAAAAGAAAAATCATTTCACTAACCTTTTGAAATCTTCATCAGATGACAGTAATATAACATGTTACACAGTACATTCATTTTTTTTTCAATAATCTGCAATATATATCCATAAATCTCTGTTTACAATGACGCATCGTTCAAAAAATGCTACTAAAATGTCAGGAGAAATGACGATAGCTCTGGCAGATAACGTCAGCTAAAAAGGAATACACATCATAAACTTTGACTAAATATGCATGTTCTACATATGTATAGGAAGATACACTTCTTCTAAATGCAATCGCTGTGTTACATTTATTTTTAACGTTACAGGTTGCGTTCACTAGGCTATACTAGGAGTCGGCGCTCCAAAAGTAGCATTATCGCTCCTCTATCTTGGAGTCGACAGAAACCCAAATTTACCACATAAATATTCCCTTACCTTTGCTGTTCTTCCATCAGAAGACCTGGAAGGAATTATACTTACCAAAACAGCGTTTAGTTTTCAAGTCTGCGTCTTTCGGTTCTCAAACACGACACTTTTCGGTCTAAATGTAGCCAAAAGTCAAGTGTATGCGCACCAAAACGTCGAACTTACATATTATATGTCAAGTAAACTTGTCAAACTAACTTCATAATCAAGCTTTAACATGTTATAAAGGTGTACAGCAAACGTGAGAACGAACAGAAACACAGGCACCGTTCAATCGATCTTGGAAAAAAGACAGGACTTGACCAGAGCGCACATAAAAGTGACCGTTTTTTTTGAGTGACGGAGAGCTTTCGGCATGCTCAAACTCTCGCGAGCGCGATTCTCACAATGAGAAGCCCCATTGAAAGCTGAGATCGCGCTGAACACGTAGGGACTGTTCCCAGAGCTGTAACTGTTTGGGAAGGGTGTTTGCGATGACGTCAAAGTTGGGCCAACTTTTATCATGACAAGAGATAGTTTGGGAGAATGCATGCTCTGAGAGTTCTGCTTTACATAGAGACAAAATTTAAACGGTTTTAGAAGCTTTAGAGTGTTTTCTATTCGATAATACTTTTTATATGCATATATTAGCAACTTTTGACAAAAATGTATCCTGTTTAATAAGGGCACCAAATTCCTCCAGTAGGGGCAGTAAACATCCCTATCTCATAAGAGACTGTGGCATCAACATTATGTACAAAATATGTTACAAACAATACAAAAAACACACAAAATAGCACAATTGGTTAGGAGCCCGTAAAACGGCAGCCATCCCCTCCTTGCCATTCTATTCTTAATTCACAGACTACCGCAATGAGTTAAATTTTAATATATTCATCACTGTCCTTACATTTTTAAATACTTATCCATACTAACTGTAAGTTGACCTCCGGTTGTCCTCCAATACCCCTCCCACAAAAACAAAAAACTATAAACAAAATACATTTATCGTAAAAAAGTTTAAACCAAACATGACCCCCTTTGGAACTTGCATCGCTAGTGTTGCTCCCAGCATGAGTCCATGTTGCACTTGCCAACTCCTACACAAAAAGGAATAAAATAAATAAATTATAACACTCTCCTAATACAATTGTAAAATCCTGGACAACAAGATACCTTAATAAAACAAAAATCATAAAGGGGGGACCTAGATTAATCATGCAACCAAAATTCTATAAAATATGTATGATTATGAAGAAAGATAATAATAATAATATTAAAGTATTGAGCTAAGCTGTACTCCACAGTGGGGTATTAATACATTTTGAATTTACAAAGAAAAAGTAAATAGTCCTATTTACAAACCCACAATTCTGTCTAAATGACAAAAACCAAACATGTTGTTGTTGATAAGCCATGGTCAAATTACTGTAGATGACAAAATATTTGAATAACTTTGAATACTGTAATAGTTGTTACATGTAATGAAAGGAAAAAACTCAACTATAACAATGAATGCCATGAAGAATGGTATTTATGTACGGTAGTTGGTTATGGATCTCACAATGAATTAGCATGGCATTAATGACAGCCATAGATGTTATCCTCCAGATAGTTATGGCCACTCCATCCCTGTCCTCAGTCTGGGTGTTTAATGGAAGCCTAATGATGTGGAAAACCATTAGTCACATCACTTGACCTTGATCCCTGACCCCTGATCTTCTTCTGCACATTTCTGTACAGAACCTCTTCACGCCTTGTCAGATAAAAGCACCGGCAACATGTGTCTGTGTGTGTGTGTCTCAATGTGTGTTTTACAGTGTGTGTGAGTGTGTGCGTGGGTGTGTGTGTGTTTGGGCATCATCAACAGTGTGAGACAAAGTTCTCCTCCACCATGCAGCGATCCTCTCTCTTTTTCTTTCTCATTCAGCTGTAGGACCTGAAATGTAACGGCAGATCTCCTCTTTGTCTGAAGAGGAGTAAGGATCGGACAAGATGCAGCATGGTAAGTGTCCATAATGTTTTTAATAAAGACAAATGAACACTCAAACAAAAACAATAAACGATAACGGAACGATAAATGAAATCCAGAAAAACCAAAACAGTACGGTGTGGCGACAAACACTCACACGGAAACAAACACCCACAAGCCAACAGTGAAACCCAGGCTACCTAAGTATGATTCACAATCAGAGAAAACTAACAACACCTGCCTCTGAATGAGAACCATACTAGGCCGAAACAGAAACCAAACATAGAAAAACAAACAGACTGCCAACCCCAACTCACGCCCTGACCATACTAAATAAAGACAAAACAAAGGAAATAAAGGTCAGAACGTGACAGTACCCCCCCCCCCCCCCCCCCAAAGGTGCGGACCGCAAAACCTGAACCTATAGGGGAGGGTCTGAGTGGGTGTCCGACCGCGATGGCGGCTCTGGCGCAGGACGTGGACCCCACAGTTTTTGTCCGCCTCCTCGACTGCCCCCGTGGCTTCTTATGAGCGGCGACCCTCGCGGCCGACCTTGACTGGCCACGTGTCCCGAATGGACGGGAGACTTCGGCAGCGCCGGACAGGCGGGAGGCTCTGGCAGCTCCTGGCTGGCTGACGGCTCTGGCAGCTCCTGGCTGGCTGCCGGCTCTGGCTGGCGGCTCTGGCAGCTCCTGGCGGCTCCTGGCTGGCTGACGGCTCCTTCGTCACCTGGCTGGCTGGCGGCTCTGGCGGCTCTTGGCTGGCTGGCGGCTCTGGCGGCTCCTGGCTGGCTGGCGGCTCTGGCGGCTAAGGACAGACTGGCGGCTCTGGTGGCTCAGGACAGACGGGAGACTCTGGCGGCTCAGGACAGACGGGAGACTCTGGCGGCTCAGGACAGACGGGAGACTCTGGCGGCTCAGGACAGACGGGAGGCTCTGGCGGCTCAGGACAGACGGGAGACTCTGGCGGCTCAGGATAGACGGGAGACTCTGGCAGCGCTGGATAGGCGGGAACACCTGTAGGTAGAGGACCAGTTATTCCAAAAAGATTATTTGTGTAGGAGAAATCGCTCTGTTTTGTTCATCACGTTTGGCTAAGAAAAAAAAACGAAAATTCAGTCATTAAAACGGCAAACTTTTTTCCAAATTAACTCCATAATATCGACAGAAACATGGCAAACGTTGTTTAGAATCAATCCTCAAGGTGTTTTTCACATATCTATTCGATGATAAGTCATTTGTGGCAGTTTGGTTTCTCCTCTGAAGCAAATGGTAAAATACACGCAGCTGGAGATTGCGCAATAATTGCAACGGAGGACACCAAGCGGGGCACCTGGTAAATGTAGTCTCTTATTGTCAATCTTCCAATGATATGCCTACAAATATGTCACAATGCTGCAGACACCTTGGGGAAATGTAGGCTCATTCCTTGCGCATTCACAGCCATATAAGGAGACATTGGAACAAAGCGCATTCAAAATCTGGAGCATTTCCTGTTTGAAATTTCATCTTGGTTTCGCCTGTAGCATCAGTTCTGTGGCACTCACAGACAATATCTTTGCAGTTTTAGAAACGTCAGAGTGTTTTCTTTCCAAAGCTGTCAATTATATGTATAGTCGTGCATCTTTTTGTGACAAAATATCTTGTTTAAAACGGGAACGCTTTTTTATCCAAAAATTAAAAGAGCGCCCCCTATATCGAAGAAGATAAGGTACTATACGTCTACTTGTTGAATGTATTATGTAACAATTGAGGAAGAGGGGAAATGACCTGTCACTTTACGCTGACCACTAATGGTGCTCAAGGCATTATGGACATTTCCAGCAACGAGACTAGAGAGACGATTGTATATTGAGACATCAGCTGCAGTCACTGTCTCCCACAGACTTGGCTCATGAGATAATGTTGATGTCAAAGCTTGGTGATTGTCCCTGTGGGGGTTGTTATGCATAAGACAAAATAAGCATGTACTTTCTTTCTCCCAACATTTCTTTATGCATAACTCATAATCAACATATACTTAACATTTAATTGCAAACAATTCTCAGATACTTGGCTTCAGAATGTTGCCTGGCTACCCAAACTCTTTGCTCCGGCCGAACATTACGCCACTCCGACGGATGTTAGTTTATCTCCACAATGAGTCTGGATCTGAGTACCTCCTTGATGATTTCTAGAACGCAAACGCATTCTAACCGTTCTGATTGTTCCCAGAAACCGATGAGTTGGGCCAGAGCCAGAACACATGGGTAAAGAGGCCTTTTAGAAAATGTGTCATTGGCTTTTATACTCTGATTGGTTAGAGATGATCCAATTGCCGATTAATATGTTTTGTACAACACCCCTCATTTTGATGTCAACAAAAACAACTTGTTAAGCCTATGGGTTCCCCTACAGGAACTACACCCCCCCGTTCAGCTGAAACGGTGGCGCAGGGAATGCAAAAATATTCTTAGAAATATTTCACCTCCACACATTAACAAGTCCAATAACTCAAATGAAAGTTAAACACCTTGTTCATCTACCCAGCGTGTCAGATTTTTTAAATGTTTTACGGTGAAAACACAGTATATATTTATGTTAGACCACCACCAAAACAAAGAAAAAACGTGGACATTTTGTACAACAAAAGATAAAATGACAAAAGCAGGATTAAAAAAAAAATCATTCACTAAGCTCTTGAAAATCTTCATCAGATGACAGTCATATGACATGTTACAAAGTACATTTATGTTTTGTTCGATAATATTCATTTTATATCCATAAATCTAGGTTTATATTGACGCCATGTTCAGAAAATTCTCCAAAATGTCCGGAGGAATTATAGAAAGCTACGCCAGATAACAGAAATACTCATCATTAACTTTGACTAAAGATACATGTTCTACATATAATTAAAAAGATACACTGGTTCTTAATGCAACCGCTGTGTCACTTTTTTTTTTCTTTACGGAAAAAGCCTAACATTGCAATAACCTGAGACGGCGCTCAGACGTAACAATATTTCTCCGCTATGTTGGAGTCAACAGAAATACAAAATTACAACATAAATATTCCCATACCTTTGATGATCTTCCATCAGAATGTAGTGCAAGGAGTTCTAGTTCAACAATAAATCATTTTGTTTCATAATGTTCAATTCTAGTGTCCATGTAGCAGCATTTGCTACCACTTTCAGCTCAAATGCCCAAAAAATGACTTCTGGTCCAGGATAATTTTGCATCAAAACATCCAAATTCAAATCAAATCAAATTTTATTTGTCACATACACATGGTTAGCAGATGTTAATGCGAGTGTAGCGAAATGCTTGTGCTTCTAGTTCCGACAATGCAGTGATAACCAACAAGTAATCTAACTAACAATTCCAAAACTACTGTCTTATACACAGTGTAAGGGGATAAGGAACATGTACATAAGGATATATGAATGAGTGATGGTACAGAGCAGCATACAGTAGATGGTATCGAGTACAGTATATACATATGAGATGAGTGTGTAGACAAAGTAAACCAAGTGGCATAGTTAAAGTGGCTAGTGATACATGTGTTACATAAGGATGCAGTCGATGATGTAGAGTACAGTATATACGTATGCATATGAGATGAATAATGTAGGGTAAGTAACATTATATAAGGTAGCATTGTTTAAAGTGGCTAGTGATATATTTACATAATTTCCCATCAATTCCCATTATTAAAATGGCTGGAGTTGGGTCAGTGTCAATGACAGTGTGTTGGCAGCAGCCACTCAATGTTAGTGGTGGCTGTTTAACAGTCTGATGGCCTTGAGCTAGAAGCTGTTTTTCAGTCTCTCGGTCCCAGCTTTGATGCACCTGTACTGACCTCGCCTTCTGGATGATAGCGGGGTGAACAGGCAGTGGTTCGGGTGGTTGATGTCCTTGATGATCTTTATGGCCTTCCTGTAACAACGGGTGGTGTAGGTGTCCTGGAGGGCAGGTAGTTTGCCCCGGTGATGCGTTGTGCAGTCCTCACTACCCTCTGGAGAGCCTTACGGTTGAGGGCGGAGCAGTTGCCGTACCAGGCGGTGATACAGCCCGCCAGGATGCTCTCGATTGTGCATCTGTAGAAGTTTGTGAGTGCTTTTGGTGACAAGCCGAATTTCTTCAGCCTCCTGAGGTTGAATAGGCGCTGCTGCACCTTCTTCACGACGCTGTCAGTGTGAGTGGACCAATTCAGTTTGTCTGTGATGTGTATGCCGAGGAACTTAAAACTAGCTACCCTCTCCACTACTGTTCCATCGATGTGGATAGGGGGGGTGTTCCCTCTGCTGTTTCCTGAAGTCCACAATCATCTCCTTAGTTTTGTTGACGTTGAGTGTGAGGTTATTTTCCTGACACCACACTCCGAGGGCCCTCACCTCCTCCCTGTAGGCCGTCTCGACGTTGTTGGTAATCAAGCCTACCACTGTTGTGTCGTCCGCAAACTTGATGATTGAGTTGGAGGCGTGCGTAGCCACGCAGTCGTGGGTGAACAGGGAGTACAGGAGAGGGCTCAGAACGCACCCTTGTGGGGCCCCCGTGTTGAGGATCAGCGGGGAGGAGATGTTGTTGCCTACCCTCACCACCTGGGGCGGCCCGTCAGGAAGTCCAGTACCCAGTTGCACAGGGCGGGGTCGAGACCCAGGGTCTTGAGCTTGATGACGAGCTTGGAGGGTACTATGGTGTTGAATGCCGAGCTGTAGTCGATGAACAGCATTCTCACATAGGTATTCCTCTTGTCCAGGTGGGTTAGGGCAGTGTGCAGTGTGGTTGAGATTGCATCGTCTGTGGACCTATTTGGGCGGTAAGCAAATTGGAGTGGGTCTAGGGTGTCAGGTAGGGTGGAGGTGATATGGTCCTTGACTAGTCTCTCAAAGCACTTCATGATGACGGAAGTGAGTGGATAATATATGCCTTTTAGCAGACGCTTTTATCCAAAGCGACTTACAGTCATGTGTGCATACATTCTACGTATGGGTGGTCCCGGGGATCGAACCCACTACCCTGGCGTTACAAGCGCCATGCTCTACCAACTGAGCTACAGAAGGACCATACGGGGCGGTAGTCGTTTAGCTCAGTTACCTTAGCTTTCTTGGGAACAGGAACAATGGTGGCCCTCTTGAAGCATGTGGGAACAGCAGACTGGTATAGGGATTGATTGAATATGTCCGTAAACACACCGGCCAGCTGGTCTGCGCATGCTCTGAGGGCGCGGCTGGGGATGCAGTCTGGGCCTGCAGCCTTGCGAGGGTTAACACGTTTAAATGTCTTACTCACCTCGGCTGCAGTGAAGGAGAGACCGCATGTTTCCGTTGCAGGCCGTGTCAGTGGCACTGTATTGTCCTCAAAGCGGGCAAAAAAGTTATTTAGTCTGCCTGGGAGCAAGACATCCTGGTCCGTGACTGGGCTGGATTTCATCTTGTAGTCCGTGATTGACTGTAGACCCTGCCACATGCCTCTTGTGTCTGAGCCATTGAGTTGAGATTCCACTTTGTCTCTGTACTGACGCTTAGCTTGTTTAATAGCCTTGCGGAGGGAATAGCTGCACTGTTTGTATTCAGTCATGTTGCCAGACACCTTGCCCTGATTAAAAGCAGTGGTTCGCGCTTTCAGTTTCACGCGAATGCTGCCATCAATCCACGGTTTCTGGTTAGGGAATGTTTTTATCGTTGCTATGGGAACGACATCTTCGACGCACGTTCTAATGAACTCGCACACCGAATCAGCGTATTCGTCAATATTCCCATCTGACGCAATACGAAACATGTCCCAGTCCACGTGATGGAAGCAGTCTTGGAGTGTAGAGTCAGCTTGGTCTGACCAGCGTTGGACAGACCTCAGCGTGGGAGCCTCTTGTTTTAATTACATATAATATATTACATATTACAGGTCGACGAACCTGGTCAAACTAAGTGCAGAATCAATCTTCAGGATGTTATAATCATACAAATCGAATAGCACTCCAACGCATACGCGCCTTCAAGCACCTGAATATTTTGTGACACTTTCCTTCCCATTAGGTCAAAGTTCACAGCAAATGCTCCATTACACTTTCTACTGAATGAGGACATCTAGTGGAAGACATAGGAAGTGTTTCCAGATCCATAACTTGTTGGGAAGGGAGGGGGCGATGACGTCAAAGGCAAGATTGCCTGCCCTGTGAGTTTTGTGACATAATTCAAACGGTTTTAGAAACTTCAGAGTGTTTTCTATCCAATATTAATTATAATATGCATATATTAGCAATTTAGGACAGATTTTGATGCAGTTCACTATGGGCACACAATTAATCCAAAGGGGAAATACTGCCCCCTATCTCTAACAGGTTTTGAAGATGTCAGTCTCAGACTGAAGCAAACATAGAGCTGTGGAAGAATTAACTTTGAGCATCAGGCAATTCAGAATGAAGTTTCACAATTAACATGATCAATTAGCTGTGTGTCACTTTCATCCTATACAACTCAATCTATTATCTTAAGGAAATAACTCAGCAAGTTAATATCTCACAATTGCCCAGTAAACCATCATACCTCCAACACCTTTCATGTTGGTAGTAATGTGTTTGGACAAAAGGGAATTAAATTGATTTACTCAGTTAATTGTTAATTTAAGTGGCCAATCCCAAAGGTCTATTCAGAATATGGCTTTGGTTACATGCTAACCACAGACAACATTCTGTACGGGAACACATGTTCAGCTCAAACATCAGTGTTTGCATAATGTGATTTCTCTCAAAACAAGGCTACACGACCAAGACATCCGTACAGTTCAATTTCAGTTGCAAAATGATTGTCTTGATGATAATGTCTTAGCTTTTAAACTATTGTAGGTTATGAAGACGTGATATATGCTTCAGTTACTAAACTGAAGGCATACAGTATGTGTTGAAAGATCTCACTGTGGATCATGAAAACACTGGCATTATCACTGTGCTACTTTGAATCTCACCAGCTGAGACTCTGTAGAATTAGGTACGTTAAGGCAACATCATATTTCTATGTAGACATAACCAATTAATCAGATCATAGTATATGTCATATTTTTTTGTAGGCCCAGACAAAAACAGGAGTAGATATTCTATCTGCTTCAAGTGTTGTGTTTCATTAAGGCTAATTCCACAGGGAATGTCCTGCGGTGGTCCTTCAGTGTTCCCATATCAACTACAGATGTCAGATCTTAACTTAATCACTCTTATGTCATTTGAATAGTCCTGCTGCATTAGGAAATTCAAATGAGCCTTGGTGATTTTGATAAATTCTCTTATAATGAGAAGTTGACTTTGTTTCCATGTGTGGCGGGCAAGTCATTGTTGGGATCAAGGCTTGCTATCAAAATCATCCGCTCGCTCGCTCAAACGCTAGGCCCTAGGTCCTATTACTGCAACATTTAAATGTACAAAAGTGTACCTGAAATGCATCCATATGCATCAATAACCATCATGTTATATAGCTTCCGACATGCAGTAGGCTACGCATAAACTATAGTCTACTGTAGCCTATCAAGACTAATTGCCCAAATAGGCCTATAATATCAGACATAAAGACAAGATAAAATTGAGAATGATGAGGTAGTCCACGGAATGGAGCGCACTGGCTCATGAAAGCCAATGATTTTTTAGATCTACAGTATATATAGTAGAGAAAGAGGACGTCTTAAGGTTTTTAGCGAGCCTGTGGTTACAAATCAATTGTCAAAATTGAACTCAATTGTGGCCTGTCGTGGTCTAGTGGTTAGCATTCACATCAGGCCTACTGTCTCAGTGTGTGTTCGATTCCGCCCATGCCCTTATGGCATAACTACCTCAACCCCCCGATTGTCTGGATTTAGTTGCACATTTCAAATATGGACAGTCCAGGGATATTTTACCCCCAATCTTGATCAGAAATGACCATACCAGACACTTTTTTTTCTTCCCAAGTTCTCTCATGTTACCCCGCTCCTCCGCACACTCCACTGGCTTCCATTCGAAGCTCACATCCAATAGAAGACCAAGGTAATTGCCTACAGAGCAGCAAGAAGAACTGCCCCTCTCTAGCTTCAGGCTATGCTCAAACCCTACACCCCAACCCGAGCACTCCATTCTGCCACCTATGGTCTCTTGGCCCTCCCATCCCTATGGGATGGCAGCTCCCGCTCAGCTCAGCCCAGTCCAGTCCAAGCTCTTCTCTGTCCTGGCTCCCCAATAGTGGAACCAGTTTCCACCTGAAGCTAGGACAGCAGAGTTTCTGCCCATGTTCCAAAAACATATGAAAGACTACCTCTTCAAAGAGTATCTTAAATAAGGCCTCTGAAGTTTTGAAT
The DNA here is from genome assembly GCF_023373465.1 of Oncorhynchus keta. Taxonomy (NCBI): domain Eukaryota; kingdom Metazoa; phylum Chordata; class Actinopteri; order Salmoniformes; family Salmonidae; genus Oncorhynchus; species Oncorhynchus keta. The sequence continues at coordinate 32,848,341 of NC_068442.1, read as the reverse complement.
TTCCACCTCAAAAACCTCAGCATGAAGAGTTTATTTTCTATTTCTTTGTTTGGTTTTTCTTTCAATTGTGGAATAAGTTAGCATAGCATCTATCGTTACTTGCTAGGTCTGTGCATGTTCTGTGAAACCATTCATTCTGCCTAATGCTGTAACAGCTTGAGTGACTGGTTGTCGGGAAGTCAGGCGCAGGAGAGCAGAGATGGGTGATAACAGGAGAACTTTAATATACACCCTGGCCCAAAGGCACAGGCGAGGCAGCACAAAGCACAACCACGGTAACATGAACCGGATTAAACAAAACAAACAAACCTAGCGCAAGCCAGCCTGTAGCGTAACACCCTACACAAAGAACAATTCCACACACAGACATGGGGGAAACAGAGGGAACATACATTTAGTCTGATGAGGGAATTTGAACCAGGTGTGTGGGAAAACAAGACAAAAAAAAAGGAAAATGAAAGGTGGAACGGCGATGGCTAGAAGACTGGTGATGTCAACCTCCGAACGCCGCCCGAAACAAGGAGAGGGAACGACTTCGGCGGAAGTTCTGACAAATGCTTGCCTTGAACATACTGTATAATAAAACGATTCATAAAAACACCTGATCTAACCCTTACAAATATGTCAATTTATTATAATCCACATAAGAATTCCCACAAAACGTGCTTTAGCCTGCACATAGTCTACATAGGCTACTTGAACTGAAGCCTACAATTTACAATGTATGTACAGTACTATATTGTATACGGCTGCCTGCGTGGCGCAGGTGTCTAAGGCACTGCATCTCAGTGCTAGAGGCGTCACTACAGACCCAGGTTTTGATTAGGAGTCCCATAGTGTGGTGCACAATTGGCCCGGTGTCGTCAGGGTTTGGCCGGGGTAGGCCATCATTGTAAATAAGAATTTGTTCTTAACTGACTTGCCTAGTTAAATAAAATATAAGCAACAAACACTGCTTCTAGGTGCCCCGTGGCGGCATGTCTAAATAATCAATATTCATTCAAATCCTCCTGCTGGAGAATGATTTTCCTCCTGTGACGAAATGGGTCAGATTAAGTTACGACATCTGTATGAAACTTGATTGGGCTGGATGAGATCTATCTCTTACCCAAGGTAATATTTTGGTGATTTTCTAAACCGTATGACTTCATATATATTTTTCTCACAGTATAACCACTGAGTTTCTAAACCAGAAAGACCGGACCAGGTTTGGGGTTTGAGAAGTCAATAAGAGAGGTGAAAAAATGTCCTTCGTTTCCTCGAAATCTAAAGGCACAACCAACATTCGAGCCAATGTCTTAAATAGTTTAACATGTTATTATTACAAACTCCTGAAAGTGACACTGACTCATTTTTATTTTAGTCAAAAACAACTTTTTATCGAAGGAGTTCCTTTGATTTGACAGTCTGCACACGTGCAGTTCGGCTCAAGACAACCGTTAGACCCGAAGACGTTTTTCTGAGCATGAGCTCAGCTAGCCAAAGTCACAATGACATCACTATTCTCTGTTTATTATCACATAGTCACTTTTAATCTACCTACAGGTACATATTACCTCAATTACTTCTACTAACCTGCACATTGACTCTGTACCAGTACCCCCTGTATATAGCCTTGTTGATGCTATTTTATTTTTGCTCTTTAATTATTTTGTTATTTTTCTATTTTAATCTTTTTTTCATTTTTATTGTTTACCTCAGGTTATTTAGTAAATACTTTTTTTTCATAAAACTGCATTGTTGGTTAAGGGATTGTAAGTCAGCATTTCCCTTGTTTTAAGCATTTCCCACATGCGCCGATTACCTGTTGTAATCGGCGCATCGATGAATGAAATCTCATTTTATTTTATTTAGAAAGTAAAACATTTCCTGAAAACACATTTGTCTAAGAATAATATACCAATACAAAAAATGTCAGAGACAAATGTAAGTGTACCACCCCTCTATTCCATCCCAAAGCCATGCACATCTTATATCATCTTGAATATAAACACGCCATGCCAGATTGACCCAGAGATTGAAATGGTAGTATACGATGGCTGTAGATGGGAAATCAATGGGTTGATAAATGCACTGCGGGCAAAGCCATCTACTGTAGCAACATTTTCAGTTTACTACTTGGTGTTGGCTTTTTCATCCACCTTAGGCGACAGGCTATAATAATCATATTCCCATCTCTACTCAATCTATCTCGCAGAGTCTAAATCTGCCTGTGCTCATGTTATTTCCTTGGTATTTCACTCATATTGTGATTCTGCTATTTTGGCAGATGCCTTTTTGTTGGGTTGCGATATATATAATTACTTGATAAAACACCATGTCAAAATCCACAGAGGCTGGGACATAAATGGCATGGTTGGACTGTAGGAGGGAATTTATATTCTCAAGTTGAGATCATCATTGCAATGTCCTATTTGTTCATGGAGTGAGATATAGAGGAAGCTTGGCAGGACTCTGGCTTCAGTATATTGTTTACCTTTACTGTATTAGTTGGTGCAGAGTCCACAAAATAACATGGACTGTACTGCAAGATTGGACTGCAATTTGACATGCTATTGGAATACTGTAAGCATACAGTTTTGTTTTAAGTTTGTTTAATCAATGGTTAAACAGAAAAGTGAAAGTTTTCACATTGTCTCATCAATAATTGTATAGGCAAGAACAGACCTGTTACTTTCTTATTGCAGCACACTGTATTTAGCGACTGTTCATTTTGGCAGTTCGATGCAAAACAGATTTTCAAATAGACCACACCCCCATCACTCTCCATTTAGTGATGTTTACAGCCACTTACCACTTTATCAATTCATCTCCCCCGGCTGTTGGTGCATATCTCTGTCACTCCTCTCCTCCACCCAGACATTCACCCTCTCTCTCTTTCTCTGTTTGTCAGACACTCACGGGGGCTCCCCCAATGGCACACCATCTACATGCCTCTCCTCCCTTCCCTTTGGGCATCTTATGATTCCCTGGGTGATAGACTACCGTAGCAGGCTACTCTTCAGTTGAAATGAAGCTAAAGTTGATATGCAGTACCCAGCATAATTGTTTGGATAGTGAAGCATTTTTTCTGCTTTTGGCTCTGAATTCAAACAATGACTATAAGGTTGAAGTGAAGACTGTCAGCTTTTTCCATATCAGGTGAACCGTTTAGAAATTAAAGCCCTTTTTGTGAATAGTCCACCTGATTTTAGGGGAGCAAAAGTACTGGGACATATTCACGTATGTGCATTAAAGTAGTAAAAAGTTAGTTATTTGGTCCAATATTCATAGCACACAATGAGGACGGTGGTTCTTCCTTTAAAAGTTGCGTCATACTGCAGCACAGCTTGGGGAGTGCCGCAGAAATCTATGGCATGTTATTTAAGTGTCTGCCAATGTTGCCATTGATGCTAGTTAAGGCTATTTTGACCACCAGAGGACAACTTTGAGAAGTTGAGTTATTGAAATTACATGGAGCTGTAGACCTAAGTGTCCTGTTTACTGTAGCTGTTTTATCGTAACTTACTTATTAGCATAAAGGCCTACTCCAATATAAAGTATATCAATCAATCATTCATTCATTTGTGCGTGTCTTCACACAGCATACAAGTCATCCATGTCTTTAAAATACATTAAAGCATTTTAGTTATGAAATTAAATAACAAAGTGTGACTTGAATATTTAAACTTTGAATAGACCTCACCATGTTGCGTAAAGCGATTAAATTCAGGCATGCATTTGAGTGTTTTTAATATCAGGAAAATATGGCGCTGTACAACGTGACCGGTCAGTTGTATATCAAGCTTGTGACTCTACAAATTTGTTGGATGCATTTGCTGTTTGTTTGGGTTGTTTTTCAGATTAGTTTTGGCCCAATAGAAATTAATGGAACATAATATTTTTACATTAATGTGGACGATTTATGTGGATAATCCTGAATGAATCGTGAATAATGATGAGTGTATTGTCCCAATACTTTTGCTCCCGTAAAATGGGGGGACGTTGTACAAAAATAACTGTAATTTCTAAATGGTTCAACATATATGGATGAAAATACCCTTAAATTGCAGCTGACAGTCTGTACTTAAATTTGTATTTCAAATCCAAACTTTTGGAGTATAGAGCCAAAGGAAGGAAAAATGCTTCACTGTCCCAATAACTCCAAAGGGCCCTGTATGCTTTAACTATGCCAACTTTTTATTATCGTATATTGAATAAATGAAAATAAGAAGTGGCAGAGTGGTTCATATTTATGACATGTGTTTGGTTTTAATCCGAAATGTACATTTAGGTGTGTACCTTTCTTTTCAAACCTTCAGACAGCTTATAGTCTTTTGCCTCCACACTTGTTAAAGGTTACTGGTCAATAGTGGGAGTAATGCAATGTGTAATATGTTACGGACCAACACTTCCAAAGATCAAGACAAACGTACACATTAAAGTATCCACCTATTCAACACAATCAGCTCTGTTGCGCTGATAACGAGACATGAGTCAACTGCTGGTTAGAAAAGAGTATATAATTTAGTAACCGTGCTAACCAAACATAGTATTCGATTTTCCCAGCTCAATAGCCAGGTTTACTTTAATGGTCTGCCTGTTTTTCTCAGGAAGGAACACACCTCTAAATCGAACTGTTTGCAAGTGTATCTATGGGTACAGTATGTACAACCTTTCTATTGGGAAGTATCTCAATAGGAAAGTTAGTTGCAAGGGTCAAAGCATGCATTTCAAAGCCATATTGTTTTTGCACATTCCTATTCTGGTTTAATTCCGCATTTTCAAACGTTATTTAACCTCGAGATTCAAATGATTGCAAAGTGCAGGTCCCCTGGATGGTTGATGGTTTGCCATTACCAAAATGATTCATAGCAATAATTTCCTTGTGCTCAGCCATGAAATAAAATAATTTGGTTGAGAAGTGAAAAAGTGAGAATTATATGAGGACTTAAAGTTGTTACAGTAAATAAATAGTCCTTTAAGAACAGGAAGAGTGAAGGCACTCAGCAGGGACCAGGCTCATCATTCACCGTTTCAGGTGTAGTTCAATGAAACAAATCTCCTAATGTGAAAAAGAAATCATACAGTTTCATGTTTCATACAATATTCCAATAAACATGCACTGGATGCAACCCAGGCAGGAGTGGGTTGCTGCGTGATACGGATATGGATATCCTAGACATAGCCTCATCACCCTCTGAGAGCCGGAAAGTAGTGCCATAACAACAAGGACTATCACCACAACTTAAGCTTCACATAACGTGTGACAACAACATATTAACTTCTTCGTGATAGGGGGCGCTCTTTTAATTTTTGGATAAAAAACGTTCCCGTTTTAAACAAGATATTTTGTCACGAAAAGATGCTCGACTATGCATGTAATTGACAGTTTTGGAAAGAAAAAACTCTTACGTTTCCAAAACTGCAAATATATTATCTTTGAATGCCCCAGAACTAATGCTACAGGCGAAACCAAGATGAAATTTCATACAGGAAATGGTCCAGATTTTGAATGCCCTGTGTTCCAATGTCTCCTTATATGGCTGTGAATGCGCCAGGAATGAGCCTGCACTTTCTGTCGTTTCCCCAAGGTGTCTGCAGCATTGTGACGTATTTGTAGGCATATCATTGGAAGATTGACCATAAGCGACTACATTTACAAGGTGTCCGCCCGGTGTCCTCCGTCGAAATTATTGCGTAATCTCCAGGTCCATGCGCGTTCCAATTTCTTCAGAGGAGAAACCAAATTGCCACAAATGATTTATCATCGATAGAAATGTGAAAACCACCTTGAGGACTGATTCTAAACATCGTTTGCCATGTTTCTGTCGATATTATGGAGTTCATTTGGAAAGAAGTTTGCATTGTAATGACTTAATTTTCTGTTTTTTTCTTACCCAAACGTGATGAAAAAAACGGAGCGATTTGTCCTACACAAATAATCTTTTTGGAAAAACTGAACATTTGCTATCTAACTGAGAGTCTCCTCATTGAAAACATCTGAAGTTCTTCAAAGGTAAATGATTTTATTTGAATGCTTTTCTTGTTTTTGTGAAAATGTTGCATGCTGAATGCTAGGCTTAATGCTATGCTCGGCTATCAATACTCTTACACAAATGCTTGTTTAGCTATGGTTCAAAAGCATATTTTGAAAATCTGAGATGACAGTGTTGTTAACAAAAGGCTAAGCTTGAGAGCAAATATATTTATTTAATTTCATTTGCGATTTTCATGAATAGTTAGCGTTGCGTTATGGTAATGAGCTTGAGGCTATAAATAGGATCTCGGATACGTTATTGCTCGTCGCAACAGGTTAATGTGTAAATCTATGAACACAATTCCATGGATTTTAACAGGAGGACCAACAGGTTGTCTAGAGTGCATTTGGAAAGTATTCAGACCTTTTGACTTTTTCCACATTTTGTTACAGCCTGATTCTAAAATTGATTCAATTAATCAATCAAGACACAATAGCACATAATGACGAATCGAAACAGGTTTTTAGAAACTTTTGCAAATGTATTAAAAATAAACAGAAAAACCTTATTTACATACAGTTGACGTCTGAGGTTTACATACACCTTAGCCAAATACATTTAAACTCAGTTTTTCACAATAACTGACATTTAATCTGAGTAAAAATTCCCTGTCTTCGTTAGGATCACCACTTTATTTTAACAATGTGAAATGTCAGAATAATAGTGATTTAGTGATTTATTTCAGCTTTTATTTCTCAGAAGGGTCAGAAGTTTACATACACTCAGTATTTGGTAGCATTTCCTTGAAATGGTTTAACTAAGGTCAAACTTTTCAGGTAGCCTCCCACAAGCTCTCCCACAATAAGTTGGGTGAGTTTTGGCTCATTCCTCCTGACAGAGCTGGTGTAACTGAGTCAGGTTTGTAGGCCTACTTGCTCGCACACACTTTTTCAGTTCTGCCCAAACATTTTCTATGGGATTGAGGTCAGGGCTTTGTGATAGCCACTCTGATACCTTGACTTTGTTGTCCTTAAGCCATTTTGCCACAACTTTGGAAGTATGCTTTGGGTCAATGTCCATTTGGAAGATCAATTTGCAACCAAGCTTTAACTTCCTGACCGACGTCTTGAGATGTTGCTTCAATATATCCGCATCATTTTCCTTCCTCACACCTTGTGAAGTGCACCAGACCCTCCTGCAGCAAAGCACCCCCACAACATGATGCTGCCAACCCCGTGCTGCACGGTTGAGATTGTGTTCTTTGGCTTGCAAGCCTCCCCCTTTTCCTCCAAACATAACTATGGTCATTATGGCCAAACAGTTCTATTTTTGATTCATGAGACCAGAGGACATTTCTCCAAAAAGTATGATCTTTGTCCCCATGTTTAGTTGCAAACCGTAGTCTGGCTTTTTAATGGCGGTTTTGGAGCTGTGGCTTCTTCCTTGCTGAGCGGCATTTCAGGTTATGTCAATATAGGATTCGTTTTACTGTGGATATATATACTTTTGTTTTGAGGAAGAAGAAGGATGAGTACAACCCCAAGAACACCATCCCAACCGTGAAGCATGGAGGTGGACACATCATTCTTTGGGGATGCTTTTCTGCAAAGGGGACAGGACGACTGCACCGTATTGAGGGGAGGATGGATGGGGCCATGTAACGCGAGATCTTGGTCAACAACCTCCTTCCCTCAGTGAGAGCATTAAAGATGGGTCGTGGCTGGGTCTTCCAGCATGACAACGATCCGAAACACACAGCCAGGGCAACTAAGGAGTGGCTCCGTAAGAAGTATCTCAAGGTCCTGGAGTGGTCAAGCCAGTCTCCAGACCTTAACCCAATAGAAAATCTTTGAAGGGAGCTGGAAGTCTGTATTGCCCCGCGACAGCCCCAAAACCTGAAGGATCTGGAGAAGGTCTGTATGGAGGAGTGGGCCAAAATCCCTGCTGCAGTGTGTATAAACCTGGTCAAGAACTACAGGAAATGTATGATCTCTGTAATTGGAAACAAATGTTTCTGTACCAAATATTAAGTTCTGCTTTTCTGATGTATCAAATAGTGTACCTATGATAAAAAATTAGACCTATACGTGCTTTGTAAGTAGGAAAACCTGCAAAATCGTCAGTGTATCAAATACTTGTTCTCCCAACTGTATATATACCGAAATGTTTAAAATCCATAATATTTATGATTATTTATTTGAAAGGTGTGCCCTCCAGTTTCACAGGAAGTTGTCCCTTTAGCGGGACACCGATCCTTAATTTATAACTCCAACCCAAGTGTATGTAAACTTCCGACTTCAACTGTAATTATTTAGACCATTTGCGATGAGAATCGAAATTGAGCTCAGGTAGATCCTGTTTCCATTGATCATCCTTGAGATGTTTCTATAACCTGATTGGAGTCCACCTGTGGTAAATTCAATTGATTGGACATGATTTGGAAAGCGAAACACCTGTCTATATAAGGTCCCACAGTTGACAGTGCATGTCAGATCAAAAACCAAGCCATGAGGTTGAAGGAATTGTCCATAGAGCTCCGAGACAGGATTGTGTCGATGCACAGATCTGGGAAAGGGTACCAAAAACATTCTGCAGCATTGAAGGTCAACCAAGAACACAGTGGCCTCTATCATTCATAAATGGAAGAAGTTTGGAACCACCAAGACAATCTCTAGAGCTGGCCGCCCGGTCAAACTGAGTACACACTTTGACGGAGCTCCATAGTTCCTCCGAGGAAATGATCCCTTCAAGCAAGACAACCTTCTCTGCAGCACTCCACCAATCAGGTGTTTATGGTAGAATGGCCAGATTGGAAGCCACTCCTCAGCTAAATTTACATGACAGCCCGCTTTGTGTTTGCCAAAAGGCACTTGAAGCACTCAGACCATGAAAAAAAGATTATCTGGTCTGATGAAACTAAGATCTAACATTTTGGCCTGAATGCGTCTGGAGGAGACCTGGCACCATCCCTACGGTGAAGCATGGTGGTGGCAGCATCGTGCTGTGATGATGTTTTTCAGCAGCAGGGACTGGGAGACTAGTCAGGATCGAGGGAAAGATGAAGAAGCCTCGAGGCTGTAATCACTGCCAAAGGAGCTTTAAGAAAGAATGGAGTAAAGGTTCTGAATACTTACGTAAATGTGATATTTCCGTTATATATTTTTTTATACATTAGCAAAACTTTCTATAACCAGTTTTCCTTTGTCATTGTGGCGTATTGTGTGTAGATTGATGAAGAATACACAACAATGTAATCTGTTTTAAAATAAAGCTGTAACGTAACAAAATGTGGATAACGTCAAGGGGTTTGAATACTTTCCGAATGCACTGTACAACACATCTGGTCTTTCTACCCTATAACACTAATGCACCACACCAACAACCAAAGCTGACCACGACTCCATTTTGTTGCTTCCAGCCTACAAACAGAGACTAAAACAAGAAGCTCCAGCGGTCAGATCTGTTCAACGCTGGTCCGACCAATCTGATTCCATGCTTCAAGACTGTTTCGATCACGTGGATTGGGATATGTTCCGCATTGCATCCAACAACAACATTGACGAATACGCTGATTCGGTGAGAGAGTTCATTAGAAAGTGCATCGGCGATGTTATAACCACAGCAACGATTAAAACATTTCCAAACCAAAAATGGTGGACTGATGGCAGCATTCGTGCGAAACTGAAAGCGCGAACCACTGCTTTCAACCAGGGCAACGTGACCGAATACAAACAGAGTAGCTATTCCCTCCACAAGGCAATCAAACAAGCTACGCGTCAGTATAGAGACAAAGAGTCGCAATTCAACGGCTCAGGCACAAGAGGTATGTGGCAGGCTCTACAGTCAATCACGGATTACAAAAAGAAAACCAGCCCCGTCGTGGACCAGGATGTCTTGCTCCCAGACAGACTAAACAACGTCTTTGCTCGCTTTGAGGAAAATACAGTGCCACTGACACGGCCCGCTACCAAAATCTGCGGACTCTCCTTCACTGCAGCCAACGTGAGTAAAACATTTAAACGTGTTAACCCTCGCAAGGTTGCAGGCCCAGATGGCATCCCCAGCCACGTCCTCAGAGCATGCGCAGACCAGCTGGCTGGTGTGTTTACAGACATATTCAATCAATCCTTTTCCCAGTCTGCTGTTCCCACATGCTTCAAGAGGGCCACCATTGTTCCTGTTCCCAAGAAAGCTAAGGTAACTGAGCTAAACGACTACCGCCCCATAGAACTCATTTCCGTCATCATGAAGTGCTTTGAGAGACTAGTCAAGGACCATATCGCCTCAACCCTACCTGACACTCTAGACCCACTCCAATTTGCTTACCACCCCAATAGGTCCACAGACGACGCAATCGCAACCACACTGCACACTGCCCTAACCCATCTGGACAAGAGGAATACCTATGTGAGAATGCTGTTCATCGTCTACAGCTCAGCATTTAACACCATAGTACCCTCCAAACTCGTCATCAATCTTGAGACCCTGGGTCTCGACTCCACCCTGTGCAACTGGGTACTGGACTTCCTGACGGGCCGCCCCCCAGGTGGTGAGGGTAGGTAACAACATCTCCACCCCGCTGACTCTCAACACTAGGTGCGTTCTGAGCCCTCTCCTGTACTCCCTGTTCACCCACAACTGCGTGGCCATGCACGCCTCCAACTCAATCATCAAGTTTGCGGACAACACTACAGTGGTAGGCTTGATTACCAACAACGACGAGATGGCCTACAGGGAGGAGGTGATAGCCCTCAGAGTGTGGTGTCAGGAAAATAACCTCACACGCAACGTCAACAAAACAAAGTAGATGATTGTGGACTTCAGGAAACAGCAGAGGGAGCACCCCTCTATCCACATCGATGGGACAGTAGTGGAGAGGGTAGAAAGTTTTAAGTCCCTCGGCGTACACATCACGGACAAACTGAATTGGTCCACACACACAGACAGCATTGTGAAGAAGGCACAGGAAGGCCATAAAGATCATCAAGTACAACAAGCATCCGAGCCACTGCCTGTTCACCCCGCTATCATCCAAAAGGCGAGGTCAGTACAGGTGCATCAAAGCAGGGACCGAGAGACTGAAAAAAAGCTTCTATCTCAAGGCCATCAGACTGTTAAACAGCCACCACTGACATTGAATGGCTGCTGCCAACATACTGACTCAACTCCAGCCACTTTAATAATGGAAATTTATGGAAATTGATGTAAAAATGTATCACTAGCCACTTTAAACAATGCCACTTAATATAATTTGTACATTACGAATCTCATATGTATATGTAAATACTGTACTCTATATCATCTACTGCATCTTGCCATCTTTATGTAATACATGTATCACTAGCCACTTTAAACTATGCCACTTTTATGTTTACATACCCTACATGAACTCATCTCATATGTATATACTGTACTCGATACCATCTACGGCATCATGCCTATGCCGTTCTGTACCATCACTCATTCATATATCTTTATGTACATATTCTTTATCCCTTTACACTTGTGTGTATAAGGCAGTAGTTGTGGAATTGTTAGGTTAGATTACTCGTTGGTTATTACTGCATTGTCGGAACTAGAAGCACAAGCATTTCGCTACACTCGCATTAACATCTGCTAACCATGTGTATGTGACAAATAAAATGTGATTTGATTTAATAATATATGCCATTTAGCAGACGCTTTTATCCAAAGCGACTTACAGTCATGTGTGCATACATTCTACGTATGGGTGGTCCTGGGGATCGAACCCACTACCCTGGCGTTACAAGCGCCATGCTCTACCAACTGAGCTACAGAAGGACCACAATTTGAGACTTTTTTTATTTAACCTATTCTGAGTATACCAGACATTAGCTACATCTTTCTAATATTGAGTTGCATCCCTCCCTCCTTTTACCCTCAGAGCAGCTTCAATTCATTGCGGCATGGACTCTACAAGATGTTGAAAGCGTTCCACAGGGATGCTGGCCCATGTTGACTCCAATGCTTCCCACAGTTGTGTCAAGTTGGCTGGATGTCATTGGGTGGTAGATAATTCTTGATATACACAGGAAACTTTTGAGTGTGAAAAACCCAGAAATGTTGCAGTTCTTCACACAAACCAGTGCACCTGGCACCTACTACCATTCTTCCACATACAAAATGAATGTCTCAATTGTCTCAAGGCTTAGAAATTCTTCTTTAAGCTCCTCCCCTTCATCTTCTCTGACAGAAGTGGATTTTACAAATTACATCAATAAGGGATCATAGCTTTCACGTGGATTTATCTGGCTCGATTCACCTGGTCAGTCATGTCATGGACAGAGCAGGTATCCTTAATGTTTTGTATACTCAGTGTATGTTCTCTACAACAACACACAATTATACTGTAATGCAGAAGAAGGAAAATAGCAAGGAAGGAGGAAAGATAAACACAGAAGACTAACACTGGGCCTGTAAAACACCATTACAGGTAGAAGACATACGAACCCCCATCTCATTAACAGCTGCCAGATTCTCTGCAATCCTAGAATTGTCCATTAAAATGATTAAAGTGGGAATAAGGCAGCAGGCAGTTATAGCCCTCAGATTGCTAACAGCCTTAGAGTAGAGTGGTGTACAGTACAATCTGTGAATCCATATTGACACCTCGTATGATCTTTGTCCTCACTTACCTTGTTGTGAAAGTCAGCAGTTGAGTAGTGTTGGTAAGGCTGTTTATTTTTGTAAGATTTGACCATAATAGAACACAATATATATTTTGTTATGTGCTGACTATATTATATAATCAAATGTTCTTCCACGTAGTTAATTAAAAAACGTATTCGGGATCGGTGTCCCTTCCACGGGACAGTTGAGCTAACATAGGCTAATTCCATTAGCATGAGGTTGTAAGTAACAAGAACATTTCCCAGGACATAGACATATCTGATATTGGCAGAAGGCTTAATTTCTTGTTAATCTAACTCCACTGTCCAATTTACAGTAGCTATTACAGTGAAAGAATGCCATGCTATTGTTTGAGGAGAGTGCACCATTTTGAACATGAAAAGTTATTGATAAACAAATTAGGCACATTTGGGCAGTCTTGATACAACATTTTGAACAGAAATACAATGGTTCATTGGATCAGTCTAACACAGGTTGCACATATACTGATGCCATCTAGTGGCCAAAATATAAATTGCAACTGGGCTGGAATAATACCTTATGGCCTTTCTCTTGCATTTCAAAGATGATGGTACACAAAAAAAAATACAAAAGAACGGTTGTTTTTTTCTTTGTATTATCTTTTACCAGATCTATTTAGGCAAAAATGGAAAAAAAAGGGTAATCCTTAAGAGGTTTTTAACTCTCAGGATTCTGGAACGAGCAGAACATATGCCATACTATGTTTCGTTTTTAAAGAGAAAACACAAATCTAAAATAAGGATAAGTTTCTCAGTTCATTCAAATCATTATTTCAGTTCCACAGCAGCGGAACTGAAATTGTGTAATGGGAAGCAGTTCAATACCAAGTTGAAAATGTGTATTCACAGATAACTTTTTTCACATCTTCCTTTAATCATGGTTTCAGATTTGCTATGCACCATGGCCTCGATCCGTGCCAACAAACATGTTAATTAATTAATAGCATCAACTTGGTTACACCTCCCACTGAGTGAGATGCGGTAAGAAATTGGATTCCGAGAATCATAGGAACATAATTCATTGCCAATATGGAATGCCATACACACAATGTTGCTGTCTCTCCCACCTTTAGAAAATGAAACTGCTTGATAGCAAGTGGTCCAAAAAAATACTATGTAAATGGAACCACACCAGATTTTACAATTGATAATTTTAGAATACTAATTGCATAATTTTGTGGGTCCAAATCAACATGCGCCAACTGTAGACTTTGTGATAATGATGGTTATCCATACATGTAAATCTGTGGACATGAGATAAAATGAAAAATCATTGTAAAAGTGATTAGACCTGGCCATTTACTCTGGTAATGGTGTAATGCCTGTTAACCCTGTTTTCACATTCAGATGACTAAAGAGCACAGAGCCGTGCACAGACCTGTCAGGCAGCTGGTGAAATTGACGTTCATAATTCATATCTCAATATTCATAATATACTAACTTGAAAACATTTATCACAAATTGTAAGCAAGCTAGTTACTGTGTCTCCTAAAGACATGATTGACATCAGAATAAAGGGTAGGCTATCAGCTGATCATTGATGTTGACAAAAAAAAATACTGATTGTGATTTATTTAATTTTAAATGCTCTTAAATAATAACTTCATAATATAGCCTAATATTCATAGTCTTCTAACTCAGGGTTTCCCAACCTTGGTCTTTGGGACACCAAAGGGTGCACGTTTTGGTTTTTGCCCTAGCACTACACAGCTGATTCAAATAATCAACTCATCATCAAGCTTTGATTTGAATCAGCTGTGTAGTGTTAGGGCAAAAACCAAAACGTTCACCCCTTTCCAAAGACTGAGTTTGGGAAATACTGTAATGGAACTCATGATATATGGCTGGCTTGTGGCTTGTGAGGATATTTTAGTTTATGCTGGTTAGCTAGAGTCTAGACCAGTGGTTCCCAAACTGTGGGGCGTGTGAGGGGTCAGCAGCCCTCAAAAAAAAAAAATGTGTTATAAAAAAAATAGTAACTCAGTCCTGCTTTAAACTTACTCTTGAAAGTTGGAACAGTAGAACGCACAAGGTTCAATTTAAAAATTTGGTAGTGCATTATCAGTTTTCCTCTTGTCATGTCAGTCATTGCATTTTATTTTATTTTTATTTAACCTTTACACCTTAGAGAGCTATTTATAACTTGTCAGAAATGCCCAGATCAACTAGTCCATGTCAGCAAATGGTTTTTAGATTTTGTTGTTTGAGTGTTAGAGGAAATGATGGTTGAAATGACTAATTATGTATACATTCCAATCAGAACTGACTAGTCCAAATGCTATAATGTACTGTACATGTGAATTTTCTCTCTTGCTCCCATTCCCAATTGTATATAATGTAGTCAGGAGTTTAGTAACAATGAAGGTCTGTTCCTTAGTTCATTCAGTTGTACAAATCTCCAGGTGGCGGGAATGGCCCATCTCCAGATTGTCTAGAATGTTGATTTATGCTGACTGGCCTTGACTTCGTGCTGATAACGTGAAGGCTCGAGAGCTAGAGGGCCCCTCTTCTTGTAAATAGAACGTTTGGAAAACGCTGACGTCATTTTCAGTTTATAACCTGTGGAAATATGTGTATGCGTTTAGTACTCTCTTGAAATACTCTCGTGCTTTTACACCTGCATTGTTTGCTGTTTGGGGTTTTAGGCTGGGTTTCTGTACAGCACTTTGAGATATCAGCTGATGTACGAAGGGCTATATAAATAGATTTGATTTGATTTGATTTGAAATAAACGCTGTTACCTTGGCTTTTAAGACTGGTCTCGATCTACTTCATGCATAATTAATGAACTTACACCTCATTAATGAATTAGAACGAGTGCGAATCTGTTTTGGCTATAAAATACATAGGAATTTAGAATTCCTCTATCATTGAGTCACTCAAATATCACACAAATAGACATAAAAAAATGTATAGAATTGCAAGAAAATTGCTTTAAAAGTGCAACATTTTCTCTGCAACCCATGACAAAATGTGTAGAATTGCAGGAAATAAGCTTAAAACTTGTTAAATGTTCTATCCGCCAACAAGAGGTGTGAACAGTTTGCATCATGAGGGGGGGCGCGGAATGTTCCCAAATGCTGGAAAGGAGGCCTGAGTGTAAAAGTAGAAAAGAGGCGCTTAAAAGAGGCTCTTACAGAAGTTGCACACATGGAACATTTTTTAAGCCTTGACTTTAATAGGTGTGTGGAGACACACATTGTACAATATGAGGAGGAAATGGATGCACAGTTCACTTGCCAGCAATGGCCAATGCACTTGTGCCAAAAGCCTAACGCTCTTTGTTTACTTTGTAAAACAATGTTCGCTCAATGGGTCTATTTTTTTTTATATATTTTTTTCGTAGTCTACAGCAGATTAGTCTTCTCTTTTCAGCAGGAGCCATTTGCTTCCCAACCTGTGTTTTGTTGTGATTGTACTGTACTTAAACACCTTGAGCTGCAGTTAGTAGTCAGCCCCCCAGAGTGTTGTATAAGTTAATTGCTATTTTCCGTTTAGATTAGGTGTTTATGACACAAAACAAAAACGTTCCTACTCCCAATACAGTTGACAAACAATTCCACATTGTGTCTGCGTGTGGCAGTTATGCTACAGAAGAAAATGAGGATTTCAGTAGAACTCAATCCCAACATGGCATGATGGCGGACATCCTGAGGTGCTGTGCAATTGAAATGCTGCCTATGGATTTCTAATCATGTGCCTGAGTACCTTTTGGGACGCAGGTTTAAGTATTGTGTTCTCTGTCATCATGTCTTGTATTTTTATCAATTTTCTGCTCCACTTTTCAGTCCCCACAGGAGGCCATACTGGGAAATGGAGAAGAAGTGGAGAGGCCAGGTGAAGTGTGGGGGGGGTATCAAATCTTTAGATGATTTTATTTAAACTCTTCACAGAGGGAGCTAGCTTCAGCTGTATGAGCCTAATGGTGGGCTAATGTTTACAGAATGCAGTAGTGGAATACATGATTTTGTGTTCCAGTTAAAATACAATTCCACCCCCAAATGTTTGTGCTTGTCAGCACTCAAGTTTTCAAGATATGTAACTTTCAAAATACAGAAATCCTCTCTGTATGCTGTATCATACGGGGAGGATTTGTTTTATTTTGAAAGTTACATATCTTGAAAACTTTAGTGCTGACAAGTAAAACATTTTGGGACTATAACAATTGACTAATGAAACAAATACCAAAATATAGTTTTGGGGTGGAGTTTTCCTTTAATGTTGCAGGAAGATGTTTTGTCTAGACTTCTCTCCTCCTCATCCATCTTTACTACACATATAGGATAATGTGATGTTGTGATACCAGGGAGGGCTATTCAGTGGAAAAATAAGTAGTATGCATTTGATATCTAATGATGAGTGGGGTCTTCTTCTCTCCTCATCCCTCCCAAATCCCCAGCTCCCACAACACACAATGTCCCAAATGGTACCCTGTTCTGTAGAAGGTGCCATTTGGGATGCATACAACGTATCAATTGAGAGGTATCAGGTATTCATCTGAGAGCAGTGGCTCATGCAGCCCCCCAATGACATCATAACATGAGCTCTTAGACTGGATGGAAATCTGATTTGACCTCATAAAATTTTCAAAGCCTTATCTGTGACTTGTGGAAGAATTCTGAACATGATGATGGTGATCGTGAGAAAAATGTTGTAAATTTTCGGGAAAGAGGCCTCAGAGGAGGCAAGGGGGATGGTGGGGGTAGGGGTTGGAGAGGGGAGTGATGGGCTGGCTACATATGCAGCAGCAGTTGGCTGAGGAGTGCTCTAGATTGAAATGGTAGAAAAGAGATGTCAAGTGTGAGAGGGATGTGGAGTACCTTTTCTCATGTATAATTGATGCCTTATCTGTGTCCCGTTCCCCAATGAGCTGCTCTAACTGATAAGACTGACAGCTCTGATGTGCCCAGCAGTAGCCACCCGACAGCTGCTCAGGTCTCAAATTGGATGACATTACACTCTGATTACCACATTGGGACACAGGGGACAACTGTGACACCCTGCCTCCTCAACAATGTTGGCTACCACCATTGAATGTGAAGATTTGAAAAATAGACACAGATTGAAATATACTTGAATTAATTTTTTCAGACTTCCATATCCCATTGGACAGGACAGTGTGGAGACTGGAGAGCCACGGTCTTACTACTTCCAGAAAGGACACAGTTGTTTGGTACTGAATAAATGCATGCTGCTCTGCTATGGTAATTGAGCAGCCTCTGCGCTCTTCTTTGAAGTTCAAACTCCTCTGTACTCTACCCAGTTAACATTTACAGGCTTTGCTAATTATCACTCTGGTGACTGGTGATGACTCGGGTGACTGGTGTGTAATGTACATAACCTGTGTGCCTCGGGCAAATCCTAAGTTTTACATGTTTACTTGACCAACTTTCCCAGTTACATGTGCACTCACCCAACTGCCTGAGGCTAACTTAACATAATTAAACATGAAGAGCAGTGTGTTCACTCCACATGTAATGTAATCTCAATATGCAATGCGATGTGTTGTCATTTAGTCTGGTCATTTCATAAGGTAAATGTATCTCCTTATAATTAGACTGAACAAAAATATAAACACAACATATAAGGTGTTGGTCCCATATTTCATGAGCTGAAATAAAAGATCCCTACATTTTCCATATGCACAAAAAACGTATTTCTATCAAATTTTGTGCATACATTTGTTTACATCCCTGTTAGTGAGCATAATTCATCCACCTGACAGGTGTGGCATATCAAGAAGCTGATTAAACAGCATGATCATTACACAGATGCCCCTTGTGCTGGAGACAATAAAAGGCCATTCTAAAATGTTGTAAAGGCATTCAGAGGAAGAAGGTGAGGACCTAAGCGCAGCGTTGTACGTGTTCGTCATGTTTATTCGAAACTGATCACTAAAATGCAAAAACAACAAAGAGACAACCGAAACAGCTCCGTCAGGTGCAACACACACTAAACAGAAATTAACTACCCACAAAACCCATGTGGGCAAGAACTACCAAAGTATGGTTCTCAATCAGAGACAACGATAGACAGCTGCCTCTAATTGGGAACCATACCAGGCCAAACACAGAAATACAAAACATAAAATGCACACCTCAACTCACGCCCTGACCAAACCAAAATAGAGACATAAAAAAGGAACTAAGGTCGGGACGTGACAAATGTGCAGTTTTGTCACACAACACAATGCCACAGATATCTCAAGTTGTGAAGGAGCATGCAATTGGCATGCTGACAGCATGAATGTCCACAAGAGCTGTTGCCAGAGAATTGAATGTTAATTTCTTTACCATAAACAGCCTCCAACATCGTTTTAGAGAATTTAGCAGTACGTCCAACCGGCCTTACAACCGCAGACCACATGTATGGCCTCATGTAGGCGAGCGGTTTGCTGATGTCAACGAGTTCCCCATGGTGGCGTGGGGTTATAGTATGGACAGGCATAAAGCTACTGGCAATGAACACAATTGTATTTTATTTGACTGCACAGAAATACCGTGACAAGATGGTCCTTCTGTAGCTCAGTTGGTAGAGCATGGCGCTTGTAACGCCAGGGTAGTGGGTTCGATCCCCGGGACCACCCATACGTAGAATGTATGCACACATGACTGTAAGTCGCTTTGGATAAAAGCGTCTGCTAAATGGCATATATTATTATTATATTATAAGATCCTGAGGCCCATTATGAGGTCCATTTTTGAAGGTATCTGTGACCAACATATGTATATCTGTATTCCCAGTCATGTGAAATCCTGAGGTTAGGGCCTAATGAATTTATTAAAATGTAATGATTTCCTCATATGAACTGTAACTCAGTAAAATCTTTGAAAATGTTGCATTTTGCATTTATATTTTTCTTCAGTGTAATGTACAGTATCTTGACAGTATACCTGATTAATAAATAACAACTATAAACTGGGTGGTTCGAGCCCTGAATACTGATTGGCTTACAGCCGTGGTATATGTGACCGTATACCACGGATATGACCAAACATTTATTATTACTGCTCTAATTATGTTGGAAACCAGTTTATAGTAGCAATAAGGTGCCTCGGGGGGTTGTGGTATATTACCAATATACCAAAGCTAATGGCTGTGTCCAGGCAGTCTGCGTTGCGTCGAGCATATGTACTGTCCTTAGCCGTGGTATGTTGGCCATATACCACACCTCCTTGGGCCTATATCATTACACTACCCTAAAGTCATTGCACCTTCTTAGAATAAACTAAAATATGTTGTAATGTATGTTCCAACATATTATTTACATGGATCTTATCAGCTATTTAATTATATTCATCAGAGCTTGAGTGCTGTGTGGGGATGTTGATTCTAGATTGTAACTTCAAATTTTCACCCTCAGTATGGCAAATATAGTAAGTGATTACATAATTATTCATATTTATAGAGGAAACACAGCTAAAATACTATTATTTTGTAGATTACTTCCAAGTCCATATACAGTATAGCACCAACATACCATTTGTTATGTTGTTAATCGCCCAAGAACCAACTTCTTTGACATCAAGTCACTGCATGGCATGGAATATAATCGAAGAAAATCTATTGACTCGTTTTTTTAAACACTGACACCTTGGAATAAACTTTCAAATCTAGGACAGTATATAAAATTCATGACACACTGAAATAGCTCTATCTTTTCAGAGTTTTGTTTATCATGTCACTTATTGCATTTAAACATGTTTATCTGGAGAAAACGTGTATGTGATATCATGTATGAAAGTACATCAATATACATGTTAAGGTAATGCTTTAATGTAATGCAACACTGATTAACTATGAGTTCCTCATTCTGTTCTAGATATGAAATCTTGATGAAATCCCTGGTATTTAATAGGATCCGCAGTCCTGGTGCCAGAGGCCCCCAGTACACCTCCAACAGAGGCTCCAGGTTGTCCATTACAGGAGTGGTTAAGGTAATGGTATAATCACTGTCACATATGTTTGAATTGCCTTGTGCAAAAGTCAAGCCCAGGGCCCCTGCTAATGTAAATATTTCTGCTGCCAAAAATGCTGATGGTGTAAATAAAAGTGCCAGTCCCTTCAGTACCGCATCACGAGGCTGTAATATTTCACCTCAGAGAGGCAGCAGACAGGAGCAGCAATGAAAGGTATTGGCTGGAATGAGAATAAAGTCTCATACATGATGGAAAGGGGCTTCACTGTACGTTTTTACCTGTAAGGACATAAAAACGTCTACCTCGGAAATCTATTTACTTCAATTGAAATAGGATATCGATAACAGATAGATCTTCCTATTGAAAGGCTGTCCCAATAAGAAATTATTTTGTCATGCCTGTATGAAGACGGATTTGTTAGGGTGAGAAATGTCCTACATTTGACCAAATCTCACAGGTAAAATCTCACAAATCTCTTCCTCCTTCAACACTGTACAGTATGATGTGTCAACATATGAGCTGACAGTTCAGTACAGTTCAGTACAGTGCCTTCAGAAAATATTCACACCCCTTGAGTTTTTCACATTTTGTTGTGCTACAGCCTGAATTTCAAATTGATACAATTGAAATGTATTTTGTCACTGGCCTACACACAACACCCCATAATATCAAAGTGTAATTATGTTTTTCTTAATTTTACAAATTAATAAAAATGTAAAGCTAAAAGGTATTGAGTCAATAAGTATTCAACCCCTTTGTTATGATGTAAAACATGAATAAATCCTGCAGTCAAATTACCCAGTGGGCTCATGGGTGGAATGTTATAATTTCATAATTCATAAACCGTTGTTGTTGTTTTTATGCAGTAAATCTGATGTTTCTATGTCAAACGGCTTTGTTTATATTTCAGTCTTCTGTGATGTATATAAAGTGTCATATAAGTACACAAACTCAAAATTGAATACATTTCAACTCTATATCTGACATGGTACAGATGTCTTATTTTTTTAAATCCCATAACCATGTTTGTGAGGTGTATACTTTTGTTTCAAAGTAGATTAGAACAACCAAGAAACACTGTGTGACCCTGATTTATCCCACTGCAGTAAAAGGTTAACAAGTCACATAATAGGTTGCATAACAATGCTTAACAATCTTTTTTTAATGACTTTCTCATCTCTGTAGTCGAGCAGTGAATTTCAAACACAGATTCAACCACAAAGATCATGGAGGTTTTTTAATGCCTTGCGATGAAGGGCACCTATTGGCAAATTGGTTAAAAGAAGCAGACACTGAATATAAAAAAATATATATATATTGAACCATTATTTAACTAGGCAAGTCAATTAAGAACAAATTATTATTTACAATGGCTGCCCACCCCAGCCAAACTGTGGCGGGCCAATTATGCACCACCCTATGGGACTCCCAATCACGGCTGGCTGTCGTACAGCCTGGAATCGAACCAGGGTCTGTAGTGACACCTCTAGCACTGAGATGCAGTGCCTTAGACTGCTGCGCCACTCGTGAGCCTTCTGAGCATGGTGAAGTTATTAGTTACACGTTGGATGGTGTATCAATTCACAAAGTCACTGCAAAGATACAGGTGTCCTTCCTAACTCAGTTGCCGGAGAGGAAGGAAACCACTCAGGGATTTTATCATGAGGCCAATGGTGATTTAAACAGTTACAGAGTTTAATGGCTGTGATAGGAGAAAACTGAGGATGGATCAACAACACTGTAGTTACTCCACAACACTAACCTAATTGACAGAGTGAAAAGAAGGAAGCCTGTATAGAATAAAATTATTCCAAAACATACATCCTGTTTGCAACAAGACACTAAAAGAATACTGCAAAAAATGTGGCAAAGCAATTCACTTTTGTCCTGAAAACAAAGTGTTATGTTTGGGGCAAAACCAATACAACACATTACTGAGTACCACTCTCCATATTTTCAGGCATAATGTGGTGGGTGCATCATGTTATGTGTATGCTTGTAATCGTTAACGACAGGGGAGTTTTTCAGGATAAATAATGTAGTAACCAAAAAAGTGTTATTAAACAAAGCAAAATATATTTGAGAATCTTCAAATAGCCACCCTTGGCCTTGATGACAGCTTTGCACACTCTTGGCAGCTTCACCCGGAATGCTTTTCCAACCGCCCTGAAGGAGTTCCCACATATGCTGAGTACATGTTGACTGCTTTTCATCCCAAACCATCTCAATTTGGTTGAGGTCGGGGGATTGTGGAGGCCAGGCCATCTGATGCAGCACTCCATCACTCTCCTTCTTGGTAAAATAGCCCGTACACAGCCTGGAGGTGTGTTGGGTCATTGTCTTGTTGAAAAACAAATGAGTCCTACTAAGTCCAAACCAGATTGGATGGCATATCGCTGCAGAACGCTGTGGTAGCCATGCTGGTTAAGTGTGCCTTGAATTCTTAATCAATCACAGTGTCACCAGCAAAGCACCCCCACACCATAACACCTCCCCCTCCATGCTTTATGGTGGGAAATACACATGCAGAGATCATCCGTTTACCCTCACCAAGGCACACAAAGACAGAGGTTGGAACCAAAAATCTCCAATTTGGACACCAGACCAAAGCACAAATTTCCACCTGTCTCATGTCCAATGCTCGTGTTTCTTGGCCCAAGCAAGTCTCTTCTTATTATTGGTGTCCTTTAGTGGTTTCTTTGCAGCATTTTGACCATGAAGACCTGATTCACAGTCTCCTCTGAACAGTTGATTTTGAGATGTGTCTGTTACTTGAACTCTGCAATTTCTGAGGCTGGTACTGTAACTGTGATGAACTTATCCGTATGCAGAGGTAACACTGGGTCTTCTATTCCTGTGGCGGTTCCTATGAGAGCCAGTTTCATCATAGCGCTTGATGGTTTTTGTGACTGTGCTTGACATTTTCCGTATTGACTGACCTTCATGACTGTAAGTAATGGACTGTCGTTTCTCTTTGCTTATTTGAGCTGTTCTTGCCATAATATGGACTTGGTCTTTTACGAAATAGGGCTATCTTCTGTATACTACCCTACCTTGTCACGACACAACTAATTGGCTCAAACACATTAAGAAGGAAAGAAATTCCATAAATTAACATTTAAGAATGCAGACCTGTTAATTGAAATGCATTCCAGGTGACTACCTCAGGAAGATGGTTGAGGGAATGCCAAGAGTGTGCAATGCTGTCAAGGTAAAGGGTGGCTATTTGATGAATCTCAAATATATTTTGATTTGTTTACCACTTTTTTGGTTACTACATGATTCCTTGTGTTATTTCATACTTTTATATTTTTTTTCTTTATTTTTACTATTGTATACATTTTTGAATAATAGTGAAAAACCCTTGAATGAGAAGGTGTTCTAAAAACTTAATGTAACAATTGTCTTCGGGTGAAAGAGAGGAGGACCAAGATGCAGCGTGATGATAATCCATATTTAATGGGATACTTAAACACCGAACAAAAACAATAAACCGACAAAAGGAACGAAGACGAAACAGTCCCGTAACGTGACCACTAACACATAGGAACACTGGAAACAGGAACAATCACCCACAAAATACCCACAGAATATGGCTGCCTAAATATGGTTCCCAATCAGAGACAACGATAGACAGCTGCCTCTAATTGAGAACCAATCTAGGCAACCATAGACGTACAAAAACACCTAGATAGGAAAACACCCCCAAAAACATACAAAACTTCTAGACAAGCAAAAACACATACATCACCCATGTCACACCCTGATCTAACTAAAATAACAAAGAAAAGAAAAGGTCAGGTTGTGACACTTAGGTAGGTGTTCACGTCCTGATCTGTTTCACCTGTCCCTGTGACTGTCTCCACCCCCTCCAGATGTTTCTTATTTTCCCCAGTGTATTTATCCCTGTGTTGCCTGTCTCTCTGTGCCAGTTCATCTTGTATGTTTAATCAAGTCAACCAGCATGGTTTTCCCCACACTCCTTTTCTATTTTCTTTTGCTAGTCTTCCCGGTTTTGACCACTGCCTGACTCTAGACTACTTTCCCGCCTGCCTGATCATCCTGCATGCCCTGACCTTGAATCTGCCTGCCCCTCAGTACCTATTGGACTCTAAACTGGTTTTGACCTTTTGCCTGTCCACAACCATTCTCTTGCCTACTCGTTTTTGGATTAATAAACATTGTAAGACTCCAACCATCTGCATCTTGATCTCGCCTTGTGCCTTGATATAGTGTATGTAAATGAGATATTTCTGTAATTCATTTTCAAATGATATACAAACATTTCTAAAAAGATGTGTTCACTTGGTCATTATGGAGTATTGTGTGTAGATGGAATGATCAATTTAATCCATTTTTAATTCAGGTTTTAACACAAAATGTCAATGGGTATGAAATATTTCTAAAGACACTATGTACTCTGCTTTTCTTTTTTTAACACACACACAACATGAATTAGAATAAGAGCAATTTGGAATAATTTGTTTGGAATTTGAGCTTGCAGGGTATAAAATAATATATCTGACCTGCTCAAACAGCCATTACAATCTCATCACCAGACACTCTGGCTGGGGTGAGGTTAGACATTTTCCAATTGTTCATTTTTGCTCACTAAGCCTGCAGGTTCAGGCTGAGATGTGGCATGAAAGATGTTTAATACATTTCTAGTTTTCAACCAAACTGCAAGCTTAAAATCTCTCTTCCCTGAAGTCTGTCTGAATGCTGCTTAGATCTGGTTAAAATACTCTGAAACTCCTGACGAAATCTCTATGTAGAAACTTATTTTGTGGTTTGATGAGGAGATTAGGCTTTTGGCTTCATTTATTTTTCAATTAAGCGCCATTTTTGATTTTGCTCTAAAACATGGCCTTCTGACTTTCACTACTGTTTTTCTAAATTGAACTGTGAAAGCCTATGAAATATTGCTTCAGCTGCCATCAGCTTTCATGAAATGCCAGACAACAAGCAGAAGGGTTACAGGGAGCAATGGATAAATCTTACCCAACACCTCAGTCAGTGTTTTTCAAACTTGGCAGACTGGGTAATATCGGCAGGTGTGTGGAGGCTAGCTGAGCGCATTCTCTTCAAACAAAGAAAAAATTAACTAATAAAGACAGGATTGAGACAATCAGTTCACAGACAGACACATGTCAGAACAGAAGCTGCAGTGTTTACACCTTGTGTCCACTCAGTGAACCATTGCACGTCAAATAAAATTAAAGTTTATTGATCGTGTACATAGATTTTCAGATGTAATCGCAGGTGCAGCGAAATGCTTGTATTTCTAACTCCAACAGTGTAGTTATACCTAGCCATAAAAAATAAACAAACACATAATCCAGAAAAATTCAAAATAAGTATTTATATAGGATTAGCCATGACTAGAATACACTATATACATATACTGAGTGTACGAAACATCAGGAACACCTGCTCTTTTCATGACATAGAATAACAAGTTGAATCCAGGTGAAAGCTATAATCCCTTATAAATGTCACCAGTTAAATTCACTTCAATCAATCAGTTTTTAAGCTTTGAGAGAATTGACACATGGATTGTGTATGTGTCCCATTCAGAGGGGGAATGGACAAGACAAAAGATATCAATCAAAAGATATCAAGGCATTCCCATTTTAAGAGTTTGTCAAAATCTCTCTTCCCAGACAGTTTTTAGAGTTTGTCAGTTTTAGAGTTTGTCAAAAACTGCAACATTGCTGGGTTTTTCCCAATCAACACTGTGTATCAAGTGTTGTATTTCTTTTTTATTTCACCTTTATTTAACCAGGTAGGCTAGTTGAGAACACCTTTATTTAACCAGGTAGGCTAGTTGAGAACAAGTTCTCATTTGCAACTGCGACCTGGCCAAGATAAAGCATAGCAGTGTGAACAGACAACAACACAGAGTTACACATGGAGTAAACAATTAACAAGTCAATAACACAGTAGAAAAAAAAGACAGTCTATATACATTGTGTGCAAAAGGCATGAGGAGGTAGGCGAATAATTAAAATTTTGCAGATTAACACTGGAGTGATAAATGATCAGATGGTCATGTACAGGTAGAGATATTGGTGTGCAAAAGAGCAGAAAAGTAAATAAATAGAAACAGTATGGGGATGAGGTAGGTAAAATTGGGTGGGCTATTTACCGATAGACTATGTACAGCTGCAGCGATCGGTTAGCTGCTCAGATAGCAGATGTTTGGAGTTGGTGAGGGAGATAAAAGTCTCCAACTTCAGCGATTTTTGCAATTCGTTCCAGTCACAGGCAGCAGAGAACTGGAACGAAAGGCGGCCAAATGAGGTGTTGGCTTTAGGGATGATCAGTGAGATACACCTGCTGGAGCGCGTGCTACGGGTGGGTGTTGCCATCGTTACCAATAATCCACCATACAAAGGACATCCAGCCACCTTGACACAACGTTGGGAAGCATTGTAGTCAACATGGGCCAGTATCCCTTTGGAAAGCTTTTGACACCTTACATTTAAGTCATTTAGCAGACGCTCTTATCCAGAGCGACTTACAAATTGGTGCAAACACCTATGACAACCAGTGGAACAGCCACTTGCATCTAAATCTTGTTGGGGGAGAAGGGGGGTGAGAAGGATTACTTACCCTTACTTACCCTATCCTAGGTATTCCTTGAAGAGGTGGGGTTTCAGGTGTCTCCGGAAGGTGGTGATTGACTCCGCTGTCCTGGCGTCGTGAGGGAGTTTGTTCCACCATTGGGGGCCAGAGCAGCGAACAGTTTTGACTGGGCTGAGCGGGAACTGTACTTCCTCAGTGGTAGGGAGGCGAGCAGGCCAGAGGTGGATGAACGCAGTGCCCTTGTTTGGGTGTAGGGCCTGATCAGGGCCTGGAGGTACTGAGGTGCCGTTCCCCTCACAGCTCCGTGGCGAGCACCATGGTCTTGTAGCGGATGCGAGCTTCAACTGGAAGCCAGTGGAGAGAGCGGAGGAGCGGGGTGACGTGAGAGAACTTGGGAAGGTTGAACACCAGACGGGCTGCGGCGTTCTGGATGAGTTGTAGGGGTTTAATGGCACAGGCAGGGAGCCCAGCCAACAGCGAGTTGCAGTAGTCAAGACGGGAGATGACAAGTGCCTGGATTAGGACCTGCGCCGCTTCCTGTGTGAGGCAGGGTCGTACTCTGCGGATGTTGTAGAGCATGAACCTACAGGAACGGGACACCGCCTTGATGTTAGTTGAGAACGTCAGGGTGTTGTCCAGGATCACGCCAAGGTTCTTAGCGCTCTGGGAGGAGGACACAATGGAGTTGTCAACCGTGATGGCGAGATCATGGAACGGGCAGTCCTTCCCCGGGAGGAAGAGGAGCTCCGTCTTGCTGAGGTTCAGCTTGAGGTGGTGATCCGTCATCCACACTGATATGTCTGCCAGACATGCAGAGATGCGATTCGCCACCTGGTCATCAGAAGGGGGAAAGGAGAAGATTAATTGTGTGTCGTCTGCATAGCAATGATAGGAGAGACCATGTGAGGTTATGACAGAGCCAAGTGACTTGGTGTATAGCGAGAATAAGAGAGGGCCTAGAACAGAGCCCTGGGGGACACCAGTGGTGAGAGCGCGTGGTGAGGAGACAGATTCTCGCCACGCCACCTGGTAGGAGCGACCTGTCAGGTAGGACGCAATCCAAGCGTGGGCCGCGCCGGAGATGCCCAACTCGGAGAGGGTGGAGAGGAGGATCTGATGGTTCACAGTATCGAAGGCAGCCGATAGGTCTAGAAGGATGAGAGCAGAGGAGAGAGAGTTAGCTTTAGCAGTGCGGAGCGCCTCCGTGATACAGAGAAGAGCAGTCTCAGTTGAATGACTAGTCTTGAAACCTGACTGATTTGGATCAAGAAGGTCATTCTGAGAGAGATAGCGGTAGAGCTGGCCAAGGACGGCACGCTCAAGAGTTTTGGAGAGAAAAGAGAGAAGGGATACTGGTCTGTAGTTGTTGACATCGGAGGGATCGAGTGTAGGTTTTTTCAGAAGGGGTGCAACTCTCGCTCTCTTGAAGACGGGAGGGACGTAGCCAGCGGTCAGGGATGAGTTGATGAGCGAGGTGAGGTAAGGGAGAAGGTCTCCGGAAATGGTCTGGAGAAGAGAGGAGGGGATAGGGTCAAGCGGGCAGGTTGTTGGGCGGCCGGCCGTCACAAGACGCGAGATTTCATCTGGAGAGAGAGGGAGAAAGAGGTCAGAGCATAGGGTAGGGCAGTGTGAGCAGAACCAGCGGTGTCGTTTGACTTAGCAAACGAGGATCGGATGTCATCGACCTTCTTTTCAAAATGGTTGACGAAGTCATCTGCAGAGAGGGAGGAGGGGGGATTCAGGAGGGAGGAGAAGGTGGCAAAGAGCTTCCTAGGGTTAGAGGCAGATGCTTGGAATTTAGAATGGTAGAAAGTGGCTTTAGCAGCAGAGACAGAGGAGGAAAATGTAGAGAGGAGGGAGTGAAAGGATGCCAGGTCCGCAGGGAGGCGAGTTTTCCTCCATTTCCGCTCGGCTGCCCGGAGCCCTGTTCTGTGAGCTCGCAATGAGTCGTCGAGCCACGGAGCGGGAGGGGAGGACCGAGCCGGCCTGGAGGATAGGGGACATAGAGAGTCAAAGGATGCAGTAAGGGAGGAGAGGAGGGTTGAGGAGGCAGAATCAGGAGATAGGTTGGAGAAAGTTTGAGCAGAGGGAAGAGATGATAGGATGGAAGAGGAGAGAGTAGCGGGGGAGAGAGAGCGAAGGTTGGGACGGCGCGATACCATCCGAGTAGGGGCAGTGTGGGAAGTGTTGGATGAGAGCGAGAGGGAAAAGGATACAAGGTAGTGGTCGGAGACTTGGAGGGGAGTTGCAATGAGGTTAGTGGAAGAACAGCATCTAGTAAAGATGAGGTCAAGCGTATTGCCTGCCTTGTGAGTAGGGGGGGAAGGTGAGAGGGTGAGGTCAAAAGAGGAGAGGAGTGGAAAGGAGGCAGAGAGGAATGAGTCAAAGGTAGACGTGGGGAGGTTAAAGTCGCCCAGAACTGTGAGAGGTGAGCCGTCCTCAGGAAAGGAGCTTATCAAGGCATCAAGCTCATTGATGAACTCTCCGAGGGAACCTGGAGGGCGATAAATGATAAGGATGTTAAGCTTGAAAGGGCTGGTAACTGTGACAGCATGGAATTCAAAGGAGGCAATAGACAGATGGGTAAGGGGAGAAAGAGAGAAAGACCACTTGGGAGAGATGAGGATCCCGGTGCCACCACCCCGCTGACCAGAAGCTCTCGGGGTGTGCGAGAACACGTGGGCGGACGAGGAGAGAGCAGTAGGAGTAGCAGTGTTATCTGTGGTGATCCATGTTTCCGTCAGTGCCAAGAAGTCAAGGGACTGGAGGGAGGCATAGGCTGAGATGAACTCTGCCTTGTTGGCCGCAGATCGGCAGTTCCAGAGGCTACCGGAGACCTGGAACTCCACGTGGGTCGTACGCGCTGGGACCACCAGATTAGGGTGGCCGCGGCCACGCGGTGTGGAGCGTTTGTATGGTCTGTGCAGAGAGGAGAGAACAGGGATAGACAGACACATAGTTGACAGGCTACAGAAAAGGCTACGCTAATGCAAGGAAATTGGAATGACAAGTGGACTACACGTCTCGAATGTTCAGAAAGTTAAGCTTACGTAGCAAGAATCTTATTGACTAAAATGATTAAAATGATACAGTACTGCTAAAGTAGGCTAGCTGGCAGTAGCTGCGTTGTTGGCACTACACTAATCAAGTCGTTCCGTTGAGTGTAATAATTTCTACAGTGCTGCTATTCGGGGGCTAGCTGGTTAGCTAGCAGTGTTGTTAACGTTACGTTGAGTTAAAAGAACGACAATAGCTGGCTAGCTAACCTAGGAAATCGGTCTAGACTACACAATTATCTTTGAAACAAAGACGGCTATGTAGCTAGCTATGTAGCTAGCTACGATCAAACAAATCAAACCGTTGTACTGTAATGAAATGAAAATGTGATACTCCTGACCGGTGATTGAATTCGAATCAGTAAACGTGTGGTGACGTTGGCTAGCTGTTAGCTGTTGGCTAGCTAGCAGAGTCTCCTACGTTAAGGACGACAAATAGCTGGCTAGCGAACCTCAGTGAATTAAGATAATCACTCCAAGGCTACACACACTAAACTACACAATTATCTTGGAAACAAAGACAGCTATGTAGCTAGCTAACACTGAACTAATCAAGTCGTACAGTTGAGTGAATAGCACTACAGTGATGCTAATCTGTGTGCGTTAGCTAGCGTTGCTAGCTCCTGGGCGAATAGCAGTGAAGGCTACGTTAGGGCGACGAAATACGAAATACGATAATTATGCAATTATCTCTTGAATTGAGGCTGTTCTGAGGGCAAAAGGGGATGTAACTCATTATTAGTAAGGTGTTGGCTGACATAGTCACAAAAACAATGTGGCCATTACCCATGCTTTGTTATGTTTCTGAACAGTCAGATAGCTAGAGTAGCAACAATGACCGGAAGCTGCCACGTGGGGAATCGTAGGTGGCTCGTTTCAGCTAGTTTTATATTTTTCTTGATACCATGTCTTGTTTTGAGGTGTTTTGACTGACATCATGTCAATGCTAATGTGACTAAAATTCACCAGCTACCTAACCAACAACTGTAACAATGTACATTCAGTGTACAAAACATTAGGACACATTCCTAACATTTTGTACATAAAGTGGGTGAAACAGCATGTAAACATTTTTACTCTGGCTCCTGAGTGGCGCAGCGGTCTAAGATAATGCATCTCAGTGCTAGAGCCATCACTACAGACACCCTGGTGCAAATTCAGGCTGTATCACAACTGGCTGTGATTGAGAGTCCCATAGGGTGGTGCACAATTGGCCTGGTGTCGTCCAGGTTTGGCCGATGTAAGACATCATTGTAAATAAGAATTTGTTCTGAACTGACTTGCCTAGTTAAATAAAGGTCAAATAGAAACATTGTGACAAGTGTTCAATGACTCAATGTACATAAGGAAGCTGTCTCTAGGGTGCAGGGTAGAGTATGGTTGGTAGCTGGTACAAAAAGTGACTCAGGTTCAGGGCAGAGTACTGTGCAGAGGGCAGCTAGTGGTGACTGTTTGATGGCCTGAAGATAGAAGCTGTTTTTCAGTCCCAGCTTTGATGCACCTGTACTGTCTCCACCTGCTAGATGGTAGCGAAGTTAACAGGCCGTGGCTGAGGTCCTTGATGATCTTCCTGTCCTGAGACTGGTTGCTGTAGATATCCCGGAGGGCAGGCAGAAATCCTCCGGTGATGCCTTGGGCTGACCGCACCACCCTCTGGAAAGCCCTGTGATTGTGAACTGTGCAATTGCTGTACCAGGCGGTGATACAACCCAGCAGGATGCTCTTAATAGGGAATCTGTAGAAGTTTGTGAGGGTCTTAGGCGCCTAGCTGAATTTCTTCAGCCTCCTGAGGTCCTCTTATAGAGTCTCAGCGTTGTCATTCTGGTATATAAAAACAACACATTTTCAACCCTCATGTGACTTTACAAGTTTAGTTTGTTTTGTTTCCTTAACTCTGTGAGAACCGCCATAACACAAGCAAAAATGGCCATGGGTTTCGATCCCACCGCTTCTGTTTAGGCAATTATATACAGTGTATGAATCATCATGCATGAAATCCATTTTTGATCCTTTCAGGCTGCTGTCCCTCGCGCTTTATGAAGAGCAGAAAAAACTGCATGTTTACTTTTGTGCAGCAGATGTCAGAAGGCTGGATCAATGTGGCCCAGTATGAGACCGTGCTGCTCCTTGCTCAGATGTCCCACCCTGCGATCGATGGAGATTAGCTACCAGTGCATTGGGTGAAGCAACAGATATCTCCCCGGAGAATAAAACAGGAGTGTGCCCCCTGTGACACGAGACATGGGTTTTAACAAGCAGGAGCCATCCTTTCATTTAGATGTCGATATGGATGGAAGGGCTACATGTGCCCTCTTATCCCACCCTCCATCCCTCCCTCCCTGACTGCAGCTATGGTGCTGACCTCCCTGGCTCCCCCTCTCTATTATCCCCATGCCCAGAGGGCCTGGCTAGTGTTCATCATCCTCCCTGCCCCTAAACAACATACAGAGAGCAGACCGTATCTGGGATCCGCAGTAAAGAAGACATCAGGAAGAAGTTACAGTACCAGGATCATAGAGAGAGATCTTTACTGGGGAGAAGGGAGCACCTCTGAGGAATGGGAGATGTAGAGGGTCGGACAGCAACTACCTGTACATGACCATCTGATCATTTATCACTCCAGTGTTAATCTGCAAAATTGTAATTATTCGCCTACCTCCTCATGCCTTTTGCACACAATGTATATAGACTCCCCCTTTTTTATCTTTTTTTCTACTGTGTTATTGACTTGTTAATTGTTTACTCCATGTGTAACTCTGTGTTGTCTGTTCACACTGCTATGCTTTATCTTGGCCAGGTCGCAGTTGCAAATGATAACTTGTTCTCAACTAGCCTACCTGGTTAAATAAAGGTGAAAAAAAATAAAACTAGGGAAATCTGCAATTGGGACACTTCAAGAGAAATCATGATCAAAGTCCCAAAACTCAGAAGATATTCTGTAAGACTAAACCAACAGGAACATTTCCACACTGGATATCTTGGTGCAGCTAATACATTTGTCACACAAATGAATACATCACTGCATTGTATTGACGCTCTGGACAGAGTAAAACATTGACCATCATAAGGTCAATGATTTGTACAATAAAACAACTTTGATGTGCTTTTGTTGAGCATATTATTTACCTTTCACATTGCAGTTACAAAAACATAATTTGGAAAGGTACTGAACCTTGAAGCCTATAGGTGAAATCACTGTAATAAATGACCCCACTGTAATGTTCACCATACAACTTATCCATCATCTTATCCATCTGATAAATTGTCATGGGGAATGAGGGAAGCGATTAAAGACTTTGGACACTGCCCATGACCTTTGGAGGAAGGGAAATGCCTGCTGTAGCAGAGCATGTCCCCGTGTTTCTCTAAGATAACAAACTCATAATAACCTTTCTTCCCCTGAGGCTTTCAGGTCTGCCTGCTCCCTGGGGTATGTGTTTGATAAATGTGACGTTTGGGTTTAGAGGATATTATACTCCCACTGAGCAAAATATGTGCATTGACTTGGATATATGGAAACATATTAAAGGTCTGATATGTCAATAGTGTTGTGAGTAATGTTTGCAAGTGGTGCCTGACGATACTATCGCGTGTTATGTGTATGTACATTGTAACTGTAACAACAGAGTGCACTCTGGAAAACATTATGTTCCTGAATTCTATGAACAATATAGTAGAAACCTCTTAGTTTTGTTCTGTGGAGAGGGACGCCAGCTAGCCTCCTTGGAGATCCTCAGGACCCAGAACAAATGCATGATGGTTTTACTGGATTGTCTTCCTGGCAGTTTCAGCCAGTATCAATCAGACAAGCCGAGATACCTCAGGCTCCTCACTGAGTACCCAGAAAACCCCTCTCTGGAGTCTCTCTCTCTCTCTTTTTCTGTATCTCTCTTTCAATGTCGCTCTCGATCTCCCATATCTCTCTTTCTTTGTGGAAGGCAAGAAGACCTGACCCATGT
The DNA here is from genome assembly GCF_023373465.1 of Oncorhynchus keta. NCBI lineage: Eukaryota > Metazoa > Chordata > Actinopteri > Salmoniformes > Salmonidae > Oncorhynchus > Oncorhynchus keta. Next base: position 32,814,188 of record NC_068442.1, on the reverse strand, counting down.
AACATAAGGAACCCAGGGAAAACAAGGTTTATGTAGGTGGCCTCACTAACAGTATTGGATGTTGTGCAGAAGAAAACAATGACAGACAGAGAATCGGATGACTGTCTGGAGGTACTAAAAGAAGCTGTTAGCATACCATATGCCTTCTTGTTTTCATACAATATTGATCTCAGGCACCATGACACATTAGGAGGCAATAATTGCAAATGATTAAGTACAAAGTGACCTTTTAATGGGAACAAATTGTTTACATCTCCCTTTGGAGTCTCTGGCCTCTTCCTTAATGTGGATATTCATGCAAGAATTACTGCAGAGGTCTAACGAGATACACAGTGATTTTTAAAAAAGATTATAGGGCGGATTTACTGATCTCTTGAATTAAACATACCTTGAGTTACCCCTGTCGTGAAAATCTATTGAAGCCATAGCTAGACACTCTACGGTCAGAGATGTTACACAGACCGTACATTTAGAGAATTAGGTCAATGTATCAAACCATAACAACAAGTCCATTACTTTCAGAGAAAAAATAATAGGCACCAGAGACGGGTTGGCTGACAACGTCACGAAAACGATGTGGCCGGAAGCTGTGCATTGTTATGATTCTGAACAGTCAAAAAGCTAGCAACAATGACAAGAAGCTGCCATGTGGGGAATCATAGTTGGCTCGTTTCAGCTAGTTTTATCTCTTTCTTTATACCATGTCTTGTTTTAAGGTGTTTTTAATGATTTCATATCAGTGCTAATATGGCTAGAAATTCACTAGCTACCGAACCAACAACTGTAACAAAGTACACAGTGCACAAAACATTAGGAATACCTTCTCTTTCCATGACATACTGTAGACCGACCAGGTGAAAGCTATGATCCCGTATTGATGTTACCTGTTAAATCCACTTCAATCAGTGTAGATGAAGGGGAGGAGACAGGTTAAACAAGGTTTTTTAAGCCTTGAGACAATTGAGACATGGATTGTGTATGTGACATTGTGCCTTTCAGAGGGTGAATGAGCAAGACAAAAGACTTAAGTGCCTTTGAATGGGGTATGGTAGTAGGTACCAGGCACAACGGTTTGAGTATGTCAAGAACTTCAACAAGAATGGTCCACCACACAAAGAACACCCAGCCAACTTGACCCAACTACGGGAATCATTGGAGTCAACATGAGCCAGCATCCCTGTGAAACGCTTTTGACACCTTGTAGTCCATGCCCCGTCGAATTGAAGATGCAAAATGGGGTGCAGCTTAACATTAGGAATGTTCCTAATGTTTTGTGCACTCAGTGTATTTGAAAGACAATAAGTGCTCATTGTGCAAATGTATTTATGTTTTCAATGAATATAGTCTACATATTGTCAACAATCTCAGACAATCACGATTGTTTGCCCCATGGTTGTGCACACATCGGTTTTGTTGCTAAACAACCAACCCATCTATGGTTTTCAGTGATTAGGAATAAAGGGAGGAATTGGAGAATAACACATGCATGTGCTGTGGGCTGGCCTCTCTCAGGTGGCAGATGTGTAATCCCTTGGAGTGTCTGGCAGCACCTGCTCTGTGGCAGAGCCATGAATGTTCAGCATTAAAAGGAGCATTAAAGCCAGGTGTAAAAAGCCAACTTTTCTGAAATGTTAATGGGTCCTCAGTTTATGCATCTTTACTAAATTATACAAAGTTGGTGGCTCCGCATGGTACTAGGAACATTCCGGCCACCTCAATAAATAATTTAATTCCAGAACAATAGCCTCTTTACTTCTGAAACAGCTGTCACTGATCTATTAATTAGATGCTTTGATGTTGGCTGTGCCACATGCAACTTGGGGGGAGGTGGAGGAAAGAGACGCTAGCTTCTTCATACCTCTTGACACAGTGGAGATAAATAATGTACGATGTCTTGAACTGTGTCATCGAAAATTATGATAGCACTGTATATTAAAGATTTCACTGGATTTATGTTGTATTTACACTGAAATGGCTATTTTAACAACAGTGCATTAAAATGTAGGCAACCTACGCAAATCAAGGAGCACCTGCATTGTGTTACTGCCTTCGATACTGTGAACCATCAGATCCTCCTCTCCACCCTCTCCGAGTTGGGCATCTCCGGTGCGGCCCACGCTTGGATTGCGTCCTACCTGACAGGTCGCTCCTACCAGGTGGCGTGGCGAGAATCTGTCTCCTCACCACGCGCTCTCACCACTGGTGTCCCCCAGGGCTCTGTTCTAGGCCCTCTCTTATTCTCGCTATACACCAAGTCACTTGGCTCTGTCATAACCTCACATGGTCTCTCCTATCATTGCTATGCAGACGACACACAATTAATCTTCTCCTTTCCCCCTTCTGATGACCAGGTGGCGAATCGCATCTCTGCATGTCTGGCAGACATATCAGTGTGGATGACGGATCACCACCTCAAGCTGAACCTCAGCAAGACGGAGCTCCTCTTCCTCCCGGGGAAGGACTGCCCGTTCCATGATCTCGCCATCACGGTTGACAACTCCATTGTGTCCTCCTCCCAGAGCGCTAAGAACCTTGGCGTGATCCTGGACAACACCCTGATGTTCTCAACTAACATCAAGGCGGTGTCCCGTTCCTGTAGGTTCATGCTCTACAACATCCGCAGAGTACGACCCTGCCTCACACAGGAAGCGGCGCAGGTCCTAATCCAGGCACTTGTCATCTCCCGTCTTGATTACTGCAACTCGCTGTTGGCTGGGCTCCCTGCCTGTGCCATTAAACCCCTACAACTCATCCAGAACGCCGCAGCCCGTCTGGTGTTCAACCTTCCCAAGTTCTCTCACGTCACCCCGCTCCTCCGCTCTCTCCACTGGCTTCCAGTTGAAGCTCGCATCCGCTACAAGACCATGGTGCTCGCCTACGGAGCTGTGAGGGGAACGGCACCTCAGTACCTCCAGGCTCTGATCAGGCCCTACACCCAAACAAGGGCACTGCGTTCATCCACCTCTGGCCTGCTCGCCTCCCTACCACTGAGGAAGTACAGTTCCCGCTCAGCCCAGTCAAAACTGTTCGCTGCTCTGGCCCCCAATGGTGGAACAAACTCCCTCACGACGCCAGGACAGCGGAGTCAATCACCACCTTCCGGAGACACCTGAAACCCCACCTCTTCAAGGAATACCTAGGATAGGGTAAGTAAGGGTAAGTAATCCTTCTCCCCCAACAAGATTTAGATGCAAGTGGCTGTTCCACTGGTTGTCATAAGGTGTATGCACCAATTTGTAAGTCGCTCTGGATAAGAGCGTCTGCTAAATGACTTAAATGTAAATGTAAATGTGTTAAGAAATGTGCATTTGGAAAGTATTCAGATCCCCTTTTTCCACATTTTGTTACATTACAGACTTATTCTAAAAAGTATAACATCATTGTTTCCCCTCATCAGTCTACACACAATGACAAAGCAAACACATGTTTTCATTCATTTTTGCACATTTATAAAGAAGAAGAAAAAGAAATACCTTATTTACATAAGTAACAGAGCCTTTGTTATGAGACATGAAATTAAGCTCAGGTGCATCCCGTTTCTAATGATCATCCTTGAGATGTTTCTACAACATGATTGGAGTCCACATGTGGTAAATTCAATTGATTGTACATTATTTGGAAAGGTACACACCTGTCTATATAAGGTTCCACAGTTGACAGTGCATGTCAGAATTCAAACCAAGCCAAGAGGTCAAATTAATTGTCCGTAGAGCTCCGAGACAGCATTGTGTCAATACACAGATCTGGGGAAAGGTACCAAAACATTTCTGCAGCTTTGAAAGTCCCCAAGAACACAGTGGCCTTCATCAATCTTAATTGGAAAAAGTTTGGAACCACCAAGACTCTTCCTAGAGCTGGCTGCCCTGGCCAAACTGAGCAATCGGGTGGAGAAGGGCCTTGGTCAGGGAGGTGATCAAGACCATGATGGTCACTATGACAGAGCTCTAGAGTTCCTCTGAGGAGATGGGAGAACCTTCCAGAAGGACAACCATCTCTGCAGCACTCCAACAATCAGGCCTTTATGGTAGAGTGGCTAGACAGAAGCTACTGCTCAGTAAAAGGCACATGACAGCCCGCTTGGAGTTTGCCAAAAGGCAGCTTAAGACTCTTAGACCATGAGAAACAAGATTCTCTGGGCTGATGAAACCAAGATTGAAGTCTTTGGCCTGACTGTCAAGCGTCACGTCTGGATGCTTGGCATTCAGGCCAAAAGCCTGGCACCAGTGAAGCATGGTGGTGGCAGCATCACATTGTGGGGATGTTTTTCAGCGGCAGGGACTAGGAGACTAGTCAGGATCGAGGGAAAGATGAACAGAGCAAAGTACAGAGAGATTCTTGATGAAAACCTTCTCCAGAGCACTCAGGACATCAGACTGGGGTGAATATTCACATTTCAACAAGAAAACGACCCTAAGCACACAGTCAAGGCAATGCAGGAGAGGCTTCGAGACAAGTCTCTGAATGTCCTTGAGAGGCCCAGCCAGAGGCCGGACATGAACTGGATCGAACATCTCTGGAGAAACCTGAAAATAGCTGTGCAGCTACGCTCCCCATCCAACCTGACAGAGTTTGAGAGGATCTGCAGAGAAGAATGGGAGAAACCTCCCAAATACAGATGTGCCAAGCTTGTAGCGTTGTACCCAAAAACACTCAAGGCTGTATATCGCTGCCAAACGTGCTTCAACAAAGTACTGAGTAAAGGGTCTGAATACTTATGTAAAAGTGATTTTTCTGTTTTTTTATTTGTAATAAATTTAAATTTCTAAATTTCTTTGGACACTGTGTTAACTAACCTCCATGCGAGCTTCAATGCCATACAACTCTCCTTCCGTGGCCTCCAACTGCTCTTAAGTGCAAATAAAACTAAATGCATGCTATTCAACCGATCATTGCCCGCACCTGCCCGCCCATCCAGCATCACTACTCTGGACGGCTCTGACTACAAATACCTAGTTGTCTGGCTAGACTGTAAACTCTCCTTCCAGACTCACATTAAGCATCTCCAATCTCCAATTAAAACATTTAAACTAGAATCGGCTTCCTATTTCACAACAAAGCTTCCTTCACTCATGCTGCCAAACATACCCTCGTAAAACTGACCATCCTACCGATCCTTGGCTTCGGCGATGTCATCTATAAAATAGCCTCCAACACTCTACTCAGCAAACTGGATGTAGTCTATCACAGTGCCATCCGTTTTGTCACCAAAGCCCCATATATTACCCACCACTGCGACCTGTACGCTCTCGTTGGCTGGCCCTCGCTTCATACTCGTCGACAAACCCACTGGCTACAGGTTATCTACAAGTCTCTGCTAGGTAAAGCCCCGCCCTATCTCAGCTCACTGGCCACCATAGCAGCACCCACTCGTAGCACAAGCTCCAGCAGGTATATCTCACTGGTCACCCCCAAATCCAATTCCTCCTTTGGTCGCCTTTCCTTCCAGTTCTCTGCTGCCACTGACTGGAATGAACTGCAAAAATCATTGAAAATCAAATCAAATCAAATCAAATTTTGTTTGTCACATACACATGGTTAGCAGATGTTAGTGGGAGTAGAGCGAAATGCTTGTGCTTCTAGTTCCGACAATGCAGTAATAACCAACAAGTAATCTAGCTAACAATTCCAAAACTACTACCTTATAGACACAAGTGTAAGGGGATAAAGAACATGTACATAAAGATATATGAATGAGTGATGGTACAGAGCGGCATAGGCAAGATACAGTAGATGGTATTGAGTGCAGTATATACATATGAGATGAGTATGTAAACAAAGTGGCATAGTTAAAGTGGCTAGTGATACATGTATTACATAAGGATGCAGTAGGTGATATAGAGTACAGTATATACGTATACATATGAGATGAATAATGTAGAGTATGTAAACATAATATTAGGTAGCATTGTTTAAAGTTGCTAGTGATATATTTTACATCATTTCCCATCAATTCCCATTATTATAGTGGCTGGAGTTGAGTCAGTGTGTTGGCAGTAGCCACTCAATGTTAGTAGTGGCTGTTTAACAGTCTGATGGCCTTGAGATATAAGCTGTTTTTCAGTCTCTCGGTCCCAGCTTTGATGCACCTGTACTGACCTCGCCTTCTGGATGATAGCGGGGTGAACAGGCAGTGGCTCGGGTGGTTGCTGTCCTTGATGATCTTTATGGCCTTCCTGTGACATCAGGTGGTGTAGGTGTCCTGGAGGGCAGGTAGTTTGCCCCCGGTGATGCGTTGTGCAGACCTCACTACCCTCTGGAGAGCCTTACGGTTGTGGGCGGAGCAGTTGTCGTACCAGGCGGTGATACAGCCCGACAGGATGCTCTCGATTGTGAATCTGTAGAAGTTTGTGAGTGCTTTTGGCGACAAGCCAAATTTCTTCAGCCTCCTGAGGTTGAAGAGGCGCTGCTGTGCCTTCTTCACGATGCTGTCTGTGTGGGTGGACCAATTCAGTGAGGGAAGCTGGAGATTCCCATCTCCCTCACTTGCTTTAAGAACCATCTGTCAGAGCAGCTCACAGATCACTGTACCTGTTCATAGCCCATCTGTATACAACCCATCTATCTACCTCATTCCCATACTGTATTTATTTATTTAGCTCCTTTTGCACCACAGTATCTCTACTTGCACATCCATCTTTTGCACATCTACCATTCCAGTGTTTAATTGCCATATTGTAATTACTTCGCCACCATGGCCTATTTATTGCCTTAACTCCCTTATTTGACCTTATTTGCACTCACTGTATATAGACATTTTTTTATTTATTTTTTATACTTGACTGTATGTTTTGTTCATTCCATGTGTAACTGTGTTGTTGTATGTGTCGAACTGCTATGCTTTATCTTGGCCAGGTCGCAGTTGCAAATGAGAACTTGTTCTCAACTAGCTTACCTGGTTAAATAAAGGTGAAATGAATAAAAAAATAATTTAAAAAAAAGCATGTTTTTGCTTTTTTCAATATGAGGGGAAAAAAACAATTGAATCTATTTTAGAATGAGGCTGAAACGTAACAAAATGTGGAAAAATTCAAGGGGTCTGAATAATGCACAGTATGCTGCTGTTCTACTGCACGTGCAGTGATGTCAGAGGGGAAAAACTGTGCATTGTTTTAATATTGCAAATACACGTGGCAGATCAACATTAAGGATTCAAGCTTTAAAGGTTGAGTAAGATGTTTTAGAAGCTTGCAGGGTACATTACAGCTGCAAATCCCAATAAAACCACATCACGTTTTGAAGTTTACTTTCCTTCTCTTGTCTAACTAGCCTACAATATCTTGAATCTAGTTAAATAAAGCTTAAATTGAAAAAATAATAATATTTTGTGGTTCAGAGTACAGTATTATTTAGTTACATAGCGCAAATGTTTGCTAGCAAGATTCTCACCCTGGCTTTAGCCACAACCTTCTTAAATTCCTTGGCCCAGTGGGAGGTGCTTGTTTGTCTGGGCAAGTCCCTCAGAAGGGAGGCAATGTTGGCATGGTCATGGCTCAAGGTTTATTGTTTATGTCAAAGTGATGTCACACTCTGGCTCTGAACTCAGACTTCAAACAAACCTAAACAGTCGATAGCCACAGTTTTAAGCTAGTTATTCTGGTTAGCTGAAAACAACAGCCGGGCGCTAATTACATTCTTTATAAGAATGTGATATTTATTTTGGTGGGCGTGGGTGAAAAAACGTGTAATATTGGTCACCATCTGGACATGCCAAATAGCTATTGGTAACCTACTGGCCTTGGGATGCACAACAACAATGTTCTCCCGCAGAATGGCAGGGAAGTAGCTAACGTCACCCTAGCAACACCCACCCGTAGCACACGCTCCAGCAGGTATATTTCACTGGTCATCCCCAAAGCCAACACCCCCTTTGGCTGCCTTTCCTTCCAGTTCCCTGCTAAGAATGACTGTAACAAATTGCAAAAATCACTGAAGTTGGAGACTTATATCTCCCTTACTAACTTTATTAAGTGTCAGCTGTCAGAGCAGCTTACAGATCGCTGCAGCTGTACACAGACCATCTGTAAATAGCCCATCCAACCAACTACCTTCCTCATCCAATTTTGTTTATCTTTTTTTCTTTTGCACACCAGTATTTCTACTTGCTCATCCTCATTTGCACATATCACTCCAGTGTAAATTGCTAAATTGTAATTATTTTGCCACTATTGGCCTATTTGTTGCCTTACCTACTTACTTCATTTGCACACACTGTATACAGATTTTTCTATTGTGTTATTGACTCTACGTTTGTTTATCCCATGTGCAATTCTGTGTTGTTGTTTTTGTCGCACTGCTTTTCTTTATCTTGTCCAGGTCGCAATTGTAAATGAGAACTTGTTCTCAACTGGCCGACCTAGTTAAATAAAGGTGAAATAAAAATGTAAATATTTTTTATATTTTTTATGTTAGATACGAAAAAAAAAAAAATACAATTACTTTGTAATTGAATGATTCTGAACCCTCTCCGAATTCCCAACTTCGGCACACAAGCAATGTTCCCTAGAAAAATGTCAGAAATTGAGTAAATTTCAGGTCTGCTGAGAGCAAACTTGAATGTTGTGAAAATTCTGTGCAACTTTCGGGTGGCATTTATTGTGAACACTGAGGCTGTACCCGCTTTAAGTTTGTTTTAACAGTGGTCAAGTAGGCTACTGTGGCTATTTGGTCATAATGTAGGCCTACCAGAGTGGCCTACCATCAAAGCAATGGAGAAAATGCATAGCATAACATTTTAACATAGAAATAGCTGTTCTTGGTGCTGTACCGCAGCGCCAACTGTGCCACCAGAGACTCTGGGTTCGCGCCCAGTCTCTGTCGTAACCGGCCGTGACCAGGAGGTCCGTGGGGCGACGCACAATTGGCCTAGCGTCGTCCGTGTTGGGGAGGGCTTGGCCGGTAGGGATATTCTTGTATCATCGCGCACAAGCGACTCCTGTGGCGGGCCGGGCGGAGTGCACGCTAACCAAGGTTGCCAGGTGCACGGTGTTTCCTCCGACACATTGGTGCGGCTGGCTTCCGGGTTGGATGCGCGCTGTGTTAAGAAGCAGTGTGGCTTGGTTGGGTTGTGTATCGGAGGACGCATGACTTTCAACCTTCGTCTCTCCCGAGCCCTTACGGGAGTTGTAGCGATGAGACAAGATAGTAGCTACTAACAATTGGATACCACGAAATTGGGGAGAAAAAGGGGTAAAAAAATGTTTTAAAAAGAAGAAAAAAAAAAGAAAAAAAGAAATAGCTGTTCTATTTTTCAGCCTAAAGTAGCAGTCAATATGTGGTGTTCAATGTAGGCCTAAATTCCATGCAGGCCTCGACATTAATTATTTAACACCTCTTAGAACTACTCCTCCCGGATCCGGGAGAATTGTCATCAACTGACACTAATTAGCATAACGCAACAGACAAAAAATATTACTAGAAAATATTCATATTCATGAAATCACAAGTGTAACATAGTGAAACACAGCTTAGCCTTTTGTTAATCACCCTGTCATCTCAGAGTTTGAAATTATGCTTTACAGCTAAAGCAAGACAAGCGTTTGTGTAAGTTTATCGATAGCCTAGCATAGCATTATGTCCAGCTAGCCTGTTGGTACTAGGGGGCAGTATTTTCATTTTTGGAAAAAAAACGTTCCCGTTTTAAACGGGATATTTTGTCAGGACAAGATGCTAGAATATGCATATAATTGACAGCTTTGGATAGAAAACACTCTAACGTTTCCAAAACTGTAAAGATATTTTCTGTGAGTATAACAGAACTGATGTTGCAGGCGAAAGCCTGAGAAAAATCCAATCCGGAAGTGCCCCAGGTTTTGAAAGCGCTGCGTTCCAATGAGTCCCTATTCAGCTGTCAATGTCAAGCTTACGCTTTCTACGTATTCCCCAAGGTGTCTACAGCATTGCGACGTAGTTTTACGCATTTCTGTTGAAGAATAGCCGTAGCCACATTGCGTAAGTGGTCACATGGTGGCCTACTGAAAAACGAATTGTCCGACGGATATATTATCGAATAGATATTAGAAAAACACCTTGAGGCTTGATTATGAACAACGTTTGCCATGTTTCTGTCAATATTATGGAGCTAATCGCAATTTCCGGGCGATTTCTCAGCCAAACGTGAAGAACAAACGGAGCTATTTCCCTACAAAAATAATATTTTGTGAAAAAATGAACTTTGGCTATCTACCTGGGAGTCTCGTGAGTGAAAACCACACAGCAGCGCCTCTTCAATCTCAGGAGGCTGGAGAAATGTGGCTTGTCACCAAAAGCACTCACAAACAATCGAGAGCATCCTGTCAGGCTGTATCATCGCCTGGTACGGCAACTGCTCCGCCCACAACCGTAAGGCTCTCCAGAGGGTAGTGAGGTCTGCACAACGCATCACCGGAGGCAAACTACCTCCCCTCCAGGACACCTACACCACCCGATGTCACAGGAAGGCCATAAAGATCATCAAGGACAACAACCACTCGAGCCACTGTCTGTTCACCCTGCTATCATCCAAAAGGCGAGGTCAGTACAGGTGCATCAAAGCAGGGACTGAGAGACTGAAAAACAGCTTATATCTCAAGGCCATCAGACTGTTAAACAGCCACCACTAACATTGAGTGGCTGCTGCCATACTTGTAAAAAATGTATCACTAGCCACTTTAAACAATGCCACTTTATATAATGTTTACATACCCTACATTACTCATGTCATATTTGTATGTATGTACTGTACTCGATACCATCTACTGCATCTTGCCTATGCCGTTCTGTACCATCCCTCATTCATATATATTTATGTACATATTCTTCATCCCTTTACACTTGTGTGTATAAGGTAGCTGTTGTGAAATTGTTAGGTGAGATTATTTGTTTGTTATTACTGCATTGTCGGAAGTAGAAGCACAAGCATTTCGCTACACTTGCATTAACATCTGCTAACCATGTGTATGTGACAAATAAAATTAGATTTGTCCTTCAGACAAGGTGGTGACTGAAAAGGTTGTGTTGTTTGATGCAAGAAACCACCTTACAAAATACAATGCATCATTATTCCCATACCGTTCTTACAGAGAATCAGACAAATTATGCTACCCTCTGCCTATTGGCTACTTAGCTTATTCAAGCTTGTCTCAAAATAGAACACTGCCCTTGTAATACAAAAAAAGCTCTTTACCTGACTGGCTTTTCAAAGATGTCTCGAAATGCCTGCGTTTTGTGCTCTTGTAGGAAACAATCACTCACCCATTGCTGACTAAAACGTATCTATAACTGAGCTGATAACTTACTAACTATCAAAGGTTATGAATAAATGTACAAATGTGCACATACATGTAGCTCTCAATTTGACCTCAAAACAAGCCATCTACTCACGACCACTGATGCTGTAAAAACAGTCCAGATCAAAGTGAATGGCGATGGGACAAGACTGTACCTACCAATTGAATATTACGAAATGTGGGTAGGAAGTACCAAAAAAAAAAAATAATAATAATTTCACAGATCCATATATGGCAATCGTCTATTTTCATATAGGCCTACCGAAGCTCTAATTGGTTATGGCGCACCGGTCTGTGTAGAATATTCGCCTGAGTAGTGCCTGGCAATGCAATAGAATCCGAAGCGTTCTTTCAATCTCATGCTTTTCTACGCGCACTGATATTTCTTTAGCGAATGTACTCAGTTTAGTGGTAACATTGCAGAGAAATTTCAAACTCTCCAGGGAGAGTTTCTTTTTCATTTTATCATTGACCCCTTGGCATAGCGGGACAAATTCCCATGATTCTATGCTAGAATCGGGTCGAACAATTAGCGTGACAGCTAAAATGGCTTTGAAAACATAACGTCAGCTAATAGGGAGAAGTATCTAACAAATAAACTACCTTATGTCATTCACTAATTATAAACTATTTCTATTTAATTGTAATTTGGGTGCATTTGTGGATGAAAATGTAACTTACTCAACCTTTAACTAGAAGGAAAGGTGGAATGGTTTTCTTCTATACTTCAGTTATATTCAGGTTGTCTAACATTGGAAAATCACAAATAAAACTCTAGAAATATTGATGTATTTTCAGGATAATGATGTTCAGCTTGATATAAATTGTGTCATTGCTATAAATCGATCATTGCTAAAATACCTTCCCTACATGCAATCTAAATGAGCCTGCAGTGATTATGCTGTACTGTGCACATTTAACCTTTATTTAACTAGCAAGTCAAATTTAGCAAGCCAGTTAAGAACAAATTCTTATTTTCCAATGACAGCCTACTTATAAAGCACCCCCGCCAAACCCTCCCCTAACCCGGACGATGCTGGGACAATTGTGCGCCGGCCTATGGGACTCCCGATCGCAGCCAGTTGTGATACAGCCCAGGGTCGAACCCGAGTCTGTAGTGATGCCTCTTGCACTGCGATGCAGTGCCTTAGACCTCTGCGCCACTCGGGGACCGAATACTGTAGGGAGGTCAGTCACTTACCATTGCGAATCCTCTCAAAGACTTGCCATTTCAACCAACGATATTATTCATTAGTCATTCAGTTCAATCTATGCATTTCTTAGTAAACCATTTTTGCAACATTTTGACTCATAACATTTCTATTTCAAAGCAAATATACACCATTTAGAGCCAGGAAAGGCATTTGAGGCCAATATGAAAATGACGGGGACATTTCAGAGTGGAAGGCTATTTTGATGGCCTGGTGAGAAGGTATAATAACAGAGGTGGGTAGGATGAAGTCAGTCTGAATCCAAGGCACTATTTTTGTCCTCATATGCAAAAAAGTTTTTGTAATTTCCCAGCCTCATTTATGTGGTGCCTCAAGTGGTGTCTGACCTCTTTGCAGTCAAAGTAAAAACCAGTCAAAAGAGGAACAGTCTGCTGACATGTATTGAGGCATGGTGATCCCTGGCATCATCTGTTCATTTCAATAGATCATATATGACTTTTAAATTGAACAAACCAACACCAAGCACTTTAAATAATACAGCATGTCAAAACCTTTCTGTCATAAACCTGTATATCATGCCAAGGCACATGCCCTGGTGCCTTTATATTAAAATGAGAAAGGATTTCTTCTAATAGAGGAGAGGAGTGGAAAAGGCTAGGTCATCAGACAGGAATGACAGACATTATCTCATTTGGAATCTGCTGGCAGAGAGCATGAGAGCACGTCAAGCTCGCTCTTCCCTCAAGACCATCTCACACTGTTTTAATTACAGACACGGGTACAACTATCTGCATGCAAATTAAATCTCCATTAAGGCCCTGTCTGCTGCTTTACCCCTGGGTCAGTGGCACGCATTGGCAGTGGAGGGATCTCTTCAGAAATAAAGAGTTATTTTCCAAAAAGCTATATCCACCAATTTTTCACATTTGTGTTTTTTCATCAGAAATGATTGCTTATGGGTACCTTTATGTGTGGGTAAAATGTGACTATTCTCAGATATTCATTCATAGGATTTTAGATGTGTATGAAAATGTATATATTTTTACAAAACACTATATATGATGCCTTTAATACTCGCTTTGAGGCAAGCAACACTGAAGCATGCACGAGAGCACCAACTGTTCTGGATGAATGTGTGATAATGCTCTCGGTAGCCGATGTGAGCAAGACCTTTAAACAGGTCAACATTCCCAAAGCCGCGGGGCCAGATGGATTACCAGGATGTGTACTCAAAACATACAAGGACCAACTGGCAAGTGTCTCCACTGACATGTTCAACCTCTCCCTGACTGAGTCTGTATTGCCTACATGTTTCAAGCAGACCACCATAGTCCCTGTGCCCAAGAAAGCGAAGGTAACCTGCCTAAATGACTACAACACTCCTTCCATTGCCTCCAACAGCTCTTAAACGCTAGTAAAACGAAGTGTATGCTTTTCAACCGTTCGCTGCCCGCACCCGCCATGCTTCTTACAAAGCCACTCCTTCGTTGCCCGGGTGGGGTATTTGGGATCATTGTCATGCTGAAAGACCCAGCCACGTTTCATCTTCAATGCCCAAGTGTATCTATGATGAAAATTACAGGCCTCTCATCTTTTTAAGTGGGAGAACTTGCACAATTGGTGGCTGACTAAATACGTTTTTGCCCCACTGTATAGTGTTTTGGAATTAAACTCTTTAAATAGATTTACAGCTATCAATCACACTCTTTAACGGGGAGAGGGTGCGTGAAAAAGACAAGTAAAGACAGAGTGGGAAAGGGAAAAATAGGGACCTTGTTTTGATCATAACAATAATGTGCTGTAGTCCTGGAAGTGAGTTGCTGATTGTCATTGAATAGGGATAAAAGTTACAGACAATTTATGTGTATTCAGAAACTCTACCAGAGTTAACATGCTGCCTGAATGACTCAACCCATGGAGTCAAATTATTTGACTCCACACTACTCATTATACAGTGCATTTATAGCACTGGATTTGACTTTAATAAGTTGTCAAATCCAGGGTCCTAATTACACTGTATAATGAGTAGTGTACAGACCTCCCATAGAGACATAGGAACAGCAGCCCACTAAGATGTCAGACTGAGAGTTGTGAGACTGCAGAGTATGAAGAGTGGCTGAGGTTGGCTGGCAGACTAGCAGGCTGGCGGGGTGGCAAGCAGGATGGAGTACACTTGCCCTCTCTGCTGGGGTTGTGGCTGAGGAGGTTATCAAGGTCCTGCAGGTGGAGGAGAAAGGAGAATAGACAGTGTGGGAGCCTGCCCAAGAGACACCCAGCCAGAACTAGCAGTGGAGGCAAAGTGATTTCCTGGCCTGGGATATATGAGTGTGATGACAGCTGAGGCTATATCATGCTCCAGCCTGGTGGGACGAATACGACTGAATTATTCCCTTCAAGGTCAGACTAATGTTGGTCAGTTGGGCGGAGACTGGACTAAACTACACATGGGTAATCAACAGATGATGAGGATGGTGATGATGATTTATGCATTTCCCACTTCAATAAGTGATACAGCATGAATGTACCATCATCAATATACCTACACAACTCAAAGGTTGGGAACATAGAATATCATCTTTAACATGTAACACTATCATGACTGCTGCTTTCATAACACATTTATCACATAATAAAAAATACAAAATCACGAGATTGGAGTTTTGTGGTTTTGATTTATTTATAGAATAGGTCTACATAAATCATTGTTGGATACATACTTAATTACAGCTGTTTTTAGTTTATAGATGATAAGTAAACAGAACACAATGGTTTAAAGATGACTTACAAACAGAGGAACCATGAGATAACTTCACACCTTTTTCCCCTAATCACTCTAACAGGGGTTGGACACACCGAGAGATAGAGAGAGAAATACTAAAGAGAAATAGCAGAATCAGCGCTTAGCTAAAACTTCTCATGTGAAAAATACATTACCAATGATGCCAGAGGGTGTCACAAAGTTATTATTTCAACCGTACATAGCTTGATGGAAATGAAAACACAAAGTACTCGTCACACAGAGATAGAGAGACATTTCCATAAACCCTTGACTCAATTCCTCCAGTCACAACTCCTCAGGTAATCCCAGGTGGAGAAATAGCCGCACAGGGAACAACACTCTTATACAGTAGTTATGGCAACATACAACTGCTTCAAACATTTAAATATTGCACCATATTTCATAGGAAATATTTACTGGAAGATAAATATATTATTAAGATCAAGAAGCTATGGAAAAGTGTTGGTGTGTACAGTATAGTAGAGTATGAAGCCTACTACGTGGATAGTATAACGTATAGTTTTTTTATTTATTTTTATTGTATTTTTGGTCTTTTATACAATGTATCTGATATAGTTTGTTTCATCAGATGGAGAGTTGTATCTCCAACTCTAATCAATACTATAATCGTATCCCCATGGTTGGGTGACCTCAGTTATGCATTGCCAGTGATGTAAAAACATTGTACATAACACTGTAATATATTTCTCTCCCACCAACATTTATCGGAAGTGGGATTCATCATATTGTTCATGGGAAACTGAGTCCTGTCACATCTCTCTTAGTTTGATCTACCTTTCCTCTTTTGCCCTCCAGCTACTGCCTCATTTCTAGAGGTTGGCAGGAACCGTGATGGGTTGGCACTGAGACTGCCACAGCATGTCACCCAGCAGACACACATGTACCTAGACAGGCTGGACAGACTGATTGAGGTGGTCTGCTCTGCTTTGCTTTGTTAGAGAGTAAAGTGATGATGGAATCAGTGAGGCTGTGCCATGGTGTTCAGATGAGATGGTATACTGTGCTGTCTGTGTCTGGACTTGTCCTGATGCTCACAACCTCTCAGACAGGTTTAGCTGGCTTCAAAGCAGAAAGCATTGTGCCGTGCACGCTGACAGCTTTGTAGGGTTTCCTGGATAGGCTCCTTTGTGGATGAAAGCCCTGCTACCGCTAGGGGGGAGAGGCATTTTGTTCTGAGTGAAATGTAAAATGTGGAGCTTTGCTATGTTCTCTCTGCCTAATAAAATCAATCAAACGCTTGGCAGCCTTAGTCTGATCAGTACAAAAGGTGGGACTAGAAATGACAGAGTGGATGACACACTGTGTCCGCTCAGCAGAGGCAGTAGACCCATGTACAAACTAATAACACACACACACACACACACACACACACACACACACACACACACACACACACACACACACACACACACACACACACACACACACACACACACACACACACACACACACACACACACACACACACACACACACACACACACACACACACACACACACACACACACACTGAGATCTAGATTACAAAGTACCATTTCCCATGGAATATGAAATCACTCACACTATATACCAGGGATCATCAACTAGATTCTCCTTGAGCGGTTGGTCATGGGGCCAGAACATAATTACAAATCATTTGTAAACTGCAAATTGACCACAAGAAGCCCAAACGGATATAGTATTGTACTAAAACAGAATAATTTCAAACCTCTCTATTAAGCTTGGGAATACTTTGGAACAGATATCCAAAATTAAAATAACTTGGGGGGAGGCAAATAACATCACCTGCCGCCAGTTGGGAAACCCTGCTATATCCCCTAAACTTGAACATTCTATAGCCGTGTATATCATACCCACAGAACATACCCACAGAACCAACCTAAATACCATATTGTGATGAAAATGCATGGACGTGTATCAGAAGGAAGTATAGTTATGGTGTATAAAAGAAAGAGAGTTAGGTTTTCAAAATGTCATGCAATGAGGCGAACAGTGTCTGATCTGAATGTGCCAGAGCCTCCATCTCTCTCTCTCTCTGCCTGTCTGGTCCTTCTGTCCCTGCTGGGAGCTTCTAACCAGGCTTGTCTGCATGGTGTCAGTGCAGGTGCCTGCCTCTGAGGACGGCCACCCTCTATCTCCTCAGCACAGATGCTAATGGAGAATCAGGAAGCATGCTATTTACCACCGTACTGTACTTCATCCTTATTCTGAAACATTACAGCAGTGTCTGCCACTCCCTTAATCCAACACACTTTAATAAAATGCTCTCATCATCAACAAACAGTGAGTGTGCTACAAAATGTGGACGTTCTTTTATGGCTTTGGCCTACTTGTGTTATTTTGCAGCAATGTAAACTCAGCAAAAAAGAAACGTCCTCTCACTGTCAACTGCGTTTATTTTCAGCAAACTTAACAATGTGTAAATATTTGTATGAACATAAGATTCAACTACTGGGACGTAAACTGAACAAGTTCCACAGACGTGACTAACAGAAATGGAACCTCTCAGACGGGGGGGGTCAAAAGTAACAGTCAGTATCTGGTGTGGCCACCAGCTACATTAAGTACTGCAGTGCATCTCCTCCTCATGGACTGCATCATATTTGCCAGTTCTTGCTGTGAGATGTTACTGCACTCTTCCACCAAGGCACCTGCAAGTTCCCGGACATTACTGGGGGGAATGGCCCTAGCCCTCACTCTCCAATCCAACAGGTCCCAGACGTGCTCTATGGGATTGAGATCCGGGCTCTTCGCTGGCCATAGCAGAACACTGACATTCCTGTCTTGCAGGAAATCACGCACAGAACGAGCAGTATGGCGGGTGGCATTGTCATGCTGGAGGGTCATGTCAGGATGAGCATGCAGGAAGGGTACCACATGAGGGAGAAGGATGTCTTCCCTGTAACGCACTGCATTGAGATTGTCTGCAATGACAACAAGCTCCAGAGTACAGGCCTCGGTGTAACGCTCATTCCTTTGACGATAAACGCAAATCCGACCATCACCCATGGTGAGACAAAACAGCGACTCATCAGTGAAGAGCACTTTTTGCCAGTCCTGTCTGGTCCAGCGACGGTGGGTTTGTGCCCATAGCCAACGTTGCTGCCGGTGATGTCTGGTGAGGACCTGCCTTACAACAGGCCTACAAGCCCTCAGTCCAGCCTCTCTTAGCCTATTGCGAACAGTCTGAGCACTGATGGAGGGATTGTGCGTTCCTGGTGTAACACGGGTAGTTGTTATTGCCATCCTGTACCTGTCCCTCAGGTGTGATGTTCGGATGTACCGATCCTGTGCAGGTGTGGTTACATGTGGTCTGCAACTGCGAGGATGATCAGCTGTCCGTCCTGTCTCACTGTAGCGCTGTCTTAGGCGTCTTACAGTACGGACATTGCAATTTATTACCCTGGCCACATCTGCAGTCCTCATGCCTCCTTGCAGCATGCCTAAGGCACATTCACGCAGATGAGCAGGGACCCTGGGAGTCTTTCTCTTGGTGTTTTTCAGAGTCAGTAGAAAGGCCTCTAAGTTTTCAAAACTGTGACCTTAATTGCTTACCGTCTGTAGGCTGTTTTTTTCTTAATGACCGTTCCACAGGTGCATGTTCATTAATTGTTTATGGTTCATTGAACAAGCATGGGAAACAGTGTTTAAACCCTTTACAATGAAGATATGTGAGTTTATTTGGATTTTTATGAATTATCTTTGAAAGACAGGGTCCTGAAAAAGGGAAGTTTATTTTTTTGCTGAGTTTATATTCAACAGACCTCCCACTGTTCCTGTGAATTGAGGGTTTTGTGGATGGGTAGAGAGAAATTGTATCTATCTGGGATTTAGTTACATCTAGTGGCCTCACTAGGACTGAGATGAGGAAGTTTAATGAAACCCCCATTGCTATCAGCTCCAAGCAGGAATCAGCTCAGTGCAGCTTGAGTGTAAAAGGTCAAACACTATGTGCCCTGCCTACGATCCCTAGCCATATCCTCTCCCAATAGTCTACAATAGCACATCTCGTCTACAACAACAAGAGACTACAGGCATCGTAAGATAATGAAAAAAAGAGTGACTTCTCAAAACAAACTTGAATATTTAGCGATGGCAACACTGTGAGCTGAAGTGGGGGTTAGTTTTATCTTTGATCCTGCTGTTGCAGCCCATGAATTGACACAATAATCAGAGATTATTAGATTCTTGAAACAGCCAGACGCTCCTCTCACAGTAGCTATTGCATTTAGAAGTTAAACTTCAAAGCTGAGCTTAGTGCGGGGCCGACTGTTAAAGCAAATAAATTAAAGGTGAAGACCATTTAAATAAAGACACTCCTGGTTGTAATCATACTGAAAACACAAAGGTCCTCTGCAAGCTGACTAACAGTTCTGTGGTGTTCTGTGGTGTAATAGCTTTACATCCTCTCTCTGTGGTGGAAAAAAACAGAGAAACTATTGGCCCTGTAGTCAACAGAGAGAGAGGCAGAGCCCTAAACACAGCTATTGGCACTGGCCCTCTGGCCCAACCCTTCCCACTGGAGCAGCCAGCCAGGAAGAGGCAGGAGAGGAGAGGTGGGCTGGATCAGTGTTTGTTCAGTGCTTCCATTCCAGCACTCCAACATCACCTCCCACTCAGTGAGCACAAACAACATCTCCCAGAGATAGGTACATACACGCACGCACACAGAGAGAGGGAGAGGGCAGAGCACAGGATAGCCATAAGATTTTGCGAATGTAGTTCTTGTAATTTCTTATATCTCTTCGGAACAGTTCTATGCCAGAATGTGGAGCCCAGCGAGGTATATGGCTCAGAAAATGTACCTGTCGCTGTACTCCTAATTATCCCGAAATGATGAACGTTGAAAACGAGAAGTTTGGAATACTGCACATTTTTTGTTAAACTGATGTTGTCGTCAGAATGATAGGCTAGCTAATGCTATAGCAGCCCATTGGCTTCCATGAAAATGTGACGCCTAGCGTTTGGGTGAGTAACTACCAGAAGTGTTGTGGAATCGATTGGGTTGCCTTAGTATTAGCTAGCTTGCTGACGAAAACAGATGTTTCATTAAAAACTAGCAGTATTTAAATCTTTTCAATGTCTCATTCTGGATAAAACATTTTTTTTAACCAGGCAAGTCAGTTAAGAACAAATTCTTATTTTCAATGACAGCCTAGGAACAGTGGGTTAACTGCCTGTTCAGGGGCAGAACGACAGATCTGTACCTTGTCAGCTCGGGGATTTGAACTTGCAACCTTCCGGTTACTAGTCCAACGCTCTAACCACTAGACTACCCTGCCGCCCCTGGGATAATTAGGTGTACAGCACCATCTCCCATCCGTGGAATGATGTATGTTTTCTGAGCGATATATCATGCCGGCCTCATTGTGTCCTGATCAGCCTGCCATTCCGACCTTACAGGGAAGATGTACTTACAGCGACCGTAAGGTCGTAATCTTTAGACCTTACGGTTGCTGTAAGTACATCTTCCCTAAGTACAGGGGGGATGCGAGGCAAGGAGGTAGGTGGATGGGAGGGTGGCCAGTGCAGTCAGAGCCGTGGATTGGAGGGCTGGAGATGCTTTTTGCATTCCAATGAGACTCCATCAGAAAATGTTCAGCATCAAGGTTAATCTAGATGTCAAAGTCTGCTGACAGTGGAGGAGATTGCTCCTGGGTGACATCCTGTCTGAAGTCTTAACGCTGCAGTCAATTTCATCCCTCCCTCCAGGAATTGGAGTCAGGCTTGCCATTTTTGTGGACGTATGCATCACTGTATATGGCAGGATTTTCTCGTGTTTTGTCATTGTATGATGCATGTGGTATCAATGCTGTGTCTGAATGCATCTAGGACAACAGTCAGATCAACTGTGATTGGCTAATTATTTCAAACAAGCTCGGCCCAAAAAAACACAACATGCAAAGTCAAGGTAAATCAGTACAAAACTGCTTATGAGACAACTGTCATAGTTATATATCATAGGACTAACATCTGACAGAAAATGGCATCACACAATCTTATTTGAACTTTTCTTCAAAATACCTATCTTCTGAACCTGTACGGTTTTACTGAAGTCTCCAAGATAAAAGAGGTAACTGCTGGTTTCTAGTCTCATAAATGAAGAGGTGTTTCTAAAATCAGACACATAATGTTTTATTAAATGCTTTGAAGGGAAGTCAAAAAATATGAATTATGTAGGGAAGCAGAGAGAGGATATAACTAACTACCTGTTGTTGGTTGGATGGCTGTTCTGCAACACCAGCACTTATGCTGACTCCATAGCGCATAAGATATTCATCCTGTCCACAATTCAGTAACATTACCTTATTGAAAATTATGAACGTAGCAGCAAAACTTGATAAGCTGGCAACAAGAAAGTATCTTAGACTATGTTTCTGGTGTAAGCTTGCAGTTCCAGCTGATTGTATGGGGACTATTGGAGACAGGCAGGCAGGCAGGCCGTGTGTGCGTCTGTGGTGTAAGCAGCCTAGCTCCACAAGCCCCTGGGTTATGAAGTGCTCAAAGAGAGCTCATTTCAACTGCAATGTTCCGCTTTTCTGCTTCCCACCTCACTCCTCCCTCCTCCCCATCATGATTAAGGTCTTAAACCCCTCATCAATCGTCAGCCTCTTCACTGCAGAAGCTCTAACAGGACACCGGCAGCCTGCTCTGTTCTGCTCTCCTATCTGCTCTGTTCTGCTCTCCTATCTGCTCTGTTCTGCTCTCCTATCTGCTCTGTTCTGCTCTCCTTCTGCTCTGTTCTGCTCTCCTATCTGCTCTGTTCTGCTCTGGCCAGTAGACAGCACTATGCATTGCCACCGGAAGATGTTTGGAGGTGGGGATGTTGCGATTTTTACCCTGTTCGCGCTACAGACAGCTGTCTCGGTCCGCTAATACAGGACTAATAAAGGCCCAGTGTACAACTTTTGTGAGATTTTATTTGATAAAAATTTGAATGAATATATTTTTGGATTACGATTTTTCAGGGGGTGCTACAGCATCCTCAGCACCCCTAATTCCCACAGCTATGGTGCTATGTCCCTGTGCTAAAACATGCAAGCATATGACCTTGCACCATCAAAGCTCTGCTCTGCCCTCCTCTCCATAGCTTCTGACCTGCAGGGATTACACCCAGCATGGCCATCAAATGTAAGGGATATCTTAAAGCTGGGGCCAAAAACTCATTTCATTGGTCATTTCCCCCCTTGTCTGCAAGGTGTACTGGTTAGAGTGAGCTGCAACCTTTGGAGCTGCCCCACTGTCCACCTCTTCCCTGTCACTGTCACTCTCCCTGGATGATCTCTCCACTCAGTCACACACCATCTCAGGCCATCTGTGGTATTCTTAGAAACAACTAATTCATCTATTTCCTCTCTGCTGGCTCTGGGGGATAAATAATAAATATACTTCACATAAAGACACATTGCCCTCCAACGCTCTCTCTCTCCCCTCAATAGCCCTCTGAAAGTCCCCCATCCACCGTCTTCCCCCCCGCTTGCTGCTACCATCAGTACTAAAGCATACTCTGTCCATGTGTCATTGACAAAGTAAATGGGGTTAATGCTTGGCTCTGGCGGTGGCCTGTCTGTCACAATCACACACCTAATGATGGGAGTAATCCTGAGGATACAATGACAGGAGTTGTGATGTCCCACTCCCAGGCTATGAAGGGACTATGAGGGGGCTATTAGGGGACTATGAGGGGGCTATAAGAGGGCTTTGAGGGGCTATAAGGGGGCTATGAGGGGGCTTCAGGTCCTTCTGTTGCTCAGTTGGTAGAGCATGGCGCTTGTAACGCCAGGGTAGTAGGTTCAATTCCCGGGACCACCCATACGTAGAATGTATGCACACATGACTAAGTCGCTTTGGATAAAAGCGTCTGCTAAATGGCATATATTATATGGCATATATTACAAGGGGACTATGAGGGGACTATGAGGGGACTATGAGGGGACTATGAGGGGCTATAATGGGACTATGAGCGGGCTATGAGGGGGCTACAAGGGGGTATGAGGGGACTTTGAGGGGGCTATGAGGGGGCAGTAAGAGGGCTATGAGGGGACTATGAGGGGGCTACAGGGGGACTATGAGTGGGCTATGACGGGACTATGAGTGGGCTATGACGGGACTATGAGGGGGCTATAATGGGACTATGAGGTGGCTATAATGGGACTATGAGCAGGCTATGAGGGGGCTACAAGGGGGTATGAGGGGACTATGAGGGGACTATGAGGGGACTATGAGGGGGCTATAATGGGACTATGAGCGGGCTATGAGGGGCTATAAGGTGGCTATGAGGGGACTATGAGGAGCAGTAAGAGGGCTATGAAGGGGCTATAAGAGGGCTATGAGGGGGATATGAGGGGACATGAGGGGGATATGAGGTGGCTATAATGGGACTATGAGGTGGCTATAATGGGACTATGAGGGGGCTACGAGGGGACTATGAGGGGGCTATAATGGGACTATGAGGTGGCTATAATGGGACTATGAGCGGGCTATGAGGGGGCTATAAGGGGGTATGAGGGGACTTTGAGGGGGCTATAAGGGGACTATGAGGGGACTATGAGGAGCAGTAAGAGGGCTATGAAGGGGCTATAAGAGGGCTATGAGGTGGCTATGAAGGGGACTATGAGGAGCAGTAAGAGGGCTATGAAGAGGCTATAAGAGGGCTATGAGGGGGATATGAGGGGACTATGAGGGGCTACGAGGGGACTATGAGGGGGCTATAATGGGACTATGAGGTGGCTATAATGGGACTATGAGCGGGCTATGAGGGGGCTATAACGGGGTATGAGGGGACTTTGAGGGGGCTATAAGGGGACTATGAGGGGGCTATGAGGGGACTATGAGGAGCAGTAAGAGGGCTATGAGGAGACTATCAGGGGGATATGAGGGGAATATCAGGGGACTATCAGGGGGCTATGAGTGGACTATCAGGGGGCTATGAGTGGACTATCAGGGGGCTATGAGTGGACTATCAGGGGGCTATGAGGAGACTAGCAGGGGACTATCAGGGGGCTATGAGTGGACTATCAGGGGGCTGTCAGGGGATATGAGTGGACTATCAGGGGTCTGTCAGGGGACTATCAGGGGGCTGTGAGTGGACTATCAGGGGTCTGTCAGGGGGCTATCAGGGGTCTGTCAGGGCTATCAGGGGTCTGTCAGGGGGCTATCAGGGGGCTGTCAGGGGACTATCAGGGGGCTGTGAGTGGACTATCAGGGGGCTATCAGGGGGCTGTGAGTGGACTATCAGGGGGCTGTCAGGGGACTATCAGGGGGCTGTGAGTGGACTATCAGGGGGCTGTCAGGGGACTATCAGGGGCTGTGAGTGGACTATCAGGGGGCTGTGAGTGGACTATCAGGGGGCTGTGAGTGGACTATCAGGGGGCTGTCAGGGGGCTATGAGTGGACTATCAGGGGGCTATGGGTGGACTATCAGGGGGCTATGAGTGGACTATCAGGGGGCTGTCAGGGGACTATCAGGGGGCTATGAGTGGACTATCAGGGGGCTGTCAGGGGGATATGAGGAGACTATCAGGGGGCTATGAGTTGTAACACCAATGCCTAAATGTTCCTTTCCTCAAAGTTTACTATACTTGTAAACATTTTCAATCTAGTGTTGTGCAGACTGTTCATAAACATGTCTCTGAGTCTGTTGGTTCCTATAGGATCTTTTTGCAACATCCTCAGAAGTGACATCTGTCTGTTTCCTTCCAATTAGGACCTAATCCGGCATGAATGGGCTCTGTGCACCCCATTTGATGAGTAAAAGTCACCCTATGTTTTTTTCTTTAAATTATAACGAGTTTTTAAAGTGTGCCTCTATTTGAGTCTGTGCTGGATTTGTGCACTCATCCATGGACGAGGTGTTCGGAAAGGAAGAGGGCAGAGTTGTTAACTAGCGGAGATTCAATCATAGGAAGGAGCAGGATAGGGTTGTGTGGTGTACTACCAGGGGAAATCTCCTCGTTTACTTTGCCTGAGAGATCAGGATGCATGCAGGTGCATTGTGACGTTATTGAATGCAGACAGTCAGTCAATGTAGACAGTCAGTCAATGCAGACAGTAGGCAGCAGCAGGCCTGAAGACAGACAGGAATATTAAAAGAAGTGGCATCTTATCGCACATAACCATGTCGGAGTCACACCACTGTCGTGGAAAGCTTCTGCAATCCCCTCCGTGCTTTGTCATACAGAGACAACTACTGGATTTTTCAAAATATGAAGAGAAGAAATAAACTAAGAGACCAGATTACAAATGTTCCAGTCACTTTCCATTCCAATAGTCGGATGCACCTCGGAAACTTTGCAGATGTGAACTCAGAGATTAAGGTGAAGACGAGTTTTTGCGATGTTGTGATGAGTAGGCAGAAAATGGAAACGCTTCTTTTGAAGTACTTGCAAAAAAAGATGAGAAAACGTTGAGTATGTCGCCTTTCTAACATGAAGGAACTTTTCGTTGAAATAAAAGTACATTATTTGTACGTTTTGACCAGAGAATTTATATTGAAGCTTTTAAAATACATTTTTGTTGAAGTAGACAAATGATTGTGTACATAAATGTTAATATGAAAATGATCACAAAATAATATCTCTCCTTGTTAAAGAAAATGCAGATAGGCAAAACATGGTGCCAGTATGGCTCAGTATTGAATAATTATGGATGTATCATTGGGGTGTTATTGAGACCAAACACAACCTTGAATGATTCACATTACTCAGCAAAAGCAGAAGCAGCGAGAGACAGAGAGAGGAGAGAGGGAGAGAGAGCAGTTTCTCCCGAAGCCCCAGTGTTTGTCATCACAGTGCAATGTTTCAAACAGCCCCCATAGCTACAGAGTGCTCTATCACTACTACTTAATGAATAATCCACGTCACTGTGTTTTTGCCAAGTTTGCTATTGTTTAACATTGGGAGAGCTGTGGAACATAAAGGATCGTTTGCTTAATGGAACCTTGTGCACATTGAGAGAAGAAAACATTCTCAAGCCTGCATTAGATCAATGCTTTTACTTGAATCTAAGTGTTTAGAGTATGGAAAATGAGAGGAAGGTACTGCACTAATGTATAGTGTTACGATGTGTATAATGTCCAGTAGTGCATTGCCTATTGTATGAAGTGACAGAATTGAAACATCAGGGTGATGACTATTTCAAGGCAGTTGAATAACATTATTCACAACCTGGAAAACAAGATAAAGTGTAGTACAATGTCATAAAAATGTACTTTTTAGGAGACAGCAACTGACAGATAATAATGCAATATCATAGCTATAGCTCTTTTCTCTGGCTAGATGTACTGTACATGAGATACATGACTATTACTAGAATACACTGAAAGAACAAAACAATGATCTGGGATGAGAGGGAGTGGGGGCCTATGTAAGATCTTCATAATCACTTTCTACTTTACTGTATGCTTCTTGCTGAAAGTCTGTCCTGATGACTCTACTGAGTCTAAATCCTCTTTATGTCACATCCTAACATCCTGACTCACAATGTCACATTATAATCACATGTTCAAAATGATAAGCCTAAATAAAGTAGATGAAATTCATTAAAACCAACAGAAATAACATAGTAACAAAAAATGAAATATTATCAAAATATCTATAGAATTCACTCACCATAACAACACATCAAGAAACTAAAATAGTCTAAATAGGAAATGAAATAAGTTAACATATTTTTTGTGACATAGAAATGTACAGTATATACATTCAATTTTAAATTAAGATGTCTGTGTTGATTGGTGGCTCTGTCTTTTCTATGAGTTCACGTCTCATTGAAAAGCTGTTTCCCATCAGTAACTAATCACCTCGTTGGATCTAGAGTCAGAAGATAGATCCAGCCAATCAGAGTGCAGTAAGGCCTACTTTAATAAGTCCCTGCCAATTGTCTGACTTGCCAATATCAAGCAGTCATCTCCAACATGTGACATACTGTACCTTTAGCGAGAAACATGGCAGATATCCACACTTTGAAAATAAAAATAAATTAAAAATATATATAATATATATTTATAAAAGGAAAAAGAAAATCACCTGGGGAGTTTGATCTTCTGTCAAGATGGCAGGATCCCAAAAGCAAAACACATTTCCAGGGTTTTCAGCTTTTTTTTATTTACTTTGTTTGGTGTTTTTTTTTGTCGTTTTCTTCCTGTTTTTTTGTTGTTTTTTTGTGATACTTTAAGTTGGCTGTTTTTACGAAAAACTTGAAGTATGTCCTCTTCATATAGTATACAGCAACTGTACATTTTTGAATGCAGGTAAACAAAATGTAAAAGTGCTTTTTTTTAAGACTGTTATCCAGTGTATCGAAAGGAGTAGCAGGCACTTAAGTCCATCCCCATTTTGTAGGTGTTTGCCAGTGGAGCAATAAGGTACTCGTTGCTTGAGTTATTCCTGGGTTTTTATTCATCTGTTGGGTAGAGACAGACAACAAAACAGACAGATCGACAAAACTCAACATACACTAGCCCAGGATGTCCAGGTAGACAGGTGTGGCTTTTCCCAAGGCATAAAGGATTTTCTGGATGTCCTTGATGTTCAGCCTCTGCTGGGGCTCCCTCTGCCAGCAACCCAACATGATGTCATACACCTCCTTGGGACAAGCTCGTGGCCTCTCCAGAACCCGTCCTTGTGTAATACACTCGATGACCTGGGGTAGGAGAATGAGAGCGATAGAGAGAGAGAGTGGGGTCACTCATTACAACCCAATTTTGAGCATTATACTGTTTGTCTAAAGCATAACAAGCCATTTACAGGCAGAATGAGGTTTTGCTTAATCAGCGTTGTTAGCACCCCTGAGGGTATGGCACCACACTATTTGTACAGCAGTAATTATATGAGTGCAATGTCAAGGTCATAAAGCAGGTTTCAAAGTATGAGGTTTTGTAGTACACATAAACAAACAAACTTGCAGTGTAGTCAGCGTAGTGTAGTTCATGTAATATCCCTGCGTCAGACATGCCTGTTAGGGACATGCAGAGTAGGGTTGAATACTTTCTCGGTATTTTACAAATGTTCCCTCGCAAAAATAAATCCCTTTTTTTCCTGGGTAACCCAATATTTCCCATCAAAACTGGAAGTGTCATTATAAAGCATATAAAGCATATAAATATGTCTGAATTTGATTCGAGCATTTATTGTTTTGAAACTTCAAGCCTGATGCTACCTGAGCTTGATGAGCCATACATTAAAGACATTTTATGAGCCCAAGCCCAAAAAAGTCCAACTGATGGTGTCATTATTCATTATTATATACAGTGCTTTGCGAAAGTATTCGGCCCCCTTGAACTTTGCGACCTTTTGCCACATTTCAGGCTTCAAACATAAAGATATAAAACTGTATTTTTTTGTGAAGAATCAACAACAAGTGGGACACAATCATGAAGTGGAACGACATTTATTGGATATTTCAAACTTTTTTAACAAATCAAAAACTGAAAAATTGGGCGTGCAAAATTATTCAGCCCCTTTACTTTCAGTGCAGCAAACTCTCTCCAGAAGTTCAGTGAGGATCTCTGAATGATCCAATGTTGACCTAAATGACTAATGATGATAAATACAATCCACCTGTGTGTAATCAAGTCTCCGTATAAATGCACCTGCACTGTGATAGTCTCAGAGGTCCGTTAAAAGCGCAGAGAGCATCATGAAGAACAAGGAACACACTAGGCAGGTCCGAGATACTGTTGTGAAGAAGTTTAAAGCCGGATTTGAATACAAAAAAAATTCCCAAGCTTTAAACATCCCAAGGAGCACTGTGCAAGCGATAATATTGAAATGGAAGGAGTATCAGACCACTGCAAATCTACCAAGACCTGGCCGTCCCTCTAAACTTTCAGCTCATACAAGGAGAAGACTGATCAGAGATGCAGCCAAGAGGCCCATGATCACTCTGGATGAACTGCAGAGATCTACAGCTGAGGTGGGAGAGTCTGTCCATAGGACAACAATCAGTCGTATATTGCACAAATCTGGCCTTTATGGAAGAGTGGCAAGAAGAAAGCCATTTCTTAAAGATATCCATAAAAGGTGTTGTTTAAAGTTTGCCACAAGCCACCTGGGAGACACACCAAACATGTGGAAGAAGGTGCTCTGGTCAGATGAAACCAAAATTGAACTTTTTGGCAACAATGCAAAACGTTATGTTTGGCGTAAAAGCAACACAGCTCATCACCCTTACACACCATCCCCACTGTCAAACATGGTGGTGGCAGCATCATGGTTTGGGCCTGCTTTTCTTCAACAGGGACAGGGAAGATGGTTAAAATTGATGGGAAGATGGATGGAGCCAAATACAGGACCATTCTGGAAGAAAACCTGATGGAGTCTGCAAAAGACCTGAGACTGGGACGGAAATTTGTCTTCCAACAAGACAATGATCCAAAACATAAAGCAAAATCTACAATGGAATGGTTCAAAAATAAACATATCCAGGTGTTAGAATGGCCAAGTCAAAGTCCAGACCTGAATCCAATCGAGAATCTGTGGAAGAACTGAAAACTGCTGTTCACAAATGCTCTCCATCCAACGTCACTGAGCTCAAGCTGTTTTGCAAGGAGGAATGGGAAAAAATGTCAGTCTCTCGATGTGCTAAACTGTTAGGGACATACCCCAAGCGACTTACAGCTGTAATCGCAGCAAAAGGTGGCGCTACAAAGTATTAACTTAAGGGGGCTGAATAATTCTGCACGCCCAATTTTTCAGTTTTTGATTTGTTAAAAAAATTTGAAATATCCAAGTGTCCCACTTGTTGTTGATTCTTCACAAAAAAATACAGTTTTATATCTTTATGTTTGAAGCCTGAAATGTGGCAAACGGTCGCAAAGTTCAAGGGGGCCGAGTACTTTCGCAAGGCACTGTATAGGCTACAGCACATTACGAACAAGTTACATCAGGAAAACAGATAAGCCCATTAATGTAACTATGCTGTCTTGGGTAAATAAACGATACAAGCTCCAGTAGGCTAATCTTTTTGAGGGTGGACTGTATTACTGTACTGTATTACTGTACTGTATTACTGTACTGTATTACTGTACTGTATTGTATTATGCCGTATTATTTGTCTGAAATGATGCTCCTTGTTCAAACTGTCAAGCTGAGAGAGAACATGCAATGATGGTGCAGGACATGCGGCCTTCAAAGTCACAATTATAGGATAGCAAATCTGGTTGAATTTGGAAATATTATAGGGCCTATTTTACATTTTTACAATTAGTAGGCTGACGCATATCTTTCATAATATTTCCCCTAATGTTGTGCGACATGAGTATTAGCCTACTTCCTATTTCTCTTTCTATTGTTGCTTCATTCCTTCCTCACTTTCAACAATTCAATGAAATACATTTTGATGTCCTTATCTTCATCATTGTAATGACATGCTTGAATAATTTCGGACTAGACTAAGATGCAGACTGCCTTCACTTCTCTTCACGAAGATTGAATGGTTATGGGTGACAGGTGTAAATAAATAACTGATTCAGCCTACCACCATCAAGCATTTTCTCTTCCCCTCTTGAGTTCTATTGGCTGCTGTACGTAACATTCAGCCAACAAGAGCTTGCATCCCTCTTCGAATAATCTATTAGTATTTTTTCCAGCAAGCTATTCTAGGTTAGCTTTTCACGGGGCTCTACGAGCTAAGTGTTTTAAGGCCAGCGGTGCACAGGTGCGTATCGCACAAGAGACAGAGGCACTTGCATAACCCATCATTCATTAGATATATGGCTAATACTGCATCAAATGTATTACGTGAAAGGGTATGATAAGACGTCTATATGAAAATAATGATCTATTTTGGATGCAATTTGAATGGAATTGATGGAGAAAGAAAGACCGCGAGAGCGTCGGCTGATTTAAAGCAACTAAACGCAAAAAAGAAACGTCTGCTCACTGTCATCTGCGTTTATTTTCTGTAAACTTAACATGTGTAAATATTTGTATGAACATAACAAGAGTCAACAACTGAGACAAAAACTGAACAAGTTCCGCTGACATGTGACTAACAGAAATGAAATAATGTGTCCCTGAACAAAGGGGGGTGGTCAAAATTAAAAGTAACAGTCAGTATCTGATGTGGCCACCAGCTACATTAAGTACTGCAGTGCATCTCCTCCTCATGGACTGCACCAGATTTGCCAGTTCTTGTTGTGAGATGTTACCCCCTCTTCCACCAAGGCACCTGCAAGTTCCCGGACATTTCTGGGGGGAATGGCACTAGCCCTCACCCTCCGATCCAACAGGTCCCAGACGTGCTCAATAGGATTGAGATCCGGGCTCTTTGCTGGCCATGGCAGAACACTGACATTCCTGTCTTGAAGGAAATTACGCACAGAAAGAGCAGTATGGCTGGTGGCATTGTCATGCTGGAGGGTCGTGTCAGGATGAGCCTGCAGGAGGATGTCTTCCCTGTAATGCACAGTGTTGAGATTGCCTGCAATGACAACAAGCTCACTCCGATGATGCTGTGACACAACGCGCCAGACCATGACGGACCCTCCACCTCCAAATCGATCCCGCTCCAGAGTACAGGCCTTGGTGTAATGCTCATTCCTTTGACGATAAATGCGAAACCGACAATCATCCCTGGTGAGACAAAACCGTGACTCGTCAGTGAAGAGCACTTTTTGCCAGTCCTGTCGGGTCCAGCGACGGTGGGTTTGTGCCCATAGGCAACGTTGTTGCTGGTGATGTCTGGTGAAGACCTGCCTTACAACATGCCTACAAGCCCTCAGTCCAGCATCTCTTAGCCTATTGCGAACAGTCTGAGCACTGATGGAGGGATTGTGCGTTCCTGGTGTAACTCGGGCAGTTGTTGTTGCCATCCTGTACCAGTCCCGTAAGGTGTGATGTTCAAATGTACCAATTCTGTGCGGGTGTTGTTACACGTGGTCTGCCACTGTGAGGACGATCAGCTGTCCGTCCTGTAGCGCTGTCTTAGGCGTCTCACAGTACGGACGTTGCAATTTATTGCCCGGCCACATCTGCAGTACTCATGACTCCTTGCAGCATACCTAAGGCACGTTCACACAGATCAGCAGGGACCCAGGCATCTTTCTTTTAGTGTTTTTCAGTCAGAAGAAAGGCCTCTTTTGTTTCCTAAGTTTTCATAACTGTGACTTAATTGCCTACCTTCTGTAAGCTGTTAGAGACTTAATGACCGTTCCACAGGTGCATGTTCATTAATTGTTTATGGTTCATTGAACAAGCATAGAAAACAGTGTTTAAACCCTTTACAATGAACATCTGTGAAGTTATTTGTATTTTAAGGAATTATCTTTGAAAGATAGTGTCCTGAAAAAGGGACGTTTCATTTTTTGCTGAGTTCATATTCGAGTGATATGCTGCAATAAAAATGTACAATTAAAAATATGGTGGCCCCCGAAATCCAGATGGAGATGTGTAAATTCGAAATGCGTTCAGTCCTTATATTACTGTAGCATAGACTATGTTGCAGAAAATGTAGGCCTACCTGTCACAAGACAAAAATTCAACATTCTTAAAGTTGGCCTAATTCTCTAAATATATGGCTCTGGGGACATGTTTCATTTCACAGGTGATCCCTTTGGGGTCGAGGGGAAATTGGGTCTCTATGAGTTGTATTGATCTGTGTTTGTTCGGTGTGTTCTGTTGAATGGCTATGAGAATAACTGCCTCACGTTCCCATCCACAGACACACACACAAAGGAAGCCGGACATGAACAATCATTACCAATGAATCCACTCTGTGCAGTTCAAACAGGTCAAGGATGATAATGTGATTGCCATGCTAGTGAAGCACACCTTTGAGTTTTATGTTATGTTATTGAT
This sequence comes from Oncorhynchus keta, assembly GCF_023373465.1. NCBI lineage: Eukaryota > Metazoa > Chordata > Actinopteri > Salmoniformes > Salmonidae > Oncorhynchus > Oncorhynchus keta. The sequence goes on along the minus strand of NC_068442.1, from coordinate 32,781,154 downwards.
GTTGTCATGTTATTTAGCTTTGCTGCTCATTTTGATTGGATAGTAGGTGTGTTTATTGGTACATATCATATTGAGACCTGTGTAGCTAAAAATAGGACAACTTCAAGGTAGGGTTAAACATATCAACTCCAGTAAGTATGAAACTTTGTTCTGCTGTCTGTGTTTATTTTAGGAGCATTTTGAGTGGCTGTGTTGTCGTCAGCGTGATGCTCTGTCTGCACAACTGCAGCCAAAAGGCTCTTTCCACAGGCGTTCGTTGAGTCAGTGAGTCACCACAGCCCCCCGTCTGCAGCCCAGACCGGGCACATTTACATTCACAGCACATTCACATAATTCACATTTATAAAATACTTCTGTCTGGGGCTCTGGTTATGGTTTCTATACCTATGGCTGGCTTCAGGATTGATTCATAATGCTACTTTTCAGGTCTCAACGTAATGGGACAAGCAAATATATAAACAATGGCTCTGTCAGACTGTACAGCTGACGTTTGGCTGGAACTTGGGGCATTGTTGTTCTGACATTTTAATTATCATGCCTTTTTAAAAAATGGTGGAATTGGTTTGGTGGACTATTGAACTCACAAATGAGTATAGTCCTTCATAGCTTCTGTCAATGTCAACAGTGTGATGTCTTTATGGTGGTTGGTTGAGAGGAATTTCAGTGGCACAGTGACTGTCTGCACATCATCACTACTTCTATGTTCTGTAGATAGAAAGCCTGGTGTAAAATGGCTGTTGCTCACCTCACATGCCATCCCTTATCTTTTATATCTATGGTGGCTGTAAGACTTATGCGTGTGTTTGTGTGTAAATGGGAGTAATTTAATTTCAACACTCTCAGCTCACACTAACACACTAACAGTTGCTGCTCTCTTGTCATCTTTGTTTAAGTCTTAATTGATTTCTCTTCTGGTCCAATATTGAGCCCAAAGGCCACTCTAAGAATAGGCCAATTAGCCTCTCCCACACTGCACCATTCTAGGGATTAGTAAGAGCGTTATGAATCACTGGCCCTGATTATCCACTGATGTGGTTTTAGTACGAGTGTGACTGTTGGATGGTAGTCCTTGCCGAGGAAGCAACAACTGTCGAATGCACATTATTGCATTGTGTGGTTATGTTGCTTATTTTCATTTCTGTTTTTCAGAAAAAGAGCAGAATACAAAAGATGGGTGTGCTACAGTACCTCGTTGTTGGCCAGTTGAAACCATGGCTGCTTCCCGTAGGTGAAGATCTCCCAGAGGATGACACCGAAGCTCCACACGTCGCTCTCTGTGGTGAACTTCCTATACATTATGCTCTCAGGGGGCATCCAGCGGATGGGCAGCATGGTGTGGCCTCCCACCTGTCAGAGAGAGAGAGAGAGAGATAGAGAGACATGGAGGGAGAGAGAGAGATAGAAAGACAGAGGGAGAGATATGGAGGGAGAGAGCGAGAGGGAGAGATATGGAGGGAGAGAAAGAGAGCAAGAGAGAGAGAGAGAGGGAGAGAGAGAGAGAGAGAGAGAGAGAGAGAGAGAGAGAGAGAGAGAGAGAGAGAGAGAGAGAGAGAGAGAGAGAGAGAGAGAGAGAGAGAGAGAGAGAGAACAACAGATATCAGCACAGTGTTATGGACCTGGGCTAACTGGATTTAAAACAACTGGAAAAGAAAACAATTGTACATGTCAAAGAAAATGACATATTCACCAAAAGGCATGCAGAAGACACATTTTGAATACTTCTAGATGGTCTTTTCTAGTTTATTTTATTTATTCATTTATTTCTGTTAAACTTGTATTTTTCTTATAAAATATTTGAGAAGAAGGGAAACCTACACAGCCCTGTAACACAGAAGATGAAGAAGAGTCAAATGAGGCTCAGCTGGGAGGAGGAAGAGAAGATGGAGCCAAGAGAGGGAAGGAAAAAGGATCCATTAAAAGAAGTTTGACAGCTTCAAGCCATGCAGCAACATAAATGGTCTTCCCTTCAGCCTTCCCTTCCCACTGACAGATATTAATCCATTAAAACAATGAGTCATTCATTATCTGTGCCCTCGTCTTTAACTCAACTGGATTGTTTCTAAATCTTTTTCCTAATCATGTCAATTACACTGTGTATAATCACATCCGTGGAAGGGTTGAACAAAGAGTGCCATTTCAATAGGGGATGTCTGATTATTGTTACTTTCAACTCTTAAGTGGTAGCTGCATATTAATTACAGAGCTCATTGGCACTGAACTCACTATGGGTCAATGTATTGACTGAGCATGTGAATACAAAGAAGTTAACATTACATTACATTCCCACATTGCTGATACTGTAGCTATAAAGGACCAGTCTACCATGTCTGCCATCGATAATATCATCAGTTTCCTTCAGGTAATTATGTATTGTTGGTTTATCTTTGTTAAATTTGGCCCACTGAACATTATAATAAGTTGTTCTGTTTTACATCTCCAATATACTCACCCCTTCCTTCTCCCCCTCCTCCTCCTCCTCCTCCTTGTCCGCCTGCTCTGCTTTTTTAAGATTTATGACGGTTTATTAATGAGATTATGGTAAAATGTCTGCTGGACCAGGTCCCATAAAGCCTGTGTGAATATGGAACCCTAACGCCACTACCACACTCTACTGATCTTCTTCCAAGCTGAAAAGAGAAAAAGGCTGTTTCAAAAATCAAATGTATTCATGTTCAATCATATAAATGAACCACATCTAATTATAAATAAGGGGGATGCAGATTTCAAATGTGTGTCTGTACTGTGCAGAAAAGAGTATCCGATAGTAAAATGTGAAGCCAAAGCAGTTCTAAGAGTTTTAATACGTTCCAGGACTATTAGAGAAAGGGGTATTTGTCTATCATACAATACACACACTACAACCCCCAATGTTCACTGTAACATCAACTTAAATAGTCTTACCTTGAAACTCCACCATTGCCATATCTCTACCCCACTATCTCATCTCCTGATACATCCCCAGCTCTACCTCATTATCAATACTTGACAGGGAACATGTCGGAATGCCCGGGGAAGTACCTTCTCCTACATACTACATTTGTAAGGGACTCTGAAGTGAATTGGTTTCCCTGCTGCAATGACCTGACACCCTTTCCATTCATTGACTTCTTTATGTGGACAGATTGTTCCTCACCAGACTAATGTTGTTGGCACTACATGAGTAGGTACACCGCTCCCTAATGCAGGCTGGTGTCCAAAACATAGAGAGAGTAGAACAGGAGGATGATCCAAATTCACATATCGTTTTTGAAAACTTACCATGGTTCTATGATATTTGCATAATTCATAGAATGACAGATCTGTGTTTGTTATGCTAGCTCGGTCTGTCTTAGGGGACTGGGTCTGCTTCTCGGAGGCAGAGTATTTGTGAACTTGTTCATGTGTTTGTGTGTGTGTGCTGGGAGATTAAATGAATTGATTGAATTTCAATTAATCTTAATGGCTTCTCCCTGGCAAGCACCACCCTCAATTCAGTCTGGGGTTGAACGGAGGACCGTGGAAGCATATAAATCAGAGTGTGGGCTTCCCTTGGAGCAGAATTCAAACTGGCATGGTGACAACAAAAACTCCACCACAATCTCAAAGCATAGCACAATTAGCATATAGTGAGACATTTAAATATTGCTAATAGACTGACGATAACATATGCATTGATTGAAGCAACTGTCAATACATTTTCCATACTGTCCATCAATGTTGTTGTTAGAGTCTAAAGGCAAATTAAGCATAATAACGAATCTGCTATATACCTTTCCTAACTTGGAACATTGTCATTGGATTGTTGGATTAACATTACAGCTTGCTAACAGTGGCTGTTGAGGGGGTGTAATGTAATTACAGACCCAGTATAGTTAGTTATCCAGCGACCAGGTATTCAGTATTGATTATGTATAATAATACCACATCTAGCCTGCAGAATGCATTCCTCTGTGATGTGATATCAAGTTGTCATTGTCCACTCCTTAGTTCACAAACACAGTGCCATACCTGCAGACTGAGAACCAACAGCTAATTTGGCATTGGGGAGCCCAGGCATCACTTTCATTATACAGATGGGGGCTGTCAGATATGCTGCCTGTGAGAACCCAGCTCAGACCGTGCTTTTCCTTACTGTGTCATATCCCTGGAGGGCAGTTTTCTTGGTTGGTTCTCCTTGAGGAGAGGAGAGGAGCGGATGTCAATATGTGACCAGTGTCAGGGAGATGTGTTCCTGGCAGCCACCCCGATTTATAATCACTTAACAAAAGGGAATGTGTCCAATGCAGTTACGACCTCCTAATCTCTCTGTCAGTGGACCATACACCAGGCCTGTTCTGGCAGAGATGCCCAGGCCTAAAATGGCCAAGGCCCACAGTCCATTGCCAGACCAGCATACCAATAGGGGGCAGTCCAGCAGTCCTGTTAGTAGTCTGATGGTGAATCAGACATCTCTCTCTCACAGGCTACTCCACTGATGACCATCTGTACCTGTATGCCTATGATGTTGAGATTTTCTTACTATAACTTACTCGTGTTAGTATCTAAAAGGAGAAAAGCAACATGAAAGTGGTTGCAGTAAAGAACAGAAGTGGTTGGAACAGTAATTACACAATGAAAGTCAAGCATATTGCCTTAATTTACATCACTTCCTGGTCTCTTTGACACCTTATTGAGACATGCATTTTACTGAGCTGTGTGTTGCAAAGAGAAATCAGCTATTAGAGGTACCACTTAGGAAAAGTAGCCTGCAGAATACATTAAGTGGGAGGAGACTCAATGGACTGTTTGACATTTACTGCAAATGTAACATATTTTCCACAATGGCAATTATAGTCTGTATCTAGTGAAAATCCGATGTACCACAGTAATAATCCCTTTGTGATGTCTGCACAGCTTCAGCAAGTCCATTATCAACTGGGACAAGAGCTCTATATTCAGTCTGGTCACCGTGTCTCAGAGACAACAAACAAAAGAATACAGCAAGAATGGTTCTGCCCTACACCTGACACATGTTTACTAATAGGGTCGTTCCACCAATTGAGTACCTTTTGGGTAGTGTAACTTGGTGAAGTTCACCTAATTTTAACATTCTGTCATAAAGAGCACACGTTCAACTTAATAAACATGTTTTACCTTCTCAAGAGGTTAAATAAAAAAAGGACCATTAAGAGCCACTATTAAGTGCCAAATAAAGTAACACGGTTAAACTTAACAGGGTTGACGATTTTATCTTAAATCAGCCATAAATCCACTTGTGACAGGAGGAATAAAGCTTGTTGTGTACAGTGTCAATTGAATACAAGCTTCACAAAACATTTCTAGACTGTCTATCTATGTGTAACACCAGAAAATGGCCAAAAAGAGTAGGATCAGCCTTTACATTATGAATAGACTACTATGATTTGACTATTTTTAAGATGACTTTAGCAAGTCATACTAAAATTCAGATTTATAGAATTGTCCATGTGGTCTACATTAAAGGACACTTCACTTAATATAACAGGCTTTTAAATTAAATATTGGTGCACAAATTCAACTAAAATATCAAAGGGACGCAAAAGGCCCTCTATTCTTGGAACGACCCAATAGACATCATTATATTGAGCATGCATCACTTTTCTTGTACATTTCCTAGCCTTAGTAAAGGTAAAGAGTTCAGGCATCTATAAAGGAAAAGATAACACACAATCATGAGGAATGGAGGTGAATGCAGAGTGAACACCACACCTTCCAGCCCACTGTGTCAAAACACCACCTGTTCACTAAAGCAAAAACACTGAGGTTGTCGCCGAAAGACATCTTTAGGTTAGCTTGATTATGAAAGTACTTACAAATACATGAACAATATGGAACAAATATTTTATTATGCAACATACATACTGTAGGTGCTTACCCGGTAGTAATCCGTGCTGTAGATGTCCCTGGACATTCCAAAGTCACCAATCTTAACCAGCAGGCCGTTGCCCACCAGGCAGTTCCGAGTGGCTAAGTCGCGGTGCACAAAGTGCTGGGAGGCCAGGTACATCATCCCTGCGGCAATCTGAGTGGCAATGTGCAGCATCTGAGACAGGCCCAGCTCCCCATTGGTCTGCAGCGACTGTCCGTCAACCAGGATCAATGCATCAGGCCCATGAGCTCTGTGGATGGAGAAATAAGGGAGGGAGGGACAGAGAGAGAATCTTATCTCAATCACCATATTCTTACTCCACATTACATTTTATAATGGATTTTAGCTCAGCATAGTATATGACAGTGGTATGTTCTTCAGTTGTAATAGATTGGACATGAGATTCATGGTGTTTTACATTCAAACTTTAATTGAGACAGGAACATGGGCCGTGTCATTACCGTACCAGGGCCACTAGGTGCAAAACCAACAAGAGCTCTTCTGTATTAATGAATGCAGAACAATTGAATGGAAATGCTATAACTGTCATGACATTTGCATGTATAAAGCCATCAGCAAGCAGCAGACGTCTATCTACTCTGCCTCTGCCATTGAGCACCAATGTTCCCTGCCACTGCCAAGCATCCAGGGGCTCAATAACATCCAATCATAAAGGAGATTAGCTGTCTCATTTGAATTCTGAGTCCCAGCTTCCCTAGTCCGTGGAGGCTCAGTCAACAGACAGCCGTTACACACAGCATTTTGTGGTTTTACCCTAACAGGTTATCTCTACTTAATCTACAGTGTAGTGAATAGGAAGTCGCTGCTGCTGGTACTGGGTGACAGGTCTAGTGGAAAACAACAAAAACATTGTATATCCCCTCCTGTTTCTTGTACGCTACAACATTTCTCTGAGGGGAAGCCATCCATCAATCACAGCCTGATGCTTGTGGTGAAACCTGCAGGGTTGTGGCTGTTCTACTACACTACATGTAGAAATGATGAGGAAATAGACAGGAACTGGTTTCATCTTTGGAAATTATCACATGTATTATATTGCTGGCCAAAGTATTTATTGTATGACGTTAACTCTAATACTGAGGATAGTTATTCAGGTTAGCGTAATGTGGACCAGCACAGTACATCACTAGTGGGGTGCAGTCAGCCTGCCATTAATTGTTGAGTCTATAGACACTTGTGGTTGGTAAACAGGGGGAGATGCTTCCACACACACGTTTCAATTAAGCTGAGTAAACTTCCACAGTTCCAAAAACACATAAAGTATGTTTCTCTCAGTTGACAGTTTTTATAACTCATAGGCTACACCAAAGACACATTTATAGACATAAGAGTTGAGCACGTCTTGTTTATCCCACACGTCACTGCTTTATTCAACTGAGTAAACTTAGCAATTCCAACAGCACACATCAGAAAAGTCTCGGCTACAGCACCCAAAGACAGAACTGAGTAAGAGTTGAGCACGTCAAATCTATTCTACACGTCACTGCTTTATTCAGCTGAAAAATCTTTAACATCCAACAACACTCACCAGAAAAGTATTTCTCAGTTGGCAGCTTATATTACTCCAAATACTAATTTACCCAAAATTAGGAAGAGTTGAGCATATCTTACTGTGCATTTAGCTGACACAACTTACCTGAGGAACTTATTGAGGTCTCCGTGCTTCATGTACTCAAAGACCATTATGAGGGGGTCTCCATCCACACACACACCGTAGAACTTGACAATGTGCTCGTGCTGCAGGTTCGTCAATAGTTCCGCCTCCCTCTGGAAATCTTTTCTCGCTGCAAGGGTGGGGTCCTTCAGCGTCTGAGAAAATACAAGGGTGGAGTCCTTCAGGGTCTGAGGAGTACAAGGGTTTCTTTTAACTGCTTAGCAAAGTATGATACTGTTGCAACAACTTTATTAGACTGAGGAAATAGAGAGGAAAAGTAAAATAGACCTTAGAAAATTGACCTTAGACATTGCCACTAGCCGACTACCCTATGGTATTCTACTCTGCACCTTAGACACCACTGCTGCCCTATGTACAGAGTCATTGAACACAGGTCAAAAATAACGTTTACATACTGTTTTACCCACTTTATCTGTATATGCTGTATTCTCGTCATGATTCATCCTATATAACTACTGCTGTACACATTTTCTATTCATATAGTGCCCATACATTCTATACACATCATTATATACAGTTGAAGTCCGAAGTTAACACACACCTTACATAAATACATTGAAACTCAGTTTTTCACAATAACTGACATTTAATCAGAGTAAAAATTCCCTGTCTTAGGTAAATTAGGATCACCAATGTGAAATGTCAGAATAATAGTAGAAAGAATGATTTATTTCAGCTTTAATTTCTTTCATCACATTCCCAGTGGGTCAGAAGCTTACATACTCTCAATAAGTATTTGGTAGAATTGCCTTTAAATTGGGTCAAACATTTCGGGTAGCCTTCCACAAGCTTCCCAAAAAAGGTTTGGTGAATTTTGGCCCATTCCTCCAGACAGAGCTGGTGTAACTGAGTCTGGTTTGTAGGCCTCCTTGCTCACACATGCTTTTTCAGTTCTGCCCACACATTTTCTATAGGGTTTAGGTCAGGGCTTTGTGATGGCCACTCCAATACCTTGACTTTGTTGTCCTTAAGCCATTGTGCCAGAACATTGTAAATATGCTTGGGGTCATTGTCCATTTGGAAGACCCATTTGTGACCAAGCTTCAACTTCCTGACTGATGTCTTGAGATGTTGCTTCAATATATCCACATAATTTGACATCCTCATGATGCAATCTATTTTGTGAAGGGCACCAGCCCCTCCTGCAACAATGCATCCCACAACATGATGCTGCAACCCCCGTGCTTCATGTTTGGGATGTGCTTTTCGGCTTGCAAGCATCCCCCTTTTTCCTCCAAACATAACGATGGTCAATATAGCCAAACAGTTATATTTTTGTTTCATCAGATCATAGGACATTTATCCAAAAAGTACGATTTTTGTCCCCATGTGCAGTTGCAAACCGTAGTTTGGCTTTTTTTATGGAGGTTCTGGAGCAGTGGCTTCTTCCTTGCTTAGCGGCCATTCAGGTTATGTCGATGTAGGCCTCGTTTTACTGGGGACATTGATACTATTTTACCTGCTTCCTCCAGCATCTTCACAAGGTCCTTTTCTCGGATTTGTTTGCACTTTTCGCACCAAAGTACGTTGATCTCTAGGAGACAGAACGTGTCTCTGTCACGTTCTGACCTTTATTTCCTGTGTTTTGTATTTAGTTAGTATGGTCAGGGCGTGAGTTGGGTGGGCAGTCTATGTTTGTTTTTCTATGTTTTGGGTATTTCTATGTTTCGGCCTAGTATGGTTCTCAATCAGAGGCAGGTGTCATTAGTTGTCTTTGATTGAGAATCATACTTAGGTTGCCTGGGTTTCACTGTGTGTTGGTGGGTGATTGTTCCTGTCTCTGTCTTTGCACCAGATAGGACTGTTTTGAGTTTTCACATTTCTTGTTTTTGTTAGTTTGTTCATGTGTAGTGATTTATTAAAGCATGAATCAAAACAACCACGCTGCGCTTTGGTCCGCCTCTCGTTCAGATGAAGAAAACCATTACAGTCTCCTTCCTGAGCGGTATGACGGCTGTGTGATCCCATAGTGTTTTCCAGAAAATGACATAATTTTCTGGAAATTTCCAAGCTGTTTAAAGGCACAGTCAACTTAGTGTATGTAAACTTCTGAACCACTGGAATTGTGATACAGTGAATTATAAGTGAAATAATCTGTCTGTAAACAAATGTTGGAAAATTACTTGTGTCATGCACAAAGTAGATGTCGTAACTGACTTGCCAAAACTACAGTTAGTGAACAAGAAATTTGTGGGGTAGTTGGAAAACAAGTTTAAATGACCCCAACCTAAGTGTATGTAAACTCCCGACATCAAGTGTATATACAGTATATAGAGTATATAAACACATACATATTTATTTATATATCTTTTTTCCACCTTTATTTAACCAGGTAGACTAGTTGAGAACAAGTTCTCATTTACAACTGCGACCTGGCCAAGAATAAAGCAAACAGTTTGACATATACAACAACACAGAGTTACACATGGAATAAACAAACATACAGTCAATAATACAGTAGAAAAAGTCTAGATATAGTGTGTGCAAATGAGGTAAGAAAAGGGAGGTAAGGCAATAAATAGGCCATGGTGGCGAAGTATTACAATATACCAACTTAACACTGAAGTGATTGATGTGCAGAAGATGAATGTACAAGTAGAGATACTGGGGTGCAAAGGAGCAAGATAAATAAATAAATACAGTATGGGGATGAGGTAGCTGGATGGGCTATGTACAGGTGCAGTGATCTGTGAGCTGCTCTGACAGCTGGTGCTTAAAGCTAGTGAGGGAGATATGCGTCTCCAGCTTCAGTGATTTTTGCAGTTTGTTCCAATCATTGGCAGCAGAGAACTGGAAGGAAAGGCGGCCGAAGGAGGAATTGGCTTTGGGTGTGTCTAGTGAGATATACTGTACCTGCTGGAGCACATGCTATGGGTGGGTGCTGCTATGGTGACCAGTGAGCTGAGATAAGGCGGGGCTTTACCTAGCAGAGACTTGTAGATGACCTGGAGCCAGTGGGTTTGGCGACGAGTATGAAGCGAGGGCCAGCCAACGAGAGCGTGCCGGTGCAATGGTGGGTAGTATATGGGGCTTTGGTGACAAAATGGATGGCACTGTGATAGACTGCATCCAATTTGTTGAGTAGAGTGTTGGAGGCTATTTTATAGATTAAATTTCATCACTGATGTCGAGGATCGGTAGGATGGTCAGTTTTACGAGGGTATGTTTAGCAGCATGAGTGAAGGATGCTTTGTTGCGAAATAGGAAGCCAATTCTAGATTTAATTATGGATTGGAGATGCTTAATGTGAGTATGGAAGGAGAGTTTACAGTCTAACCAGAAACCTAGGTATTTGTAGTTGTCCACATATTCTAAGTCAGAACCATCTGGAGTAGTGATGCTGGGTGGGCGGGCAGGTGCGGGCAGCACTTGGTTGAAGAGCATGCATTTAGTTTTACTTGCATTTAAGAGCAGTTGGAGGCAACAGAAGGAGAGTTGTATGGTATTGATGCTGGTCTGGAGGTTAGTTAACACAGTGTCCAAAGCAGGGCCAGAAGTATACAGAATGGTGTCGTCTGCGTAGAGGTGGATCAGACAATCACCAGCAGCAAGAGCGACATCATTGATGTATACAGAGAAGAGAGTCGGCCTGAGAATTGAACCCTGTGGCACCCCCATAGAGACTGACAGAAGTCCAGACAACCGGCCCTCCGATTTGACACACTGAACTCTATCAGAGAAGTAGTTGGTGAACCAGGTGAGGCAGTCATTTGAGAAACCAAGGCTGATGAGTCTACCGATAGGAATGTGGTGATTGACAGAGTCGAAAGCCTTGGCCAGGTCGATGAATATGGCTGCACAGTAATGTCTCTTATCGATGGCTGTTATGATGTTGTTTAGGGCCTTGAGCGTGGCTGAGGTGCACCCATGACCAGCTCTGGAACCAGATTGCATAGCGGAGAAGGTACGGTGGGATTTGAAATGGTTGGTAACAAACTAGAATGGTCCAAACACACCAAGACAGTCGTGAAGAGGGCACGACACATGCCTATTCCCCTCAGGAAACTAAAAAGATTTGGCATTTGTCCTGAGATCCTCAAAAGGTTCTACAGCTGCAACATCGAGAGCATCCTGACCGGTTGCATCACTTCCTGGTACGGCAATTGCTCGGCCTCTGACCGCAAGGCACTTCAGAGGGTAGTGCGTACGGCCCAGTACATCACTGGGGCAAAGCTGCCTGCCATCCAGGACCTCTACACCAGGTGGTGTCAGAGGAAGGCCCTAAAAATTGTCAAAGATCCCAGCCACCCCAGTCATAGACTGTTATCTCTACTACCGCATGGCAAGCGTAACGGGAGTGCCAAGTCTAGGACAAAAAGGTTTTTACCCCCAAGCCATAAGACTCCTGAACAGGTAACCAAATGCTTACCCAGACTGTATGCATTGTGTGCCACCCCCAACCCCTCTATTACACTGCTGCTACTCTCTGTTAATCTCATATGCATAGTCACTTTAACTATACATTCATATACATACTACCTCAATTGGCCCAACCAACCAGTGCTCCCGCACATTGGCTAACTGGGCTATCTGCATTGTGTCCCACCACCCACCAACCCCTCTTTTTACGCTACTGCTACCTTCTGTTCATCATATATGCATATTCACTTTAACCATACCTACATGTACATACTACCTCAATATATATGTATATAGACTTTCTATTTTTCTCTATTGTGTTGACTGTACGCTTGTTTATTCCATGTGTAACGCTGTGTTGTTGTTTCTGTCTCACTGCTTTGCTTCATCTTGGCCAGGTCGTAGTTGTAAATGAGAACTTGTTCTTAACTAGCTTACCTGGTTAAATAAAGGTGATGTAATGCTCAATGAGTGAATGGGTGTGGAGTCAGGCGCAGAGAGCAAAGGATGGGTGTGGAGTCAGGCGCAGAGAGCAAAGGATGGGTGTGGAGTCAGGCGCAGAGAGCAAAGGATGGGTGTGGAGTCAGGCGCAGAGAGCAAAGGATGGGTGTGGAGTCAGGCGCAGAGAGCAAAGGATGCGGGAAAAAACACGCTTTAATGTCCAAAATCAAAAAGAACAAAATAATTATACCCAACACAGGCGTGTGTTGGTGAAAACAGGATGAAAACAATTAGACAAAACAAAACGAACATGGAACAAAGGATCGGTGGCAGCTAGTAGACCGGCGAGCGCCACCCGAACAAGGGGAGCCACCTTCGGTAATATTCGTGACAGGTGAAATAAATTAAATAAAAATAAGCCTGACTTATTGTGTATAGCCTTGCTACTCTTATTTTCAAATGTTGTTTTATTGTTGTTTTTGTTCGCACTATTGGTTAGAGCCTGCAAGTAAGCATTTCACTGTAAGGTTGTATTCGGCGCCCATGACAAATAAACTTTGATTTGATTTGATGAATCTGTTTGTTATCTTGGCTTTCAAAGACCTCAGAGAGGCAGGGTAGTATAGATATAGGTCTGTAGCAGTTTGGGTCTAGAGTTTCTCCCCCTTTGAAGAGGGGGGTGATCGTGGCAGCTTTCCAATCTTTGGGAATCTCAGACGATATGAAAGAGATGTTGAACAGGCTAGTAATATGAGTTGCAACAATTTCGGCAGATCATTTTAGAAAGAGAGGGTCCAGATTGTCTAGCCCAGCTGATTTGTAGGGGTCCAGATTTTGCAGCTCTTTCAGAACATGACCTATCTGAGTGAAGGAGAAATGGGGGAGGCTTGGGCAAGTTGCTGTGGGGGATGCCGGGCAGTTGACTGGGGTAGGGGTAGCCAAGCGGAAAGCATGGCCAGCCGTAGAAAAATGCTTATTGAAATTCTCAATTATAGTGGATTTATCGGTGGTGACAGTGTTTCCTAGCCTCAGTACAGTGGGCAGCTGGGAGGAGGTGCTCTTATTCTCCATGGACTTTACAGTGTCCCAGAACTTTTTTGAGTTTGTGCTACAGGATGCACATTTCTGTTGGAAAAAGCTAGCCTTAGCTTTCCTAACTGCCTGTGTATTTTGGTACCTAACTTCCCTGAAAAGTTGCATATCACGGGGGCTATTCGATGCTAATGTAGTACGCCACAGGATGTTTTTGTGCTGGTCAATGGCAGTCAGGTCTGGAGTGAACCAAGGGCTATATCTGTTCCTGGTTCTACATTTTTTGGAATGGAGCATGCTTATTTTAGATGGTGAGGAAGGCAATTTTAAAGAATAACCAGGCATCCTCTACTGATGGGATGAGGTCAATATCATTCCAGGATATCCCGGCCAGGTCGATTAGAAAGGCCTGCTCGCTGAAGTGTTTTAGGGAGCTTTTGACAGTGATGTAGGGTGGTAGTTTGACCGCAGACCCATTACGAATGCAGGCAATGAGGCAGTGATATAGACACATAACATGACCAAAAGTATGTGGACATCTGCTTGTCAAACATCTCATTCAAAAATCATGGGCATTAATATGTAAGTGGTCCCCCCTTTGCTGCTATAACAGCCTCTACTCTTCTGGGAAGGCTTTCCATTATATATTGCTTCAGACCTTTTGCTATAAGACCTGAAATTGAGCTCAGGAGCATCCTGTTTCCATTGATCATCTTTGATATGTTTGTACAACTTGATTGGAGTCCACCTGTGGTAAATTCAATTGATTGGACACGGTTTGGAAAGGCACACACCTGTCTATACAAGGTCCCACAGTGCATGTCAGAGCAAAAACCATGCCATTAGTACGAAGGAATTGTCCATAGAGCTCCGAGACAGGATTGTGTCGACGCACAGATCTGGGGAAGGGTACCAAAAATGTCTGCAGCATTGAAGGTCCCAAAAAACATAGTGGCCTCCATTATTCTTAAATGGAAGGCACCTAAAGACTCTCAGACCATGAGAAACCAGTTTCTCTGGTCTGATGAAACCAAGATTGAACTCTTTGGCCTGAATGCCAAGTGTCACGTCTTGAAGAAATCTGGCACCATAACTACGGTGAAGCATGGTGGTGGCATCATCATGCTGTGAGGATGTTTTTCAGCGGCAGTGACTGGGAGACCAGTCAGGATCGAGGGGAAGATGAACAGAGGAAAGTACAGAGAGATCCTTGATGAAAACCTGCTCTGGAGTTCTCAGGACCTCAGACTGGGGCAAAGGTTCACCTTCCAACAGGACAACAACCCTAAGCACACAGCCAAGACAACGCAGGAGTGTGCTTTGGGACAAGTTTCTGAATATCAATGAGTGGCCCAGCCAGAGCCCGGACTTGAACCTGATCGAACATCTCTGGAGAGAACTGAAAATAGCTGTGCAGTGACGCTCCCCTTCCAACCTGAAAGCTTGAGAGGATCTGCAGAGAAGAATTGAAGAAACTCTGCAAATACAGGTGTGCCAATCTTGTAGCGTCATACTCAAGAAGACTGTAATCGCTGCCAGAGGTGATTCAACAAAGTACTGAGTAAAGGGTCTGCATACTTATGCAAATTGGATATTTTAATTTCTTTTTTTGCTTTGTGATTATGGGCTATTGTGCATAGATTGATGAGAAAAAAATACCAATTTAATTCATTTTTAAAATGTGGGGTACGTTCCGAAAGCACTGTAAGCATTTCGCTGCACGTCTGATAACACCTGAAAATCTGTGTACACTACCAATAAACTTTGATTTAATTAGATTTATCTGCTAAATGAGTCGAAAATATTTGATAACTGAGTTATATTTATGAAAAAATCTGAAAATATAAATGTTTTTTTTGGGCTTCCTAACAATGATCCATATATAAACACTAAAACCCAAGCACACACACAATAACCTGGTTGGTGCGAAGAGAACAGAGACAGGGTAATGAACAGAGCAGGGGAGGTAAAGCACTGTAATCTTCTAATTTAAGGAACAGAACATGAAATAAACTTTTCTCTGACAGGTTGTCACAATGACCCAGCAAACCTCATAGCTTTACAGAAGCAGATCATTTAGTCATTTACTTCATTATGTTTCCCATATACATAGTCTGACATTTCATTGTAGAGCTGTTAGAAGAGACGCGCGTGCCTTACCAGATCTAGACGCTGTGGTTGCCTACCATATTGGTTCAGAGTTGTGGTATCATTATTGACAAGCTTAACACCCTTCCTGATTTCCCACCTATGAAATATTTGGCATTTACACTCAATGTCTTGTCTCTTTCTGATCCACCATACGTTAACAGGTAGGATTAGTTCCTTATTTTGTCTAGGACGACTGCCAAGCAGTACTTTCTGGGTACTTTTCCATTAAAACACAATATATTTTGTAGCTGTACTGTAAACTAAAGTTCGAAAACAAAATTCATGTTTTCCAGAGATTTGACAATACAATCCTCCACCTACGTAAAAGTCCACAACAACAACACCACAAAATAATTCAAAGCATTCATAACACACTATTAATTGCATATAACTAACATTGCCTTACTGTATTCAATTATTTGACAGTTAGGCGTGTAGGCGATATATGATTCATCAATGATAGATATCTGAATGATGATCACAATGTTTTGCTAATGTTGTATTAAATTTGAATTCCCTTATATCACAAATGCAGAGTGGACGGCATGGACAGATGGCAAGGCATCCATCCCTATCATCCTGGATGCCTTATGACCCCTGTGCTGCAGTGGAGTGCTGTGTTCTCAGAGTCCACCTGCATATACAGGACATACTGGAGAGCCGACACATAGACTAAACAGTTTTACTGGTAGTCTCCGAGACTTGTTGACCTACACATATATAGTCTGACATTCCATTATAACCTAGATATAACTTAAAATGACATATAAGTAGCTATGTAGCTGTGGTGCTAACGTTGCAATCTTACCTAACATGAAATACAAACTACATTGTTAAAAAACAATAGCATACAAGCCTATATGTTTGTGCGGCATCTATTGGGGATGTGAAGAAAAGAATGAACGAAAAAGCAAGACAAAAGAAAGCCAGCTCAGTGTTGCCTCCATTACTCTTAATCAAAGCATATGTGGAGTAGAACAGTTTGGGAGATGATCCCTCACAGACAGCCTTATTTCTCCAGCTGCAGTCTGTCTCTATAAGGTCGGCCTCTTTCCCCTGCCTCTGCACTGCGGCTCCCTCCCTCTCGCTCCACACTATCATGGCTAACATCATTCCATGGATGAGCGCATTGATGAAGAGTGGTGGTGACAAGAGGGAAACAGTGATGAATGTGCCCCTTGTCTCCAACCATCATAGCGTGACCCCTCCTCCCGCAGCTGATCTAGGTACCTTTGTATGACCTTTGAACTTTAATATCCTCAACCGTGTCATGTTAGAGGTGAAATTTGCATTTTAACTCTGAGGTTACCATCGTAATCTTTACGTGAAATGTAATAAATCAAGCGCAACAATTACTGACAACCACTTCTCATTTCAAGGAGATTGTGACAGTACGACCCACTGTGTTAAAGGATGGATATGACACAGTGATGTTATGTGACCAGCTACCAATATCTTATGTTTTTAACAGGAACAAATATATTGTTTGAGAATACTGTATCTCCTTTTGCACTAACAATTAAGTACATTTCCATGAATGTTTGACCTGGTTCCTCCTCTGACAGCCAACACAACCGCTGTCTACGCTCGACCTCATCTTTACTAGATGCTGTTCTTCCACTAACCTCATTGCAACTCCCCTCCAAGTCTCCGACCACTACCTTGTATCCTTTTCCCTCTCGCTCTCATCCAACACTTCCCACACTGCCCCTACTCGGATGGTATCGCGCCGTCCCAACCTTCGCTCTCTCTCCCCCGCTACTCTCTCCTCTTCCATCCTATCATCTCTTCCCTCTGCTCAAACCTTCTCCAACCTATCTCCTGATTCTGCCTCCTCAACCCTCCTCTCCTCCCTTTCTGCATCCTTTGACTCTCTATGCCCCCTATCCTCCAGGCCGGCTCGGTCCTCCCTCCCGCTCCGTGGCTCGACGACTCATTGCGAGCTCACAGAACAGGGCTCCGGGCAGCCGAGCGGAAATGGAGGAAAACTCGCCTCCCTGCGGACCTGGCATCCTTTCGCTCCCTCCTCTCTACATTTTCCTCTTCTGTCTCTGCTGCTAAAGCCACTTTCTACCACTCTAAATTCCAAGCTTCTGCCTCTAACCCTAGGAAGCTCTTTGCCACCTTCTCCTCCCTCCTGAATCCTCCCCCCCCCCCCCTCCTCCCTCTCTGCAGATGACTTCGTCAACCATTTTGAAAAGAAGGTCGACGACATCCGATCCTCGTTTGCTAAGTCAAACGACACCGCTGGTTCTGCTCACACTGCCCTACCCTGTGCCCTGACCTCTTTCTCCCTCTCTCTCCAGATGAAATCTCGCGTCTTGTGACGGCCGGCCGCCCAACAACCTGCCCGCTTGACCCTATCCCTTCCTCTCTTCTCCAGACCATTTCCGGAGACCTTCTCCCTTACCTCACCTCGCTCATCAACTCATCCCTGACCGCTGGCTACGTCCCTTCCGTCTTCAAGAGAGCGAGAGTTGCACCCCTTCTGAAAAAACCTACACTCGATCCCTCCGATGTCAACAACTACAGACCAGTATCCCTTCTTTCTTTTCTCTCCAAAACTCTTGAACGTGCCGTCCTTGGCCAGCTCTCCCGCTATCTCTCTCAGAATGACCTTCTTGATCCAAATCAGTCAGGTTTCAAGACTAGTCATTCAACTGAGACTGCTCTTCTCTGTATCACGGAGGCGCTCCGCACCGCTAAAGCTAACTCTCTCTCCTCTGCTCTCATCCTTCTAGACCTATCGGCTGCCTTCGATACTGTGAACCATCAGATCCTCCTCTCCACCCTCTCCGAGTTGGGCATCTCCGGCGCGGCCCACGCTTGGATTGCGTCCTACCTGACAGGTCGCTCCTACCAGGTGGCGTGGCGAGAATCTGTCTCCTCACCACGCGCTCTCACCACTGGTGTCCCCCAGGGCTCTGTTCTAGGCCCTCTCCTATTCTCGCTATACACCAAGTCACTTGGCTCTGTCATAACCTCACATGGTCTCTCCTATCATTGCTATGCAGACGACACACAATTAATCTTCTCCTTTCCCCCTTCTGATGACCAGGTGGCGAATCGCATCTCTGCATGTCTGGCAGACATATCAGTGTGGATGACGGATCACCACCTCAAGCTGAACCTCGGCAAGACGGAGCTGCTCTTCCTCCCGGGAAGGACTGCCCGTTCCATGATCTCGCCATCACGGTTGACAACTCCATTGTGTCCTCCTCCCAGAGCGCTAAGAACCTTGGCGTGATCCTGGACAACACCCTGTCGTTCTCAACTAACATCAAGGCGGTGGCCCGTTCCTGTAGGTTCATGCTCTACAACATCCGCAGAGTACGACCCTGCCTCACACAGGAAGCGGCGCAGGTCCTAATCCAGGCACTTGTCATCTCCCGTCTGGATTACTGCAACTCGCTGTTGGCTGGGCTCCCTGCCTGTGCCATTAAACCCCTACAACTCATCCAGAACGCCTCAGCCCGTCTGGTGTTCAACCTTCCCAAGTTCTCTCACGTCACCCCGCTCCTCCGCTCTCTCCACTGGCTTCCAGTTGAAGCTCGCATCCGCTACAAGACCATGGTGCTTGCCTACGGAGCTGTGAGGGGAACGGCACCTCAGTACCTCCAGGCTCTGATCAGGCCCTACACCCAAACAAGGGCACTGCGTTCATCCACCTATGGCCTGCTCGCCTCCCTACCACTGAGGAAGTACAGTTCCCGCTCAGCCCAGTCAAAACTGTTCGCTGCTCTGGCCCCCCAATGGTGGAACAAACGCCCTCACGACGCCAGGACAGCGGAGTCAATCACCACCTTCCGGAGACACCTGAAACCCCACCTCTTTAAGGAATACCTAGGATAGGATAAGTAATCCTTCTCACCCCCCCTTTAAGATTTAGATGCACTATTGTAAAGTGACTGTTCCACTGGATGTCTTAAGGTGAATGCACCAATTTGTAAGTCGCTCTGGATAAGAGCGTCTGCTAAATGACTTAAATGTAAATGTAAATGTCTACATATGGGTTTCTGTCACGCCTTGGTCTTAGTATTTTGTGTTTTCTTTAATTATTTGTTCAGGCCAGGGTGTGACATGGGGTTATTGTATTTTCGTATTGGGGTTTGTAGTATTTGGGATCGCGGCTGAGTAGGGGTGTTGTATAGGCTTGGCTGCCTGAGGCGGTTCTCAATCAGAGTCAGGTGATTCTCGTTGTCTCTGATTGGGAACCGTATTTAGGTAGCCGGAGTTTCACTGTGTATTTCGTGGGTGATTGTTCCTGTCTCTGTGTAGTTTCACCAGATAGGCTGTAATTAGGTTTCACGTTACGTTTGTAGTTTTGTATTTTGTTAGTTATTTCAAGTGTCACTTTTTCCAGTCATGAGTAACCACCACGCTGCATTTCGGTCCGACTCTCTTTCTACAAACGAAGACGTTACAGTTTCACCTTGCTGTGAAAGGAACTCTCTCTGCCAGCCTCACTCACAACCAACCATTCACATTATGCAGGCCCACACCAGCCACACCACCTCCACAGTATTCACCTTGCTTTCTCCTACAGGTCAGTTGTGTGAGAAACTCGTCATCATGCAAGACGTCAGACAAGTGAAAATTATGTTGAGTAAAGAAAACTTTAAGCTTGTCTCTCAATTATTTATTTTTTGTCAATACTTTGCCCCTTGATAGCCAGTGCACTTCTGTATGTTTTAAAAGTGTTACATGGTCGCTGCCCATATCATTGCATAGTGCAGAAAATACACGAGAGATCAGGGGCCTTGCTTTAACAAAGTTAACCATTTTCACTGTAGTGTCCAAAACGTCTTTCAAACTGTCAGGAATTCCCTTGGCAGCAAGAGCCTCTCGGTGGATGCTGCAGTGTACCCAAGTGGCGCCGGGAGCAACTGCTTGCACACATGTTACCACTCCACTGTGTCTCCCTGTCATGGCTTTTGCGCCATCAGTACAGATACAAACATAAGCAGCAGCTACGTTTGGCTACGTTAGTGGAATTCCCGCGAGAGAGTGACGGTTAATATGATTGGATGTTAATTATTTGACTAGACTATGGTTTAATTTGATTTTTGGCAGTGACATGAGGCTACTCGGGCGAGAGGAAAAACTACAAATGTAAAGCCCCGTTGGAAAATATAAATGGACTGATTTTTATTTTATTTTAAAAATGTGAATCACAATTTTATTTGGTGTACCCCCTACGACATTGTGCGTATGTAGCTTATGTCTCTCGAGATTGTACTGAGCTCAACATAATTCAAGCAATATCAGTTTACCATTATTTAGTTACGGCTATTTTGAGGTTTAAATTTAATTTCAAGATCAATCCCTGAGAAAATGATCCTAATTTAATATTTGGTCGATTCAGTTAATTGTTCAGTGCTGGTTAATGATACAGATGCTGAAATATTGAAACTGCTCTTCTTCAGTTTACAAAAGGTTTCTGTCTAAAAAGTGTCAACAGTGCACTTGGCAGATTGATTAAATGTCCAATGCAGCCATTTCTATTTCCATATCAAATCAATTCTGGGTAACAATTAAGTACCTTACTGTGATTGTTTTCAATTAAAATAGTCAAAAATATTTTTAAAAATGGCTTCTGAGCAAAAATAAATTTCTCAAGCAAGACTTTTGCTTGTTCTGTCTGGGAGTGGTCTGAGTGGGGAGGGGAAAACTGAAAACTATTTCTTATCGGCAGAGAGGTTTGGAACTCTCTTTCTTATTGGTCTATTACCTAATTTACCGCCTGGTGATGTTACTCCATCCCACGAAAACTGTCTGAAATTTCTGCCGATCATTTCAAACAGCTCTTACACTAAAAGGGCGTTATCATAATTTTCACAATGTCACAGTATTATTCCAACCTCATAGGGTAGAAATATAAAACCCAGAAAAATCCAGTTTTTGACTGCACTGGCCTTTAAAATGGATGTCATTGTAAACAGGTGTCTGCATCAACTAGGGCTGCTATAACACAATCCCAACAGACCTGATTAACCTTGAAGCTGTGGAAATCTATACCCTTGTAATAATGGGTTGAAAATGTGCGAACAAACATAATAGTTACACAAGCTGTTTGGTGGCCACCACCTCAATTATGCCCCAACTGCAATCCAGGAGGACTCCTCTAAAGTAACATAAATATTGATCGCTGAACATTTAACGCCTCCCTTCTCCCTGTGTACCATTGTAACAAGGTACACCATATGGCCCTGGTTGAATGACAGATCTTACTACTGCCATCAAACCAATTGAGACCTATTTAGGATCAGGAAATCTATGATCACCCTTTAGCCTCACTAACAAACAGCTATATTTTAACATGCCTCCTATGACAGCCGCATTTATGTTCTTAAAAAGCTAAGGGAATCACTGAATAAGTCAGAGGTCATATTTATAAAAGACCCTGACAAAATGTCATTCAATTGATAAATATGCTTGGCTCAGAGGATTAAAAAAACAACTAAATAACAGACAATTTGGTTAATTGCTCAGCACTAGTGTGTGTGTGTGTGTGTGTGTGTGTGTGTGTGTGTGTGTGTGTGTGTGTGTGTGTGTGTGTGTGTGTGTGTGTGTGTGTGTGTGTGTGTGTGTGTGTGTGTGTGTGTGTGTGTGTGTTAGTGAAGGGGTGAACCCAGATGGTTAATGCCCACCAGTTGTACATAATGCTCAAAGTTGTTTGTCTGTTCTCCAGTTAATGCTACGGTTCATTAGCCGTTTATTTAATATTGAGCAACATTGAGCTCAATTCCAACAGTGAAGCTATTGCTAAAAGTGGCACAAAACATCTTGACCCAAAAGTTTATATTGAAGTCAGCCATAAGGGCCTGTACAGTATGTAAAACATGTTTAATATTGTGTTAAGTGAACCTGCTAATGAGATATATTGCTATGAAGCTGCTGCAGTCACCTCATATTGGACCGGGGCACTGTCATCTCATATTGAACTGGGGCACTGTCATCTCATATTGAACTGGGGCACTGTCATCTCATATTGAACTGGGGCACTGTCACCTCATATTGGACCGGGGCACTGTAACCTCATATTGGACCGGGGCACTGTCATCTCATATTGAACTGGGCCACTGTCACCTCATATTGAACTGGGGCACTGTCACCTCATATTGAACTGGGGCACTGTCACCTCATATTGAACTGGGGCACTGTCATCTCATATTGAACTGGGGCACTGTCACCTCATATTGGACCGGGGCACTGTCACCTCATATTGGACCGGGGCACTGTCACCTCATATTGGACCGGGGCACTGTCACCTCATATTGGACTGGGGCACTGTCACCTCATATTGAACTGGGGCACTGTCACCTCATATTGGACCGGGGCACTGTCACCTCATATTGGACCGGGGCACTGTCATCTCATATTGAACTGGGGCACTGTCACCTCATATTGAACTGGGGCACTGTCACCTCATATTGAACTGGGGCACTGTCACCTCATATTGGACTGGGGCACTGTCATCTCATATTGAACTGGGGCACTGTCACCTCATATTGAACTGGGGCACTGTCACCTCATATTGAACCGGGGCACTGTCACCTCATATTGGACCGGGGCACTGTCACCTCATATTGGACTGGGGCACTGTCATCTCATATTGAACTGGGGCACTGTCACCTCATATTGAACTGGGGCACTGTCATCTCATATTGAACTGGGGCACTGTCATCTCATATTGGACTGGGGCACTGTCACCTCATATTGAACTGGGGCACTGTCACCTCATAATAGACTGGGGCACTGTCATCTCATATTGAACTGGGGCACTGTCATCTCATATTGAACTGGGGCACTGTCACCTCATATTGAACTGGGGCACTGTCATCTCATATTGAACTGGGGCACTGTCATCTCATATTGAACTGGGGCACTGTCACCTCATATTGGACTGGGGCACTGTCACCTCATATTGGACTGGGGCACTGTCACCTCATATTGAACTGGGGCACTGTCACCTCATATTGAACTGGGGCACTGTCACCTCATATTGAACTGGGGCACTGTCATCTCATATTGAACTGGGGCACTGTCATCTCATATTGAACTGGGGCACTGTCACCTCATATTGAACTGGGGCACTGTCACCTCATATTGGACTGGGGCACTGTCATCTCATATTGAACTGGGGCACTGTCACCTCATATTGGACTGGGGCACTGTCACCTCATATTGAACTGGGGCACTGTCACCTCATATTGGACCGGGGCACTGTCACCTCATATTGGACTGGGGCACTGTCACCTCATATTGGACTGGGGCACTGTCACCTCATATTGGACCGGGGCACTGTCACCTCATATTGGACTGGGGCACTGTCATCTCATATTGAACTGGGGCACTGTCACCTCATATTGAACTGGGGCACTGTCACCTCATATTGAACTGGGGCACTGTCACCTCATAATGGACTGGGGCACTGTCATCTCATATTGAACTGGGGCACTGTCATCTCATATTGAACTGGGGCACTGTCACCTCATATTGAACTGGGGCACTGTCATCTCATATTGAACTGGGGCACTGTCACCTCATATTGAACTGGGGCACTGTCACCTCATATTGGACTGGGGCACTGTCACCTCATATTGGACTGGGGCACTGTCGCCTCATATTGAACTGGGGCACTGTCATCTCATATTGAACTGGGGCACTGTCATCTCATATTGGACTGGGGCACTGTCACCTCATATTGGACTGGGGCACTGTCACCTCATATTGGACTGGGGCACTGTCACCTCATATTGGACTGGGGCACTGTCACCTCATATTGGACTGGGGCACTGTCACCTCATATTGGACTGGGGCACTGTCACCTCATATTGGACTGGGGCACTGTCATCTCATATTGGACTGGGGCACTGTCACCTCATATTGGACTGGGGCACTGTCACCTCATATTGAACTGGGGCACTGTCACCTCATATTGGACTGGGGCACTGTCACCTCATATTGGACTGGGGCACTGTCACCTCATATTGAACTGGGGCACTGTCACCTCATATTGAACTGGGGCACTGTCACCTCATATTGAACTGGGGCACTGTCATCTCATATTGAACTGGGGCACTGTCATCTCATATTGAACTGGGGCACTGTCACCTCATATTGAACTGGGGCACTGTCACCTCATATTGGACTGGGGCACTGTCATCTCATATTGGACTGGGGCACTGTCACCTCATATTGGACTGGGGCACTGTCACCTCATATTGAACTGGGGCACTGTCACCTCATATTGGACTGGGGCACTGTCACCTCATATTGGACTGGGGCACTGTCACCTCATATTGAACTGGGGCACTGTCACCTCATATTGAACTGGGGCACTGTCACCTCATATTGAACTGGGGCACTGTCATCTCATATTGAACTGGGGCACTGTCATCTCATATTGAACTGGGGCACTGTCACCTCATATTGAACTGGGGCACTGTCACCTCATATTGGACTGGGGCACTGTCACCTCATATTGGACCGGGGCACTGTCACCTCATATTGGACTGGGGCACTGTCATCTCATATTGAACTGGGGCACTGTCACCTCATATTGAACTGGGGCACTGTCACCTCATATTGAACTGGGGCACTGTCACCTCATATTGAACTGGGGCACTGTCATCTCATATTGAACTGGGGCACTGTCACCTCATATTGGACCGGGGCACTGTCACCTCATATTGGACCGGGGCACTGTCATCTCATATTGGACTGGGGCACTGTCACCTCATATTGGACTGGGGCACTGTCACCTCATATTGAACTGGGGCACTGTCACCTCATATTGGACCGGGGCACTGTCACCTCATATTGGACCGGGGCACTGTCATCTCATATTGAACTGGGGCACTGTCACCTCATATTGAACTGGGGCACTGTCACCTCATATTGAACTGGGGCACTGTCACCTCATATTGGACTGGGGCACTGTCATCTCATATTGAACTGGGGCACTGTCACCTCATATTGAACTGGGGCACTGTCACCTCATATTGAACCGGGGCACTGTCACCTCATATTGGACCGGGGCACTGTCACCTCATATTGGACTGGGGCACTGTCATCTCATATTGAACTGGGGCACTGTCACCTCATATTGAACTGGGGCACTGTCATCTCATATTGAACTGGGGCACTGTCATCTCATATTGGACTGGGGCACTGTCACCTCATATTGAACTGGGGCACTGTCACCTCATAATAGACTGGGGCACTGTCATCTCATATTGAACTGGGGCACTGTCATCTCATATTGAACTGGGGCACTGTCACCTCATATTGAACTGGGGCACTGTCATCTCATATTGAACTGGGGCACTGTCATCTCATATTGAACTGGGGCACTGTCACCTCATATTGGACTGGGGCACTGTCACCTCATATTGGACTGGGGCACTGTCACCTCATATTGAACTGGGGCACTGTCACCTCATATTGAACTGGGGCACTGTCACCTCATATTGAACTGGGGCACTGTCATCTCATATTGAACTGGGGCACTGTCATCTCATATTGAACTGGGGCACTGTCACCTCATATTGAACTGGGGCACTGTCACCTCATATTGGACTGGGGCACTGTCATCTCATATTGAACTGGGGCACTGTCACCTCATATTGGACTGGGGCACTGTCACCTCATATTGAACTGGGGCACTGTCACCTCATATTGGACCGGGGCACTGTCACCTCATATTGGACTGGGGCACTGTCACCTCATATTGGACTGGGGCACTGTCACCTCATATTGGACCGGGGCACTGTCACCTCATATTGGACTGGGGCACTGTCATCTCATATTGAACTGGGGCACTGTCACCTCATATTGAACTGGGGCACTGTCACCTCATATTGAACTGGGGCACTGTCACCTCATATTGGACTGGGGCACTGTCATCTCATATTGAACTGGGGCACTGTCATCTCATATTGAACTGGGGCACTGTCACCTCATATTGAACTGGGGCACTGTCATCTCATATTGAACTGGGGCACTGTCACCTCATATTGAACTGGGGCACTGTCACCTCATATTGGACTGGGGCACTGTCACCTCATATTGGACTGGGGCACTGTCGCCTCATATTGAACTGGGGCACTGTCATCTCATATTGAACTGGGGCACTGTCATCTCATATTGGACTGGGGCACTGTCACCTCATATTGGACTGGGGCACTGTCACCTCATATTGGACTGGGGCACTGTCACCTCATATTGGACTGGGGCACTGTCACCTCATATTGGACTGGGGCACTGTCACCTCATATTGGACTGGGGCACTGTCACCTCATATTGGACTGGGGCACTGTCATCTCATATTGGACTGGGGCACTGTCACCTCATATTGGACTGGGGCACTGTCACCTCATATTGAACTGGGGCACTGTCACCTCATATTGGACTGGGGCACTGTCACCTCATATTGGACTGGGGCACTGTCACCTCATATTGAACTGGGGCACTGTCACCTCATATTGAACTGGGGCACTGTCACCTCATATTGAACTGGGGCACTGTCATCTCATATTGAACTGGGGCACTGTCATCTCATATTGAACTGGGGCACTGTCACCTCATATTGAACTGGGGCACTGTCACCTCATATTGGACTGGGGCACTGTCACCTCATATTGGACTGGGGCACTGTCACCTCATATTGGACTGGGGCACTGTCACCTCATATTGAACTGGGGCACTGTCACCTCATATTGAACTGGGGCACTGTCATCTCATATTGAACTGGGGCACTGTCACCTCATATTGGACTGGGGCACTGTCGCCTCATATTGGACTGGGGCACTGTCGCCTCATATTGGACTGGGGCACTGTCGCCTCATATTGAACTGGGGCACTGTCATCTCATATTGAACTGGGGCACTGTCATCTCATATTGGACTGGGGCACTGTCACCTCATATTGGACTGGGGCACTGTCACCTCATATTGGACTGGGGCACTGTCACCTCATATTGGACTGGGGCACTGTCACCTCATATTGGACTGGGGCACTGTCACCTCATATTGGACTGGGGCACTGTCACCTCATATTGGACTGGGGCACTGTCATCTCATATTGGACTGGGGCACTGTCATCTCATATTGGACTGGGGCACTGTCACCTCATATTGGACTGGGGCACTGTCACCTCATATTGAACTGGGGCACTGTCACCTCATATTGGACTGGGGCACTGTCACCTCATATTGAACTGGGGCACTGTCATCTCATATTGAACTGGGGCACTGTCACCTCATATTGAACTGGGGCACTGTCACCTCATATTGAACTGGGGCACTGTCATCTCATATTGAACTGGGGCACTGTCACCTCATATTGAACTGGGGCACTGTCACCTCATATTGAACTGGGGCACTGTCACCTCATATTGGACTGGGGCACTGTCACCTCATATTGAACTGGGGCACTGTCACCTCATATTGAACTGGGGCACTGTCATCTCATATTGAACTGGGGCACTGTCGCCTCATATTGGACTGGGCACTGTCGCCTCATATTGGACTGGGGCACTGTCGCCTCATATTGGACTGGGGCACTGTCGCCTCATATTGAACTGGGGCACTGTCATCTCATATTGAACTGGGGCACTGTCATCTCATATTGGACTGGGGCACTGTCACCTCATATTGGACTGGGGCACTGTCACCTCATATTGGACTGGGGCACTGTCACCTCATATTGGACTGGGGCACTGTCACCTCATATTGGACTGGGGCACTGTCACCTCATATTGGACTGGGGCACTGTCACCTCATATTGGACTGGGGCACTGTCACCTCATATTGGACTGGGGCACTGTCACCTCATATTGGACTGGGGCACTGTCACCTCATATTGGACCGGGGCACTGTCACCTCATATTGGACTGGGGCACTGTCATCTCATATTGAACCGGGGCACTGTCACCTCATATTGGACTGGGGCACTGTCATCTCATATTGAACTGGGGCACTGTCACCTCATATTGGACTGGGGCACTGTCATCTCATATTGAACTGGGGCACTGTCACCTCATATTGGACTGGGGCACTGTCATCTCATATTGAACTGGGGCACTGTCACCTCATATTGGACTGGGGCACTGTCATCTCATATTGAACTGGGGCACTGTCACCTCATATTGGACTGGGGCACTGTCATCTCATATTGAACTGGGGCACTGTCACCTCATATTGGAGCCTCATACATTCAGTCTGATATGAAACAACCAACATGGTACTCATAGTGACCTCAATGATCATTTGTATGATTATTGATCTACACTACAGCAAAAAAATCTAATTTTTATCGATCCACGTTGTTGAGGCGGCTGGCCAAGAGTCGTTCAATGATCAGGTTAATACAGTTCATACGCTGAGCGCTGAGGGGCCCTGACCTCTGTGAGGGGTCTGCTGTAACTAGAGAGTGAGGTGGCCCTGTGTAACTGAGAGATCAACTCTTACCTTGACAGCCACAAGCATCTTGTCCTTGGTAGGGCTGAGGTTATAGCACTCTGCCAGGAACACCTTCCCAAAGGCCCCCTCTCCCAGCTCCCGCTTCAGAATGATGTCCCGACGCTTTATGTGTTGCACGTCTGAGAGAGAGAGAGAGAGAGAGAGAGAGAGAGAGAGAGAGGGGAGAGAGAGAGAGGGAGAGAGAGAGAGAGAGAGAGAGAGAGAGAGAGAGAGAGAGAGAGAGAGAGAGAGAGAGAGAGAGAGAGAGAGAGAGAGAGAGAGAGAGAGAGAGAGAGAGAGAGAGAGAGAGAGAGAGAGAGAGAGAGAGAGAGAGAGAGAGAGAGAGAGAGGAGAGAGAGAGAGAGAGAGAGAGAGAGAGAGAGAGAGAGAGAGAGAGAGGAGAGAGAGAGAGAGAGAGAGAGAGAGAGAGAGAGAGAGAGAGAGAGAGAGAGAGAGAGAGAGAGAGAGAGGGAGAGAGAGAGAGAGAGAGAGAGAGAGAGGGAGAGAGAGAGAGAGAGAGAGAGGGGAGAGAGAGAGAGAGAGAGAGAGAGAGAGAGAGGGAGAGGGAGAGAGGGAGAGAGAGAGAGAGAGAGAGAGAGAGAGAGAGAGAGAGAGAGAGAATTGAATTGCTATGGTAACTATATTCCCAATCAAATACCTACAATTTGCAAACATTTTACAGAGAGACGTGGTTTAAGTGGTCAGCAGGTCCAGGAGCAACAAACCATCAGTGTTTCTGACAGAATCAAGGGCAAGTGTTAAGTGATGGTTTACTGATGGGACTGGTATGTCTTAAATCCTGCTCTGAAGCCTCAGTGTATCTAATGATGAGGTTGGATTAATTGACTACAGGCATACAGAACACAGCCATAAGACTTGCTGTGGCACTACAGTGTTAGAAGAGATGTGAGGTTAAAAACAATTGTGTTTGTTACTTACTTGCAGCATACATAAATATACCACATACATAACATTTCCATTGCCCAGTAATAAAATAACATCTTAGAACCTGCACACCATAGCATCTGCAATGAGGAAATGTTTATTCAACCAGTAGGATGCAATGCTTAAAAGTCTAAATGTCTCTTCCCCTTCCCTCCCCAAAAATAAAGTGATCATAATAATCCAAGCAAACCTGTGAAATGTCTGCAACCTGCCTGCAACCTGTACATTGTGCTAAAATTGTAAAATTGTGAAATCACAGTGTACAGCCAGAATTAGTCCTTAATCTCTATGCGTTCCACCTGTTCTGAGTGGCTGAGAGCTGCATTCTGGGGGAAGTGTGGCTTCCATATGGCAAGTCACAGCAGCAGCTGGTATTTACTCAAAACAGGGGTTCGGATGAGCTGCTGTCCAACACATATGCCCACTAATGTCCAAGGACCAACCCAGTACGGTACCACAGTTCCCCCCTGGAGGACTAGGGCAGAGAACAGAGATAGATGCATACTGAGGGATGGGATGGACAGAGCTCGTATTGCTATTGGTTGGCACAAACTAGGCATTTCCGTTATGAAGCACCCGAAAAATAGTAGCTACAATGCAATGAGCACCATTAAGGCAATAACAAATTAATAACACCATGATATCACTGCAAATATTTCTGCTTGAACTACGACCATAGGTGATCTTAAAAATATGTGTGATAATGGTTTGCACTGGACTGAGACAAATAAAAAAATCTGCAAAACACACACAAATATCAGTAATCACATTAAATAACATTTATTTAATCAGGATCCAGAAATAAGTCATTGTTTTGTTCTCTGCAATTGCTTTTTTTTATCCCCTCCCTTCTCAATTTCCCAGAGAGAGTGATAGGTTTACAATTAGCAGGTCGCTACGTGTATGCTGGAAGGTGTGCTGTCTATCGACACAAAGCAATTAAGGAAGTTACAAATAGCTTGGGCTAATTTTCTCATTACCACAGCGGTTGTGGTGCATTCACCTCTCTGTTTATGTGGGCGAGGGCATCCATTCAGGGAGTTTACCCTCACTGGGCCATATCCCTCTCAGTGTGGCCCAGTAGCACATAGCACACAGCTGGGATAGAACAGGACAAAGTCTTCATCCTAATTAGGCTGCTTTGCATTGGAAGAGCAGATGTTGACTTCACAGTGCTGAAAATGACAGAAGAGCAAACTAGAGCTGGTTTGGTTTCAAATGTTGGCAAATTATTGGTACTTGATTGGGAATATAGTTACCATAGCAATTCTATCTTTCTTCTTTCCCTCTCTCCAGTACAGTAGACCACAAATGAGAAACAGAAGTGCAGCATTTCATTCAGTCCAAGCACTGGCACTTGACTTCTGAATGATGACTTTATGCAAATGCAGCTGTTTTCAGCGGTGACTTTTCATCAAAAGTGACTTCTCATTACATGAACTCTGTTTAACATATTTGAGTTCAAACACAATTGTACAGTAGAATAAACACAGGTGTGAAATACATACCAAATCTTCAATCTATCAGTAAAAGGCTACATTTGAGTCCTTTGTAATAGATTCTGCTGTGAACATCACATAAACCCACAATTTTCCTTTGGGTTGGGAACTAAAATAGGAAGATGCCACAGCAAACTGAAGCAATATCTGCATGTTCCCTGACCCAGTCCTCAAATGTAAAGTCCCCTTACTTCCTGGATTATTTAGTGTTTAGGTTAGTAGCAATGTAATCAGATAGGGATTTACTTCCCTCTAAAGCCTTGTTCACAATGCAGGCCTTAATGCTCAAATCAGTTTTGTTTTTCAAATCTGTTTTGGAATACTGACTGTCCAAACAGCAATCATTTGCTGACATGGCTACGCTAGTTGTCATAGTAATGATGGGTATGTGTGCTGTGGTGTAGGCTGATTTGTGGTGGAAATTGTGCTTCCTATCAGGCAGAAGTTATGTAGCAATCAAGCGAAGGTGACAACAATACCTACCATGGATGTTTCCCAGTAGCTTTGAATGATCAAAATGATAGGGTAAGATCACCTTTAAAGCCTCAAAGGAGAAGATGATCCAACTTTCTGGTCCTTTTTGGTTTGCCACAGAAGTCAACTAGCTAGCTGTTTAGCTTTCTAGCATATTTCCTAGCGTTATAAACAATTAACAAGCTAGTTACCTACCACATGTTCTTGTCAAACTGTCAACAGAGTAGCTGCAAGCAACAAGCTATGACAAAGAAGTCTGAAAACCACTGACTGCAAAGTCGCATGGCCAGGAATCAGATTTGTATCTTATTTCAAACCCCATACAAAGGTGGTTTGAAATGTGGCTTGAAATATCCGGTTCCATGTGCTTTTTGGCTGTTCAGACTGCAGGAAAAATAACAGATTCGAATCGGATATGCAAAGAAATATTGATTTGAGTCATTTGAAACTGCCAATGTGAGGCTTAAAGGCTTAAAAGTTTCTATAATGCCCTGCTCAACATACTTCGATTACATGTACAAACAGAAGTACAGCATTTCATTCAGTCCAATGGCACTTGACAATCTGAAAAAGCACCTCTTCAACCTCAGGAGGCTGAAGAAGGCTGGAGAAATTTGGTTTGGTCCCTAAGACCCTCAAAAACTTTTACAGATGCACAATTGAGAGCATGCTGTCGGGCTGTATCGCAGGCTCATACTTCAACTGCACCGCCCTCAACCGCAAGGCTCTCCAGAGAGTGGTGCGGTCTGCCCAACGCATCACCATGACACATACAGCACCCGATGTCACAGGAAGGCCGAAAAGATCATCAAGGACATCAACCACCCCATGGCCTGTTCACCCCACTACCATCCAGAAAGAGAGGTTAGTAAAGGTGCGTCAAAGCTGGGACCGAGAGACTGAAAAACAGCTTATATCTCAAGGCCATCAGACTGTTAAATAGCCTTCCCTAGCCGGCTACCACCCATTTACTCAACTCTGCACCTTAGAGGCTGCTGCCCAATATACATAGATATGGAATCACTGGCCACTTTAATAATGGAACTCTAGTCACTTTAATCATTTTTACATACTGCTTTACTAATTTCATATCTATATACTGTATTCCATTCTACTGTATTTTAGTCGATGCTACTCCGATATTGCTCATCCTAATATTTATATATTTCTTAATTTAATTATTTTACTTTAAGATTTGTGTGTAATGTCGAAACGTATTAGATACCACTGCACTATTGAAGCTAGGAACATAAGCATTTCACTACACCCACAATAACATCTGCTGAGTATGTGACCAATAAACTGTGATTTGATTTGTACTACTCCTAGCAAGACCTTTCCTACTCTCTCTAAAAACCTATGGGTGTCTCTCACACAGTACCTTGTCTTCTATTCTTCACAATGTTGTTTCTATGATACATGTCCTAACAGTTCTCTCACACAACTTAGTTTTTGCCTCCTCTCAATATTTCTTCACAAAGACATACACAACAACATTCCATGAGAAAACCAGATGCATTTGAGGATTCATGAATGTATCTATGCCGTTAGGCATACTTAAAAAATTAAGAGATTTTGATCTATTTAGATAATTCACAGGAAGAGGAAA
This sequence comes from Oncorhynchus keta, assembly GCF_023373465.1. Lineage (NCBI taxonomy): Eukaryota > Metazoa > Chordata > Actinopteri > Salmoniformes > Salmonidae > Oncorhynchus > Oncorhynchus keta. Next base: position 32,747,617 of record NC_068442.1, on the reverse strand, counting down.
TGTTTTAAATAAACCACTGCCTGCTGAGCTGACTCCTGTTGAATAAGTGTTAGAAGTGTCTGTCTCCCCTCAGTGGCTAGACCATATCAAGTTCATATACAGTACACAACATGTGCAAAACAAGTGTCCTGAAGATATTAGTAATATGGGGTGGGGGAGTGTGTGCTGCTTGCCAGCTAGGTTAATGGCTAATGGCTCTGTGTACTGGTGTAATGAAAACAATGTGGGAATGCGGAGAGAGGGCACAACCTGCATGTGTTCAGTGTTGGGGGCAGGTGGCAGATGGTGCCCCAAAATGACTGTTCGAGGGGATCCCGGAAAGTACCGGCCTGTCTGTTAGTCTGTAAACACCCTTGCACCATTCTCAGACTTTTGTACCTCACAGACAGAAGACACTGTTCTACAGAGCAGAGCACCTTCTGCTCTCACAACTCACCCTTCCTCTCCTCTTATACCTCCCCCTCACACCTAGCGCTCTCCTCTCATGCCTCCCACACGCATCATTCCCCGCTCCTCTCACAAACAAATAAACAAAATGCAAATGAGGGCCGTGGCCATAAAAGGCTCCAGTCTCTGAATCTCTCCATGCGAGTCATCCACAGGGCTCTCACCTGAATCCCAGTGTCACCTTACGTGGTTGCCTTGCCTCATCTTTATTTGATCATTTTTCTCTTATGCAGACGAGCAGAATGAATCTCTATCAGCACATTTCCTCCACAGGCTTTGCCAGACACTGGCTGATACATAATGTAGAGCGCGCTCTCTCGCTCTTCAGAGCAGCACAGTTCTCCAGGTGCTTTGGCTGAGGGGATGTTGAAGAACACTACAGCAAACAGAGGGATGCAGAGCATGAAGTAGGAAAACCATCAAAACACTACAAAAATAAAGCACTCAACGACAGGTCAGAGGAGTGCACTGCGGTTGCTATAGATTTTGTAACCGTACATCTATGGATTGCAAACATACAGTACATTTACACTAGGATTTGTTCCTGTTGCTTTGTTCCAAAAACAATAGGCATATGTACAATATCGTCAAACATAGTACAAATTAATTCGACCTTCTAACGCTTCTACACCCAACCTTATGGTGAGCGAAGGGCCTTGCCACCATAAAGTGAAACTAGATGCAGAGAAGAGATAGACAGGTTATTCACGTATGGAAACATCTATCATATTCTTATGTTGGTGTTGACAGAAGGAGAGATCAAGGAGAGGCAGACACATAGAGAGAGGATATCATACTCGGGTGATTCTGGGAAAGTGTGTTGTGTCAGAAAGTCCTGAAGGGAAACAAAAGGCAGGGCAATTCATGACTGCCGTTGAAACCTGGATGCTGCACAGCACTGTCAGTAAACATGACAATCACATGAATAAGGAATGAGCTTTAAAGTGCGAGCAGTGGTGTGTGAAAAAGAAGTCTCATTGTGTCTGGAGAGGCTTGCGAGAAAGGAAGCAGCAGGCTTCACTTCAGGGCTTTACAACCATCCAAGGTTGGTTGGAGGATTGTACTGTAGCGCGGTGTACATATAAAGAGGGCCGAACATTTTTATTTTTTAATTTTACCTTTATTTAACCAGGCAAGTCAGTTAAGAACAAATTCTTATTTTCAATGACGGCCTAGGAACACTGCCTGTTCAGAGGCAGAACGACAGATTTGTACCTTGTCGGCTCGGAGGAGCAGCTGGAGTCAGTGCCAACCCTCCTAGCAAGGCTCCTCCCAAAACAAAACAGGACATAAGGAAGCCAAAAGAGCACAGTGAGAGATTCAGACTGGGTTCAAATGTGTTATGTGTAGCAGGAGGAATGACTAATACAGGTACTCAAACTCTTTCATACCCCGACTTGAATTTACTTTGGAGTGAACCAGTAGCACTCAGGGTCAGAGGTTGGAACCGGTTCAGGGAACATAACTGAAAACCGGAAATAACGAAGTTTTTAGAGGAACAGAAACATAACTGAGAACGAAAGTGATATATACTGTTCAGGAACAGAACCGTCATTTTAAAAACATGGGAACCGGTTAATAGTCCCCACAAACAAGTGCAACAAAGCTACTACGCAAAGCCAACTTTCTGAAGTTCATAGACATTCACAGTTCCTTCAGAGAATCCGCCCCTCTGTAGATATAATTTTATGGGCCTTATTTGCAATAATGCATGTGATAACAACAAGATGCCCAGCGCTTCATGTCCAGCATTGTCCTCACCTTAATGTCAGTCGCATGTCGTACACTACACTTCACTTGTCTGTCCAATGCAAGTAAATAGCTTGCCCGCTCTTGAGCAAACTGCTCTATCCATTGGTGAAATAATTTAATGTTGAGCTAAATGTAAAAAAAATATATAGATTTCAGAGTTTTAAAAAGGAACAGAAAGGAACAATATAAACCTTAACTTCTTTGGTTCAAACCGGTTCAGAACTTTATTTTGCTGGTCAGAACAGTGGAATGGAACGAAAAAATAATGGTTCTGTTCAGTACAAAATGATTGGAAAATAATTTTGGTTCCAACCCCTGCTTAGGTGAAATTGGATGACCTCAAGTGCAGATGTTGGGGAGATAAATCGGAGTTAAATTGTGCGAGTCAAAATGTTTTGGGGCTGAAAAGCCAATTTTTTATGCTAGAGACTCTGCACACAGTCTGTGTCGCAGAGACGTTAAACACAGTCTGTGTGAGGGTACAAACCACACATATCATCTTCTTGTACAAAAGCTATGATTTGACTTCAACAAATCCTTCTTTGGGATGAAAGAATGGCCAACTACCCATCACATATCGGAACTACTTTAAGTATAGGAAAGCATAGATTTCTTTAATGTAAAACTAGTTTGGTTAATGTGACATATAATGAATATATTCCACTCCAAAACATGCTTCTTTCATCTGTTATGTGTCAATATAGAGCCTGTAAGTATGTGAAGCATTTTTTTTTTCATTTAGATTTTATTGGCAATTTAAAATGTTGAAACACTCCCCCGACTCTAACCAGTATTCCACTGTTATTGAGACACTGTCAAGGTCATATTAACTTTCTGACTCCAGTACTGCAGCAGAAGTTGCATCCATGGATGGATACAGTAGCATAGCAGGAGGTGGAGCGCAGAGCAAGGATAGAGTCTGCAGTGTGATGACCGTTCCGCCACTGAGTTGCAATTAGAATGCTTTTAATGAGTTGGGAGACTCAAATTTGCATACATATAGCTACGTTAAGTATTTACTTCAAGGAAGAAATTAGAGGAAGAAAAAATTAACCAATGGATTTAGCAAGTAATACATACCCAACAAGTGATGAGATGTTTAGCCTGTTCATCATATTACTACTGTATGTTCAGTAATGTATGAAAGTGGCATCAACTGTAAAGTATACTATTTATATGACTACTCTCCTTTTATAATAATAAGTGTCCTACAAAAATGTTCATTTTCTTAAGAGGCCAGCTGTTAACTAGAAGATAACCCTCAACTCATATGTTCATCCTTAAATGGAGCTATAAAAATAGCCATGATTTCTCGGACAATGGGGCTCATTGGATGTTGTTTTGCACCTAAATCCAACTGATGAATACATTGATGGATGAGGGGAGAGGCCACGAAACCTGGCTATGGGTCATGGAGCAGGGTTAGAGCCAATCTCTGATATTGATTGCATCTGGACAAAACTCATATTTTGCTCATGATCCCTGTGTAGGAGACAGCCATCAGTCAACTGTTGCCATGGAAAGAGAAGATGGGGGAGGTATCTGTTCTGTAGTGGTGGAACAGGGGCTAACATTTAGTATCTGGTTCTGAATACTGTTCTTTTCACCTTGCAACAGAAAATTACCTGTCTAAAGAAAAGGAGATTGAGTGATTGATTAAGTGATTGGGTGAGAGAGTGGGTGAGTGAGTGGGTGAGTGAGTGAGTGAATGTTGCTCTATCTTTCTCACATAGTAATGGTATTTTGTTTTACCTCTTGGTAACCTTTGCCATTGCTACCATTCCCGGTAGACAGCCAAGTCTTTGACTTTGAGGTGATTTGAAATACTTCTGGCCTGAAGCTCTTCAAGTAATTACCTGAATAAATACATTTAGACAACAGCTCTGCACTAGCCATATCTGCATTTCATCACTGAACATATTACATCTGCTCATTATGAAAGGCTATAAAAATAAAACCAAGCTGGCAGATGATATAACCTGTTTCATTAAAACACCAGGCAGAGTGCTAAAACAAAGAGGTTGTCTGAAGAGGTAGAAGTCGAAGCCAGATCTGGGTGGGCCTTGCCAGGGGACATGTCCTCCGTCTTTTTGTCACTAAAAAGGATTCGTTTCCCACAGATTTTCTACCTGCAGGTGATGGGAAGGAAGCCAGCTGACCACAAGTTGTGCTGCTCCTATCAGCCCTCTCTCTCTCTGCAGTTATGCTGACTGTCCTACAGCTCAGTAAATAGCTGGTAGCAGAGAGGGGGAGCATTCTGACAGAGGGTACAGGCTCTGACCACAGAGACACTCATGATGAATATTTAAAATACATTTAATCAAATTAGTTCCTTGATGAATTAAGTGAATGATGTCATGTCCTGACCATAGAAAGCCTTTATTTTCTATAGTGGAGTAGGTCAGGGCGTGACTGGGGGGTGTTCTAATTTATTATTTCTACGTGTAGTCTAGTTTTTGTATTTCTGTTGGCCTGGTATGGTTCCCAATCAGAGCCAGCTGTCTATCGTTGTCTCTGATTGGGGATCATATTTAGGTAGCCTTTTCCCACCTGTTGTTTGTGGGATCTTGTTTTGTATTGTTGCTTTTGAGCCCTACAAGGCTGTATGTTCGTTTGTTTGTTTCTCTTTATTGTTTTTGTTGCTGGTTCACATTCAAATAAATTATGATGAACCCAAATCACGCTGCGCCTTGGTCTGCCCATTTCGACGAGTGTTACAGAATGCCAATCTAACTGCGTTTCTGAGCTTGTGTAACGGTCGTCGTAGGTGGAAGAAGAGGAGGACCAATGCGTAGCGTGGTAAGTGTCCATGTTAGATTTATTCGATAACTGATAAAAGAAAACGACAACACGAACAGTCCTGAACGGTGACGCAAAACACAGAACAGAAAGTAATCACCCACAACTCAAGGGTGAAAACAGGCTACCTAAGTATGGTTCTCAATCAGGGACAACGATTGACAGCTGCCTCTGATTGAGAACCATACCAGGCCAAACACAGAAATCCCAAATCATAGAAAAAAGAACAGACTGCCCACCCCAACTCACGCCCTGATCATACTAAAACAAAAACAAAGGAACTAAGGTCAGAACGTGACAGCTTGTTGATGCATCATTTATCATGTATCTCTTCAAGTAAAATATTTGTGCATTTCAGTGAAAATATTTCCTATTCTTACTGTATGTAGGTAAATGTGCACTGAACAAAAATATAAATGCAACAATTTAGAAGATTTTACTGAGTTACAGTTCATATATGGAAACCAGTTCATTTAAATGAATAAATACATACAATAATAATTAATTCCCAGTGATTTCACATCACTGGGAGTTAATTATTATTTTATGTATTTATATATCAGAAAACCAGTCAATATCTGGTGTGACCACCATTTGCCTCATCCAGTCCTCTTCAATGGGTGTGCAAAGTTTCTAGATATTGGCGGGAAACTGGAACATGCTGTCGTACAGCTCGATCCAGAGCATCCCAAACGCTCAATGGGTGACATGTTTAGTGAGTATGCAGGCCATGGAAGAACTGGGATATTTTCAGCTTCCAGGAATTGTGCAAAGGTCCTTGCGACATGGGCACTACATTATCATGCTGAAACATGCAGTGATGGTGGAGGATGAATGGCACAACAGCTGGCCTCAGGATCTCTTCACGGTATCTCTGCGCATTAAAATTGGCATCGATAAAATGCTATTGTGTTCATTGTCGGTCAGTTATGCCTGCCCATACCATAACCCCACCATCACCATGGGGCACTCTGTTCACAACGTTGTCCACACAACGCTCACCCACACGACGCCATACATGCTGTCTGCAATCTGCCAATTACAGTTGAAACCGGGATTCATCCGTGAAGAGCAAACTTTTCTAGTGTGCCAGTGGACATTGAAGGTGAGCATTTGCCCACTGAAGTTGGTTATAATTCCAAACTGAGGTCAGGTCAAGACCCTGGTGAGGATGATGAGCACGCAGATGTGCTTCCCTTAGACAGTTTCGGACAGTTTATGCAGACATTCTCTGGTTGTGCAAACCCACAGTTTCATCAGAAATCCGGCTGGCTGGTCTCAGACGAACTCGCAAGTGAAGAAGCCGACGGTGGAGGGCTGGTCGTGGTTACACGTCGTCTGCTGTCGTGAGGCCGGTTGGACTTACTATCAAATTCTCTAAAACAACGTTGGAGACGTCTTATGGGAGAGAATTGAAGATTACATTCTCTGGTGGACATTCCTGCCGTCAACATGCCAATTGCAGTCTCCCTAAAAACGTCTGTGACATCTGTGGCATTGTGTTGTGTGACAAAACTGCACATTTTGGAGTTGCAATTTATTGTCCCCTGCATAAGGTGCAACTGTATAATGACCATGCTATTTAATTAGCTTCTTAATATGCCACACCTGTCAGGAGGATATGTTGGCAAAGGAGAAATGCTCACTAACAGGGTTGTACTATGAACACATTTTGCACAACATTTGAGAGAAATAAGCTTTTTGTGTGTATTGAACATTTCAGGGATCTTATATTTCAGCTCATGAAACATGGGACCAACACTTCACACGTTGCGTTTATATTTTTATTCACTATATATTTCCATTCAAACCCATCTGCATCTAGTATTAAATATAAACCACAGAAATATCTGGTAAAGCTGACAGATGAATTAACAACGGAAGCCACAGGTACGTGCGTGACACTAGATGAAGCCATTGGATTTACTGTTGCAGTAATAGAAATATCAGTGATTATAACCACACAAGGTGATTTCCATGATGGACCTGATTCTTCATCAGCCGCGGCATTCTACTGGCTGAGGGGAACAACACTGTGATTTATGCTCAGACAGAGAAAATAACGACAGCACCCTCGGGGCCATGAATTTCTGCTGGATCTCGCTCTTGCTGTAAATACGTATTAAAATGCCCTGGAGTGAGCTGGGTAAGGTTTGCTGTCGTCTCTGCTAAGAGAAAAGTTAGCATCTTGTTGGTGACATCTTTTGTCTACAGAGAGCTCAAGTGAGTCTTACCTTAATTATATTAGAATAAATCCATTATCACAAACAGACAAAGGGTTATGACTTATCAGAAACCGAAAGGACACATCTTTCCAATATGATAGTCCTGTACTATAACTGTTTGAAGAACATTTATACCCACTTGCACTAAAAGAGGATGATATTCGACGATTGCTGAAAAAAAATATTAAGACATCAAGCATTACATTTTTTTAATTTCACAGTGAATTTCACTGCGCTGTGTAAATTCTCATTGCTTTCTACTCTTCTGATCTCTTGGAGGAAAGAAACCCACATTGTTCAGTGTTGTTTGAAGGAAAGTCAACGAGGATGAAGTAAGTCTGGTTTTTCCTCTCTGCTCATTAATTGGTTGAATATATCTCATTGCCTACTTAAAGTCCATGAGGTCAGCTTTATCTGAGCAGTGTTTCTCTGAGTGTCTGTCTGTTTTGGGTATTTCATTTTGAACAGTCAATGCCTCATTTAGTATATAGCACAACGTGTCATAAAGGGCATTTTTTAACTTAACTGTCATCCCCATTTGATTTGGATCCTAGAGTACTATATAATGAATGATCAATATACTAAATGTTTCTGATATTTTGCTGTACAAAGCCATCACATGCAGAGACACACAGTAGACAGTACAGTACACACACATACACACACACACGAGAACCTGATGGATTGGCTTAAAAGATTCATGCAATGTATAATGTATAACTCCAGCAATGTATTTTTCAGGACTAAATGTGATTTCCTTTTCTCTCATTGGGTCTCCCTTTCGAACCCAGCGAGCCCCGGGAGTCTGGACTATATTGAAGGTGTGTGTGTGTGCAGGTGCAGGTGTGTGAGCTGTGGGACCATTCATTTAGTTAAACATAGCCCTGGTGGTTTTGATGAGAACCGTGGCTGCAGGAGAGTGCCAGTAACTCATCTTAAATTCACATCACGTACTGTAGCATGTCCTCCATCTGACATGACAAATCCTGCTGCTTTACACACCATTCATGATGAGTTTCTCTCTCTACAGCCACCAGGCACTTCTTGATTGTGTATCAGATGGAACAGCGGATATTGGCTTTGCATGCCTCTGTGTGCCTCTATCATTTTTCATCCATTTATCTTTTTTCTCAAAGATTCACGGAAATGTGAACAATTAGTGTCTCGAGAGGATGCAGACCTTTCCAACATTTAGTATTGATCCAATTACAGTTATGATCTCCACTGAGTGTACAAAACATTAGGAACACCTGGTCTTTCCATGACATTGACTGACCAACTGAATCCAGGTGAAAGCTATTATCTCTTATTGATGTCACCTGTTAAATCCACTTCAATCAGTGTAGATGAATGGGGGAGAAAGGTTAAAGAACATTTTTTAAGCCTGAAGACAATTGAGACATTGATTGTGAATGTGTACCATTCAGAGGGGAAAGGGCAAAACAAAAGATTGAATTGCCTTTGAAAGGGGTATCAAGAACTGCAACGCTGCTGAGTTTTTCATGTTCAACAGTTTCCCGTGTGTATCAAGAATGGTCCACCACCCAAAGGACATCCAGCCAACTTGACACAACTGTGGGAGCATTGGAGTCAACATGGGCCAGCATCCCTGTGGAATGCTTTCGACACCTTGTAGAGTCCATGCCTCGGCGAATTGAGGCTGTTCTGAGGGCAAAGGGGGGTGCAACTCAATATTAGGAAGGTACTACAGAATGTTTGTACACTTAGAGTACATTTTCCATGCCAGGTCAGATAAACGTAGCCTGCTGCTACAGAGTAATATCACATTATGTAGCCTAACAGCAAAGGAATGTGTGGTAATAGTAAGATACAGTGCCCGCCATAATTATTGGGACAGTGAAGCATTTCTTCTTCTTTCGGCTCTATACTCCAAAAGTTTGGATTTGAAATCAAACAATGACTATGGGGTTAAAGTACAGACTGCCAGCTTTCATTTGAGGATATCTTAATCCATATCGGGTGAACCGTTTAGAAATTACATCGCTTTCTGTACATAGTGCCCCCATTTTAGGGAAGCACAAGTATTGGGACAAATTCACTTATATTATATAGTTATAATTTATAATTATAACTTATATCAAATATTCAAGTAGTAAAAAGTGAAGTATTTGGTCACATATTCATAGCACACAACAACTGCATCAAGCTTGTGATTTTCTGTTTGTTTTGGTTGTGTTCCAGATGATTTTGTGCAGAATAGAAATGACTGGTAAATAATGTATTGTGTCATTTTGGAGTCCCTTTTTATTGTAAATAAGAATATAATATTTTTCTAAACACTTCCACATTAATGTGGATGCTACCATGATTAAGAAAAAATGTTTCACTGTCCCAATAATTATGGAGGGTAATGTATATAAAATGCTGTACATGGCCAAAGAGACCTGTTAAATGGCTCATGCATAACATAGGACTGAAAGCACCTGCAGAAAAATTAAGCCCTCAGCTACAAATTCCCTACAAAACTCACTCTTTTTCAGATAGACTGATTGGAATTACTGTATGTGTCTATATGGGGAGACACTAAACCAAATCTGTGTTAAAAAATAAAAAGCTGTAGCAGAGATCAAAGCCTTTAATCAATACACAACTTTTGGAACGATAAAAAGAAAACCAATTCAATAGGAAAAAAGAGAACTGCGAATAGAATTGCAAGAGGGGGGAAAGTCAATGTGAGAGACTGCACAGCATTAGTTAACGTAATCAGCTGCTCTTCAGTCTTCTTCAAGGGATGTGAAAATGGGGACATTACTGGGGGTTCAACTTCAAAAGAAATCCAACAGGAGCAACATTTGTGAGCAAACAAAACATATTTAGAGTTAAATGGCGATAAGGAGTTGCTTGGATACACACAACATGGACAATGAGTGAATATAGCAACCGTTATAGTCTGCGTTCAGATGTAGGTTTCTGGAACCCATGAGAGGATGATTCATGAGACACCATCTTCAGAGGCAGATATAAATCAAGACGATTTTACAAAGAAGAATTCCTATACAAGAGAGCCAGTGGAAATGGTTACACTGCCAATGCAGTGTGTAGAGGTAGAAAATAAAGGACATAAATACTGTACATCTTTGGAAAGTCAGTAAATCAAAATCAAGACCATTTTTATTGGTCACATATACATATTTAGCAGTTGTTATTGCGGGTGTAGCGAAATGCTTGTGAGTTTACTGCTGCTCTGGTATCCAAAAGCTCTTTTCAGCTGTATGTAATAACACAAAAAAATGTCTGGGCTAATAATGTAAGAAATAACACACAAAAAAAATGAAATAATGCAAAGTTGCTTAGGAGCTAAAGGCAGAGCTGCCATATCTGTCCACACCATCTTCATAACCAATTCTGAATCATGGTTCTGAAATGGATCATATATAGAGCAACATGGCACTACCTGCAGAGAGTAAACAATACCTTTAAATCCCAAAGAATGAAACATTCCCACAGTCCCAGATTAGGAGGGATCAAGGCAACATGGAAAATTATATGAAACTCACAGGGCCTCATACATGATTTAAGTATGATTTTATCTATATCGTATTAATAAATGTATGTGAAAGATTTAATAAACAATGGTCACATCTACAGTGAAACATTGTGCTGCTTCTCTCTGATATAAAAAATAATAATTTAAAGACTTTTAAGGTAGGCCTAAATAATTTATTTCTGTTTGAAGGGGTACAGAGGGCATCTTGGGCATTTTGGGCCTTGGGCTAACACTAGCCCATGTTGATAGGAACATACAGAGGGATGATAAGAATGACTGTGAATGTCAACAGAGCTGATGTGTACTCACAGGTAGCAGGCTTATTACAGTTGTGTCCGTGTCTGAAGTATTGCGGGTTCTCAATGACAGGGATACGGGTCATCCCGATGACCACAGCATCTGGCCCAGCGTCAAGGGTACAGGGGGTGATGATGCCATGGTTGACATGGTGAAGAGGGCTAGCCGAGTCTTCCTCACCACTGATCACTGCTACTGGTCCTGAGAGATGGAGGGAGAAAAGAGAAGATTCCTTTACCTTATTATCCAATGTATATGAATGTCCAAAGTATTTTGTATTCTGAGAGAGAGAGAGAGAGAGAGAAGAAATAGAGAAGGAAAGGGAATCTGTCAGACAGCCATCAGGCAGAGGTCTGCCACCATACAAAGGATGGTGCATTTTAATCAAAATAGAATGCAGGAGGATAAATCCATGAGCTGGGCCATTCATAATTTATTAATATGTCTGAAAGCAATAAGCATGCAGACTAATTTGTCAGTATAAGAATTATCTCTGTACGGCTCAGCTCGGTTGCCCTCAGAACGCTTTAAGCAATCTAAACGAGCATTAACTGGCTTAGCCTAATTATGAACCCAACAGTCTTTGCTACAATGGCCCTGGGCAACCATTATTCGTAAAATTCAAATCCTCACACAGCCCTCACACAAATCAATGTCCCATTCATCTCACAACTCTACCTCTCCCATCCCATGCTCGCTCTAACCGCTCTGTGCTCCTACTCTGACAGAGGCATGAGAAAACGGAAACAGGCAATAAATGGTAGAGTACATTCTAAAGAATTGTTTGGGGATTGTCAAATATTTAACAGTGTGTTCCTACTAGGCTATGTACAGATTGTGTCTGATCAGGGCAGAACAAGCTCTATTAAATGGATCCAATATAATAGCAGCTCAGTGTACACTCACTGCAAGCTGCCATGCACAACATCCTGGCTTGACAAGCGATCAGGGAAGACAGATCGGATTCATGGATTGGGCTGTTACAGTGACCGTACTACCGCAACATAGGCGGTCACGAGTCATGATGGCAGTAAAACTCCACATGACCTTTTAGTCACAGTAATTAATCTTCCCCAAGCTCTGATGCTGCTGATGGTCATTAGCAGCCTACCAAACTTGCTAACTGCTTGGTACTCAGCACTCTATTGTCCCTCTAATCACTCTGACATAAATGCAAACGTCATGTCGCAAAGTTTCTATAGGCTATGCAATTGTGTGAGAAAACAGAGTGATGGCCTCTATTAAAAACCTCTTATGGCTTAGATCCCGCTAACGGGATCGACATGACAACAGCCAGTGAAAGTGCAGGGCGCCAAATTCAAAACAGATATCTCGATTTAAAATTCCTCAAACATACAAGTATTTTAACCATTTTAAAGTTAACCTGTTAGTCCTATAGGGGCAGTATTTCATTTTTGGATAAAAAGACGTGCCCGTTTTAAGCGCAATATTTTGTCACGAAAAGATGCTCAACTATGCTTGGAATTGATCGTTTTGGAAAGAAGACACTCTTACGTTTCCAGAACTGCAAAGATTTTCACTGTGAGTGCCCTAGAACAAATGCTTCAGGCAAAACCAAGATGTTTGACCGACCAGGAAATGAACAGGATTTCTGAGGCTACGTTTTCCATGATCGCCTTATATGGCTGTGAATGCGACAGGAATGAACGGACACTTTCTCTTGTTTCCCAAGGTGTCTGCAGCATTGTGACGTATTTGTAGGCATATCATTGGAAGATTGACCATAAGAGACTACAATTGCCAAGTGTCCCGCACGGTGTCTGCGTGGAAATTGGTGCGCAAAAGTCAGCTACCAGTATTTTTCCATCCGAATCAGAGAAGAATGCAGGCTTCCAGGGACGGCATTTCAATGAAGAGATATATGACAAAACACCTTGAGGATTGATTCAAACAACGTTTTCCATGTTTCAGTCGATATTATGGAGTTAATTCGGGAAAAAGTTTGACGTGTAGGTGACTGAATTTTCGGTTAGTTTCGGTAGCCAAATGCATAGTAACAAAACGGAACGTTGTGTCCTACACAAGAATCTTTCAGGAAAAACTGGACATCTATGTAACTGAGAGTCTCCTCATTGAAACATCTGAAGTTCTTCAAAGGTAAATTATTTTATGTGATCCCTTTGCTGGTTTTTGTGAATATGTTGCGTGCTAAATGCTAACGCTAAATGCTAAGCTAGCTATCACCACTCTTACACAAATTATTGATTTTCTCTGGTTCTAAAGCATATTTTGAAAATCTGAGACGACAGGATTGTTAAGAAAAGGATAAGCTTGAGAGCAGGCATATTTATTTCATTTCATTTGCGATTTTTAGAAATCGCTAACGTTGCGTTATGGTAATGAGCTTGAGGCTGTAGTAACGCGACCGCATGCGGGGTGGGGCGGACTATGAGGTTAACTTGTTGTTAATCCCACCACAGTGTCCAATTTCAAGAAGGCTTTATGACGAAAGCACACCAAACGATTATGTTAGGTCTGCATCTAGTCACAGAAAAACACAGCCATTTTCAGTTTACTCTGGGCACCTTATTCATCCAAGCTACTCAATATACTTGTAACGGTTCTCTTCTATCTCCTCCTCTGACGAAGAGGTGGAACAAGGATCGGACCAAAATGCAGCGTGATGATGATGATGATGATTCATGATAATTTAATGAAGGAAAAACTATACATGAAGAAACTACAAAATAATGAGAATGAACACCGAAACAGCCCTATCTGGTGCAAACACAAAGACAGGAACAATCACCCACAAAACACTCAAAGAATATGGCTGCCTAAATATGGTTCCCAATCAGAGACAACAATACACACCTGCCTCTGATTGAGAACCACTCCAGACAGCCATAGACTTTACTAGATAACCCCACTAAGCCACACACCCAACAAAACCCCAAGACAAAACACACCACAATAAACCCATGTCACACCCTGGCCTGACCAAATAAATGAAGACAAACACAATATATTACGACCAGGGCGTGACAGAACCCCCCCCCTAAGGTGCGGCCTCCCGGACGCACAGCAAAACAATAGGGGAGGGTCCGGGTGGGCGTCTGTCCATGGTGTGGACGTGGACCCCACACTATTAATGTCTTAATCCCTCCTCCTCGTGTCCTATGATAGTCCACCCTCGCCGCCGACCACGGCCTAGTAGTCCTTACCCAGAACCTCACTGGACTGGGGGCAGCTCGGGACTGAGGGGCAGCTCGGGACTGAAGCAGCTCGGGACTGAGGGGAAGCTCGGGACTGAGGGGAAGCTCGGGACTGAGGGGAAGCTCGGGACTGAGGGGAAGCTCAGGCAGGTAGTTGGATCTGGCAGATCCTGGCTGGCTGGCGGTTCTGGCAGATCCTGGTTAACTGGAGGATCTGGAAGAGTCTGGCTGACTGGCGGATCTGGAAGAGTCTGGCTGACTGGCGGATCTGGAAGAGTCTGGCGGATCTGGAAGTCTGGCTGACTGGCGGAGTCTGGCTGACTGGCGGATCTGGAAGAGTCTGGCTGACTGGCGGATCTGGAAGAGTCTGGCTGACTGGCGGATCCTGGCAGACTGACGGATCTGGCTGCTCCACGCTGACTGGCGGCTCTGGCTGCTCCATGTAGGCTGACAGCTCTGGCGGCTTCTTACAGACTGGCAGCTCCATGCAGACTGGCAGCTCCTTGCAGACTGGCAGCTCCTTGCAGACTGGCAGCTCCATGCAGACTGGCAGCTCTGGCTGCTCCATGCAGGCTGGCAGCTCTGGCTGCTCCATGCAGGCTGGCAGCTCTGGCTGCTCCCTGCAGGCTGGCAGCTCTGGCTGCTCCATGCAGGCTGGCAGCTCTGGCTGCGCTGAACAGGCAGGAGACTCCAGCAGCGCTGTAGAGGAGGAAGGCTCTGGCTGCGCTGAACAGGCGGGAGACTCCGGCAGCGCTGGAGATGAGGAAGGCTCTGGCAGCGCTAGATAGGCGGGAGACTCCGGCAGCACTGTAGAGGAGGAAGGCTCTGGCTGTGCTGAACAGGTGGGAGACTCCAGCAGCGCTGGAGAGGCGAGGCGCACTGTAGGCCTGATGCGTGGTGCTGGCACTGGTGGGACTGGGCTGAGAACACGCACAGGAAGCCTGGTGCGGGGAGCTGCCACCGGAGGGCTGGTGCGTGAAGGTGGTACTGGATAGACCGGACCGTGCAAGCGCACTGGAGCTCTTGAGCATCGAGCCTGCCCAACCTTACCTGGCTCGATGCCCACTCTAGCCCGGCCGATACGAGGAGCTGGAATGTACCGCACCGGGCTATGCACCCGCACTGGGGACACCGTGCGCTCCAAAGTATAACACGGTGCCTGCCCGGTCTCACTAGCCCCCCGGTAAGCACAGGGAGTTTGCGCAGGTCTCCTACCTGGCGTAGCCCTACTCCCTGTGAGCCCCCCCCAATACATTTTTGGGGCTGACTCTCGGGCTTCCGTCCGCGCTGCCGTGCTTATTTCGCCAACTCCATTATCCGATAACCTTCCGCGCACTGCTCCATCGAATCCCAGGCGGGCTCCGGCACTTTCCCTGTGTCGACCGCCCACCTGTCTATCTCCTCCAAAGAAGTATAGTCCATACTCTTATAGTCCAAACCGTACTCCTCTTTGGGCTGCTCCTGTTGCCTCTTCTCCTGCTGCACCTTGGGGCGGCTACACTCCCCTGGTTTAGCCCAGGGTCCTCTCCCGTCGAGGATTTCCTCCCATGTCCAGAATTCTTTATTACGTATCTCCTGCTGCCGCTGTTGCTTCCCCTGCTGCTCCTGCCTGTTGACACGCCGCTTGGTCCAGTTGTGGTGGGTGATTCTGTAACGGTTCTCTTCTATCTCCTCCTCTGACGAAGAGGTGGAACAAGGATCGGACCAAAATGCAGCGTGATGATGATGATTCATGATATTTTAATGAAGGAAAAACTATACATGAAGAAACTACAAAATAATGAAATGTGAAAACCGAAACAGCCCTATCTGGTGCAAACACAAAGACAGGAACAATCACCCACAAAACACTCAAAGAATATGGCTGCCTAAATATGGTTCCCAATCAGAGACAACGATACACACCTGCCTCTGATTGAGAACCACTCCAGACAGCCATAGACTTTGCTAGATAACCCCACTAAGCCACACACCCAACACCCCACAAAACCCCAAGACAAAACACACCACAATAAACCCATGTCACACCCTGGCCTGACCAAATAAATGAAGACAAACACAATATATTACGACCAGGGCGTGACAATACTGCCCCCAGACCACTCCAGGTCATTTATAAGTCTATGCTAGGTAAAGCTAGGCCTTATCACAGTTCACTGGTCACGATAACAACACCCACCCATAGCACACATTCCAGCAGGTATATCTCACTTATCATCCTCAAAACCAACACCTCATTTGGCCGCCTTTCCTTCCAGTTCTCTGCTGCCAGTGACTGGAACAAATTGCAAAAATCGCTGGAAACTTTTATTTCCCTCACCAACTTTAAACATCAACTATCTGAGCAGCTAACCGATCGCTGCAGCTGTACATAGTCCATCTGTAAATAACCCACCCAATCTACCTACCTCATCCCCATACTGTTTTTATTTTGTTTACTTTTCAGCTCTTTTGCATACCAGTATCTCTTCTTGCACATCATCATCTGCTCATTTATCACTCCAGTGTTAATCTGCAAAATTGTAATTGTTGCCTACCTCCTCATGCCTTTTGCACACACTGTATATAGACTTTATTTTTTTCTACTGTGTCATTGACTTGTTTATTGTGTTATTGGCTTGTTTATTGTTTACTCCATGTGTAACTCTGTGTTGGTGTCTGTGTCACACTGCTTTGCTTTATCTTGGCCAGGTCGCAGTTGCAAATGAGAACTTGTTCTCAACTAGCCTATCTGGTTAAATAAAGGTGAAATATAAAAAAAATTAAATAACAGAACTCATATGGCAGGCAAAAACCTGAGAAAAAAATCCAACCAGGAAGTGGGAAATCTGAGGTTTGTAGTTTTTCAAGTCATTGCCTATCAAATATGCAGTGGGGGGGGGACACAGCTAGGCCAGCAACATATACGTTGAAACGATGGTTAACTTACAAATGTGTGTGTGTATAGGCATGGTGTTTTATTTGGCTACACTTCCAATGAAGTAGCCTCATAGGCCTAGGCATATTATCTTATTAATGTACGTCACAAATTGTGTGGAGTAGGATTGCGTGTCCCTGTTGGTCTCAAAGGCTGCCTCCAAACCTCTGTCATGGACCTTGCATAGCCACGGGGCCGGGGGGCAGTGGTTTGGGTAAAGCCCCATCTAAGAAAGTCATTTTAAGTTCCACAATTATATCCTAACAGCCAACAGGTCTAGCCTCCAGTCTATAAGGTAAACAATTGTTAGCCTAAGTTTGCGGTATAGCTGAGACAATACAGTTGATGTCGGAAGTTTACATTTTCAACAGCTACACTAATTTCTTGTTAACAAACGATAGCTTTTGCAAGTCGTTTAGGACATCTACTTTCAGTATGACACAAGTCATTGTTCCAACAATTGTTTACAGACAGATTATTTCACTTATAAATCCATGTATCACAATTCCAGTGTATCAGAAGTTTACATACACTAAGTTGACTACGCCTTTACACAGCTTGGAAAATTACAGAAAATGATGTCATGGCTTTAGCAGCTTCTGCTAATTAACATAATTTGAGTCAATTGAAGGTGCACCGGTGGATGTATTTCAAGGCCTAACTTAAAACTCAGTGCCTCTTTGCTTGACATCATAGGAAAATCAAAAGAAATCAGCCAAAAAATGTGTAGACATCCACAAGTCTGGTTCATCCTTGGGAGCAAATTCCAAATGCCTGAAGGTACCACGTTCATCTGTACAAACAATAGTATGCAAGTATAAACACGATGGGACCACTCAGCCATCATACCGCTCAGGAAGGAGACGTGTTCTGTCTCCTAGAGATGAACATACTTTGGTGCGAAAACAGCAAATCAATCCCAGAACAACAGCAAAGGACCTTGTGAAGATTCTGGAGGAAACAGGTACAAAAGTATCTATATCCACAGTAAAACGAGTCCAATATCGACATAACCTGAAAGGACGTTCAGCAAGGAAGAAGCCACTGCTCCAAAACCTCCATAAAAAAGCCAGACCACGGTTTGCAACTGCACATGGGTACAAAGATAGTACTTTTTGGAGAAATGTCCTCTGGTCTGACGAAACAAAAATAGAACTGTTTGGCCATAATGACCATAATGGCCATGTTTGGAGGAAAAATGGGGATGCTTGCAAGATGGAGAACACCATCCCAACCATGAAGCACGGGGGTGGCAATATCATGTTGTGGAGGGGCTTTGCTGCATGAGGGACTGGTGCACTTCACAAAATAGATGGCATCATGATCACAACATAGATGGCATCATGAGGATGTAAAATTACGTGGATATATTGAAGCAACATCTCAAGACATCGGTCAGGAAGTTAAAGCTTGGTCGCAAATGGGTCTTTCAAATGGACAATGACCACAAGCATACTTAAAAAAAAGTTGTGGCAAAATGGCTTAAGGACAACAAAGTCAATGTATTGGAGAGGCCATCACAAAGCCATGATCTCAATTCCATAGAAAATGTGTGGGCAGACCTGAAAAAGCGTGTGCGAGCAAGGAGGCCTACAAACCTGACTCAGTTACACCAGCTCACCCAACTTATTGTGGGAAACTTGTGGAAGGCTACCCAAAACTTTTGACCCAAGTTAAACAACATAAAGGCGATGCTACCAAATACTAATTGAGTGTATGTAAACTTTTGACCCACCGGGAAAGTGATGAAAGAAATAAAAGCTGAAAAAAATAATTCTCTCTGCTATTATTCTGACATTTCACATTCTTAAAATAAAGTGGTGATCCTAACTGACCTAAGACAGGGAATTTTTACTCAGATTAAATGTCAGGAATTGTGAAAAACTCAGTTTAAATGTAGTTGGCTAAGGTGTATGTAAACTTCCGACTTCAACCATAGCCTTTAACAGAGATGATGCCCCTTATTTTTGGGATAACCTTCCTTCCTCCCATCCTTGAAGACATCACCGATAGCTGGGTAGTGAAAAGAGTTATTATGCTAGGCTACCAACCTAGTCATGTCACATCAGTGATATTTCTTTATAGCCTATATAACCTATCATCATTTATCTAATTGGCCTATATTTAGATCAATGATTATTTCAAGAAAAGGTTAATCCATCTATGAATATATCCAAACAGCATCCAGGAGTGGTCCTTGAGTTGCCTCTCCTCCTATAGACCCATGCGTAAAACCCCTGCTTCACTGTAAAGTCCTCCCGAAGCCTCGGCCTATAATATACTTTCACTTGCCAACTGTAATGTACAATCAGCTTACTGGTTAGGGTTCTCAATCTAGTGGGCCACTATAGGTTTATAATGGGCTGCAAAATATTTGTTTGTAGTGAATTTAGAGAAGCAGCTTGACATGGGACACATGCACACACAGCCCCCAGGCTCAAGGATCCCAAGGTCATTTGTTAAATTGGGTGTGCTCACGTAGCATACTAGCCTATAGTTGTTAGAAGAATAGTTACCATAAGGGGGAAATACTAAATGTTAGTAAAGCACCATGGATAAGGTCATTAATAGTTTCCATTAGGCACAGATTTGTTTGCAGCGTGTTCGCCTAGGCTACGTTGTAAATAACCCAGAGGGCAGATTGCCGGGGACTCAACCCAGTTCTCTTCACATTCAATGACAGTGCCATTCAAGTATTTTGTCTGTGCTCATAATGCACCATGACCGTTAGAAGAGTGTATGCCTATAGTCTAAAATTGATAAGTGTGAGTGATCAGTGACGCCTGTTTGAACGAGTGTATTAGATCATTAGATTGATGGCCATTAGTTTGTCCCTACTTTTCCCCACCCAAACACACACACACACACAGCTGCATACACACACTAGCATACACACACAACCTGCCCATCTCTACCTATGTATGTAACCACGGTTCCTCCTTCTGAAAATAATCTGTGGCTCAAACTTTTCCAGGTTCTAATACATAGAATAATATTGTCATTATGTGCTAAAAGTGAAAGGATTTCCTTCTTACTAATGCCATTTCTAAAGTATAGTATCACCGGGTAATCTGCCGGAATTTTAACAGTGTTAATCTTGAAATATAACTGAGACTTTATTCTCAAAATTAAAATTTTAGTTTATTCTCAAAATTTTATTTGGAGTTCATTCTAAAAATATTGCCACTTTATTTAAAATATATTACCACTTTATTCACAAAATATTGTGACTTCATTCACTTTATTCTCAAAATATTGCCACTTTATTATCAAAATATTGCCACTTTTTTAAAGCACTATCGTGCAAAAAATATAGTCCAAATATCATCAATCGTTGCTGTTTATTACATTTTTCTCTTCACTTGACCCTAATACTCTTCCGTATACAGCATAGAGTGAAAACAACAACAAACTCTATTATACAGCTGCCAAAAGTTCTGCAGGAAAATAATAATATTGTCAGGAACAATTTTGGTTATCAACATGCACTGTAAGTGATATCCATATTCTTTCACAATGCAACATCCATCATGATTTGCTCTCAATTCAAGACACGGACACACAGACTATTTAATGAAGTACATTTTCTCAGTAACTTCCACCATAACTTGCAACTGATCTAATCACTGACACACAAACAACAGACTGGGTGCCATCTATCTCAGATAACTGAATATCTTCCACAACAAGCCCTAATCCTGACAATACCCAGAAAGTCCCACAATAAAATCAGCATCATTAACGGATGAACCTGGATACTGCTGTATTAAATCAAACAGTGCTGAGGGTTTGAGAAGGACGTCATGCTATAAAAGTGTAAATCAGCTCAGGGGAGGCCTGTGGAGAAGGGTGTATCTCATCTCTCTGAGTTGTTTACTCAAGCAAAGCCCCTCTCTGCAGCTCAAACAAATGTGATTACTGTAGGAGCTGCCCATGGCGTCTGCGATGCAAAGCCTGTGGTAACACAAAGGCAACTCAGCTGAACTGCCACTGGATTGGTTCCTGTTGAATTGTATTCAAGTAGTGACTCAGGAAGCGGAAGGAAACAGAGCAGCTAAAAATACAATATTTATTGGATGCCCAAGTTGAAACCTTGTATTTGCTTTTTATGACTCATTAAACAATCACACAATCAAACAAAGAGCTGTCAAATGAATCAACGTACAAAATAAATTATTCTACTGTAACCACCCTCACTTCCATGAACTCTTTCTATAGTGATAATGGTTCACACTGAGTGTACAAAACATTAAGAACACCTCCTATTCTTGAGAATCAGACCATTGTTGGCATCTGAAGCACTTTAAGGTCTAATGGGCGGGGCTACATTCTGGTGTACCAAAAATGAAGGAAAATGTCTTTGCACATTGTGTGAATCTCTTTCAGAACATGAAAATTCCAAATTGAACACACACTTATTATGGATTATGAATGTATTCTTATAGTGCACTGTAGCAAATCAGTTCAGTTCAGTACAGTACAGCTGTAAGCTGTGATGAACAATGGTTAAAACACATAATATGCACATTTCAAAACAGAATTGATCCATACATGATCCATACACGATTAATACATGATCCATTTTCAAGATATGTAATGGACATCTTTCATAAATACTTTTTACCTTTAGGATCTGTGGCTATATATCAGGCGTCTTCAACCCTATTCCTGGAGAGTTACCCTCCAGTAGGTTTAAACTCCAACCTTTTTCCTGGAGAGCCACCCTCCTCTGAATCAGAGAGGTGCAGGGGGCTGCCTTAACTTCTTATGGCTGGGGGCAGAATTGAGTAGGTTGAATGAATAAGGTGCCCAGAGGTGCCCAGAGTAAACTGCCTGCTACTAGTCCCAGTTGATAATATATGCATATTATTAGTATATTTGGATAGAAAACACTCTGAAGTTTCTAAAACTGGTCATGTTGCACTTCCTAATGCTTCCACTAGATGTCAACAGTCTTTAGAAACTTGTTTGAGGCTTCTACTGTAAAGAAAAGGCTCATAAGGGCTCTTTGAGTCAGTGTTCTGGCAGAGTGCCACAGGCTCGTGACGCTAGTTCACGTGAGAGGTAGCTCTTGTTCCATTGCTATTCTACAGAAAAAGGACATTATTGAAGATTTATGTTAAAAACATCCTAAAGATTGATTATTGATATCGTTTGACATGTTTCTATGGACTGTAACGGAACTTTTTGACATTTCGTCTGCTCCTAGTGAACCCGCTTCGTGACTTTGGATTTGTTTACAAAACACGCTAACAAAAGTAACTATTTGGACGTAAATGATGGACATTATCGAACAAAACAAACATTTATTGTGGAACTGGGATTCCTGGGAGTGAATTCTGATGAAGATTATCAAACGTAAGGCAATATTTATAATGCTATTTCTGACTAATGTTGACTACACAACATGGCAGGTATCTGTATGGCTGGTTTGGGCTCTGAGCGCCATACTCAGATTATTGCATGGTGTGCTTTTTCCGTAAAGTTTTCTGTTGTTTTGAATTTGGCGCCCTGCACTTTCACTAGCTGTTGTCATATCGATCCTGTTAGTGGGATCTCAGCCCTAAGAAGTTTTAACCGACATCCACGAACAGTGGGTTAACTGAGCCACCCTCCTGTAGATTTTAACTCCAAACCTGTTCCTGGAAAGACACCCTGCCGTAGGTTTTCGCTGCAACCCCAGTTGTAACTAACATGGTTCAGTTTATCAACCAGCTAACAATTAGAATAAGGTGTGCTAGATTACTGTCACATGGAATGACGCTGGAGAGACGAAGAAGGTACGTGGAGTAAAACATTCAATAAATAACGGACATGGAACGAGACAGGAACAACGTCAGCAAACAGGCTGAGGCCTGACGTGGGATGGGCGCCATCTGAGCCAACTGGGGCAAGGAAACCTCTCGAGCCAGCTCGGGCGTGAAAGCCCGACGAGCTGGCTAGGCAACCCCGGTTTCATTGGTGGCAACCCAGAGCCGACGCCACCATACCAACCGGAATGCCAGTACTCCCCGATGCTTCGTGTGATGGCTTCTGCATTCTGTCACATGAATGACGCTGGAGAGACGTTGCAGGTACAGGGAGTAAAACATTTAATAAATAACGGACATGGAACGAGACAGGAACAGCATCAGCAAACAGGTAACACGAAAAAAAGATAATCAATGCAGAAGCGGGGAACAGAGCTGGGAACTGACAAATATAGGGGAGGTAATAATAGGTGATGAGTGAGTCCAGGTGAGTCCAATATCACCGATGCGCGTGACAAGGGAAGGCAGGTGTGCGTAATGGATGATAGGAGTGCGTGATGCAGGGCAGCCTGGCGCCCTCAAGCGCCAGGGGGAGGGAAGAGCGGGGACAGACGTGACACTAACAGTTGGAGTGGAAACCTACAGGATGGTAGCTCTCCAGGAACAGGGTTGGAGATCCCTGCTATATGCAGTACTGTATGAGCTTTTGGCTGCTAGATGACCACTTCTGCTAATTAGGTCATTTAAAATGCCTTTTTCTTTCTTCCCTTAATTGGAAAGGTCATACCATAACTCCTGACAGAAGTATCAAAAGAATACAGGTAAATGCTATGAGGACTCTTACCAAGGTAAAGACTTCAATTCTATATTCCTTTCAACATCATGCTTTCAAAATCTTAGCTAGCAAGCTAGCTGTCGTCATCATCAAGTCGACAATCTACTGGAAAATCCTTTTCGATCCTTGTCATATGAAGAGAAATAATGAAGAGAAATTATAGATAAAACGTATCAGTGCTCTTCGGCCATTGGAATATAAACATTTGTCACGACTTCTCCCGAAGTCGTTGCCTCTCCTTGTTCGGGCGGTGCTCGGCGTTCGACGTCACCGGTCTTCTAGCCATCATTGATCCATTTTTCATTTTCCATTGGTTTTGTCTTGTCTTCCCACACACCTGGTTTCAATCCCATTCATTACCTGTTGTGTATCTAACCCTCTGTTGCCCCTCATGTCTTTGTCAGAGATTGTTTATTGTCAGTGTAGTGTTTTTTGTATAAGGTGCTTGACGGGTCTTCGTACCCATATTTGTTTATATTAATTTCTCTATTTAGTGTTATGGACCATGTTACTTGGACATTTATTAAAAGACTCCATTTTACACTCTGTTTGACTCTCCTGCGCCTGACTTCCCTGCCACCTATACACATATATCTGACAACATTACACAACAAGTTGGAAATCGCAAATTCCACAATGAGTGGTTTGGAAGGAATCAGTGGCTAACTGCAAGCATTGCAAAGCAATCACTAGCCTGCTATTCAGTGGAGTGGGTGTGTGGACCCAAGTCTGGGTTCAAGCTTAAAAGGATAAACATTCAACATCGGCCATGCTGTCAATCCAGCATGACTCCTGCCATGCTCAAAACAACTGGAAACTCGGAACGGAGAAATCTCAGACAACTGGGAACTATGAAAAAATTAGCACCGAAAATGAGCACGCTTTGAACAGTCATCCAACTCTGAATTTCAAGTCGGGAACTCGGGCCTCTTTCTAGTGGTCCGACCTGAAGATCACTGACGTCATCATGATTCAACCTTGTTTTTATGACAAAATTTGATCATGAAGGACCTTCCTGTTCAAGTGAGCACAGCACACCTAGGCGAGTCCAAAAATGTATTGTATGCTGCTGCATAAATTATGTAATATGCCAGGGAGATATGTATACTGTAGCTAAGAAAGTAATACTAAGTGCATGTTGTGTAGTAAGCTGTTAGTAGTCCATGTGCCTCACCCCTCATCATTTTGCAGACTGTTCTGACTTGGTGGTGCAAATGAAGCCTATAGCCTATTTAAGAGAACGTTCCTTTCTGAATTTTGACTCTGTACATTTCAAAAGTGCTTAGTTATATTGACTACGTCCGTCCTAGCTCCCTCATTAATGTCTTAAATCGAAATTACGGATTGCCTTTTATCCGCTCGTTGTCCCCTTGTGCCATAGTTTGTACATATCAATTGTCATTAGAAACCACATTTGTTTAAGCAAGTCAGCCATATCAGCTATGTTTTTTTAAAGACAGTAAATGAGACTGAATTAACTGTTTGGCTGTCAGACAAGGCTTACCTCAGGTATAGCTGTGGTAAGGTGTTGGGACTGCTAGTAGCACTCTGCTGTTGGGACAGCTTTATGTAGGCCCTAACAGTTTGCCTTTATAGTGTAATTAATGTATTATTTTGTGTTGTGTTGTGGCTTTCTTTGCTGTCATGCATCCCCCAAAAATTGGGGGAGTTTGTCCCACCAAGATTTACATGCTAAAATCGCCATTGTATACATTGAATGATAAAAAAATAACATACTGTACATTAGTCAGTCCCTTCATTTAGCTCTCTTTTAGAGGCCCGCATCAATAAAAGTGCTTGTATCAATTTAACTAAGTGGCTGAACGGTGAATGAATTGTGAGCCTTCATGATGAATTCATACTAAGGCAATACATTTTCTCTTTATTTCTGTCATCCCTCTATCCTGTCTCCCCCTTAGATGCTATGGGTATGTGTAGATTGTAGTGAATATGAGATGCTACTTCTATACTGCTTTTAGGAAAACTATATTATGGAAATGGTGACATCAACTCAACTCCACTGCTTTTTACTTCACTGTGAATAGCACCTTCCAGATGATCTAAACTTCAAATAACCCAATACTATGCCTTTTCAACGGAAAAGGTTCCTTCATCAGCCCTGAGCATTACATAAAGCACTTCGAAAACATATTTCAAAGATGAATACTTTCTTCTAACATGTATAGCTTCAAGGCTAATCCTAGTTATTGCCAAAAAGGAAACATAATTTTTAAACTCTTTCTTCTTATTCAACTGAAGAACAAAGCCAATTTAATAAGATACTGAGATGGCCGGCAGAGAGCCAAGTGTTTCCTGGCAAGAGATGGACTGGAGGAGGGAGAGGAGGAGGATAAAGATGGAGGGGTGGAGGAGAGGGACGGGGTAGGGGGAAGGGCCGTAGGGCCCAGGGCAGGAAGTGTCAGATAAACGATGGACCGCTGGGACTGTCAACTCAGGGACATTTCCCCAGACCACACACAGCATGTCCCCAGCAGGCACAGAGAGAAGAGAGAGAGAAAGATGGATTCACAACAAGCACCCAACCACCACATTGCATTCGCACAACACACCAGTGAACCGCAACTTTAAATCGGTTTCTATTTTCTGTCCTAAATCTTAAAATAACATCCTTTGCTTCTAGCTATGTTTTCTTAGTTTGACTCCTGAAAGCAGATTTGTATGTAGTATAAATTGATTCACATGTCTGTGTTTGGTTTTCCTGACAGTAACTGTCAAACAAAGATGGTGTTAAGCTTGAATGCATCTTCAATCCATGTAAATGAGCATGTAGAAATCTTTTTTCAGACACTTTCTCTCCCTCACCTCTGTTAATTATAAACCTAAAATAACACAGAGCACACAGAGAAATATAAATCAACACATCGTTAATACATACATATATAGTATCAGCACAGACTCCCTCACAGCACTGCTGAAGGAAACCTAACTGTCAGGTAGAGGTTAGAGTAGAGAAGAGTCGTAAAGGTTCAATCAAAGTGAAAAAGAATGATGCGGCTCAGGTGACTTGGAGTAAACACAGTCAAAAAGAGAGAGGGCGAGGCATTGACAGGCCCGGTCTCACAGTAAATGAGGTGACTATGGTAAGTCATGACTCTGAGGTTTGGTATTGGACCTGAGCGCTCCACTGCGTCTCTCTACTGCTTCATGAATCCATTAACAGCGGAGATTTGGCGCCCGTCGCCATGGAGCCAAGCTGTTCATCACAGTGTACATGTGACACAAGAAGGAGATGGAGCACAGTGACAGGGAACAACTTAAACACTCCACATGAACTTTCCAAAATACCCTGCTAAACCTCATTAACATGTTTCTCTCAACTAAACCTTGGCATGAAGCCCCCACACATACTCATCCAAAACGCAGGGACAATGAGATAATGACGATTCATTTTAATCAACAGCACTGCAACAAAAGAACAAGGGGATATAACAGCCAACAATGATCTGTCCTCTGGTAGTTATATAGCATTAACTGTAGGACATTGTGACGTCCTCTGTCTATTTTTCCCCTTCCACAAGTTGTGACAAACTGTGACAAAATGCCCCAGGCATAAAGGTAGTCAATTTTACGGCCCTAAGTAAGTAGGCTGTGGGATATTTATGGCCCAGTCACAACAGACAATGTGTATTTTGTATAGCTGAATAAAAGTGCTTGGAGAGAGGTGAGGGGAAGAGAAAGACAGTGCCTCAGCAGCCTAGCCTGGGGGGACAGGCGAAGGGCCAAAGGCAATCGACAGAGGCCATCCTCTACAGAAATAAATCAATCACCTCCTATTGTCCAACACACCTGACCCAACACCCCCACGCACCAGCCACGAGCCACCAAGCAGCAGCCACCAGCCACCAGCCATCAGCCAACTGATCTTCAAGGTTTATTTGTTTTGGTTGGTGTTTGTCTGTGTGTGTGAGAGTGTGTGTGAATGAAAGTGGTATTGCATGAGTGTGTTTGTGTGTGAGAGAATATTTACTGTGTGACTGTGCAGGTTTTCAATTTCGACAAAGCTTCACTTATTGCTGTTCATTATAGCACACGTGCCAACTCCAAGTTCAATAGGTAAGAAAGGCATCATTGTATGGTAAACTGTCAAGGCCAACAACACCATTTGAATCAGAATCTAATTTCTAAAAAAGTATATTGTGTATTGTATTGTCTATAAATTGAGAAGAATGAATTGATAGAGTGTATCTGTGGTTCTCACAGAGTCACATTCCTCCATTAATAGGCTGTTTAACCTCACAGCAGAAGACTTGTTGTGTGAGAGCCTTTCTTAGGGACCACACAGCATTGTAGCACAGGGACTCTATTCATGAAAGATGCACTGCATCACAAACCAAGGTTAACATGCCATCGAGGCTAGGGCACTATTCTACTATGAAAAACATTGTGCCATGAAGTGCTTAGCAACCAAGAATAGAATGGGTGAGGACAGCTTTTCTAATGGGAGAACCTTGCTAAGTCAATGCATTGAAAGTGAGTTGTCCAGCGGCATTGGAGACAGTGAGCTGAGACCCAAAACCATGACTCAGAGGAGGGGTCTTAGCTGGAGCAGGGCCAGGGCGGCTAGAGTCACACACAGCATCGTACTCAAAAAAGCCATACTGTAAACGTAAGATAGACTTAGACTTTTTTTGTAAATCTTGCATTTACAATAATGCACTATTTATGTGAAAGTTGAAGTTACGAGCTCATATCTCATGCTCCTAGCATCCTAACAAAACCTGAGTCTGACAACCCAAAAGACACAAATAAACTTAAGTTCCGAGAGAGACAGTATCTGCATGTGTTTCAAATATAAAGGATAGTATATGTATGCCTACTGTGTAATAATAAACACATGACCATAATACACGCACAAACATACAACAAGATTTGTCTCCACCCGGCAAAGGAATAATCTAGACAAAATCTGCATTCCCATTCTCCATCCCTTACCAATTCCTCTTACAGCACAACAAATAACACAATCAAGTCGACAACATCGTCCACAATCGTTGATAAAAGCGTCAGTCATGAAAGGGGGAGTGGGATTAAAACAGGAACAGTTTTGACCATGGTGACTAATGCTACCTGCTAAATAGTACAAATCATGTGACCAGGCTGAGTCAAACATCTATAATCACACAGGAATTGAGCCAGCAGCACATTTCATTGCATTCTACTTGAGGGGATTCATCCATTCCACTCTGCTCATTAAGTTCTCTGACCCCAGCCCAGCAGACCAGCCTGCTTGGCCCTCACCAGAGGGGGCGGCCGGGTTTTACACCCCCCTCAGAGAGTTACCCTGGGTACTTTGAAACACTGCTGTTTACATTCAGCATGTTTAGCCAGACTAAGCTGTTAAAACCATAAGAAAATATAAATCGTATGTCTGCCAATATTATAACAACCTTTACCAGTGATTATCGTGTTAAATCCCAACAGCCTTCTTCATTTTCTCTTTCCTTTCTTTTCTCCAGCCATGCAGGCTGTGTCTGAAAATCACGTCACTGTAAGAGGACAGTCTCTGTGGAGTAGCGACACCCGTTGGCCATGCCTCATGTCACAGCACCGCGCCCGGTCCAACAGACCTCATCCCTCCCTCCTCTCCTATCCCCTCATGCAATGCTATCCCGAGCTGGAGGAGAGGGCTGTAAATCAAAAAGAGGAGTGACAGCCACACACATCCATCATCCATCATCCACCATCCATCATCCACCATCCATCATCTATCATCCACCAGCCATCATCCATCATCCATCATCCATCATCATCATTCATCATCCAACATCCATCATCCACCATCCATCATCCACCATCCATCATCCATCATCCACCATCCATCGCACAAGAAAAACATTTCCCTGATTGTGTGCTGCGGCAAGGCGGCGGTGGGCGTTGCCAGTGGCAGGTGTTCAACAACTCCTGCATGCTAATGACCTGGCTTCCCCAGGCTACAGTATAGAGCACAGATAGAGCCAGAACGAGGAAGGGGCAGGGGAAGGGTTCTGGGGGCCCATTCATTATTAAAAGACCCAGCTGGGGGACAGGAGAGAGGAGTGGAGGGTGGAGGGGGTATCCATGCACTGTTATTGAATGCTGGCCATTATTAATTTACCTTTATAACCAGCATGGGGGCGAGAGGCCATGGGTTGAGAATGGAGGAGGATGGGGTAAGGGGGATTACAATACCTGAACGAAGGCCAGTGTTCAATCAGATGTCCATGGTGTACACTTTCCTCCTTCAAATCTCCCCTATCCATCTCTTTTATCATATATTCTCCCTCACTCTCTGACTTCCTCTCTTCCCAGTCTTCTTCTCTTTCTGTTTCTGCACTCCCTTCCCTACTTGCCCTTTTCTTTCCACATGTCATAGCCTCTCTCCTGTGGCAGCTGCATGGCCAAATGAATACAGATTCTGTGTCTGGTCTCAACAGGACTGTGGTGTGGGCAGTGGGAGAGTGGCTGATTGGACAGCACGCTCACTGGGGTAACAAACATATATGCACCCTGCCTCAGCGCACAGCTCCTCAGAGTCACCCCTCATATCTCTCCCTGTACGGCATATGTTCCACTGTGGAGCCTCATCTCAGCCTTTGTGGAAGGCAGACAGCAGAACACATTAACAGGGGGAAGCACGCCTGTCAGAGTGCTCTGCCACACCAATGCTCTGCTACATAAGGAAGAAAGATTGAGGCATCGTGTCATTTTACACACCACCCAGTCATGTGTGCCTATTAGTAGGACCTACACTGTCTGTCTGCGACGGTAAAGGCTTGTGTCTACAATGAACATCCTGGTTTGCCTATATGAACTGTGATACTTTCATAGTTCATTCTGCAGTTTGTATCTTTGGTGAGTTTGCATGTCAATTAAAATGTAATGCAACGATAAAGGTTATTCATCATGCAAGGTTAGATTAGAGAAACAATCCATGAGCAACGTGATAACATGCCCTCATGTGCTTTCAAAGAGCGAAATATCACAATAAGTGTGTTGTGTGCACGCGCATACACGCCTGTGTATGTGAAGGTGTTGTGAGTGTCCTCTCTGTGCTCGGACAGTTCCAGTGTTGTGTGATGTATCAGAAACAGTACTGGCCAGACAGAGCAATCAAAGCAGACAGTAAACTGTTGAGACAGGTCAAGGTTTTTCATTTCAAAGCCATCAGCGTATTAAGACTGACGTGCCCTTTGCTTTCCCTCGCCATCCCCTGACTCCTCCCTGTAACTGGTTTACTGGAAAAACCAGGAAAAGTGATGCCAGCGCAGTGACAGAAGAGGCATGCAGTAAGACATTAGACAACAAACAACTCCCCTTCCTCCCCGGGAGGGTGTCTCTCTCTGTCTGTTGACGTGGCGGTGCCAAGTGAGGACATGATGACTGTTGTTGTTTTCCATTTACAATGAATTCATTTGTCACCATAACATGGAACAAGGCTTGGAAATGGAGAACGTTCCCATCCAGAGACTACCAGTGGTCCTTTAATCTGTAAATCAGTCACTGTCAGTGGGGTTCTCTAACTCTCACACTGGGCCTATGCAGTACGCCCCTTCAATCACGACAGTCAGAAACAGACATATAGTCTGACACAGGGAACACACAATGTTGACGAAACCTTGTTAGCACCCAGAGCCACAGCAGCAGACAGGAATGCTCCAACGCTGTATTGCAGAATGGCAGGCACAGCGTATGTCACATAGGGCCTCTGTGTGATGGGTGGACATGGCTGGATTAGGCCTGGCTTGCAGAGAGAATTCCAATTGATCCCAAAAGTGTTCGATGGGGTTGAGGTCAGGGCTCTGTGCAGGCCAGTCGAGTTCTTCCACACTGATCTCGACAAATAATTTCTGTATTAACCTTGCTTTGTGCACGGGGTCAATGTCATGTTGAAACAGCAAAGGGCCTTCCCCAAACTGTTGTCACAAAGTTGGAAGTACAGAATGTAATTCTATGCTGTAGCATTAAGAATTCCCTTCACAATGTCATGCTGGAACAGGAAAGGGCCTTCCCCAAACTGTTGCCACAAAGTTGGAAGCACAGAATGTAATTTTATGCTGTAGTATTAAGTTTACCATTTCGTGAAGCACCAGACAAACAGTTATTGTGCTGACGTTGCTTCCAGAGGCAGTTTGGAACCCGCGCTACGCGTTTTAGCACTTGGCGGTCCCGTTCTGGGAGCTTGTGTGGCCTACCATTTCGCAGCTGAACCCTTGTTCCTGCCACTTCACAACAACAACATTTACAGTTGACCGGGGCAGCTCTAGCAGGGCAGCAATTTGACAAACTGACTTGTTGGAAAGGTGGTATCCTATGACGGTGCGACGTTGAAAGTCACTGAGCTCGTCAGTATGGGCCATTCTATTGCCAATGTTTGTCTATGGAGATTGCATGGCGGCATGCTGGATTTGATACACATGTCAGCAAAGGGTGTGGGTGAAATAGCCAAATCCACTTATCATTTTGGCCATGTGGTGTATGTCTGTGGAGGAATAAAGATGTTTAGACAATTAGGGCTCTATTTTAGGCTGCCCGTTAAGCCTACGCAATTGTCAAACACGCACTCGTTTGCAATTTTGTCATGTTAAAGCCGGCACTCTTATATTTTCAAACCCTAGCGTGGGGATCGGTAATTTACTTGTCTTATATGAGCTCGCTTGTGCTCAGGTGCGAGGGGTGGCAGTATATGAGGAGTGTCCTTAAAAATGTGTGCCAAAGTGCTAATTTCAGTATGCACTGGTGGGGATATTTAAGACAGGGATATTTTTAGCAGTAACACACAGATATTTTTTGCATTAATTTGGTTGTTTATGGCATGGATTTTGACAACGGAAGCGTTCAGTGACATTATGCACATAGAACAAGAGAGACGTGGTTTTTGTGCCGTAAATCTTGTATTGGTCAAAATTTATTTGGGTAGTCCGGATTTTCCATCTGTAGATGCTCTACAGATGGTCATGCTATCAACAAAATATCTGTTGATAAGCAACTGCTTGCTAAGGTTGTGGTTAAGGTTTAGAATAAGGGTAAGGGTTAAGGTTAGGGTTAGAGCTAGGATTAGGGTTAGTAGATAATTAGTTGAAATGTTAACGATAGTCAGTAGAGTATTTATATATGGACCAGTCAAAGAAAGTGTAACCCTCATATTTGGAGAAAAAAAAATCCCCATTTTGTTTCATTTGATTATAAACCAAGCATAACCTCCCTTCCTCTCATTGAAAGCTGTTTTTTGTGTCCTGACCAATGCATTCGCCAAGTATTCAACACTATCATAAAGGGTTTGAAACGTGAGACTGCTTTGAAATAAATCTTAATTACCAAAGCTTTATTAAAAGATCAAGCTTGGCAGCAGCAAAACAGTGTGCGGACATCCCCTTTGTATCTATGTAGGCTATTACATTCTTTTAGCCAGCTCCTGTTATTATTTTGGATGTGTATAAAACCCCCTCCATATAGACTATACTGTATTCCATCATGGAACTAGAGATGAGGTTATCCGGTGACACTCATATTTACAAAATGTTTAGTTTTTTTCCTGTAACAATTGCTTGTTTTCAGTTTCCTTTGATGAAAAGCAGGTATTTTGTAGGCTACCCTTACCCTACTATAACAAAAGCTGGTTCAACAGCAATCCGTCTGGTGTCTTTCTTACCCTGGCCATGCATTCACCAAGTACTCGATTCATTAAAGTTTTCTTAATTAAATGGTATACTCGTGATGCTTTTGCTATCATGCTTTTTCATTACTCACAATTCACATAGGTCTAACCTCAGTGCATACGTCATTCAGTTTGAATCCATCCCGATATCCAAAGAATCCATCTTGTCCGGTTACCATAGACGTGCTCCTCCAAACGTATTTGACCCTAGGACTGCCTACAGTTCTGGACCCTTTGCACCCTCTCCCTTTGCACCCTCTCCAGATTATTGACCCCTGCCTGTCTTTGACCTGTCTTTGACCTGTCGTTTGCCTGCCCCTGTACTAGAAATACACTTTTGTTTCTTCAACACTGTCTGCATCTGGCTTACACCTGAAACGTGATATGTCTTACAGCTCCTTGCCTCCTGTTTCTCCTGTTTTTCATAAAATCTATGAAAAAACACATATGGTATCATGTAGTACCCAAAAAAGGGTTAATTAAACAAACCAAAAAATATTTTATATTTTAGATTCCTCAAAGTAGCCACCCTTTGCCTTGATGACAGCTTTGCAGACTCTTGGCATTCTCTCAACCAGTTTCACCTGGAATGCAGACTCTTGGCATTCTCTCAACCAGTTTCACCTGGAATGCTTTTCCAACAGTCGTGAAGGAGTTCCCACATATGCTGAGCTTGTGTTGGCTTCTTTTCCTTCACTCTGCGGTCCAACTCATCCCAAAACATCTCAATTGGGTTGAGGTCGGGTGATTGTGGAGACCAGGTCATCTGATACAGCACTCCATCACTTTCCTTCTTGGTCAAGTAGCCATTACACAGCCTGGAGGTGTGATTTGGGTCATTGTCCTGTTGAAAAACAAATGATAGTCCCACTAAGCCCAAACCAGATGGCGTATCGGTGCAGAATGCTGTGGTACTGTAGCCATGCTGGTTAAGTGTGCCTTAAATTCTAAATAAATCACAGACAGTGTCACCAGCAAAGCACCCCCAAACCATCACACCTCATCACCACCATCATCCGTTCACCTACTCTGATTCACAAAGACACGGCGGTTGGAACCAAAAGTCACAAATTTGACCGACCTCAGAAATTGTAGCCCAAATAAATGCTTCACAGAGTTCAAGTAACAGACACATCTCAACATCAACTGTTCAGAGGAGACTGTGTGAATCAAGCCTTCATGGTCGAGTTGCTGCAAAGAAACCGCTACCAAAGGACACCAACAAGAAGAAGAGACTTGCTTGGACCAAGAAGCACGAGCAATGGACATTAGACCGGTGGAAATTTGTCCTTTGGTCTGGAGTCCAAATAGGAAATTTTTGGTTCCAACCGCCGTGTCTTTATGAGACGCGGTGTGGACGAGTGGATGATCTCTGCATGTGTATTTCCAACAATAAAGCAAGGAGGAGGTGTATTGGTGTGGCGGTGCATTGCTGGTGACACTGTCTGTGATTGATTTAGAATTCAAGTCACGCATAACCAGCATGGCTACCACGGCATTCTGCAGCCATCTGGTTTGGGCTTAGTGGGACTATAATTTATTTTTCAACAGAACAAGAAAGATAGTAGGATAGTGATGGAGTGCTGTATCAGATGACCTGGCCTCCACAATCACCCAACCTCAAACAAATTGAGATGGTTTGGGATGAAGAGGTCCAAAGAGTGAAGGAATGCCAAGAGCGTGCAAAGCTGTCATCAAGGCATAGGGTGGCTATTTGAAGAATCTCAAATATTAAATATTTTGATTTGCTTAACACTTTTTTGGTTACTACATCATTCAATATGTGTTATTTCATAGTTTTGATATCTTCACTATTATTCTACAATGTAGAAAACAGTCAAATAAATAAAAACCCTTGAAATAGTAGGCGTTCTAAAACTTTTGACCGGTAGTGTACATTCCACAACTATTTGAACATTAACCCACACTGTCTAGACACGCCTCATGGTATCCTCCCATTTCTTTGTACAAAACACCAGGGCACCTGGGTGCCTATCATGTTCGATTCTGCAAAGTTCTATTCTACAGCCACATCTTACCGATTTTCATCTACAATACTACTCCCCCAAATGGAGGAAGGAACACAACTAACAGACAAAAGAAATGCAATTATATAAAATTATAAAAACAGCAAGATCAATAGCTAATTACAAGGACTTTATCTCTACTGAGGTCATTCAGTTCAGTGGATGGTAGGTGTGAATATGGCCAACAGGCACTATTTCCTCCTCTGTGAGGGGGGAGAGAGAAGGGGGGTGAGAGGAGGAAGGAGGGGCAGAGAAGGGGGAAAGGATGCCTGTGAAGGGAGTATAAGGTTCAGGGTAAAGGGAGTAATTGATTTCTACTTGTTAAAGGTGACGGTTCCAGTGATTAAACACAGGGTCATTTCACACTCAACAAAAACACACTATGTTCCTCTTAGAGGAGTTCAGGCCATCGCCACTGCAACACTACTGAGCCCACCCTGAGACTGATGACATACATGCTACAGTCCTCTAAGCTTACCACACAGTGTGGGTTGATGGAAAAAACAGGTGCTTATTAAGGATGATAATAACGCACAGGGCCAGCATGAAATGGCTTTCTAATAAAAAAAATACTTTATTATAAATACTGTATACCATTTCACATGGTCACTGTGGGAGTATACTTGAAAGAGATCAGACAGGAAGGCAACATCTCACTCAGCCGTTCCATTCTGGGCCACTTCTGTCGTGCATTTCAAAGTGTTCCATTTGGATAGGGTGATGCGTCATAAGGCTTGAACAAGACAATGTACTCAGGGCTGCAGAAACTAAGAGCTTTCAAGAGGATGAATAAAATATTCACACAATGATTTGAGAAACACTTTCTGTCAACGTTATTATCTCACCTTCAGTTAACTCCTAAAGGTAATGGCAAAATGTAGATTTACACCTAAATAGACATACCCAAAAACAGTGTTAATTTTAGCACTAGATTAGATTGCCTAGTCGTATTCATATTGACTAAATTATAATTGTCTTAGTCACATTTTTTACATTTGCATAACGATTTAGTCTAGTTAACATAAACATGACGAAAACAGCGGGCCTTTTTAGTCAACTAAATGCCCTTTCATTTTAGTCACATCACATTTGTATTGCCTCATTACCCTAAATTAAACATACATGACTGACTTCCATGTGCACAAACATTGTCCTTGTCCAACTAACATATTTTTCTGCATATTATATTCCCAAAAGCAAAAATATTGTAAGGGTTGTCATCGGTGGAAGAAGGATCGGACCAAAGCGCAGCGTGATAAGTGTTCATGATGATTTATTCAAAACTAACTGAACACTGAAATACAAAACAATAAACATTGTGACCAAAACGAAAACCGAAACAGTACCGTGTGGCCCAAACACTCACACGGAAACAAACACCCACAACCCAAAACTGAAACCCAGGCTACCTAAGTATGATTCTCAATCAGGAACAACATTTGACAGCTGCCTCTGATTGAAAACCATACTAGGCCGAACTCAAAACCCAACATAGAAAAATAAACATAGACTGCCCACCTAACTCACGCCCTGACCATACTAAAACAAAGACAAAACAAAGGAACTAAGGTCAGAACGTGACAGTAATCCCCCCCAAAGGTGCGGACTCCGGACGCAAAACCTGAACCTATAGGGGAGGGTCTGGGTGGGCGACTGACCGTGGTGGCAGCTCTGGCGCGGGACGTGGACCCCACTTCACCATAGTTTTTGTCCATCTCCTCAACCGCCCCCGTGGCTTCTAATGAGCGGCAACTCTCGCCGCTGACCTCGGACTGGGGACCCTCGCCATGGGTCCCGAATGAACGGGAGATTCCAGCAGCGCCGGACAGGCGGGAGACTCGGGCAGCGCCGGACAGGCGGGAGACTCGGGCAGCGCCGGACAGGCGGGAGACTCGGGCAGCTCCGGAGTGAAGGGCGATTCTGACATCGCCGGTGTGACAGGCAGCTCTGGCAGCTCCAGGCTGACTGACAGCTCTGGCAGCTCCTGGCTGACTGACGGCTCTGGCAGCTCCTGGTTGACTGACGGCTCTGGCAGCTCCAGGCTGACTGACGGCCCTGGCAGCTCCTGGTTGACTGATGGCTCTGGCAGCTCCTGGCTGACTGACGGCTCTGGCAGCTCCTGGCTGACTGACGGCTCTGGCAGCTCCTGGCTGACTGACAGCTCAGGACAGACTGGCGGCTCTGGCAGCTTAGGACAGACGGGAGACTCTGGCAGCTCAGGACAGACGGGAGACTCTGGCAGCTCAGGACAGACGGGAGACTCTGGCAGCTCAGGACAGATAAGAGACTCTGGCAGCACTGGAGAGGAGGAAGGCTCTGGCACCACTGGACAGGCAGGAACACCTGTAGGGAGAAGACAGAGAGACAGCCTGGTGCGGGAGGCTGCCACCGGAGGGCTGGTACTTGGAGGTGGCACCGGACAGACCGGACCGTGAAGGCGCACTGGAGATCTTGAGCACCGAGCCTGCCCAACCTTACCTGGTTGAATGCTCCCCGTAGCCAGGCCAGTGCGGCGAGGTGGAATAGCCCGCACTGGGCTGTGCTAGCGAACCGGGGACACCATGTGTAAGGCTGGTGCCATGTACACCGGCCCGAGGAGACGCACTGGAGACCAGATGCGCTGAGCTGGCTTCATGGCACCTGGCTCGATGCCCATTATAGCCCTGCCGATAAGAGGCGCTGGGATGTACCGCACCGGGGTATGCACATGCACCGGGGACACCGTGCGCCTCACGGCATAACACGGTGCCTGCCCGGTCCCTCTCTCTCTCCGGTAAGCACGGGAAGTTGGCGCAGGTCTCCTACCTGCCTTCGCCACACTCCCCATGTGCCTCATCCATTACATTTTTGGGGCTGCCTCTTGGGCTTCCATCCGCGCCGCCGTGCTGCCTCCTCATACCCTAGCTGCCTCCACCTGTTCCCATGGGAGGCGATCCCTTCCAGCCAGGATCTCCTCCCATGTGTAGCAACCCTTGCCATCCAAAACGTCCTCCCATGTCCAGGAGTCCTGACATCGCTGCTGCTGCTGCCCGTTACCACGCTGCTTGGTCCTTTTGTGGTGGGTGTTTCTGTAAGGATTGTCGTCGGTGGAAGAAGAATCGGACCAAAGCGCAGCGTGGTAATTGTTCATGATGATTTATTCAAAACGAACTGAACACTGAACACAAAAACCGTAGGCCGAACTCAAAACCCAACATAGAAAAACAAACATAGACTGCCCACCCAACTCACGCCCTGACCGTACTAAAACAAAGACAAAACAATGGAACTAAGGTCAGAACGTGACAAATATGACAAACATATATAGTACCAGTCAAACATTTGGACACACCTACTCATTTGTCTTTATTTTTTTACAATTTTCTACATTGTAGAATAATAGAGAAGACATCATAACTATGAAATAACACATATCGAATCACGTAGTAATCAAAAATCAACATGTATTTTATATTTGAGATTCTTCAAAGTAGCCACCCTTTGCCTTGTTGACAGTTTTGCAAACTTGGTATTCTCAATCTGCTTGGGAACATGGGAAGGTTGAGCGAGACTACAAATTCAAAGACAGCCTACTTTTCTATACTCAAGGGAGAAACATAGCTAGACTGTTGTTCTACTATTCAACTCAATGCTGCTATTTTTTTCATTTCGTAAAGCACCTTGTGTTTCTTAAGCAGGCAAAGGGTAGTTAACTAGAAGGCTAGTTTGAGCGAAGCCTATTTGCCCACACTCATTTCTTGCTCCCCGGCAGCTCACCAGCTGATGTAGACTGTGTGTGCCGGGTGTGGCGCTTCCTTCCCACTGCTGAACAGAACTGCGCTGCTAATACCCCCCTATCCACATCGACGGGACAGTAGTGGAGAGGGTAGTAAGTTTTAAGTTCCTCGGCGTACACATCACGGACAAACTGAATTGGTCCACCCACACAGACAGCGTCGTGAAGAAGGCGCAGCAGCGCCTCTTCAACCTCAGGAGGCTGAGGAAATTTGGCTTGTCACCAAAAGCACTCACAAACTTCTACAGATGCACAATCGAGAGAATCCTGTCGGGCTGTATCACCACCTGGTACGGCAACTGCTCTGCCCACAACCGCAAGGCTCTCCAGAGGGTAGTGAGGTCTGCACAACGCATCACCGGGAGCAAACTACCTGCCCTCCAGGACACCTACACCCCCCGATGTCACAGGAAGGCCATAAAGATCATCGAGGACAACATCCACCCGAGCCACTGCCTTTTCACCCCGCTATCATCCAGAAGGCGAGGTCAGTACAGGTGCATCAAAGCTGGGACTGAGAGACTGAAAAACAGCTTCTATCTCAAGGCCATCAGACTGTTAAACAGCCACCACTAACATTGAGTGGCTGCTGCCAACACACTGACTCAACTCCAGTCCAGCCACTTTAATAATGGAAATTGATGGAAAAATATATCACTAGCCACTTTAAACAATGCCACTTAATATAATGTTTACATACCCTACATTATTCATATGATATGTATATACTGTACTCTATCATCTACTGCATCTTGCCATCTTTATGTAATACATGTATCACTAGCCACTTTAAACTATGCCACTTTATGTTTATATACCCTACATTACTCATCTCATATGTATATACTGTACTCGATACCATCTACTGCATCTTGCCTATGCCGTTCTGTACCATCACTCATTCATATATCTTTATGTACATATTCTTTATCCCTTTACACTTGTGTGTATAAGATAGTAGTTTTGGAATTGTTAGGTTAGATTACTCGTTGGTTATTACTACATTGTCGGAACTAGAAGCACAAGCATTTTGCTACGCTCACATTAACATCTGTTAACCATGTGTATGTGACAAATAAAATTAGATTTTGATTTCAATATTAATTGTGTTTGTCACCAAAAAAGCACTCAATCTCTCCAAAAACTATTGTCCAGTTCATTTAGTAGTCATATTTTTGTCACAGAGATAATTCATAAA
The DNA here is from genome assembly GCF_023373465.1 of Oncorhynchus keta. Classification (NCBI taxonomy): domain Eukaryota; kingdom Metazoa; phylum Chordata; class Actinopteri; order Salmoniformes; family Salmonidae; genus Oncorhynchus; species Oncorhynchus keta. Next base: position 32,707,256 of record NC_068442.1, on the reverse strand, counting down.
TCATTTTAGTTTAGTTCTATTTTTTTTCTATTTAGTCAGTTAGTCTCGTCAATTGCCACAGAAGAATAGGTGTTTGACGAATATATTCACCATTTTTTTTGACTAAATTAACACGGCCCAAAATAATATTTTTTTATGAGAGGGCCATAAATAATAACTAGTAATGCTGCATACTCAAAGAAAGATTAAAATACCACCTTTCTGGTATTTCTTTAAATAAATTGCTGAGGTGTATTCATTTTTGAGGAAAAATGAATTATTACATTTCATATATGGTGTAGTTCCTATTCAACAATATACTTGTTTCTATAATTGAGGAGGTTCTTAGCTCTTCCAGTGCTATGTTGCATGTGAGGGTGTGATGTGTCCTTCCGCCACAAAATGACGGACAGTCTGACCAATAAATTAATGTGTACTGTAGGTGGGACTTCCCAGCCTCCAAAGACTGTGAATACGTAAACCAATACCGCAGTGTTTTCCGGGACTAACTCAATGCAAGCTGGCAAGCAGGGCTCTCAGCCAAAACTATCACAAAGCAAATTGGCTAAACAAAATCTGATTTCTAGGTGAATTACCTTGATAAAACAATTCAATTCTAACCTACATTTTGGATTTTACATCAGCGAGATTAATGGAAATTGTCATCAATAATGTAAACATAAAACCTTTAAGGAGGGTGAGTAACAATCGTACACAAAGATGTTTCCATCTCTGCTAGACTACATCTCAAGCTAACACACCTTCGTGTTCAATAATCACATTGCAATATATAAATCAATGTATTGCTTGATATTCCAAGCTCCTTTACTAACCATTAGCACAAAGTCTCTTCTCAGTTGTGAGTAACTAACAGCTGCTGGTTTTGCTGTTTGTTGTTGTTTTGAATAACTGCTAACAATTATTTGAAACCACCCCAGATCAAAGCAGAGCAAAATGGAAACTTTTCATATGTGTTTGATGATACTGTGTACTATATTCCCTTCCATGTGTTCTGTTCTGACAAAAGGCTGGGGGGCACAGCCTGACTCTGAGATTGACAGGGGCTGCACGTGTACTTAGTTTGATTCCATGAGGAAGCAATTTTTATTTTATTTTATTCTGAATATCAAAGCACAAACATCTTATATTAAGGAAAAACAGCCAGTAGGTAAATGCCATTACACTTGTGGTATGTGTGCTTGTGTATTTTTTTGTCAGGTTGTTAACTCCATAATAAAATAGAATAACTCTTATACTCAACAGATAAAAAGATATGAGCTTGGAAATCTTGGAAAATGTAGGTTAGAAAACTCCCAGACATACAATAATCGATAGAGCCCTCCTTATGGAGCAGCTCTAATTCAGAGCAGCAGCCGTTAGTGAAACAGAAAGCAAATACATCTATCAACATGAGGTAAGGCTGGAGTGAGACAGTGTCTGCTTGCTAGATGTTCTCTCTAGCTCAGCTACAGCTTTGCTGCTGTGGCCTTTGCAGGGCCTTGTTGAAAGGCTGTAGTAGTGTGGCGTTGCGGAGGCCTGTTTGTGCTTCATTACACAGACAGACCCTCAACTGCTTGGGGGGGAACAAAAGGCACAGGCCACCTCACCGCTCCCGAAGGCTCCAGCCTTGCTAATTACAACCCCCCCACACACACACACACATGGTCCCCCAACTCACCCTCTCCACAAGTCTGTCTACCACAGTGTTTTTGTTGTTTATCCAGACAAGCACTGCTGGGCCGCAACAACACGTGTTGGTGTCACCTCCGGGACCTTTCCCCACTGAGCACTAGATACGCTGGGTTGTGTCTGTCTGTCTGTCTGTCAGTGGCTGTGAGGCTCATTTCAATGAGCCACCATTCATTCTCTGCTTTATCTGCTCTGTTCTGTTCTGCTCTGCTCTGCTCTCCTCTACCCTGCTCAAAGCAACACTGATCAGAGAAGCCAATTCCAGGCACATACTGTAGCCAAACAGCTAATGGTGATCCCAAAAATCATATTTTCGTTCTAGTTTAAAAAAGAATCCTAGCCTTTAAGTGAATGACATAAAGGAAGTACAATAACAACATAACATATATGTTCTGATGTCACAGAGACGGACCAATAATGCGTTTTGCTCACTAAATCACCTTACCTTGACTGGACCTTCGTTTCACTGACAATGGGACAGCGGTGTTACAGTTGTGGATGTCCCTTGGGTGGGAAACTGTTGAGCGTGAGAAACCCAGCAGCGTTGCAGTTCTTGACACAAAACATTTGTCTTGCCCATTCACTCTCTGAATGGCACACACAATCCATGTCTCAATTGTCTCAAAGCTTAAAAATCCTTATTTAACTGGTCTTCTCCCCTTCATCTGATTGAAGTGGATTTATCAAGTGACATCAATAAGGGATCATTGCTTTCACTTGGATTCACCTGGTCAGTCTATGTCATGGAAAGAGCAGCTGTTCTTAGTGTTTCGTACCACTCAGTGTATATTCCCCCACTCAAAAATACAGCCAAAAGTTAGCTGAATTTCCAATGTGTTATTACAATGCTTTCAAACATCAAAAAGCACAACTAAATTGCAATGGAAAAACAATGTCTGATTTTTGGATTAGTTGTCACTCAAATGTCTATCACTGAGCTTTGAAACATTTAAAAGCACAACAAAGTTCAAGTGGGAACACAATGTCAGATATATGGTTTATTTATACAACAGATTAACGTGTTATCACTGTGCTTCATCTAATAGCAAATTACCTGGATTGTAGTTGAGATTACATTAGAAAGTACATGGTGCAAGCTATCAATGCATTTCGAAATTCTGTGAAGATTATTACAGCAATTGTGAAGACCTCCACAGACCTGTAACAACCTATGCATGCTCTTGAACATTATATAATATATGTTATATGATTACATAACAATAAATGTATAGTTACAATAACCTCAAAATGTGGCCATGGATGTGTTACTCATTTTAGGGTTGAATGTTACATTCATTTGTAAAATAGCTTTAACTTTAGGCTATTTACAGTACTACAAAAGTAATATTGAATTGTGTTTGGTTGACAATGCAACCAAATATCAACATTTAAAGGAGATATATCTACAGTACTACTTGGATTGTTCTATCTGAGCCACTGGTTTAATCCCATTACGTATCATTTATTTTTGGTTGAGTTGGAGACATATATTCAACATGTCATTTTATATAATTTGTCGATAGGTCAACAGGCTATTTATTGTATTTCAAAAGTTATATTGATTTATGTTTGGTTGTCAACTGACCCAAATACCTTTTGATGACTTTAATTCCTGTTGGTCTACAAATTAATAATTTATATATTGGATTCATGTCTCCATCTTATGCAAAAATCAGTTAAAAATAAGAAATAAATACACTTCAATTAAACTTTGATTTGATTTAATCCTATACTTTATCTCCTTCAAATGTTGATATTTGGTTGCGTTGACAACCAAACACAATTCAATATCACTAAATATCATTACATTCTAAATCAATCAGAGCTTGAAACACTAGGGCAATTAGATTGTCCATTTTTAGTTGAATTCTGGGTTCAATTGAAACAATAGGTGTTGATGAGTTTGGAAATACTACATAGGCCTATATAGTATAATTGATGATATATGAGTGACAATGTATGGTCACATTTAATTTGCTCCTTTTTGGGATAGGGGGCAGCATTTTCACTTTTGGAAATAGCGAGCCCAGAGTTAACTGCCTCCTACTCTGTCCCAGATGCTAATATATGCATATTATTAGTAGTATTGGATAGAAAACACTCTGAAGTCTCTAAAACTGTTTGAATAATGTCTGTGAGTATAACAGAACTAATATGGCAGGTGAAACCCTGAGAAAAATCCAGCCGGGAAGTGGGACATCTGAGGTTTGTAGTTTTTCAAAGCTTGGTCTACCGAGTACACATTGAGATATGGATGAGGTTGCACTTCCTATGGCTTCCACTAGATGTAAACTGTCTTTTGAAACTTGAATGAGGATTCTACTATAAAGGAGGGGCTCATGAGACCTGTTTGAGTCAGTGGTCTGGCATAGTGCCTCGGTCCCATGACGCGCGCTCCCAACAGAGTTACCTCGCTTTCCAGTGCTTTTTCTGAAGACAAAGGAATTCTCCGGTTGGGACATTATTGATGTTTTATGTTAAAAACAACCTAACGATTGATTCCATACATTGTTTGACATGTTTCTAAAAGACTGTAACGGAACTTTGAGTTTTTGTCTGGATGAAATGCTTGCGCCTCATGAAGATGGATTACTGGGCTGAACACGCTAATAACAAGTGGCTATTTGAACATTAATGATGGAACTTTATGGAACAAATCAGTCATTTATTGTTGAACTGGGATTCCTGGGAGTGCCTTCTGATGAAGATCATAAAAGGCAAGTGAATATTTATGGTGTTGTTCCTAACTTTGTTGATTCCGGCTATTCCTCTAGCTGTTTTGGGTTCTGAGAGCCTTTCTCAGATTATGCTTTTTTCATAAAGTTTTTTGGAAATCTGACACAGCGGTTGCATTAAGGAGAAGTCTATCTTTAATTCTGTGAATAACACTAGTATCTTTTATCAATGTTTATTATTAGTATTTCTGCAAAATCACCCGATGTTTTGGAATCGAAACATTACTGCACGTAAGGTGCCAATGTAAACTGAGATTTTGGGATATAAATATGCACACTATCGAACAAAACATACATGTATTGTGTAACATGATATCCTATGAGTGTCATCTGATGAAGATCATCAAAGGTTAGTAAATAATTTGATCTATATTTCTGCTTTTTGTGACTCTTTGGCTGGAAAAATGGCTGTGTGTTTTTTCAACTTGGCAGTGATCTAACATAATCATATGTTGTGCTTTAGCTGTAAAGCAGTTTTTAAATCGGACACGATGGGTAGATTAACAAGATGTTTATCTTTAATTTGCTGCATTGGACTTGTTAATGTGTGAAAGTTTTATATAAAAAAAAAAGTTAAATATTTAAAAAAAATATTTTTGAATTGTTCCGCTAGTGTTCCGCTAGTGGAACCCCTGTGCTAGAAAGGTTAAACTTACCCTTTGGATTGACCAATAGCAATAGTGAATCTATTTAGTTACAAAGTGGAGATCTCACAACAATCATTCTCACAATAGCATATTGGTAATAATCAAAGACAAACATCATAGCTAAGCAGGGCTGGGCTTGGATGGGAGATCAAAGGGTAACTGAAGATAGATCATTTCTCCAGTAGGAGGTGCTTCCCAGCCTAAAATGTTTTATTCTGTTAGTGGATATAATAGATATAACGTGGAAGATCTGATGTTGTTTTAAAGATAGAAATTCAACATATTTTATACAATGTTTGTCTATGTTGAAATTTGACAAATTATTTTGAAACAACATTGATTCAACCTATCTTCTGCATGAATATGACACTGTTTTCCAAGAAAATATCAATGATGTGTTCATTTACCCATGAATGCCCTCGTAGGCCTGGCTCCACTCATCAACTGGCACATGAAAAGATGGATTAAGGAAATAATACATGTGAGAAAATAACTGGAGAAAGGAGAGGAATATTACCCTTAGCTTTTCCCCTAAGAAGGTAGGGGAAAAGGAAAGGACATGTCCTAATATTTCCTTCCTCATCCAATCAATAGGGACCAGATGCAACTCCTCTTCTTGCCCCAGCAACTTATTTGCATTTCAGACTAATTGCCACTATTCACTCATCAAAGTTCCTAGACTTTGTTAATTACAGGCACAATTGGAAGCAATTGTCAAGCTCAATTATATAAACTGGTCTGGATCAGTCCTCAGTGGAGCAGGAAAGTAACGAGGAAATTGTGAAAAGGACCCGAAAAAAAGACGACGATGTCATAACATTTTGTGTGCAGTCACTTGTTCCTACAACTGTCTAGATTATTCTATTTCCTGAAGATTTCCTATAATGATTTATAGTCTGATTGTTTGATCACATGATTAACTGATTGATATGCACATCTGTAAGACTGATTGAGTTTTATATCTTGTTCCAAAATGGGCTTTTAGCTTTTGCATGCCACTGCACACATCACACCACTGACACCACTCATATAGACCACACAGCTTACACACCATACAGTACACCACAAATTTAGTGCACCACTCCAACCTCCATTCTCAACACGAGGCACCCTCCAAAACACATGAAGACAACCGGACTGTTAGAAAGCCAGCAAGAATCCAGCCCAAGAGGACACATGCCACAAACCCTTTCAGTTAAATCTAGGCCCTACATGAGCCCGAGTGAACTGCTACTGCTGTGAACAGTATGTACCTTCTTCATGGTGCTACATGGTGCTGGTAGAAACTCAGCAGCCTCTCTGTGACAGGCATCTCCAAGGAGCCTGAGGAATGCTTCTCTCGCTGACAAGCATTTTTCACACTAATGGCTGTACATTTATTTATAGAATGTGATTGCCTGAATGACTGATGTGATTGTTTAGTCTGTCTGCTACCCTGGTGCATGAGAGAATTAAGACAGGAATTAGACAATAAATATTTCCTCGGTAAGTAGGTAAACAAATGGAAGTTAAAGAGGGGAATAATTTCTCTAAAAGTTTTTTGTGACAGTTGGAGGTATCGAGGTAAGTCACCTTCGATGGTGGACTACTGGCATCCAGGCCATGAAATGTTTGATTTTGAGAGATTTGTTTCGGTTTTCTGTGTGTTCTAGTTTTCTCCATGCTCTGATTAAAAGGTGTGTGTTTGTATGTGTGTCTGATAAAAGGGTGTGTGTGAAACGGACATGCCTCATTGCTCCAGATGAACACTGACCTTCAGCTCAAACCTCTTACAAATCCATCTCTTTCTCTTCTTCAATTACAATTTTACCTGCCACTACTGACAATGACAAATGTCATGTATTGACTTCATAGAAGAGGAGCTCAATACATACATCACTGGAATAAGTGCTGTGACTCATCAAAACAACACAGGGGGGAAATTATGGTAATTCAATGTGAGTGAGGGGAAACAGCCAATGGGATGTACTGATAACCACAGGGCTCTGCCATTGCCATTCAAGAGAAAAAAGGGTGCGGCTCTATAGACCTACAGATTCACTAAAGAAGTGGTCATCTGAGTAATGAGGTCATGTAGAAAAGCATCTGATGAGTTACAGCCTGTAGTATCAGGGTTCCCATTGGCAAACAGGCTGCATTTCACAGATGACTGCCAGAGTCCCAGACTATTAAATGTTTAATTTTATAACTGGTCCTACACTGTAGCAACATGTGCACATGTGTATGCATGTGTGCACATGTGTGTGTCTGTGTGCATGTGTGTGTGAGTACTTGGTTTGTTCTGTATGTTAATGCCTGACTGTGCAGGTGTCTAATTGCTGACAAGAGGCTCTGGGCCTGTGGGTAGATGCCAGCCAGCCCATTAGAGAAATTGCAGGTGCTACCTCCATCCTTCATCCTCCATCCCAGCTCCAGCTCCAGCTCCAGTTTAGATCTTCCCCTCCAGCCTTCCTCTCTATGTAGTCTTGGCCTAGGCCTGGCTAGGTCTGATTGGAAGTGGGGAAGTGGATCCCACCAGCCAGAGTGAGCCTACAGACTGGCTGCCTGCGTCGGGCGCCTGACAGAAGGCTGGCTTATTTGTTTTGCTCTAGATACTCCCCTGGGCGAGGTGTAAGTCGAGAGGAACGCTTTACTTCCCCGGTGACTTAATAGGAACAGATGCAAACAAACAAATAAAGTGGTGCCGTTGTGGAGCGCTGCGACTGACACTGGAAAACGAGCGCCCAAGTTATTGACAGGAGACTTCCTGTGTGTCCCGTACGAGAGAGGAGGATGACAGTGATGCTGTCTCTGTCTGTTCTATCACTCTAAATCACTCTGTGTACACACACACACACAATATATATATATTTACTTGGAACTTTCTTGGGAACATTATGCATTTATTAATTTAGTGGTTTTCTCTGTCTCTTGGTCTCTATGTGAAAGATAGTCTATTGTTCATCATGTTCTTCTAAAGCAGCGTTCCATAACATCCCTTATGCAAGCTGTCATTGGCGTCATACAGAATATGTTTTTAAAAAACAGCTTCCATTAGATTTCTCATTACCACTGCATATGTCTGCATTCCATTTAGGAAAAGGTGGCTTTGACAATGACAAGGAGATGCTTTTGGAATGACTCAAGAGATATTTTCTTGAAAGTTAGACAACCTTTGTCTACAAGTGTAATGATTCCACAGATTCACAAAAAAGGCCTTATTTGTATACCAATGGGAGGCATGGGGGTAGATTGAGGATTAGATATTATGTAAAGAAATAATGTCTACATCCACAATGGTTTTGTCACCATAATGTCAGATAACAGACAATCCATAGACCATCCATTCAGGGTTAATAGGAAATCCATTGATAGCCCAGTCAAATACTTGTTTGGTTGGAACAAAATGTTTCAATATCTTAATGCCTAGTAGTGCCTAGCAGTATCCAGTGATAAGGATGGTCCCGCCATGTTAACTATGGATGTGAAGAAGTAGCTATTTAAACACTGGCAGGTACTTCAGAGTGTTTCTGTTGTGTCCATCACCACCATAACTGTCACGCAATGCAGCCCACTCCATCCATACCCCTCTCTTCTCCATACATACCCCTCTCTTCTCCATCCATACCCCTCTCTTCTCCATCCATACCCTTCTCTTGTCCATCCATACCCCTCTCTTCTCCATCCATACCCCTCTCTTCTCCATCCATACCCCTCTCTTCTCCATCCATACCCCTCTCTTCTCCATCCATACCCCTCTCTTCTCCATCCATACCCCTCTCTTCTCCATCCATACCCCTCTCTTCTCCATCCATACCCCTCTCTTCTCCATCCATACCCCTCTCTTCTCCATCCATACCCCTCTCTTCTCCATCCATACCCCTCTCTTCTCCATCCATACCCCTCTCTTCTCCATCCTGCTATGTCTGCACTGCATCCATCCTCCAATACCACCCAAATAATTAAGACAAGTGGGTTGTGGTTACACAACAATTACTCTCGACTCCTTAAAAATTAAAAGGCCCTTCATTAAACATTGAGAGGTTTTCCTCTCATTAATGCTCAGCTCTAGAGAGAGAGAGGGAGGGCGCTCTTCTAGCTCTCCAGTGGCTTTGTCCAGAGAACATAGCCACATCCAACCAGTCAGAATGTCCATCTTCCTCAAGAACCACATAACAGGAATGACTGCAGATGCAGAGACTCCGTCACCATTACTCCAATTCAGCCATGTCTCAATGACCAATTAGATCTGTTCCTGAATCAGTCAATAGCAGAGTCAACGCACACCGTCATGATGAGTATTCCTTTTGACATGGAAGCGTTAATGGCACCTCTAGTTAATGGCACAGAGAAAAGAGAAACTGTTTGTCCACAAGAATAGCTGAGAAAATCATCTGAACTGCAAAACAATGTTTTAAATCAAAGGGGAATGAATGTTTGATGAGCTTGTGTTCCATACAAACTTGTGTCCCACACCATTCCTGACTCACTGACCTGTTTAGGTCAACCAAAATAAACCATCAAGCTACATTACTTCATAGAGGTATCACAGTAAATTGGTTTTGGCTGTATTGTTGAACAGTAAACTGAAAGTCATCCAGTTAAACATAACAACCATCTGGTTTCAGTAGCTCTCTCTCTCTCTCTCTCTCTCTCTCTCTCTCTCTCTCTCTCTCTCTCTCTCTCTCTCTCTCTCTCTCTCTCTCTCTCTCTCTCTCTCTCTCTGTGTGGATATTATCTGCATCAATTACAGTCATTATGAAAGAGGTTGGATCAACAATGAAGGCTGTTCCATTAAAACTTTGCAAAACATTTCACTGTGCACTTTACAACACTACCTCCACTCATACAAGGTTTGGATGTTAAGTAATTAGGTTACCAGTCAGGCTTCAATACTAGTAATAATAGTCTCAAACCCCCATTGAGTGCAAGTGGCTGCAGAAAGGCAAGACCCTGGGAAAAGCCAAGGGTCTACTTTAAAGCATACACAAGAAATAAAACTCTGATCCAGTATAACATTTTTTTTTAAATTGATTTTCTCTCTCCATTAGCAGTCCAATGTCCTCTTTGGACAGACACTCAGTGATGAAGAGTCCCATGTCCCATGTCTGACTTGGAGATGGTTGTGGACAGTCTTCAGATCTCTCTATAAAAGACCCAGAGGGGTGTGGGACAAGGTCATTCATCTGTTTGATCCCTTCTCTGTTTGAAGAGCATCTAAAGTGCTCAGCTTCTCACTCCGTCTGAACGTTTCCAATAGAGAGGGAGCCTTTTACTTTGTCACTTTGGTTCTGAGAACAAGGGGGATCCCTCTATAATTGATATTCCATAGTTTTGTTCCATTTTCAGTTTCAAAGTGACATGGTTTTGGGTTTAGCATGCCATTGATAATGCTTTTGCCAACTTTCACCTCACGGCAGCAAAAAAAATCTTTAGCTTTTGCTCTCAAAAAACCCCCACACTGAATCAAATGGAGTTGGACTGTTAGCCATTCTTAATTCATAGACTTCAGGATGTGCTTTCTTCATTTGTAGCTTCAGCAATATGCTTTCATCATACATAGTCAGTTAAAGAAATTAAGCATGTAGCCATAACCAGATATTGGGGGTTGGAAATTAAAGGCAACAGTAAACATACAGAAGATTCAGTTTAGTGGGACTATCATTTGTTTTTCAACAGGACAGTGAACCAAAACACACCTTCAGGCAGTGTAAGGGCTATTTGACCAATGAGGGTGATGGAGTGCTGCATCAGATGACCTGGCCTCCACAATCACACGACCTCAACCCAATGGAGATGGTTTGGGATGAGTTGGACTGCAGAGTGAAGGAAAAGCAGCCAACAAGTGCTCAGCATATGTGGGAACTAATTCAAGACTGTTAGAAAAGCATTCCTCATGAAGATGGTTGAGAGAATGAAAAGAGCGTGCAAAGCTGTCATAAGGCAAAGGGTGGCTACTTTGAAGAATCTAAAGTATATTTGGATTTGTTTAACACTTGTTTTGGTTACTACATGATTCCATGTGTTATTTCATGATTTTGATGTCTTCACTATTATTCTACAATGTAAAACAAATAGTACAATATAAAGAAAAGCCCTTGAATGAGTAGGTGTGTCCAAACTTTTGACTGGTACTGTACATAGAATCACTGATCACTTTAGTAATGGAACACGAGTCACTTTAATAATGTTTACATGCTGCTTTACTCATTTCATATATATATACTGTATTTTATTCCACTAGAGTCAATGCCACTTAGTCAATGCCACTCCGACATCGCTCATCCTAATATTTATGTATTTCTTAATTCCATTCTTTTACTTTTAGATTTGTGTGCATTGTTGTGAATTGTTAGATACTACTGCACAATTGAAGCTAGGAACACAAGCATTTCACTACACCTGCAAAAACATCTGCTAAATATGTGTATGTAAAATGCTATTTTATTTGAATGTTCTCTCTCCAGATCAAACTGCCTTTCAAAACAGAGCAGGAGAACCAGACTAAAGAGCACCGGGTATAGTGCACTATATGGCTGTTTTGCAGAACAAGAAAGTGTTTCAACAATTATTTAAGATGTCTATAATTGTTTATATCTTTAAATAACCAATTAAAATGGTAATGAACATCCAGCCAGGCTGTTTTCCTACAGGGAACTGGCATGACTGTTTTCCATGTTATTCTGCTTTATACTTGCACTACTGTATATTCTATATCTTTTAGGACAAGGTCGTTGGGGAAACAGTCATGA